>NC_090445.1:1712666129-1713291129 GCF_031143425.1 Pleurodeles waltl | reverse complement strand
GCGGGAAAACACTTCTGCACGACTCTCCACGGCGTGGGGGATCCATCCTCCAAAGGGGAAGTCTCTAGCCCTTGTCGTTCCTGCAGAATCCTGAGCTTCTACTGTCCAGTAGCAGCTTCTTTGCACCCACAGCTGGCATTTCCTGGGCATCTGCCCATCTCCGACTTGCTTGTGACTTTTGGACTTGGTCCCCTTGTTCCAAAGGTACCCTCGACTGGAAATCCATCGTTGTTGCATTGTTGGTTTGTGTCTTTCCTGCAGAATTCCCCTATCATGACTTCTATGTCCTTTGGGGAACTTTAGTGCACTTTGCACTCACTTTTCAGGGTCTTGGGGTGGGCTATTTTTCTAACCCTTACTATTTTCTAATAGTCCCAGCGACCCTCTACAAGGTCACATAGGTTTGGGGTCCATTCGTGGTTCGCATTCCACTTTTGAAGTATATGGTTTGTGTTGCCCCTATCCCTATGTGTCCCCATTGCATCCTATTGTACATATACATTGTTTGCACTGTTTTCTAAGACTATACTGCATATTTTTGGTATTGTGTACATATATCTTGTGTATATTTGCTATTCTCATACTGAGGGTACTCACTGAGATACTTTTGGCATATTGTCATAAAAATAAAGTACCTTTATTTTTAGTATATCTGTGTATTGTGTTTTCTTATGATATTGTGCATATGACACCAGTGGTACTGTAGGAGCTTCACTCGTCTCCTAGTTCAGCCTAAGCTGCTCTGCTAAGCTACCATTATCTATCAGCCTAAGCTGCTAGACACCCTATACACTAATAAGGGATAACTGGGCCTGGTGCAAGGTGTAAGTACCCCTTGGTACTCACTACAAGCCAGTCCAGCCTCCTACATTGGTTGTGCAGTGGTGGGATAAGTGCTTTGTAACTGCTTACCACTTTTGTCATTGTACTTTTTGTAGGAGGCTGGACTGGCTTGTAGTGAGTACCAAGGGGTACTTACACCTTGCACCAGGCCCAGGTATCCCTTATTAGTGTAGAGGGTGTCTAGCAGCTTAGGCTGATAGATAATGGTAGCTTAGCAGAGCAGCTTAGGCTGAACTAGGAGACGTGTGAAGCTACTACAGTACCACAAATGATTATGCACAATATCATAAGAAAACACAATACACAGTTATACTAAAAATAAAGGTACTTTATTTTTATGGCAATATGCCAAAAGTATCTCAGTGAGTACCCTCAGTATGAGGATAAGAAATATACACAAGATATATGTACACAATACCAAAACTATGCAGTATAGTCTTAGAAAACAGTGCAAACAGTGTAAAATTACAATAGGATGCAATGTAGGCACATAGGGATAGGGGCAACACAAACCATATACTCCAAAAGTGGAATGCGAATCACGAATGGACCCCAAACCTATGTGACCTTGTAGAGGGTCGCTAGGACTATTAGAAAATAGCAAGGGTTAGAAAAATACCCCACCCCAAGACCCTGAAAAGTGAGTGCAAAGTGCACTAAATTCCCCCTAAAGACACAGAAGTCGTGATAGAGGAATAATGCAAGAAAAACACAACCCAACAATGCAACAACAATGGATTTCCAGTCGAGGGTACCTGTGGAACAAGGGGACCGAGTCCAAAAGTCACAAGCAAGTCGGAGATGGGCAGATGCCCAAGAAATGCCAACTGTTGGTGCAAAGAAGCTTCTACTGGACTGAAGAAGCAAGGAATTCTGCAGGAACGACAAGGGCTAGAGACTTCCCCTTTGGAGGATGGATCCCCCACGCCGTGGAGAGTCGTGCAGAAGTGTTTTCCCGCCGGATGGACGCCAACAAGCCTTGCTAGCTGCAAGTCGTGCGGTTAGCGTTTTTGGACGCTGCTGTGGCCCAGGATGGACCAGGATGGTGCAAATTGGACCAGGAGGTAGAAGGGACGTCGAGCAAGACAAGGAGCCCTCACAGCAGCAGGTAGCACCCGGAGAAGTGCCAGAAACAGGCACTACGAGGATGCGTGAAACGGTGCTTGCCTGACGTTACACAAAGGAGTCCCACGTCGCCGGAGAACAACTTAGGAAGTCGTGCAATGCAGGTTAGAGTGCCGGGGACCCAGGCTTGGGTGTGCACAATGGATTCCGCCGGAAGTGCACGGAAGCCGGAGAAGTTGCAAAAGTTGCGAAAACCAACAATGCAGTCTGGCGTGGAGAGGCAAGGACTTACCTCCACCAAACTTGGACTGAAGAGTCACTGGACCGTGGGGGTCACTTGGACAGTCTTGCTGGATTCAAGGGACCTCGCTCGTCGTCGTGAGAGGTGACCCAAGGGACCGTGATGCAGCTTTTTGGTGCCTGCGTTGGCAGGGGGAAGATTCCGTCGACCCACGGGAGATTTCTTCGCAGCTTCTGATGCAGAGAGGAGGCAGACTACCCCCACAGGATGCACCACCAAGAAAAACAGTCGAGAAGGCAGCAGGAGCGGCGTTACAATGTTGCAGTAGTCGTCTTAGCTACTTTGTTGCAGTTTTGCAGGCTTCCAGCGCGGTCAGCAGTCGATTTCTTGGCAGAAGGTGAAGAGAGAGATGCAGAGGAACTCTGATGAGCTCTTGCATTCGGTATCTGAGGAATCCCCAAAGAAAGAGACCCTAAATAGCCAGAAAAGAGGGTTTGGCTACTTAGGAGAGAGG
Source organism: Pleurodeles waltl (assembly GCF_031143425.1). Taxonomy (NCBI): domain Eukaryota; kingdom Metazoa; phylum Chordata; class Amphibia; order Caudata; family Salamandridae; genus Pleurodeles; species Pleurodeles waltl. Next base: position 1,713,288,466 of record NC_090445.1, on the reverse strand, counting down.
ATAGGCTACTAACACCTGAAGGAGCCTATCAGAAGGAGTCTCTGACGTCAGCAGGGGGCACTGGCCACTCAGAGCAGTCCAGTGTGCCAGCAGCACCTCTGTTTCCAAGATGGCAGAGGTCTGGAGCACACTGGAGGAGCTCTGGGCACCTCCCAGGGGAGGTGCAGGTCAGGGGAGTGGTCACTCCCCTTTCCTTTGTCCAGTTTCGCGCCCAGGCAAGGCTGAGGGGTCCCTGAACCGGTGTAAACTGGCTTATGCAGAATTGAGCACCTCTGTGCCCAACAAAGCATTTCCAGAGGCTGGGGAAGGCTACTCCTCCCCTGCCTTCACACCATTTTCCAAAGGGAGAGGGTGTAACACCCCCTCTCTGAGGAAGTCCTTTGTTCTGCCATCCTGGGCCAGGCCTGGCTGGACCCCAGGAGGGCAGAAGCCTGTCTGTGGGGTTGGCAGCAGCAGCAGCTGCAGTGTAACCCCAGAAAAGGCAGTTTGGCAGTACCAGGGTCTGTGCTACAGACCACTGGGAGCATGGAATTGTGCCAACTATGCCAGGATGGTATAGAGGGGGCAATTCCATGATCTTAGACATGTTACATGGCCATATTCGGAGTTACCATTGTGAAGCTACACATAGGTAGTGACCTATGTGTAGTGCACGCATGTAATGGTGTCCCCGCACTCACAAAGTCGGGGAATTTGCCCTGAACAATGTGGGGGCACCTTGGCTAATGCCAGGGTGCCCACACACTAAGTAACTTTGCACCTAACCTTTACCAGGTAAAGGTTAGACATATAGGTGACTTATAAGTTACTTAAGTGCAGTGAAAATGGCTGTGCTGTGTAAGAATTGTCAGAGCTCCCTATGGGTGGCAAAAGAAATGCTGCAGCCCATAGGGATCTCCTGGAACCCCAATACCTTGGGTACCTCAGTACCATATACTAGGGAATTATAAGGGTGTTCCAGTAAGCCAATGTGAATTGGTAAAATTGGTCACTAGCCTGTTAGTGACAATTTAAAAGTAATGAGAGAGCATAACCACTGAGGTTCTGGTTAGCAGAGCCTCAGTGAGACAGTTAGGCACCACACAGGGAACACATACATGTACACTTATGAGCACTGGGGCCCTGTGTGACAGGGTCCCAGTGACACATACATATAGGCCACAAACTTATGAGCACTGGGGTCCTGACCAGCAGGGTCCCAGTGACACATAACAAACATACTGAAAACATAGTGTTTTCACTATGAGCACTGGGGCCTGGCTATCAGGATCCCAGTGAGACAGTGAAAACAGTGACAAACACCCTGACATACACTCACAAACAGGCCAAAAGTGGGGGTAACAAGGCTAGAAAGAGGCTACTTTCTCACACTTTTCATAAGAGAAAAATATACAAAACAAGTTCAGTGTGTGTACACATAACCAAAACGTTTTGCATTTCCTCTTTTCACTCTTTTCTAAGTGCTGAAAAGTACCTCTAAAACTTTCTAAAAGTCTTAAAAAGTTTAAAAAGTTTTTTTCTGTCTTTCCAAAAGTTCTGAAAATCTTTTTCTTCACTTTTTCTATCACTTAACTCTTTCTAAAAATGTCTGGCACAGGCCAAACTGTTGATCTGTCCAAACTTGCTTATGATTGCCTTAGCTGGAAAGGAGCAAGGAGTCTCTGCATAGAAAGAGGTTTAAGTGTATGGAAGAACCCCTCTAGAGAACTGTTAGTGAATATGCTTATTGAACAGGATAAGGCCAAAGCTGGCACAACTGTTGAAAAGTTAGCTGATGGTTCCCACTCTGATTCTGGGGCACCCCTGGCAAAAGATGTGGGAGGGAAACTTCCTAGCCTGCCCATTAGCAGACAACCTAGCATAGTTGGTACTGATGTTGAGTCACATCATACAGATAGTGTGGTCTCACATCACAGTGTTAGCCAAGCTGTTAGGGTGCCATCTGTTAGGGACAGGTCTCCTTCTGTTCATTCTCATCATACTTCTGTTTCTAGGCATGTCCCTCCCACCCACCCTGATGACAGAGTGTTAGAAAGTGAGCTCAATAGATTGAGAGTGGAGGAATCCAGGCTGAAGCTCAAGAAGCAACAGCTGGATTTAGATAGGCAGTCCTTAGAGATAGAAAGAGAAAGACAGAAAATTGGGTTTGAAACCCATGGTGGCAGCAGCAGTATTCCCCATAGTCATCCTGCAAAAGAGCATGATTCCAGGAATCTGCATAAGATAGTTCCCCCTTATAAGGAGGGGGATGACGTTAACAAGTGGTTTGCTGCACTTGAGAGGGCCTGTGTTGTACAGGATGTCCCTCAAAGGCAGTGGGCTGCCATCCTATGGCTATCATTTAGTGGAAGGGGTAGGGATAGACTCCTTACTGTGAAAGAAAGTGATGCCAATAATTTTACAGTTCTTAAGAATGCACTCCTGGATGGTTATGGCTTAACCACTGAACAGTACAGGATGAAGTTCAGAGAGACCAAAAAGGAGTCTTCACAAGACTGGGTAGACTTTGTTGACCATTCAGTGAAGGCCTTGGAGGGGTGGTTACATGGCAGTAAAGTGACTGACTATGAAAGCCTATATAACATAATCCTGAGAGAGCATATACTTAATAATTGTGTGTCTGATTTGTTGCACCAGTATCTAGTGGACTCAGATCTGACCTCTCCCCAAGAATTGGGAAAGAAGGCAGACAAATGGGTCAGAACAAGAGTGAACAGAAAAGTTCATACAGGTGGTGACAAGGATGGCAAGAAGAAAGATGGTGAAAAATCTCAAGATAAGCATGGGGATAAGGGTAAAACCAAAGATCCCACTTCAAATCTTAAACACTCTTCAGAGGGTGGGGATAAAACAAATTCTTCCTCTTCTTCTCAACCTACACAATTTAAAAAGCCTTGGTGCTTTATGTGTAAAAAACAGAGGCCATAGGCCAGGGGATAAGTCCTGTCCAGGTAAACCCCCTGAGCCTACCACCACTAATACATCAAGCTCTAGTGCCCCTAGCAGTAGTGGTACTAGTGGTGGGACTGCTGGCAACAGTCAAGTTAAGGGTGTAGTTGGGTTCACTTATGGGTCCATAATAGAAACTGGGGAAGTTAGTCCCAAGACAGTTTATGTCACACCTAGAGGCATTGGCCTTGCCACACTGGCTGCTTGTCCCCTTACAATGGATAAGTACAGGCAGACAGTTTCAATAAATGGTGTTGAGGCCTTGGCCTACAGGGACACAGGTGCCAGTATCACTTTGGTGACTGAAAACCTAGTGCATCCTGAACAACACATCATTGGACAACAGTATACGATTATTGTTGTCCATAACTCCACTAAGTTTCTTCCCTTAGCTATAATTCAGTTTAGTTGGGGTGGAGTTACTGGCCCTACGCAGGTGGTGGTATCACCTAGCTTACCTGTAGACTGTCTCTTAGGTAATGACCTAGAGGCCTGAGGTTGGGCTGATGTAGAGTTTTATGCCCATGCAGCCATGCTGGGCATCCCTGAGGAATTGTTCCCTCTCATTTCTACTGAAATGAAAAAGCAAAGGAGAGAAGGCCTGAAAACTCAGGACCCCTCTCCATCAACAGGTAAAAAGGGTATCACAGTATCCTCTAACCACCCTACCATTCAGGATACCATTCATGTGGTGGGAGAAACCTCTCCTGGGGTGGCACCTGTTCCAAGGGAATCATCAGCTGGCAAAGCTGGACTCCCTGAGGTAGAAGTACCTCTCTGTGGGATAACTAACATTGGTGAGAAAAAGAGCACCATTTTAGTTAACATGGAGCATCCCTGCAACCCTCCCAGAGAAACTTTAGTGCAGAAACCCTGCACTGCCTCACAACACTTAGGACAGCATCCCTGCCCTAGTGTGGAGCTCATAGGACAGCATCCCTGCCCTGCTCCAACTCAAGAGAAACAGCATCCCTGTTCTCTCTTCCAGCCATATGGACAACGTTTTTGCCCAGCTATGGCTTTTCTGAGACAGCATCCCTGTCTGGCATTTCCATCACTACAAATAGGTTCAGTGGACAATTCCCACTGCTCTAAACTAAAACTTACTGATAGAAACTCTGAAAATACATCTTCACATTGTTGCTTAGCTAAAAAACTTCAAACAGGGTGGTTTACATCCCCACAGGGAAGTAACCATATAGTGGATGATAAAGGGAGTAACCAGTCTATTGCAGAGCTACTCTCTACTTATCACCATTTAGACAATAAAGTCTCAACTGGCCAAGGTTAGCCTTATTGTCCTTCGTTTGGGGGGGGGGGGGGGGTGTGAGAAAGTAGCCTCTTTCTAGCCTTGTTACCCCCACTTTTGGCCTGTTTGTGAGTGTATGCCAGGGTGTTTTCACTGTCTCACTGGGATCCTGCTAGCCAGGGCCCAGTGCTCATAGTGAAAACCCTATGTTTTCAGTATGTTTGTTATGTGTCACTGGGACCCTGCTAGTCAGGACCCCAGTGCTCATACGTTTGCGGCCTATATGTATGTGTTCCCTGTGTGGTGCCTAACTGTCTCACTGAGGCTCTGCTAACCAGAACCTCAGTGGTTATGCTCTCTCTGTACAAATTGTCACTAACAGGCTAGTGACCAATTTCACCAATTCACATTGGCATACTGGAACACCCTTATAATTCCCTAGTATATGGTACTGAGGTACCCAGGGTATTGGGGTTCCAGGAGATCCCTATGGGCTGCAGCATTTCTTTTGCAACCCATAGGGAACTCTGACAATTCTTACACAGGCCTGCCACTGCAGCCTGCGTGAAATAACGTCCACGTTATTTCACAGCCATTTACCACTGCACTTAAGTAACTTATAAGTCACCTATATGTCTTACCTTTACCTGGTAAAGGTTAGGTGCAAAGTTACTTAGTGTGTGGGCACCCTGGCACTAGCCAAGTTGCCCCCACACTGTTCAGGGCAAATTCCCCGGACTTTGTGAGTGCGGGGACACCATTACACGAGTGCACTACACATAGGTCACTACCTATGTGTAGCTTCACAATGGTAACTCCGAATATGGCCATGTAACATGTCTATGATCATGGAATTGCCCCCTCTATGCCATCCTGGCATAGTTGGCACAATCCCATGATCCCAGTGGTCTGTAGCACAGACCCTGGTATTGCCAAACTGCCTTTTCAGGGGTTTCACTGCAGCTGCTGCTGCTGCCAACCCCTCAGACAGGTTTCTGCCCTCCTGGGGTCCAGCCAGGCCTGGCCCAGGATGGCAGAACAAAGGACTTCCTCAGAGAGAGGGTGTTACACCCTCTCCCTTTGGAAAATGGTGTGAAGGCAGGGGAGGAGTAGCCTCCCCCAGCCTCTGGAAATGCTTTCATGGGCACAGATGTGCCCATTTCTGCATAAGCCAGTCTACACCGGTTCAGGGACCCCTCAGCCCTGCTCTGGCGCGAAACTGGACAAAGGAAAGGGGAGTTACCACTCCGCTGACCTGCACCTCCCCTGGGAGGTGCCCAGAGCTCCTCCAGTGTGCTCCAGACCTCTGCCATCTTGGAAACAGAGGTGCTGCTGGCACACTGGACTGCTCTGAGTGGCCAGTGCCAGCAGGTGACGTCAGAGACTCCTTCTGATAGGCTCCTTCAGGTGTTGCTAGCCTATCCTCTCTCCTAAGTAGCCAAACCCTCTTTTCTGGCTATTTAGGGTCTCTGCTTTGGGGAATTCCATAGATAACGAATGCAAGAGCTCATCAGAGTTCCTCTGCATCTCTCTCTTCACCTTCTGCCAAGGAATCGACTGCTGACCGCGCTGGAAGCCTGCAAAACTGCAACAAAGTAGCAAAGACGACTACTGCGACCTTGTAACGCTGATCCTGCCGCCTTCTCGACTGTTTTCCTGGTGGTGCATGCTGTGGGGGTAGTCTGCCTCCTCTCTGCAATAGAAGCTCCGAAGAAATCTCCCGTGGGTCGACGGAATCGTCCCCCTGCAACCGCAGGCACCAAAGAACTGCATCACCGGTCCCTTGGGTCTCCTCTTAGCACGACGAGCGAGGTCTCTTGAATCCAGCAACCCTGTCCAAGTGACTCCCACAGTCCAGTGACTCTTCAGTCCAAGTTTGGTGGAGGTAAGTCCTTGCCTCCCCACATCAGACTGCATTGCTGGGAACCGCGACTTTTGCAGCTACTCCGGCCTCTGTGCACTTCCGGCGGAAATCCTTTGTGCACAGCCAAGCCTGGGTCCACTGCACTCTAACCTGCATTGCACGACTTTCTAAGTTGGTCTCCGGCGACGTGGGACTCCTTTGTGCAACTTCGGGTGAGCACCGTTTCACTCTTCTTCGTAGTGCCTGTTCCGGCTTTTCTGCGGTTGCTGCCTGCTTCTGAGAGGGCTCCTTGTCTTGCTCGACGCCCTCTCTGTCCCCAGACGCAATTGGCGACATCCTGATCCCTCCTGGGCCACAGCAGCATCCAAAAACCCTAACAGCACGATTTGCAGCTAGCAAGGCTTGTTGGCGGTCTTTCGGCGGGAAAACACTTCTGCACGACGCGCCACGGCGTGAGGGATCCATCCTCTAAAGGGGAAGTCTCTAGCCCATGTCGTTCCTGCAGAATCCTGAGCATCTATTGTCCAGTAGCAGCTTCTTTGCACCCACAGCTGGCATTTCCTGGGCATCTGCCCATCTCCGACTTGCTTGTGACTTTTGGACTTGGTCCCCTTGTTCCAAAGGTACCCTCGACTGGAAATCCATTGTTGTTGCATTGTTGGTTTGTGTCTTTCCTGCAGAATTCCCCTATCACGACTTCTATGTCCTTTGGGGAACTTTAGTGCACTTTGCACTCACTTTTCAGGGTCTTGGGGTGGGCTATTTTTCTAACCCTTACTATTTTCTAATAGTCCCAACGACCCTCTACAAGGTCACATAGGTTTGGGGTCTATTCGTGGTTCGCATTCCACTTTTGGAGTATATGGTTTGTGTTGCCCCTATCCCTATGTGGCCCCATTGCATCCTATTGTAACTATACATTGTTTGCACTGTTTTCTAATACTATACTGCATATTTTTGGTATTGTGTACATATATCTTGTGTATATTTGCTATCCTCATACTGAGGGTACTCACTGAGATACTTTTGGCATATTGTCATAAAAATAAAGTACCTTTATTTTTAGTATATCTGTGTATTGTGTTTTCTTATGATATTGTGCATATGACACTAGTGGTACTGTAGGAGCTTCACTCGTCTCCTAGTTCAGCCTAAGCTGCTCTGCTAAGCTACCATTATCTATCAGCCTAAGCTGCTAGACACCCTATACACTAATAAGGGATAACTGGGCCTGGTGCAAGGTGTAAGTACCCCTTGGTACTCACTACAAGCCAGTCCAGCCTCCTACAGGGTCTTCTGTGCTCTGAGGGAGGGGCAGACAGATAAAAAAGGCCCTCTTGCCAGGGGGTCTCCTTCCCTTAAGAAATGCAAATGTGCACAACTTTTAAATCTGCAAATGCAAAGGGGCTTGAAAACCTACATTGACCTTAATCAAAGGAGTAACTTTAAAGCTTTCTGATGGCAAAGATATTTTCTTTCAGAGAGGTACCTTAAGGGTGTTCCAAGGTGAGCTGTGGAGTGTGTGGTTTTAATGGAGTGTTATAAAAAATGTGAGTACTAGGTATAAAGTGTATATGACTTAAATCTGTATTTGAGAAGCACTTTTTTATGTAACCAAAATGTATTTGCACATTTTTTTAGCAGCCTAAACTATGATGTAATTGTATTTATAAAGAGCTTACTACCCCTGACGAGGCGTCAAATGCATGTTTAAAATAAGGAGTTACACATTCACAGTCCTTTCAGGGACCTCAGTACCTCATAGTACTAACAAACATTGGCTTTGCCAATAGGACTCGTCTACGCAAGAGTTATTGGCTTTGCCAATGTGTTTTAGCCATGTTATACACAAGAGTGTAGGAAAGTACCATCTTGCCTGGCATGTTACCCCCATATTTCACTGTATATATGTTGTTTTAGTCTATGTGTCACTGGGACCCTGCCAGGCAGGGACCCAGTGCTCATAAGTATGTGCCCTGTATGTGTTCGCTGTATGATGCTTAACTGTATCACTGAGGCTCTGCTAACCAGAACCTCAGTGGTTATGCTCTCTCTGCTTTCCAAGGTTGTCACTAACAGTCTAGTGATTAAATTTACCAATTCACATTGGTATACTGGTACACCCATATAATTCCCTAGTATATAGTACTGAGGTACCCAGGATATTGGGGTTCCAGGAGATCCCTATGGGCTGCAGCATTTCTTTTGCCACCCATAGGGAGCTCTGACAATTCTTACACAGGCCTGCCACTGCAGCCTGCGTGAAATAACGTCCACGTTATTTCACAGCCATTTACCACTGCACTTAAGTAACTTATAAGTCACCTATATGTCTAACCTTCACCTGGTGAAGGTTGGGTGCAAAGTTACTTAGCGTGTGGCCACCCTGGCACTAGCCAAGGTGCCCCCACATCGTTCAGGGCAAATTCCCAGGACTTTGTGAGTGCGGGGACACCATTACACACGTGCACTGTACATAGGTCACTACCTATGTACAGCGTCACAATGGTAACGCCGAACATGGCCATGTAACATGTCTAAGATCATGGAATTATCCCCCCAATGCCATTCTGGTATTGGGGGGACAATTCCATGATCCCCCGGGTCTCTAGCACAGAACCCGGGTACTGCTAAACTACCTTTCTGGGGTCTCCACTGCAGCTGCTGCTGCTGCCAACCCCTCAGAAAGGTTTCTGCTCTCCTGGGGTCCAGGCAGCCCTGGCCCAGAAAGGCAGAACAAAGGAGTTCCTCTGAGAGAGGGTGTTACACCCTCTCGCTTTGGAAATTGGTGTGAAGGCTGGGGAGGAGTAGCCTCCCCCAGCCTCTGGAAATGATTTGATGGGCACAGATGGTGCCCATCTCTGCATAAGCCAGTGTACACCAGTTAAGGGATCCTCCAGCCCTGCTCTGGCGCGAAACTGGACAAAGGAAAGGGGAGTGACCTCTCCCCTGACCTGCACCTCCTAAGGGAGGTGCCCAGAGCTCCTCCAGTGTGTCCCAGACCTCTGCCATCTTGGAAACAGAGGTGTCTGTGGCACACTGGACTGCTCTGAGTAGCCAGTGCCAGCAGGTGACGTCAGAGGCTCCTTCTGATAGGCTCTTACCTCTCTTGGTAGCCAATCCTCCTTTCTAGGTAGCCAAACCTCCTTTTCTGGCTATTTAGGGTCTCTGCTTTGGGGAATTCTTTAGATAACGAATGCAAGAGCTCACCAGAGTTCCTCTGCATCTCCCTCTTCACCTTCTGCCAAAGGATCGGCCGCTGACTGCTCAGGATGCCTGCAAAACCGCAACAAAGTAGCAAGCCGACTACTAGCAACCTTGTATTGCCTCATCCTGCCGGCTTTCTCGACTGTTTCCAGGTGGTGCATGCTCTGGGGGTAGCCTGCCTCCTCCCTGCACCAGGAGCTCTGAAGAAATCTCCTGTGGGTCGACGGAATCTTCCCCCTGCTAACGCAGGCACCAAAAGACTACAACACTGGTCCTCTGGGTCCCCTCTCATCCTGACGAGTGTGGTCCTTGTAACTCAGCAACTCTGTCCAAGTGACTCCCACAGTCCAGTGACCCTTCAGTCCAAGTTTGGTGGAGGTAAGTGTAGGAAAGTACCATCTTGCCTGGCATGTTACCCCCATATTTCACTGTATATATGTTGTTTTAGTGTATGTGTCACTGGGACCCTGCCAGCCAGGGCCCCAGTGCTCATAAGTGTGCCCTGTATGTGTTCCCTGTGTGATGACTAACTGTCTCACTGAGGATCTGCTAACCAGAACCTCAGTGGTTATGCTCTGTCTGCTTTCCAAATTGTCACTAACAGGCTAGTGACCAATTTCACCAATTCACATTGGCATACTGGAACACCCTTATAATTCCGTGGTATATGGTACTGAGGTACCCAGGGTATTGGGGTTCCAGGAGATCCCTAGGGGCTGCAGCATTTCTTTTGCCACCCATAGGGAGCTCTGACAATTCTTACACAGGCCTGCCACTGCAGCCTGAATGAAATAACGTCCATGTTATTTCACAGCCATTTACCACTGCACTTAAGTAACTTATAAGTCACATATATGTCTAACCTTTACCTGGTAAAGGTTGGGTGCTAAGTTACTTAGTGTGTGGGCACCCTGGCACTAGCCAAGGTGTCCCCACATCGTTCAGGGCAAATTCCCCGGACTTTGAGAGTGCGGGGACACCATTACACGCGTGCACTGTACATAGGTCACTACCTATGTACAGCTTCACAATGGTAACTCCGAACATGGCCATGTAACATGTCTAAGATCATGGAATTGTCACCCCAATGCCATTCTGGCATTGGGGAGACAATTCCATGATCCCCGAGTCTCTAGCACAGACCTGGGTACTGCCAAACTACCTTTCCCGGGGTTTCACTGCAGCTGCTGCTGCTGCTGCCAACCCCTCAGACAGGTTTCTGCCCTCCTGGGGTCTAGCCAGGCTTTGCCATGGAAGGCAGAACAAAGGACTTCCTCAGAGAGAGGGTGTTACACCCTCTCCCTTTGGAAAAAGGTGTCAGGGCTGGGGAGGAGTAGCCTCCCCCAGCCTCTGGAAATGCTTTGATGGGCACAGATGGTGCCCATCTCTGCATAAGCCAGTCTACACCAGTTCAGGGATCCCCCAGCCCTGCTCTGGCGCGAAACTGGACAAAGGAAAGGGGAGTGACCACTCCCATGACTTGCACCTCCCAGGGGAGGTGCCCAGAGCTCCTCCAGTGTGCTCCAGACCTCTGCCATCTTGGAAACAGAGGTGCTGCTGGCACACTGGACTGCTCTGAGTGGCCAGTGCCAGCAGGTGACGTCAGAGACTCCTCCTGATAGGCTCTTACCTGTGTTGCTAGCCTATCCTCCTTCCTAGGTAGCCAAACCTCCTTTTCTGGCTATTTAGGGTCTCTGCTTTGGGGAATTCCTTAGATAACGAATGCAAGAGCTCATCAGAGTTCCTCTGCATCTCTCTCTTCACCTTCTGCCAAAGGATCAACTGCTGACTGCTCAGGACGCCTGCAAAACCGCAACAAAGTAGCAAAGACGACTACTGCAACCTTGTATCGCTGATCCTGCCGCCTTCTCGACTGTTTTCCTGGTGGTGGATGCTCTGAGGGTAGCCTGCCTCCTCCCGGCACTAGGAGCTCTGAAGAAATCTCCTGTGGGTCGACGGAATCTTCCCCCTGCAACCGCAGGCACCAAAAGACTGCATCACCGGTCCTCTGGGTCCCCTCTCAGCACGACGAGCGTGGTCCCTGGAACTCAGCTACCCTGTCCAAGTGACTCCCACAGTCCAGAGACTCTTCAGTCCAAATTTGGTGGAGGTAAGTCCTTGCCTCCCCACGCTAGGCTGCATTGCTGGGTACCGCGTGATTTGCAGCTGCTCAGGCTCCTGTGCACACTTCCAGGATTTCCTTCGTGCACAGCCAAGCCTGGGTCCCCGACACTCAAACCTGCAGTGCACGACCTCCTGAATTGTCCTCCGGAGTCGTGGGACTCCCTTTTGTGTCGTCGGGTGAGCTCCGGTTCACTCCTCTTCGTAGTGCCTGTTCCGGCACTTCTGCGGGTGCTGCCTGCTCCTGTGAGGGCTCCCTGACTTGCTGGGCGCCCCCTCTGTCTCCTCATCCAAGTGGCGACATCCTGGTCCCTCCTGGGTCACAGTAGCATCCAAAAACCCTAACCGCGACCCTTGCAGCTAGCATGGCTTGTTTGCGGTCTTTCTGCATGGGAACACCTCTGCAAGCTTCTTCACGACGTGGGACATCCATCCTCCCAAAGGGGAAGTTTCTAGCCCTCTTCGTTCTTGCAGAATCCACAGCTTCTACCATCCGGTGGCAGCTTCTTTGCACCCTCAACTGGCATTTCCTGGGCATCTGCCCAATCTCGACTTTGTCGCGACTCTTGGACTTGGTCCCCTTATTCCACAGGTACTCTGGTCTGGAAATTCACTTTGGTTGCATTGCTGGTGTTGGTCTTCCTTGCAGAATTCCCCTATCACGACTTCTGTGCTCTCTGGGGAATATAGGTGCATTTTATACCTACTTTTCAGGGTCTTGGGGTGGGCTATTTTTCTAACCCTCACTGTTTTCTTACAGTCCCAGCGACCCTCTACAAGCTCACATAGGTTTGGGGTCCATTTGTGGTTCGCATTCTACTTTTGGAGTATATGGTTTGTGTTGCCCCTATACCTAGGTGCTCCTATTGCACTCTACTGTAACTTTACATTGCTTGCATTACTTCCTTTTGCTATTACTGCATATTTTTGGTATTGTGTACATATATCTTGTGTATATTTGGCATCCTCATACTGAGGGTATTCACTGAGATACTTTTGGCATATTGTCATAAAAATAAAGTACCTTTATTTTTAGTATATCTGTGTATTGTGTTTTCTTATGGTATTGTGCATATGACACCAGTGGTATAGTAGGAGCTTTGCATGTCTCCTAGTTCAGCCTAAGCTGCTCTGCTATAGCTACCTTCTATCAGCCTAAGCTGCTAGAAACACCTCTTCTACACTAATAAGGGATAACTGGACCTGGTACAGAGTGTAAGTACCCCTTGGTACCCACTACAAGCCAGGCCAGCCTCCTACAGTAAGTCCTTACCTCCCCATGCTAGACTGCATTGCTGGGTACCGCGTGATTTGCAGCTGCTCCAGCTCCTGTGCACTCTTCCAGGATTTCCTTTGTGCACAGACAAGCCTGGCTCCCCGACACTCCTTCCTGCAGTGCACAACCTTCTGAGTTGTCCTCCGGCGTCGCGGGACTCCCTTTTGTGACCGCGTGGACTCCGGTTCACTCTTCTTCCAAGTGCCTGTCCAGGTACTTCTGCGGGTGTTGCCTGCTTCTGTGAGGGCTCCCTGAGTTGCTGTGCGCCCCCTCTGTCTCCAAGTGGCAACATCCTGGTCCCTACTGTGCCACAGCAGCATCCAAAAACCTGTACTGCGACCCTTGCAGCTAACAAGGCTTGTTTGCGGTCTTTCTGCGTGGGAACACCTTTGCAAGCTTTGTCGCGATGTGGGACATCATTCTTTCAAAGGAGAAGTCCCTAGCTCTCTTCTTTCTTGCAGAACTCCAAGCTTCTTCCATCTGGTGGCAGCTTCCTTGCACCCTCAGCTGGCATTTCCTGGGCTCCTGCCCACTCTCAACACTGTTGCGACTATTGGACTTGGTCGTCTTGTCTTACAGGTACTCAGGTCCGGAAATCCACTGTTGTTGCATTGCTGGTGTTTGTTCTTCCTGCAGAATCCCCCTATCACGACTTCTGTACTCTCTGGGGGTAGTAGGTGCACTTTACACCTACCTTTCAGGGTCTTGGGGTGGGCTATTTTTCTAACCCTCACTGTTTTCTTACAGTCCCAGCGACCCTCTACAAGCTCACATAGGTTTGGGGTCCATTTGTGGTTCGCATTCCACTTTTGGAGTATATGGTTTGTGTTGCCCCTATACCTATGTGCTCCTAATGCAATCTACTGTAATTCTACACTGCTTGCATTACTTTTCTTGCTATTACCTGCATAATTTTGGTTTGTGTACATATATCTTGTGTATATAACTTATCCTAATACTGAGGGTACTCACTGAGATACTTTTGGCATATTGTCATACAAATAAAGTACCTTTATTTTTAGTACTTCTGTGTATTGTGTTTTCTTATGATATTGTGCATATGACACCAGTGGTATAGTAGGAGCTTTGCTTGTCTCCTAGTTCATCCTAAGCTGCTTTGCCATAGCTACCTTCTATCAGCCTAAGCTGCTAGAAACACCTCTTCTACACTAATAAGGAATAACTGGACCTGGCACAAGGTGTAAGTACCTCTGGTACCCACTACAAGCCAGGCCAGCCTCCTACATTGGTTGTGCAGCGGTGGGATAAGTACTTGTAACTACTTAGTGGCATAGTGGTGTGGAGTGGAGTGGAGTAGAGTGGAGAGAAGCAGGGTAGAGTGGTGTTCGTAGAGTGGCATAGATTAAAGTGGTGTAGAGTGCTGTGACATAGAGTGTAGCGGTGCAGAGTAGATATACAGTGATATACAGTAGATATACAGAGTGACATACAGTGTATTGATGTAGAGTGCAGGGGCATAGAGTGCAGAGGTGCAGAGGTGCAGAGTTGATTAGAATGATGTACAGTGTATTGATGTAGAGTGCAGGGGCATAGAGTTGAGTGTTACAGAGTAAAGTGCATTAGCATAGAGTGTATTAGCATAGTGTGCAGTGGCGTACAGTGCAGTGTTGCCGAGTGGCATGGAGTGGAGTTGTGTGGACTAGATTGGTGTTGCCCAGACTGGAGTGGTATAGTGTGCAGAGGCGTAGAGCGCAGTGGTGTAGAAAGACGTAAATGTATTGGCACAGAGTAGAGTGGTACAGAGTAAAGTGCACTAGCATAGAGTGTATTAGCTTAGAGTGCAGTGGCGTACAGTGCAGTGTTGCCGAGTGGCACAGAGTGGAGTTGTGTGGACTAGATTGGTGTTGCCTAGACTGGTATCGTGTGCAGATGCGCAGAGCGCAGTGGTGCAGAGAGACGTAAATGCATTGGCACAGAGGAGAGTGGTACAGAGTAGAGGAGAGAGGCGTAGTGTGAAGTAGCGGAGACTGCAGTGGCATAATGTGGAGTGGTTCAGGCTCGAGAAGAGTGCAGTGCCGTAAAGTAGAGTGACACGGAGTAGGGTGCAGTGGCGTGGACTGGTGCAGAGCAGAGTTGAGTATGCATGGTGTGGTCGGGCACTGCCATTAAAGACAACACATTTTTTATAGAAATGACCATTACATTTGCACAGACATACAGTTTTTCGAATCAAACTATACTGTGCACAGAGTATGATGTGTAGAAATTGCATCACCTAATGCAACAATTAGTTTTAATCATATAAAGGTATTTGGTTCCAGCACAGTTCAGACTTGATAAAAAGGTGCTTCAGTTGTACTCCTAATTCTGATATATTCTGAAGTTTATTTTAATGTTGTCACATGATAGAAAAAACTCTTTCCTAACCCCAGTATCCAGCAAGATTGTTGCATAAATCCTCTCATTTTGAAGTCAGAGAAAGAAAAGTAAACACTAAGTGCCCACCAAAGACAGAGCCTGACATTTGACTTTGTTCTTTTAATGCACAGCAAATGTGATGGGATAAGAACAAGATTTACAGGCATGTTTACACAAAGGGAGTACTCGGAAGGACACTGTAAATAAGATTTGGGGCAAGGGAAGGGACAAACTCAAGATCCATAACCTAAAACAAATAAAGCCAGCAAATTGAAAGCAACAAAATGTGAGTTACAAACCACAAGGCCAATGCAAGACACGGGCGGAATGCATTCCCAAGGAAGCTCTATTAAAGTGACAGCTGTGGGATAGTTTGTGGGTAAAGTCCAGTATTTTAGTCCAGTCCGTATCTTGCAGAGGTTTGGCCACATCAATCACCCAGGTAGTATGACGAGAAGACCTGGAGTGGTCTCAATGTTGCAGGATAGGTCTGTACACCCATTCTATCAGTTTGCCACCAGTCCCTATGCTGTAGAGCTTCTGGCACACCTCGTGCAGGGTCAGTGTTAGGTGGCAGACATGAAATGGGGCATTTAATGATTGTTTAAGGTGGTTGTAAGTAAGGAGTTGACCGGGGTGAAGATGGTAGTCTGCCACAAGGGTTTGGAAATTTAGTAGCTCGCTGTCCAGAAATAAATTCCCCAATTTTAAGACACCTGCAGCATGCCACTGATGGAGTTGCCCTAAGCACAGCCGCCCTGTGCGAGTGGAAAGGCTTAGCAAAGGCAGTGCAGGAGCACAGGGTTTCTTCGTGTCAGTGAGTTTAGAGGTTCCAGAAAGGCAAGAGGAAGCTGTGCGCGATAACCCCGGATGCTGATCCATATAATGGTCAGTAGGAAACAATGAGCAGTGCAGTAGGCCCTCCTTAAAAGTCTTTACTGATTAACTGATGTAGGAGGCTGGACTGGCTTGTAGTGAGTACCAAGGGGTACTTGCACCTTGCACCAGGCCCAGTTATCCCTTATTAGTGTATAGGGTGTCTAGCAGCTTAGGCTGATAGATAATGGTAGCTTAGCAAAGCAGCTCAGGCTGAACTAGGAGACGTGTGAAGCTACTACAGTACCACTTAGTGTCATATGCACAATATCATAAGAAAACACAATACACAGTTATACTAAAAATAAAGGTACTTTATTTTTATGACAATATGCCAAAGTATCTTAGAGTGTACCCTCAGTAAGAGGATAGGAAATATACACAAGATATATATACACAATAGCAAAAATATGCAGTATAGTCTTAGAAAACAGTGCAAACAATGTATAATTACAATAGGATGCAATGGGGAAACATAGGGATAGGGGCAACACAAACCATATACTCCAAAAGTGGAATGTGAACCACGAATGGACCCCAAACCTATGTGACCTTGTAGAGGGTCGCTGGGACTATTAGAAAATAGTGAGAGTTAGAAAAATAACCCTCCCCAAGACCCTGAAAAGTGAGTGCAAAGTGCACCAAAGTTCCCCTAAGGACAAAATAGTCGTGTTAGAGGGAAAATGCAAGGAAAACACAAATCAGCAATGCAACAACGATGGATTCCTGTCTGAAGGTACCTGTGGAACAAGGGGACCAAGTCCAAAAGTCACAAGCAGCTCGGAGATGGGCAGATGCCCAAGAAATGCCAGCGGTTGGTGCAAAGAAGCTCTTACTAGGCTGAAGAACTGTGAATACTGCAGGAACGACAAGGGCTAGAGACTTCCCCTTTGGAGGATGGATCCCCCACGCCTTGGAGAGTCGTGCAGAAGTGTTTTCCCGCCGGATGGACGCCAACAAGCCTTGCTACACGCAAATCGTGCGTTTGGCGTTTTTGGACGCTGCTGGGGCCCAGGAGGGACCAGGAGGTCGCAAATTGGACCTGCAGAGAGAGGGGACGTCGAGCAAGACAAGGAGCCCTCACTGAAGCAGGTAGCACCCGGAGAAGTGCCAGAAACAGGCACTACGAGGATGCGTGAAACGGTGCTCGCCGAAGTTGCACAAAGGAGTCCCACGTCGCCGGAGACCAACTTAGAAAGTCGTGCAATGCAGGTTAGAGTGCCGTGGACCCAGGCTTGGCTGTGCACACAGGATTTCCGCCGGAAGTGCACAGGGGCCGGAGAAGCTTGCAAAGTCACGGTTCCCAGCAATGCAGCCCAGCGAGGTGAGGCAAGGACTTACCTCCACCAAACTTGGGCTGAAGAGTCACTGGACTGTGGGGGTCACTTGGACGGTGTCGCTGGATTCGAGGGACCTCGCTCGTCGTGCTGAGAGGAGACCCAAGGGACCGGAGATGCAGCTTTTTGGTGCCTGCGGTTGCAGGGGGAAGATTCCGTCGACCCACGGGAGATTTCTTCGGAGCTTCTGGTGCAGAGAGGAGGCAGGCTACCCCCACAGCATGCACAAGCAGGAAAACAGTCGAGAAGGCGGCAGGATCAGCGTTACAGAGTTGCAGTAGTCGTCTTTGCTACTATGTTGCAGGTTTGCAGGCTTCCAGCGCGGTCAGCGGTCGATTCCTTATCAGAAGGTGAAGAGGGAGATGCAGAGGAACTCGGCTGAGCTCATGCATTCGTTATCTAAAGTTTCCCCAGAGACAGAGACCCTAAATAGCCAGAAAAGAGGGTTTGGCTACCTAGGAGAGAGGAAAGGCTACTAACACCTGAAGGAGCCTATCAGCAGGAGTCTCTGACGTCACCTGGTGGCACTGGCCACTCAGAGCAGTCCAGTGTGCCAGCAGCACCTCTGTTTCCAAGATGGCAGAGGTCTGGAGCACACTGGAGGAGCTCTGGACACCTCCCAGGGGAGGTGCAGGTCAGGGGAGTGGTCACTCCCCTTTCCTTTGTCCAGTTTCGCGCCAGAGCAGGGGCTAAGGGGTCCCTGAACCGGTGTAGACTGGCTTATGCAGAATTGGGCACATCTGTGCCCAACAAAGCATTTCCAGAGGCTGGGGGAGGCTACTCCTCCCCTGCCTTCACACCATTTTCCAAAGGGAGAGGGTGTCACACCCTCTCTCAGAGGAAGTTCTTTGTTCTGCCATCCTGGGCCAGGCCTGGCTGGACCCCAGGAGGGCAGATGCCTGTCTGAGGGGTTGGCAGCAGCAGCAGCTGCAGAGAAACCCCAGGAAGGGCAGTCTGGCAGTACCAGGGTCTGTGCTACAGACCACTGGGATCATGGAATTGTACCAACAATGCCAGGATGGCATAGAGGGGGCAATTCCATGATCATAGACATGTTACATGGCCATATTCGGAGTTACCATGGTGAAGCTACATATAGGTAGTGACCTATATGTAGTGCACGCGTGTAATGGTGTCCCCGCACTCACAAAGTTCAGTGAATTGGCTCTGAACAATGTGGGGGCACCTTGGCTAGTGCCAGGGTGCCCTCACACTAAGTAACTTTGCACCTAACCTTTACCAGGTAAAGGTTAGACATATAGGTGACTTATAAGTTACTTAAGTGCAGTGTAAAAATGGCTGTGAAATAACGTGGACGTTATTTCACTCAGGCTGCAGTGGCAGGCCTGTGTAAGAATTGTCAGAGCTCCCTATGGGTGGCAAAAGAAATGCTGCAGCCCATAGGGATCTCCTGGAACCCCAATACCCTGGGTACCTCAGTACCATATACTAGGGAATTATAAGGGTGTTCCAGTAAGCCAATGTAAATTGGTAAAAATGGTCACTAGCCTGTCAGTGACAATTTGAAAGTAATGAGAGAGCATAACCACTGAGGTTCTGGTTAGCAGAGCCTCAGTGAGACAGTTAGGCACCACACAGGGAACATATACATGCACACCTATGAGCACTGGGGCCCTGTGTGACAGGGTCCCAGTGACACATACATATAGGCCACAAACCTATGAGCACTGGGGTCCTGACTAGCAGGATCCCAGTGACACATAACAACCATACTGAAAACATGGTGTTTTCACTATGAGCACTGAGGCCTGGCTATCAGGATCCCAGTGAGACAGTGAAAACAGTGACAAACACCCTGACATACACTCACAAACAGGCCAAAAGTGGGGGTAACAAGGCTAGAAAGAGGCTACCTTCTCACACAACCCCCCCCCAAACGAAGGACAATAAGGCTAACCTTGGCCAGTTGAGACTTTATTGTCTAAGTGGTGATAAGTAGAGAGTGGCTCTGCAATAGACTGGTTACTCCCTTTATCATCCACTATATGGTTACTTCCCTGTGGGGATGTAAACCACCCTGTTTGAAGTTTTTTAGCTAAGCAACAATGTGAAGATGTATTTTCAGAGTTTCTATCAGTAAGTTTTAGTTTAGAGCAGTGGGAATTGTCCACTGAACCTATTTGTAGTGATGGAAATGCCAGACAGGGATGCTGTCTCAGAAAAGCCATAGCTGGGCAAAAACTTTGTCCATCTGGCTGGAAGAGAGAACAGGGATGCTGTTTCTCTTGAGTTGGAGCAGGGCAGGGATGCTGTCCTATGAGCTCCACACTAGGGCAGGGATGCTGTCCTAAGTGTTGTGAGGTAGTGCAGGGTTTCTGCACTAAAGTTTCTCTGGGAGGGTTGGAGGGATGCTCCATGTTAACTAAAATGGTGCTGTTTTTCTCACCAATGTTAGTTATCCCACAGAGAGGTACTTCCACCTCAGGGAGTCTAGCTTTGCCAGCTGATGATTCCCTTGGAACAGGTGCCACCCCAGGAGAGGTTTCTCCCACCACAGGAATAGTATCCTGAATGGTAGGGTGGTTAGGGGATACTGTGATACCCTTTTTACCTGTTGATGGAGAGGGATCCTGAGTTTTCAGGCCTTCTCTCCTTTGCTTTTTCATTTCACTTGAAATGAGAGGGAACAATTCCTCAGGGATGCCCAGCATGGCTGCATGGGCATAAAACTCTACATCAGCCCAACCTGAGGCCTCTAGGTCATTACCTAAGAGACAGTCTACAGGTAAGCTAGGTGATACCACCACCTGCTTAGGGCCAGTAACTCCACCCCAACTAAACTGAATTATAGCTAAGGGAAGAAACTTAGTGGAGTTATGGACATCAATAATCTTATATTGTTGTCCAATGATGTGTTGTTCAGGAGGCACTAGGTTTTCAGTCACCAAAGTGAAACTGGCACCTGTGTCCCTGTAGGCCAAGGCCTCAACACCATTTATTGAAACTGTCTGCCTGTACTTATCCATTGTAAGGGGACAAGCAGCCAGTGTGGCAAGGCCAATGCCACTAGGTGTGACAGAAACTGTCTTGGGACTGATTACATCAGTTTCCACTATGGACCCATAAGTGAACCCAACTACACCCTTTGCTTGACTGTTGCCAGCAGTCCCACCACTAGTACCACTACTGCTAGGGGCACTAGAGCTTGATGTATTAGTGGTGGTAGGCTCAGGGGGTTTACCTGGACAGGACTTATCCCCTGGCCTATGGCCTCTATTTTTACACACAAAGCACCAAGGCTTTTTAATGTGTGCAGGTTGGGAAGAAGAGGAAGAATTTGTTTTATCCCCACCCTCTGAAGAGTGTTTAAGATTTGAAGTGGGATCTTTGGTTTTACCCTTATCCCCATGCTTATCTTGAGATTTTTCACCATCTTTCTTCTTATTGCCATCTTTGTCACCCCCTGTATGAACTTTTCTGTTCACCCTTGTTCTGACCCATTTGTCTGCCTTCTTTCCCAATTCTTGGGGAGAGGTCAGATCAGAGTCTACCAGGTACTGGTGCAACAAATCAGACACACAATTATTAAGTATATGCTCTCTCAGGATTAAGTTATACAGGCTGTCATAATCAGTAACTTTACTGCCATGTAACCACCCCTCCAAGGCCTTCACTGAATGGTCAATGAAATCAACCCAGTCTTGTGAAGACTCCTTTTTGGTCTCTCTGAACTTTATCCTGTACTGTTCAGTGGTTAAGCCATAACCATCCAGGAGTGCATTCTTAAGAACTGTAAAATTATTGGCATCATTTTCTTTCACTGTAAGGAGCCTATCCCTACCTTTTCCACTAAATGATAGCCATAGGATAGCAGCCCACTGCTTTTGAGGGACATCCTGTACAGCACAGGCCCTCTCAAGTGCAGCAAACCACTTGTTAATGTCATCCCCCTCCTTATAAGGGGGAACTATCTTGTGCAGATTCCTGGAATCATGCTCTTTTGCAGGATGACTATGGGGAATACTGCTGCTGCCACCATGGGTATCTAAACCCAACTTCTGTCTTTCCCTCTCTATTTCTAAAGACTGTCTATCCAAATCCAGCTGTTGCTTCTTGAGCTTCAGTCTGGTTTGCTCCACTCTCAATCTATTGAGCTCCCTTTCCAACAATCTGTCATCAGGGTGGGTGGGAGGGACATTTCTAGATACATAGGTATGATGGGAATGAACAGAAGGAGACCTGTCCCTTACAGAGGGCACCCTAACAGCTTGGCTACCAGTATAATGTGAGAGCACATCATCAGTATGATGTGATTCAACCTCTGTACCAACTATGCTAGACTGTCTAGTAATGGGCAGGCTGAGAATTTTCTTTCCTGAACCTTTTCCTGGGGGAGTCCCTGGATCAGATTGAGAACCATTAGCTACTTTTTCTACAGATTGGGCACTTATGGCCTTATCCTGTACTCTAAGCATATTAATTAACAGTTCTAAGGAAGGATTCTTCCCTACACTCAAACCTCTCTCTATGCAGAGACTCCTTGCTCCTTTCCAGCTAAGGTGATCATATGCAAGTTTGGACAGTTCAACTTTTTGGCCTGTGCCAGACATTTTTAGAGAGAGTTAAAGTGATAGACAAAGAGAAAAAAGTTTTCAGAACTTTTTGGAAAGACAGAAAAAACTTTTTAAACTTTTAAGAACTTTTTGAAAGTTTAGAAGTACTTTTCAGCACTTAGAAAAGAGTGAAAAGAGGAAATGCAAAACTTTTTGGCTATGTGTATATACCCTGACCTTGTTTTGTATATTTTTCTCTTATGAAAAGTACAATGACAAGAGTGGTAAGTAGTCTCAAAGCACTTATCCCACCACTGCACAACCAATGTAGGAGGCTGGACTGGCTTGTAGTGAGTACCAAGGGGTACTTGCACCTTGCACCAGGCCCAGTTATCCCTTATTAGTGTATAGGGTGTCTAGCAGCTTAGGCTGATAGATAATGGTAGCTTAGCAAAGCAGCTCAGGCTGAACTAGGAGACGTGTGAAGCTACTACAGTACCACTTAGTGTCATATGCACAATATCATAAGAAAACACAATACACAGTTATACTAAAAATAAAGGTACTTTATTTTTATGACAATATGCCAAAGTATCTTAGAGTGTACCCTCAGTAAGAGGATAGGAAATATACACAAGATATATATACACAATAGCAAAAATATGCAGTATAGTCTTAGAAAACAGTGCAAACAATGTATAATTACAATAGGATGCAATGGGGAAACATAGGGATAGGGGCAACACAAACCATATACTCCAAAAGTGGAATGTGAACCACGAATGGACCCCAAACCTATGTGACCTTGTAGAGGGTCGCTGGGACTATTAGAAAATAGTGAGAGTTAGAAAAATAACCCTCCCCAAGACCCTGAAAAGTGAGTGCAAAGTGCACCAAAGTTCCCCTAAGGACAAAATAGTCGTGTTAGAGGGAAAATGCAAGGAAAACACAAATCAGCAATGCAACAACGATGGATTCCTGTCTGAAGGTACCTGTGGAACAAGGGGACCAAGTCCAAAAGTCACAAGCAGCTCGGAGATGGGCAGATGCCCAAGAAATGCCAGCGGTTGGTGCAAAGAAGCTCTTACTAGGCTGAAGAACTGTGAATACTGCAGGAACGACAAGGGCTAGAGACTTCCCCTTTGGAGGATGGATCCCCCACGCCTTGGAGAGTCGTGCAGAAGTGTTTTCCCGCCGGATGGACGCCAACAAGCCTTGCTACACGCAAATCGTGCGTTTGGCGTTTTTGGACGCTGCTGGGGCCCAGGAGGGACCAGGAGGTCGCAAATTGGACCTGCAGAGAGAGGGGACGTCGAGCAAGACAAGGAGCCCTCACTGAAGCAGGTAGCACCCGGAGAAGTGCCAGAAACAGGCACTACGAGGATGCGTGAAACGGTGCTCGCCGAAGTTGCACAAAGGAGTCCCACGTCGCCGGAGACCAACTTAGAAAGTCGTGCAATGCAGGTTAGAGTGCCGTGGACCCAGGCTTGGCTGTGCACACAGGATTTCCGCCGGAAGTGCACAGGGGCCGGAGAAGCTTGCAAAGTCACGGTTCCCAGCAATGCAGCCCAGCGAGGTGAGGCAAGGACTTACCTCCACCAAACTTGGGCTGAAGAGTCACTGGACTGTGGGGGTCACTTGGACGGTGTCGCTGGATTCGAGGGACCTCGCTCGTCGTGCTGAGAGGAGACCCAAGGGACCGGAGATGCAGCTTTTTGGTGCCTGCGGTTGCAGGGGGAAGATTCCGTCGACCCACGGGAGATTTCTTCGGAGCTTCTGGTGCAGAGAGGAGGCAGGCTACCCCCACAGCATGCACAAGCAGGAAAACAGTCGAGAAGGCGGCAGGATCAGCGTTACAGAGTTGCAGTAGTCGTCTTTGCTACTATGTTGCAGGTTTGCAGGCTTCCAGCGCGGTCAGCGGTCGATTCCTTATCAGAAGGTGAAGAGGGAGATGCAGAGGAACTCGGCTGAGCTCATGCATTCGTTATCTAAAGTTTCCCCAGAGACAGAGACCCTAAATAGCCAGAAAAGAGGGTTTGGCTACCTAGGAGAGAGGAAAGGCTACTAACACCTGAAGGAGCCTATCAGCAGGAGTCTCTGACGTCACCTGGTGGCACTGGCCACTCAGAGCAGTCCAGTGTGCCAGCAGCACCTCTGTTTCCAAGATGGCAGAGGTCTGGAGCACACTGGAGGAGCTCTGGACACCTCCCAGGGGAGGTGCAGGTCAGGGGAGTGGTCACTCCCCTTTCCTTTGTCCAGTTTCGCGCCAGAGCAGGGGCTAAGGGGTCCCTGAACCGGTGTAGACTGGCTTATGCAGAATTGGGCACATCTGTGCCCAACAAAGCATTTCCAGAGGCTGGGGGAGGCTACTCCTCCCCTGCCTTCACACCATTTTCCAAAGGGAGAGGGTGTCACACCCTCTCTCAGAGGAAGTTCTTTGTTCTGCCATCCTGGGCCAGGCCTGGCTGGACCCCAGGAGGGCAGATGCCTGTCTGAGGGGTTGGCAGCAGCAGCAGCTGCAGAGAAACCCCAGGAAGGGCAGTCTGGCAGTACCAGGGTCTGTGCTACAGACCACTGGGATCATGGAATTGTACCAACAATGCCAGGATGGCATAGAGGGGGCAATTCCATGATCATAGACATGTTACATGGCCATATTCGGAGTTACCATGGTGAAGCTACATATAGGTAGTGACCTATATGTAGTGCACGCGTGTAATGGTGTCCCCGCACTCACAAAGTTCAGTGAATTGGCTCTGAACAATGTGGGGGCACCTTGGCTAGTGCCAGGGTGCCCTCACACTAAGTAACTTTGCACCTAACCTTTACCAGGTAAAGGTTAGACATATAGGTGACTTATAAGTTACTTAAGTGCAGTGTAAAAATGGCTGTGAAATAACGTGGACGTTATTTCACTCAGGCTGCAGTGGCAGGCCTGTGTAAGAATTGTCAGAGCTCCCTATGGGTGGCAAAAGAAATGCTGCAGCCCATAGGGATCTCCTGGAACCCCAATACCCTGGGTACCTCAGTACCATATACTAGGGAATTATAAGGGTGTTCCAGTAAGCCAATGTAAATTGGTAAAAATGGTCACTAGCCTGTCAGTGACAATTTGAAAGTAATGAGAGAGCATAACCACTGAGGTTCTGGTTAGCAGAGCCTCAGTGAGACAGTTAGGCACCACACAGGGAACATATACATGCACACCTATGAGCACTGGGGCCCTGTGTGACAGGGTCCCAGTGACACATACATATAGGCCACAAACCTATGAGCACTGGGGTCCTGACTAGCAGGATCCCAGTGACACATAACAACCATACTGAAAACATGGTGTTTTCACTATGAGCACTGAGGCCTGGCTATCAGGATCCCAGTGAGACAGTGAAAACAGTGACAAACACCCTGACATACACTCACAAACAGGCCAAAAGTGGGGGTAACAAGGCTAGAAAGAGGCTACCTTCTCACAACTGAATAATAGCGTTCTAAGCCCAGAAGACCTAATCCACGGGTAGCTTTACAGTGGAAAGAGCTACCCAACGGCACGGCAGCACCCAAATCAGATGTGTGGCCTGTCTGAAGAAGGAATGAAGGACGAGCAGGAGAAGATTTGCAAAATAATACTATCATTGGGGTAGCACACCATCTTCACTAGTGTCACGTGGCCCACTACAGAAAGCAGAAGAGAAGACCAAAACGCAAACTGGGCTTGGAGGGACCGTGTCATTCTGATGAGATTTCCATACTGCGAATCAGTGGGAGTTTGGTAGATATTAATCACTAAGGCCCTCATTATGAACACGGCGGTCAAAACTGCTGTGTTCATGCTGGCGGTCTTCCCAGTGACTGCCAGCTCCCCTGGAACCCCACCGGCCGTACAATGGACATTCCTCTGGGCCGGCGAGCGGAAACATTGTTTTCGCCCGCCAGCTCACAGGAATGCCTGGCTGGGACATTGACGACGGCTGCCTCTGTGCGGCGGGTGCAGCTGCACCCCTAGCGCAGATCACTGCCCGTAAATCGGGCAGTGACCTGCACGATGGGGCACTGCACAGGGGCCCCTTGTAGTAAGTTGGCTCTGTATATACTATTTAAAAGTAAGAAATAGTATGCACAGAGTACAAAGGTTCCCCTTAGAGGTAAGATAGTGGCAAAACTAGATAATTCTAGTGCTCTATTTTGTGGTAGTGTGGTCGAGCAGTAGGCTTATCAGAGGGTAGTGTTAAGCATTTGTTGTACATACACAGGCAATAAATGAGGAACACACACTCAAAACGTACTCCAGGTCTAGTTTATTTTAAGAACCACAGGTTCAAGATTTGCAGTAAACACTTTAAATGCAAGGTACTTCACTTAGATACTTTAGGAACTTTGAATAAAAGCAATATCATATAAAGTCTTTGTAAAAATGGCAATAAGCTATTTTCAAAGCGGACACACTGCAGAAATCAACAGTTCCTGGGGGAGGTAAGTAAAGGTTAGATTAGAAGGCAAGTAAAACACTTCCAAGTCTCAGTCCTGGGGCATAGGCAGCCCACCGTTGGGGGTTCAAGGCAACCCCAAAGTTACCACACCAGCAGCTCAGGGCCGGTTAGGTGCAGAGGTCAAAGAGGTGCCCAAAACACATAGGCACCTATGGAGAACAGGGGTGCTCCAGTTCCAGTCTGCCAGCAGGTAAGTACCTGTGTCCTCAGGGGGCAGACTTGGGGGTTTTGTAGAGCACTGGGGGGGAACACAAGTAGGCACACAAAACACCCTCTCAGCGGCACAGGGGCGGCCGGGTGCAGTGTGCAAAGCAAGCGTCGGGTTTCAGGTAGAAAATAGTGGAGGGACCCGGGGGTCACTCTAGCGGTGCGGGCAGGCACGGGGGGCTTCTCGGGACAGCCACCACCTGGGCTAGGCAGAGGGTCGCCTGGGGGTCACTCCTACACTGAGGTTCGGTTCCTTTAGGTCCTGGGGGCTGCAGGAGCAGTGCTGGTTCCAGGCGTCAGGTCCCTTCTTACAGGCAGTTGCGGTCAGGGGGAGTGTAGGAAAGTACCATCTTGCCTGGCATGTTACCCCCATATTGCACTGTATATATGTTGTTTTAGTCTATGTGTCACTGGGACCCTGCCAGGTAGGGCCCCAGTGCTCATAAGTGTGCCGTGTATGTGTTCCCTGTGTGATGACTAACTGTCTCACTGAGGCTCTGCTAACCAGAACCTCAGTGGATATGCTCTCTCTGCTTTCCACATTGTCACTAACAGGCTAGTGACCAATTTCACCAATTCACATTGGTATACTGGAACACCCTTATAATTCCCTAGTATATGGTAATGAGGTACCCAGGGTATTGGGGTTCCAGGAGATCCCTATGGGCTGCAGCATTTCTTTTGCCACCCATAGGGAGATCTGACAATTCTTACACAGGCCTGCCAGTGCAGCCTGAGTGAAATAACGTCCAAGTTATTTCACAGCCATTTACCACTGCACTTAAGTAACTTATAACTCACCTTTATGTCTAACCTTCACCTGGTGAAGGTTGGGTGCAAAGTTACTTAGTGTGTGGGCACCCTGGCACTAGCCAAGGTGCCTGCACATCGTTCAGGGCAAATTCCCTGGACACCATTTCACGCGTGCACTATACATAGGTCACTACCTATGTATAGCATCACAATGGTAACTCCGAACATGGCCATGTAACATGTCTAAGATCATGGCATTGGGGAGACAATTCCATGATCCCCCAGGTCTCTAGCACAGAACCCGGGAACTGCTAAACTGCCTTTCCGGGGTCTCCACTGCAGCTGCTGCCAACCCCTCAGACAGGTTTCTGCCCTCCTGGGGTCCAGGCAGCCCTGGCCCAGGAAGGCAGAACAAAGGATTTCCTCTGAGAGAGGGTGTGACACCCTCTCCCTTTGGAAATAGGTGTGATGGCTGGGGAGGAGTAGCCTCCCCCAGCCCCTGGAAATGCTTTGATGGGCACAAATGCTGCCCATCTCTTCATAAGCCAGTCTACTCCGGTTCAAGGATCCCCCAGCCTTGCTCTGGCGCGAAACTGGACAAAGGAAAGGGGAGTGACCACTCCCCTGACCTGCACCTCCCAGGGGAGGTGCCCAGAGCTCCTCCAGTGTGCTCCAGACCTCTGCCATCTTGGAAACAGAGGTGTTGCTGGCACACTGGACTGCTCTGAGTGGCCAGTGCCATCAGGTGACGTCAGAGACTCCTTCTGATAGGCTCTTACCTTTCTTACTAGCCTATCCTCCTTCCTAGGTAGCCAAACCTTCTTTTCTGGCTATTTAGGGTCTCTGCTTTGGGGAATTCTTCAGATACCGAATGCAAGAGCTCACCAGAGTTCCTCTGCATCTCCCTCTTCACCTTCTGCCAAAGGATCGACCGCTGACTGCTCAGGACGCCTGCAACAAAGTAGCAAAGACGACTACTGCAACCTTGTATCGCTTCATCCTGCCGGCTTTCTCGACTGTTTCCTGGTGGTGCATGCTCTGGGGGTAGCCTGCCTCCGTTCTGCACCAGGAGCTCTGAAGAAATCTCCTGTGGGTTGACGGAATCTTCCCCCTGCAACCGCAGGCAACAAAAGACTGCATCACCGGTCCTCTGGGTCCCCTCTCAGCACGACGAGCATGGTCCCTGGAACTCAGCAACTCTGTCCAAGTGACTCCCACAGTCCAGTGACTCTTCAGTCCAAGTTTGGTGGAGGTAAGTCCTTGCCTCCCCACGCTAGACTGCATTGCTGGGTACACCGTGATTTGCAGCCGCTCCGGCTCCTGTGCACTCTTCCAGGATTTCCTTCGTGCACAGCCAAGCCTGGGTCCCCGACACTCTAACCTGCAGTGCACAACCTTCTGAGTTGTCCTCCGGCGTCGTGGGACTCCCTTTTCTGACTTCGGGTGGACTCCGGTTCACTCCTCTTCTAAGTGCCTGTTACGGTACTTCTGCGGGTGCTGCCTGCTTCTGTGAGGGCTCCCTGACTTGCTGGGTGCCCCCTCTGTCTCCTCTTCCAAGTGGCGGCATCCTGGTCCCTCCTGGGCCACAGCACATCCAAAAACCCCAACCGCGACCCTTGCAGCTAGCAAGGCTTGTTTGCGGTCTTTCTGCGTGGGAACACCTCTGCAAGCTTCTTCACGACGTGGGACATCCATCCTCCAAAGGGGAAGTTCCTAGTCCTCTTCGTTCTTGCAAAACACCAAGCTTCTTCCATCCGGTGGCAGCTTCCTTGCACCCTCAGCTGGCATTTCCTGGGTGTAGGAGGCTGGCCTGGTTTGTAGTGAGTACCAAGGGGTACTTACACTCTAAACCAGGTCCAGGTATCCCTTATTAGTGTAGAAGAGGTGTCTAGCAGCTTTGGCTGATAGAAAAGGGTAGCTTAGCAGAGCAGCTTAGGCTGAACTAGGAGACATGCAAAGTTCCCACTATACCACTAGTGTCATATGCACAATATCATAAGAAAACACAATACACAGATATACTAAAAATAAAGGTACTTTATTTTTATGACAATATGCCAAAAGTATCTCAGTGAGTACCCTCAGTATGAGGATAGCAAATATACACAAGATATAAGTACACAATACCAAAAATATGCAGTAATAGCAATAGAAAACAATGCAAGCAATGCACAGTCACAATGGATTGCAATGAGAGCACATAGGTATAGGGACAACACAAACCATATACTCTAGAAGTGGAATGCGAACCACGAATGGACCCCAAACCTATGTGAGCTTGTAGAGGGTCGCTGGGACTGTAAGAAAACAGTGAGGGTTAGAAAAATAGCGCACCCAAGACCCTGAAAAGTAGGTGTAAAGTGCACCTAAGTGCCCCAGAGAGCACAGAAGTCGTGATAGGGGAATTCTGCAAGGAAGACCAACACCAGCAATGCAACAACGATGGATTTCCGGACGAGGGTACCTGTGGAACAAGGGGACCAACTCCAAGAGTCACAACAAAGTCGGGAGTGGGCAGATGCCCAGGAAATGCCAGCTGAGGTTGCAAAGAAGCTGCCACAGGATGGTAGAAGCTGTGGATTCTGCAAGAGCGAAGAGGACTAGGAACTTCCCTTTTGGGGGATGGATGTCCCACGTCGTGAAGAAGCTTGCAGAGGTGTTCCCACGCAGAAAGACTGCAAACAAGCCTTGCTAGCTGCAAGGGTCGCGGTTAGGGTTTTTGGATGCTGCTGTGGCCCAGGAGGGACCAGGATGTCGCCAATTGCGTGGGGAGACAGAGGGCGCGTCCAGCAAGACAAGGAGCCCGCTCAGAAGCAAGCAGAAGTGCCGGAACAGGCACTACGAAGAAGAGTGAACCGGAGCTGACCTGAAGTCACACAAGAAGGTCCCACGACACCGGAGGACAACTCAGGAGGTCGTGCACTGCAGGTTAGAGCGTCGGGGACCTAGGCTTGGCTGTGCACAAAGGAAATCCTGGGAGAGTGCACAGGAGCCGGAGCAGCTGCAAATCATGCGGTACCCAGCAATGCAGTCTAGCGTGGGGAGGCAAGGACTTACCTCCACCAAACTTGGACTGAAGAGTCACTGGACTGAGGGACCACGCTCGTCGTGCTGAGAGGGGACTTAGAGGAACGGTGATGCAGTCTTTTGGTGCCTGCGGTTGCAGGGGGAAGATTCCATCGACCCACGGGAGAGTTCTTCGGCGCTTCTAGTGCAGAGAGGAGGCAGACTACCCCCACAGCATGCACCACCAGGAAAACAGTCGAGAAGGCGGCCGGATCAGCGATACAAGGTTGCAGTAGTCGTCTTTGCTACTTTGTTGCGGTTTTGCAGGCATCCAGAGCAGTCAGCGGTCGATTCCTTGGCAGAAGGTGAAGAGAGAGATGCAGAGGAACTCTGATGAGCTCTTGCATTCGTTATCTAGAGAATTCCCCAAAGCAGAGACCCTAAATAGCCAGAAAAGGAGGTTTGGCTACTTAGGAAGGAGGATAGGCTAGCAACACAGGTAAGAGCCTATCAGAAGGAGTCTCTGACGTCACCTGCTGGCACTGGCCACTCAGAGCAGTCCAGTGTGCCAGCAGCACCTCTGTTTCCAAGATGGCAGAGGTCTGGAGCACACTGGAGGAGCTCTGGGCACCTCCCAGGGGAGGTGCAGGTCAGGGGAGTGGTCACTCCCCTTTCCTTTGTCCAGTTTCGTGCCAGAGCAGGGCTGGGGGATCCCTGAACCGGTGTAGACTGGCTTATGCAGAGATGGGTACCATCTGTGCCCATCAAAGCATTTCCAGAGGCTGGGGGAGGCTACTCCTCCCCAGCCCTGACACCTTTTTCCAAAGGGAGAGGGTGTAACACCCTCTCTCTGAGGAAGTCCTTTGTTCTGCCTTCCTGGGCCAAGCCTGGCTGGACCCCAGGAGGGCAGAAACCTGTCTGAGGGGTTGGCAGCAGCAGCAGCTGCAGTGAAACCCTGGGAAAGGCAGTTTGGCAGTACCCGGGTCTGTGCTAGAGACCCGGGGGATCATGGAATTGTCTCCCCAATGCCAGGATGGCATTGGGGTGGCAGTTCCATGATCTTAAACATGTTACATGGCCATGTTCGTAGTTACCATTGTGAAGCTATACATATGTAGTGACACGCGTGTAATGGTGTCCCCGCACTCACGAAGTCCGGGGAATTTGCCCTGAACAATATGGGGGCACCTTGGCTAGTGCCAGGGTGCCCACACACTAAGTAACTTAGGGCCAGATGTAGCAACTTAGCAAATTAGGACTTGCAATTTGCGAGCCCGAGCGACTCGCAAATTGCAACTCGCAATTTGCAATGCAGAACGGTGTCTCAGACACCGTCTGCGAGTCGCTATGGGGTCGCAAAGACCCACCTCATTAATATTAATGAGGTGGGTCGCAAATTGCGGCCCCATAGCGACTATAGGCACTCACGGGTATGGAGGCCTGCTGTAGTCAGCAGACCTCCATGTCCGTAACTGCTTTTAAATAAAGCCGTTTTTTTTTTTTCAAGTGTAGCCCGTTTTCCTTAAAGGAAAACGAGCTGCACTTAAAAAAAAGAACCAAAACCTTTTGTTTCGGATATTTTCAGGGCAGGTAGTGGTCCCTTGGACCACTACCTGCCCTGAAAAAATATTTTGGGGTCCAGTCACAAAGGGCAAGGGGTCCCATGGGGACCCCTTCCCGTTTGCGAGTGGGTTACCATCCACTTCAAGTGGATGGTAACTGCGACTCCATTTGCGACCCCGTACGCGGTTGCAAATGGAGTTGCATACCACTGCGACTCGCAAATAGGAAGGGAACACCCCTTCCTATTTGCAACTCTGAAATGCATTTTGCGAGTCGGTTCCGACTCGCAAAATGCATTTCTGCATAGCAAACTCAGGTTTGCAACTCGCAAACGGCGATTTTCGACGTTTGCGACTCACAAACTGTTTGCTACATCTGGCCCTTAGCACCCAACCTTAACCAGGTAAAGGTTAGACATATAGGTGACTTATAAGTTACTTAAGTGCAGTGGTAAATGGCTGTGAAAGAACGTGGACGTTATTTCACTCAGTCTGCAATGGCAGGCCTGTGTAAGAATTGTCAGAGCTCCCTATGGGTGGCAAAAGAAATGCTGCAGCCCATAGGGATCTCCTGGAACCCCAATACCCTGGGTACCTCAGTACCATATAGTAGGGAATTATAAGGGTGTTCCAGTGTGCCAATGTGAATTGGTGAAATTGGTCACTAGCCTGTTAGTGACAATTTAGAAAGTAATGAGAGAGCATAACCACTGAGGTTCTGGTAAGCAGAGCCTCAGTGAGAAAGTTAGTCATCACACAGGGAACACATACAGGGCACACTTATGAGCACTGGGGCCCTGGCTGGCAGTGTCCCAGTGACACATACAACTAAAACAACATATATACAGTGAAATATGGGGGTAACATGCCAGGCAAGATGGTACTTTCCTACACAACCCCCCCCCCCAAACGAAGGAAATAAGACTAGCCATGGCCTGATGAGTCTTCATCGTCTAAGTGGAAATATCTGGAGAGTCCATCTGCATTGGAGTGGGTACTCCCAGGTCTATGTTCCACTGTATAGTCCATTCCCTGTAGAGATATGGACCACCTCAACAATTTAGGGTTTTCACCTTTCATTTGTTTTAGCCAAAGTAGAGGTTTGTGGTCTGTCTGAACAATGAAGTGAGTGCCAAACAGGTATGGCCTCAACTTCTTCAGTGCCCAGACCACAGCAAAGGCCTCCCTCTCTATGGCAGACCAACGCTTTTCTCTAGGGGTCAACCTCCTGCTGATAAAAGCAACAGGTTGATCCTGGCCCTCAGAATTGAGTTGTGATAAGACTGCCCCTACCCCTAATTCAGATGCATCAGTTTGGACAATGAATTTCTTGGAGTAACAGGGGCTTTTTAGGACAGGTGCAGAGCACATGGCCTGTTTCAGCTCCTCAAATGCTTTCTGACAGCTAGCTGTCCACAATACCTTTTTAGGCATTTTTTTTAAGTGAGGTCATTAGGAGGGGCTGCTATGGAGCCATAGTTCTTTATGAACCTCCGGTAATACCCAGTGAGGCCTAGCTCTCACCTGGGTCTGAGTTGTAGGGGGAACCCAATCTATGATAGTTTGGATTTTCCCCTGAAGTGGTGCAATCTGTTCTCCACCTACAAGGTGTCCCAGATAAACCACTTTCCCCTGCCCTATCTGGCACTTTGAAGTCTTGATAGTGAGGCCTGCCTTTTGCAGGGCCTTCAAAACTTTCCACAGGTAGACCAGGTGATCATCCCAGGTGGAGCTAAAGACAGCTATATCATCTAGATATGCTGCACTAAAAGCCTCCAACCCTTGCAGGACTGTATTCACCAACCTCTGAAAAGTGGCAGGTGCATTTTTCAAACCAAAGGGCATTACTGTGAATTGGTAGTGCCCTCCAATGGTAGACAATGCAGTTTTTGCTTTAGCATCCTCTGATAACTTGATCTGCTAATACCCTGCAGTCAAATCAAAGGTGCTTAGATACTTGGCAGATGACAGTGTATCTATTAGCTCATCTGCCCTGGGTATAGGGTAAGCATCAGTTTTGGTTACCTGGTTGAGACCTCTGTAGTCTACACAAAATCTCATTTCCCTTTTCCCATCTTTGGAATGAGACTTTGGTACAAGTACCACAGGAGAGGCCCATGGACTTTCAGAGTGCTCAACCACTCCCAGTTCAAGCATTTTCTGAACCTCTTGTTTTATGCAGTCTCTGACATTGTCAGGCTGCCTATAGATCTTACTTTTGACAGGCATGCTGTCTCCAGTATCTATAGTGTGCTCACACCAAGAAGTGGTGCCTAGCACAGTAGAAAAGAGTTCAGAAAACTGACCCAGGAGATTTATGCAGTGGTCTTTCTGCTCAGCGGTAAGACAATCTGCCAAACCTACACCTTCCACGAGAGCATCTTGTTCTGTGGAAGAGAAGAGATCAGGGAGAGGGTCACTCTCTTCTTCCTGTCCTTCATCTGTTGCCATGAGCAGGGTGAGATCAGCCCTATCATAGTAGAGTTTTAGGCGAATGATATGGAGCACCCTAAGGGGACTCCTGGCAGTGCCCAAGTCAACCAAGTAGGTGACTTCTCCCTTTTTCTCAACAATAATGTGGGGACCACTCCATTTGTCTTGGAGTGCTCTTGGGGCCACAGGCCCCAAGACCCACACCTTCTGCCCTGGTTGGTACTGAATCAGAACAGCCTTCTGGTCATGCCATTGCTTTTGGAGCTCTTGGCTGGCCTGAAGGTTTTTGCTGGCCTTTTTCATATACTCAGCCATTCTGGATCTTAGGCCAAGTACATAGTCCACTATGTCTTGCTCAGGAGCTTTTAAAGGTTGTTCCCAACCCTCCTTTACAGGTGTTAGAGGACCTCTTACAGGGTGCCCAAATAGGAGTTCAAAGGGGCTGAAGCCCACTCCTTTCTGGGGTACCTCCCTGTAAGCAAAAAGGAGGCAAGGTAACAGGACATCCCATCTCCTCCGGAGTTTTTCAGGGAGTCCCATTATCATTCCTTTGAGAGTTTTGTTAAACCTCTCAACCAGTCCATTTGTTTGTGGATGATAGGGTGTGGTGAATTTGTATGATACACCACATTCCTTCCACATGGCCTTTAAGTAAGCAGACATAAAGTTGCTACCCCTGTCTGATACCACCTCTTTTCGGAAGCCCACCCTGGAAAAGATTCCCAGGAGAGCCTTTGCCACTGCAGGAGCTGTAGTGGTCCTTAGAGGAATTGCTTCAGGATATCTGGTGGCATGGTCCACTACCACCAAAATAAACCTACTGCCTGAAGCAGTAGGAGGGTCAAGGGGGCCAACTATGTCAACCCCTACCCTTTCAAAGGGAACCCCAACCACAGGCAGTGGAATAAGGGGTGCCTTTGGGGTGCCACCTGTTTTGCCACTGGCTTGACAGGTGACACAGGACTTACAAAACTCCTTTGTGTCCTCTGACATTCTAGGCCAATGAAACAAGGGGACAAGCCTGTCCCATGTTTTCATCTGCCCCAAATGTCCAGCCAAGGGAATGTCGTGGGCTAGAGTTAGGAGGAACTCTCTGTATTGCAGGGGAATAACCAATCTCCTGGCAGCTCCAGGTTTTGGGTCCCTTGCCTCTGTATACAAGAGGTTGTCCTCCCAGTAAACTCGGTGAGAGTCCCCATTTTGCTGTTTGACAGCTTGCTGTCTTAGACCCTCTAGTGTGGGACAGGTCTCCTCCCTGGCAGGCCCCCCTCCACCTAAAAGCTCAGCAGTGTCTGTTTCCAGCTCCTCTGGTGAAGGTTCTGCACAGGGTGGAAATTTTTCTTCCTCAGAAGTTGAATCCACTGTAGAGGGAGGGATAGTAGGTAGTGATTTACCTTTACTAACCCTTGCTTTAGGGAGCACTTGGTCCATTGTTCCAGGATCCAAGTCACCCTGTCCTTTTTGCTTTTTGGCTTGAGCCCTGGTCAAAGCAAAAATATGCCCAGGAATGCCCAGCATTTCTGCATGAGCCTCCAATTCCACTTCTGCCCAAGCTGATGTCTCTAAATCGTTCCCTAGTAGACAGTCTACAGGTAAATCTGAGGCAACCACAACTTTCTTTGGACCAGTAACCCCCCCCCAGTTGAGATTCACAACAGCCCTGGGATGGCTAAGAGTGTTGTTATGAGCATCAGTTACTTGGTGCTGGTGACCAAGTAGGTGTTGTTCAGGGTGAACCAGTTTCTCTATTACCATGGTAACACTGGCACCTGTGTCCCTGTAGGCCTGAACCTCAACACCATTTATTAGGGGAAGTTGCTTGTACTTATCCATATTAAGGGGACAAGCAACCAAGGTGGCCAAATCAATGGCACCTCAGAGACTAACACAGCCTCTGTGGTCTCCCTAACAAGACAAACCCCAACTAAATTACCAAAAGTGAGCCCAGCTACTCCCTTGGATTGGCTATTAGTAGGTTTGCTCCCACCACCACTGCTATTACTAGGGGCACTAGGTGTAGCAGTAGGGGTTGTGGTAGTGGGAGGCTTGGTGCTTTTCTTTGGACAACTGGCTTTCATAGTCAGAAACTTTACTGCCATGTAACCACCCCTCCAAGGCCTTCACTGAATGGTCAATAAAGTCTACCCAGTCTTGTGAAGACTCCTTTTTGGTTTCTCTGAACTTCATCCTGTACTGTTCAGTGGTTAAGACATAACCATCTAGGAGTGCATTCTTTAAAACTGTAAAATTATTGGCATCACTTTCCTTCACAATAAGGAGCCTATCCCTACCCTTTCCACTGAAAGATAGCCATAGGATAGCAGCCCACTGCCTTTGAGGGACCCCCTGTACAACACATGCCCTCTCAAGTGCAGCAAACCACTTGTTAATGTCATCCCCCTCCTTGTAAGGGGGAACTATCTTGTGCAGATTCCTAGAATCATGCTCTTTTACAGGATTACTATCTGTAATACTGCTGCTGCCACCATGGGGTCCAAACCCCAACCTCTGCCTTTCTTTTTCTAAGTCTAAAGTTTCCCTGTCTAGAGCCAGCTGTTGCTGTTTAAGCTTCAGCCTGGTCTCTTCCACTCTCAATCTATTGAGCTCCCTTTCTAACATTCTGTCATCAGGGTGGGTGGGTTGGGCATGCTTAGACACAGAAGAATGGTGTGAATGAACAGAGGGAGACCTGTCCCTAATAGTTGGCACTCTAACAACCTGTCCTGCAGGAGTAAAACTTCTACTGTGATGAGAGCTCACATTAGTACCAGGGTTCCTAGGTGGCCTGCTAAGGGGCAGGTTGGGAAGGTTACCATCTAACACTTTTGCTGGGGACACCCCAGAATCAGAGTGTGAGCCATCTGCTAATCTCTCACCTGATGTGCCACCCAAGGCCTTATCATTTTCAATGAGCATATTAATCAACAGGTCTCTAGAGGGATTCTTCCCTACCCCTAAACCTCTATCAATGCAGAGACTCCTTGCACCTTTCCAGCTAAGGTTGTCATAAGCAGTGCTGGCAAGATCAAGAGTAGGACCTGTACCAGACATGATAGAAAAAGGTTTAAGGGACAGAAAAAGAAAGAAAAAGTTTCAGAACTTTTTAAGGAACAGAAAAAAAAACTTTTTCAACTTTTAAGAAACTTTTTGAAAGTTTAGAGGTACTTTTCAGCACTTAGCAATAGACTAAGAGGAGAAAAGCAAAACCTTTTCGTTAGGTGTACATACACTGAACTTGTTTTGTATATTTTTCTCTTATGAAAAGTACAAAAATGACAGTCGTAAGTAGTTGCAAGTACTTATCCCACTGCATGCTACATTCAGGTGTCACATTACGTCTGTTCAGTAGTAAATTAATACCCTTCAGCACTGTGTCAATGGCATCACCCCTACCCAAATCTACCCAGTCTTTCTTGAAGAGAAAGAAACAGCAACATTTTGATTATGTTTCTGAACATTTTAAAACCCCTGGCAAACAGTTTGGGGAAACATTAAGGTAAGTAACCTTATGCTAGAGTAAACAAATTGAACAAAAATATCTGGCTCACCCCAACCACCCCTGGACTCTCAAGTAAAATAAATTTAATGAGGCAGATGGTGTGGGTGACAGTCTCACACCTAATGTCAGGATGTGAGGTACCCACAAGTTCTCTGTAGTCTCACTGCACTACAGTGTACGTCTGGGACTCTACATTTATCTCAGAACTGGAAGCCCAGACTCCCAATCAAAGATAATAAAAGAGGAGGACGAAATTGAGATCAAATGGGAGATCCACGGCAAGAGAATCAAAGGGTTGTTGCTAAAAACTGTATAAATAAGGAAGAGAAGAACAAGGTGTGACAATTCCTAAAATCAGACAAGGCGGGTCCACCAAGACTATCGGAAGGTATTGAGTACCTGGAGAGTTGTCTCTGCACACAGGAGAGAAACAGAAGAGTCACTGTCAAGTGGCTGAACAAGCAAAACCCACCCACCCTGGCAAACTCTTCTGGTGCAATGGTTCGCTGTTAGTGCTTGTGAAGGGTGAGCAGGGGCCAGACCCCTTGCAAAGTTGTGCAAGGTAATTACCCGCTTTGTCCATGTGTTTAAATAGTTTTGAAATTGATCAAAAGCCAAACTAGTGATCTGGGCTATCCCTAAGTGTCAAGTACACATGGAATCTTCAAAATAATTGGGATGTAAATTGCACAAACAAAATGTTAAAATGTAATTAGTGTCTCTTTAACATATGGCACTGTTTTCCCCTTATATACAATTCGATCTCAGATTGAACTGGGAACCAGTTACCTTTTGATACTTAGGCCCTCATTATGTACATGGCGGTGTGGGCTACCATGCCGGCAGTGGGGGGAAATCCCGCCAGCCGGCATGACGGCCCACACCGCTGTAGGAAAGTACCATCTTGCCTGGCATGTTACCCCCATTTTTCACTGTATATATGTGTTTTAGTTGTATGTGTCACTGGGACCCTGGTAACCCAGGGCCCCAGTGCTCATAAGTGTGCCTGAATGTGTTACCTGTGTAGTTACTAACTGTCTCACTGAGGCTCTGCTAACCAGAACCTCAGTGGTTATGCTCTCTCATTACTTTTAAATTGTCACTAACAGGCTAGTGACCAATTTTACCAATTTACATTGGCTTACTGGAACACCCTTATAATTCCCTAGTATATGGTACTGAGGTACCCAGGGTATTGGGGTTCCAGGAGATCCCTATGGGCTGCAGCATTTCTTTTGCCAC
This sequence comes from Pleurodeles waltl, assembly GCF_031143425.1. Taxonomy (NCBI): domain Eukaryota; kingdom Metazoa; phylum Chordata; class Amphibia; order Caudata; family Salamandridae; genus Pleurodeles; species Pleurodeles waltl. The sequence continues at coordinate 1,713,249,505 of NC_090445.1, read as the reverse complement.
CCATAGGGAGCTCTGACAATTCTTACACAGGCCTGCCACTGCAGCCTGAGTGAAATAATGCCCACATTATTTCACAGCCATTTACACTGCACTTAAGTAACTTATAAGTTAACTATATGTCTATCCTTTACCTGGTAAACGTTAGGTGCAAAGTTACTTAGTGTGTGGGCACCCTGGCACTAGCCAAGGTGCCTCCACATTGTTCAGGGCAAATTCCCCGACTTTGTGAGTGCTGGAGACACCATTATATGCGTGCACTACACATAGGTCACTATCTATGTGTAGCTTCACAATGGTAACTCCGAATATGGCCATGTAACATGTCTAAGATCATGGAATTGCCCCCTTTATACCATCCTGGCATAGTTGGCACAATTCCATGCTCCCAGTGGTCTGTAGCACAGACCCTGGTACTGCCAAACTGCCTTTTCAGGGGTTACACTGCAGCTGCTGCTGCTGCCAACCCCACAGACAGGCTTCTGACCTCCTGGGGTCCAGCCAGCCCTGGCCCAGGATGGCAGAACAAAGGACTTCCTCAGAGAGGGGGTGTTACACCCTCTCCCTTTGGAAAATGGTGTGAAGGCAGGGGAGGAGTAGCCTCCCCCAGCCTCTGGAAATGCTTTGTTGGGCACAGATGTGCCCAATTCTGCATAAGCCTGTCTACACCGGTTCAGGGACCCCTCAGCCCTGCCTGGGTGCGAAACTGGACAAAGGAAAGGGGAGTGACCACTCCCCTGACCTGCACCTCCCCTGGGAGGTGCCCAGAGCTCCTCCAGTGTGCTCCAGACCTCTGCCATCTTGGAAACAGAGGTGCTGCTGGCACACTGGACTGCTCTGAGTGGCCAGTGCCCACAGCTGACGTCAGAGACTCCTTCTGATAGGCTCCTTCAGGTGTTGCTAGCCTATCCTCTCTCCTAAGTAGCCAAACCCTCTTTTCTGGCTATTTAGGGTCTCTTTCTTTGGGGATTCCTCAGATAACGAATGCAAGAGCTCATCAGAGTTCCTCTGCATCTCCCTCTTCACCTTCTGCCAAGAAATCGACTGCTGACCGCGCTGGAAGCCTGCAAAACTGCAACAAAGTAGCTAAGACGACTACTGCAACATTGTAACGCCGCTCCTGCTGCCTTCTCGACTGTTTTTCTTGGTGGTGCATCCTGTGGGGGTAGTCTGCCTCCTCTCTGCATCAGAAGCTGCGAAGAAATCTCCCGTGGGTCGACAGAATCTTCCCCCTGCTAACGCAGGCACCAAAAAGCTGCATCACGGTCCCTTGAGTCTCCTCTCACGACGATGAGCGAGGTCCCTTGAATCCAGCAAGACTGTCCAAGTGCTCATAAGTTTGTGGCCTATATGTATGGGTCACTGGGACCCTGCAACACAGGGCCCCAGTGCTCATAAGTGTGCCTGACTGTGTTACCTGTGTAGTGACTAACTGTCTCACTGAGGCTCTGCTAACCAGAACCTCAGTGGTTATGCTCTCTCATTACTTTTAAATTGTCACTAACAGGCTAGTGACCAATTTTACCAATTCACATTGGCTTACTGGAACACCCTTATAATTCCCTAGTATATGGTACTGAGGTACCCAGGGTATTGGGGTTCCAGGAGATCCCTATGGGCTGCATCATTTCTTTTGCCACCCATAGGGAGCTCTGACAATTCTTACACAGGCCTGCCACTGCAGCCTGAGTGAAATAATGCCCACATTATTTCACAGCCATTTTCACTGCACTTAAGTAACTTATAAGTCACCTATATGTCTATCCTTTACCTGGTAAAGGTTAGGTGCAAAGTTACTTAGTGTGTGGGCACCCTGGCACTAGCCAAGGTGCCCCCACATTGTTCAGGGCAAATTCCCCGACTTTGTGAGTGCGGGGACACCATTACAAGCTTGCACTACACATAGGTCACTACCTATGTGTAGCTTCACAATGGTAACTCCGAATATGGCCATGTAACATGTCTAAGATCATGGAATTGCCCCCTCTATACCATCCTGGCATAGTTGGCACAATTCCATGCTCCCAGTGGTCTGTAGCACAGACCCTGGTACTGCCAAACTGCCTTATCTGGGGTTACACTGCAGCTGCTGCTGCTGCCAACCCCACAGACAGGCTTCTGCCCTCCTGGGGTCCAGCCAGGCCTGGCCCAGGATGGCAGAACAAAGGACTTCCTCAGAGAGGGGGTGTTACACCCTCTCCCTTTGGAAAATGGTGTGAAGGCAGGGGAGGAGTAGCCTCCCCCAGCCTCTGAAATGCTTTGTTGGGCACAGAGGTGCCCAATTCTGCATAAGCCAGTTTACATCGGTTCAGGGACCCCTCAGCCTTGCCTGGGCGCGAAACTGGACAAAGGAAAGGGGAGTGACCACTCCCCTGACCTGCACCTCCCCTGGGAGGTGCCCAGAGCTCCTCCAGTGTGCTCCAGACCTCTGCCATCTTGGAAACAGAGGTGCTGCTGGCACACTGGACTGCTCTGAGTGGCCAGTGCCCTCTGCTGATGTCAGAGACTCCTTCTGATAGGCTCCTTCAGGTGTTGCTAGCCTATCCTTTGTCCTAAGTAGCCAAACCCTCTTTTCTGGCTATTTAGGGTCTCTTTCTTTGGGGATTCCTCAGATAACGAATGCAAGAGCTCATCAGAGTTTCTCTGCATCTCCCTCTTCACCTTCTGCCAAGAAATCGACTGCTGACCGCGCTGGAAGCCTGCAAAACTGCAACAAAGTAGCTAAGACGACTACTGCAACATTGTAACGCCGCTCCTGCTGCCTTCTCGACTGTTTTTCTTGGTGGTGCATCCTGTGGGGGTAGTCTGCCTCCTCGCTGCATCAGAAGCTGCGAAGAAATCTCCCGTGGGTCGACGGAATCTTCCCCCTGCTAACGCAGGCACCAAAAAGCTGCATCACGGTCCCTTGTGTCTCCTCTCACGACGACGAGCGAGGTCCCTTGAATCCAGCAAGACTGTCCAAGTGACCCCCACGGTCCAGTGACTCTTCAGTCCAAGTTTGGTGGAGGTAAGTCCTTGCCTCCCCACGCCAGACTGCATTGTTGGTTTTCGCGAATTTTGCAACTTCTCCAGCTCCCGTGCACTTCCGGCGGAAATCCTTTGTGCACCCAGAAGCTGGGGTCCCCGGCACTCTAACCTGCATTGCACAACTTCCTAAGTTGTTCTCCGGCGACGTGGGACTCCTTTGTGTAACTTCAGGCGACCACCGTTTCACGCATCCTCGTAGTGCCTGTTTCTGGCACTTCTCCGGATGCTACCCTCTGCTGTGAGGGCTCCTTGTCTTGCTCGACGTCCCCTCTACCTCCTGGTCCAATTTGCACCGTCCTGGTCCATCCTGGGCCACAGCAGCATCCAAAAACGCTAACCACACGACTTGCAGCTAGCAAGGCTTGTTGGCGTCCATCCGGCGGGAAAACACTTCTGCACGACTCTCCAAGGCGTGGGGGATCCATCCTCCAAAGGGGAAGTCTCTAGCCCTTGTCGTTCCTGCAGTATTCACAGTTCTTCAGTCCAGTAAGAGCTTCTTTGTACCAACAGCTGGCATTTCTTGGGCATTTGCCCATCTCCGACTTGCTTGTGACTTTTGGACTCGGTCCCCTTGTTCCACAGGTACCCTCGATTGGAAATCCATTGTTGTTGCATTGCTGAGTTGTGTTTTCCTTGCATTATTCCTCTATCACGACTTCTGTGTCTTTAGGGGAACTTTAGTGCACTTTGCACTCACTTTTCAGGGTCTTGGGGTGGGGTATTTTTCTAACCCTTACTATTTTCTAATAGTCCCAGCGACCCTCTACAAGGTCACATAGGTTTGGGGTCCATTCGTGGTTCGCATTCCACTTTTGGAGTATATGGTTTGTGTTGCCCCTATCCCTATGTGCCTACATTGCATCCTATTGTAATTTTACACTGTTTGCACTGTATTCTAAGACTATACTGCATATTTTTGGTATTGTGTACATATATCTTGTGTATATTTCTTATCCTCATACTGAGGATACTCACTGAGATACTTTTGGCATATTGTCATAAAAATAAAGTACCTTTATTTTTAGTATAACTGTGTATTGTGTTTTCTTATGATATTGTGCATAATCATTTGTGGTACTGTAGTAGCTTCACACGTCTCCTAGTTCAGCCTAAGCTGCTCTGCTAAGCTACCATTATCTATCAGCCTAAGCTGCTAGACACCCTCTACACTAATAAGGGATACCTGGGCCTGGTGCAAGGTGTAAGTACCCCTTGGTACTCACTACAAGCCAGTCCAGCCTCCTACACACGTCTCCTAGTTCAGCCTAAGCTGCTCTGCTAAGCTACCATTATCTAACAGCCTAAGCTGCTAGACACCCTATACACTAATAAGGGATACCTGGGCCTGGTGCAAGGTGTAAGAACCCCTTGGTACTCACTACAAGCCAGTCCAGCCTCCTACATTGGTTGTGCAGTGGTGGGATAAGTGCTTTGAGACTACTTACCACTCTTGACATTGTACTTTTCATAAGAGAAAAATATACAAAACAAGTTCAGTGTGTGTACACAGTGCTAAAAAGTTTTGCATTCACTCTTTTCACTCTTTTCTAGTGCTGAAAAGTACTTCTAAACTTTCTAAAAAGTTCTTAAAAGTTTTTAAAGTTTTTTTTTTCTGTCTTTCTAAAAGTTCTGAAAAACTTTTTCTTCACTTTTTCTATCACTTAACTCTTTCTAAAAATGTCTGGCACAGGCCAAAATGTTGATCTGTCCAAACTTGCATATGATCAGCTTAGCTGGAAAGGAGCTAGGAGTCTCTGCATAGAAAGAGGTTTGAGTGTAGGGAAGAATCCTTCTTTAGAACTGTTACTTAACATGCTTAGAGAACAAGATAAGGCCATAAGTGCCCAATCTGTTGAAAAAGTAGTTGATGGTTCTCAGTCTGATCCAGGGACACCCCTGCAGATAGATTCAGTAAGGAAACTTCCCAGCCTGCCCAGTATCAGACAGCCTAGCAGGGTTGAAGAAGATGCAGAGTCACACCATACAGATAGTGTGGTCTCTCATCACAGTAGGAAGTCTCACCATACAAATGGTGGACTCTCACATTATACTGCTAGTCAACTTGTTAAGGTTCCCTCTGTTAGGGACAGGTCTCCTTCTGGCCATTCTCATAACACTTCTGTTTCTAGGCATGTCCCTCCCACCCACCCTGATGACAGAGTGTTAGAAAGGGAGCTCAATAGATTGAGAGTGGAGGAATCCAGGCTGAAGCTCAAGCAGCAACAGCTGGATTTAGATAGGCAGTCTCTAGAAATAGAAAGAGAAAGACAGAAGCTGGGTTTAGAAACCCATAGTGGCAGCAGCAGTATTCCCCATAGTCATCCTGTAAAAGAGCATGATTCCAGGAATCTGCACAAGATAGTTCCCCCTTATAAGGAGGGGGATGACATTAACAAGTGGTTTGCTGCACTTGAGAGGGCTTATGTTGTTCAAGATGTCCCTCAAAGGCAGTGGGCTGCTATCCTATGGCTATCATTTAGTGGTAAGGGTAGAGACAGACTCCTTACTGTGAAAGAAAGTGATGCCAACAGTTTCACTATTCTTAAGAGTGCACTCCTTGATGGTTATGGCTTAACCACTGAACAATACAGGATAACGTTCAGAGAGACCAAAAAGGAGTCTTCACAAGATTGGGTTGATTTCATTGACCATTCAGTGAAGTCTTTGGAAGGGTGGTTACATGGCAGTAAAGTGACTGACTATGAAGGCCTGTATAACTTGATCCTGAGAGAGCATATTCTTAATAATTGTGTGTCAGATTTGTTGCACCAGTACTTGGTAGACTCTGATCTGACCTCTCCCCAAGAATTGGAAAAGAAGGCAGACAAATGGGTCAGAACAAGAGTGAACAGAAAAGTTCATACAGGGGGTGACAAAGATGGCAAGAAGAAGGATGGTAAGCCTTCAGACAAAGGTGGGGACAAATCTAAAAATGAGTCTTCATCAGGCCCCCAAAAGCAATCTGGTGGGGGTGGTGGGCCTAAATCCTCTTCAAAACATAATCAAGAAAAGAAACCATGGTGCTATTTATGTAAAGTAAAAGGCCATTGGACAACAGATCCCAGTTGTCCAAAGAAAAGCACCAAGCCTCCTACCACTACAACCCCTACTGCTACACCTAGTGTCCCTACTAATAGCAGTGGTGGTGGGAGCAAACCTACTAATAGCCAATCCAAGGGAGTAGCTGGGCTCACTATTGGTAACTTAGTTGGGGTTGGTCTGATTAGGGACCACAGAGGCTACATTAGTCTCTGAGGGGGCTATTGATTTGGCCACCTTGGTTGCTTGTCCCCTTAACATGGATAAGTACAAGCAACTACCCCTAATAAATGGTGTTGAGGTCCAGGCCTACAGGGACACAGGTGCCAGTGTCACAATGGTGATTGAGAAACTGGTGCACCCTGAACAACACCTACTTGGTCACCAGTACCAAGTAACCGATGCTCACAACAACACACTTAGCCACCCCATGGCTGTTGTAAATCTCAACTGGGGGGGGGGTTACTGGTCCAAAGAAAGTTGTGGTAGCTTCAGATTTACCTGTAGACTGTCTATTAGGCAATGATTTGGAGACATCAGCTTGGTCAGATGTGGAGTTGGAGGCCCATGCAGCAATGTTGGGCATTCCAGGGCATATTTTTGCTTTGACAAGGGCTCAGGCCAAAAAGCAAAAAGGACAGGGAAGCTTGGATCCTGGAACAATGGACTAAGTGCTCCCTAAAGCTAGGGCTAGTAGAAGCAAACCACTTCCTACTATCCCTCCCTCTACAGTGGATTCTTCTTCTGAGGAAGAAGAGTTCCCTCCCTGTGAAGAACCTACACCAGAGGAGCTGGAAGCAGACACTGCTGAGCTTTTGGGTGAAGGGGGGGCCTGCCAGAGAGGAGCTGAGTGTGGCACAGCAAACCTGTCCCACATTAGAGGGTCTGAGACAGCAAGCTGTCAAACAAGCAAATGGGGATATCAGTGACTCTCACAGAGTTTACTGGGAGGACAATCTCTTGTACACTGAGTCAAGGGATCCTAAACCTGGGGCAGCCAGAAGATTAGTGATTCCTCAGGAGTACAGAAAGTTCCTCCTAACTCTTGCACATGATATTCCCCTTGCTGGGCATCTTGGGCAGATGAAAACTTGGAACAGGCTTGTTCCCCTGTTTCATTGGCCTAGGATGTCTGAGGACACAAAGGAATTTTGTAAGTCCTGTGAAACCTGTCAAGCTAGTGGCAAGACAGGTGGCACTCCAAAGGCACCCCTTTTTCCACTGCCTGTGGTTGGGGTTCCCTTTGAAAGGGTAGGGTTTGACATAGTTGGCCCCCTTGAACCTCCTACTGCTTCAGGCAATAGGTTTATCTTGGTGGTAGTGGACCATGCCACAAGATATCCTGAGGCAATTCCTCTTAGGACCACTACAGCTCCTGCAGTGGCAAAGGCCCTCCTGGGAATCTTTTCCAGGGTGGGCTTCCCAAAAGAGGTAGTTTCAGACAGAGGAAGCAATTTCATGTCTGCTTACTTGAAGGCCATGTGGAAAGAGTGTGGGGTGACTTACAAGTTCACCACACCCTATCATCCACAAACAAATGGACTGGTGGAGAGGTTTAATAAAACTCTCAAAGGCATGATTATGGGATTTCCAGACAAACTCCGCAGGAGATGGGATATCCTTTTACCATGCCTCCTTTTTGCCTACTCGGAGGTACCCCAGAAAGGAGTGGGCTTCAGCCCCTTTGAACTTCTTTTTGGACACCCTGTTAGGGGTCCACTCACACTTGTTAAGGAGGGTCGGGAACAACCTTATAAAAGCTCCTAAACAAGATATTGTGGACTATGTACTAGGCCTCAGATCAAGGATGGCTGAGTATATGAAAAAGGCCAGTAAAAACCTTCAGGCCAGCCAAGAGCTCCAGAAGCAATGGCATGACCAGAAGGCTGTTTTGGTTCAGTACCAACCAGGGCAGAAAGTGTGGGTCTTGGAGCCTGTGGCCCCAAGAGCACTCCAAGATAAATGGAGTGGACCCCACACAATTGTTGAAAAGAAGGGTGAAGTCACCTACTTGGTTGACTTAGGCACTGCCAGGAGTCCCCTTAGGGTGCTCCATGTCAACCGCCTGAAACCCTACTATGACAGGGCTGATCTCACCCTGCTCATGGCAACTGATGAGGGACAGGAAGAAGACAGTGATCCTCTACCTGATCTCTTCTCTTCCACAGAACAAGATGCTCTTGTGGAAGGTGTAGTTTTGGCTGATTGTCTTACTGCTGAGCAGAAAGACCATTGCATAAATCTCCTAGGACAATTTTCAGAACTCTTCTCTACTGTGCCAGGTACCACTTCTTGGTGTGAGCACACTATAGATACTGGAGACAGCTTGCCTGTCAAAAGTAAGATCTATAGGCAGCCTGACCATGTCAGAGACTGCATAAAGCAAGAAGTTCAGAAAATGTTGGAACTAGGAGTGGTTGAACACTCTGACAGTCCATGGGCTTCTCCTGTGGTACTGGTACCAAAACCCAATTCCAAAGATGGAAAGAAGGAAATGCGGTTTTGTGTTGACTACAGATGGCTTAACCAGGTAACCAAAACTGATGCTCACCCTATACCCAGGGCAGATGAGCTCATAGATACACTGGCATCTGCCAAGTATCTAAGCACTTTTGATTTGACTGCAGGGTATTGGCAGATCAAATTATCAGAAGATGCTAAAGCAAAAACTGCATTTTCTACCATTGGAGGACATTACCAGTTCACTGTAATGCCTTTTGGTTTGAAAAATGCACCTGCCACTTTTCAGAGGTTGGTGAATACAGTCCTGCAAGGGCTGGAAGCCTTCAGTGCAGCTTATCTGGACGATATAGCTGTCTTTAGCTCCAGCTGGGATGATCACCTGGTCCACCTATGGAAAGTTTTGGAGGCCCTGCAGAAGGCAGGCCTCACTATCAAGGCTTCAAAGTGCCAGATAGGGCAGGGGAAGGTGGTTTATCTGGGACACCTGGTTGGTGGAGAACAGATTGCACCACTTCAGGGGAAGATCCAGACAATTATGGATTGGACTCCCCCTACTACACAGACTCAGGTGAGAGCCTTTTTAGGCCTCACTGGGTATTACAGGAGGTTCATCAAGAAATATGGCTCCATTGCAGCCCCTCTTAATGACCTCACTTCCAAAAGAATGCCTAAAAAGGTATTGTGGACAGCAAACTGTCAAAAAGCTTTTGAGGAGCTGAAGCAGGCTATGTGCTCTGCACCTGTCCTGAAAAGCCCTTGTTACTCTAAAAAATTCTATGTCCAGACTGATGCATCTGAATTAGGAGTAGGGGCAGTCCTATCACAACTAAATTCTGAGGGCCAGGATCAACCTGTTGCTTTTATTAGTAGGAGGTTGACCCCTAGAGAAAAGCGTTGGTCTGCCATTGAGAGGGAGGCCTTTGCTGTGGTCTGGGCTTTGAAGAAGTTGAGGCCATACCTGTTTGGCACTCACTTCATTGTTCAAACAGACCACAAACCTCTACTTTGGCTAAAACAAATGAAAGGTGAAAATCCTAAATTGTTGAGGTGGTCCATATCTCTACAGGGAATGGACTATACAGTGGAACATAGACCTGGGAGTACCCACTCCAATGCAGATGGACTCTCCAGATATTTCCACTTAGACAATGAAGACCCATCAGGAAATGACTAATCTTTTTGTCCTTCATTTGGGGGGGGGGGGTTGTGTAGGAAAGTACCATCTTGCCTGGCATGTTACCCCCATTTTTCACTGTATATATGTGTTTTAGTTGTATGTGTCACTGGGACCCTGCAACACAGGGCCCCAGTGCTCATAAGTGTGCCTGACTGTGTTACCTGTGTAGTGACTAACTGTCTCACTGAGGCTCTGCTAACCAGAACCTCAGTGGTTATGCTCTCTCATTACTTTTAAATTGTCACTAACAGGCTAGTGACCAATTTTACCAATTTACATTGGCTTACTGGAACACCCTTATAATTCCCTAGTATATGGTACTGAGGTACCCAGGGTATTGGGGTTCCAGGAGATCCCTATGGGCTGCAGCATTTCTTTTGCCACCCATAGGGAGCTCTGACAATTCTTACACAGGCCTGCCACTGCAGCCTGAGTGAAATAATGCCCACATTATTTCACAGCCATTTACACTGCACTTAAGTAACTTATAAGTTACCTATATGTCTATCCTTTACCTGGTAAAGGTTAGGTGCAAAGTTACTTAGTGTGTGGGCACCCTGGCACTAGCCAAGGTGCCCCCACATTGTTCAGGGCAAATTCCCTGACTTTGTGAGTGCTGGAGACACCATTATATGCGTGCACTACACATAGGTCACTACCTATGTGTAGCTTCACAATGGTAACTCCGAATATGGCCATGTAACATGTCTAAGATCATGGAATTGCCCCCTCTATACCATCCTGGCATAGTTGGCACAATTCCATGCTCCCAGTGGTCTGTAGCACAGACCCTGGTACTGCCAAACTGCCTTTTCAGGGGTTACACTGCAGCTGCTGCTGCTGCCAACCCCACAGACAGGCTTCTGCCCTCCTGGGGTCCATCCAGGCCTGGCCCAGGATGGCAGAACAAAGGACTTCCTCAGAGAGGGGGTGTTACACCCTCTCCCTTTGGAAAATGGTGTGAAGGCAGGGGAGGAGTAGCCTCCCCCAGCCTCTGGAAATGCTTTGTTGGGCACAGATGTGCCCAATTCTGCATAAGCCAGTTTACACCGGATCAGGGACCCCTCAGCCTTGCCTGGGCGCGAAACTGGACAAAGGAAAGGGGAGTGACCACTCCCCTGACCTGCACCTCCCCTGGGAGGTGCCCAGAGCTCCTCCAGTGTGCTCCAGACCTCTGCCATCTTGGAAACAGAGGTGCTGCTGGCACACTGGACTGCTCTGAGTGGCCAGTGCCCACAGCTGACGTCAGAGACTCCTTCTGATAGGCTCCTTCAGGTGTTGCTAGCCTATCCTCTCTCCTAAGTAGCCAAACCCTCTTTTCTGGCTATTTAGGGTCTCTTTCTTTGGGGATTCCTCAGATAACGAATGCAAGAGCTCATCAGAGTTCCTCTGCATCTCCCTCTTCACCTTCTGCCAAGAAATCGACTGCTGACTGCGCTGGAAGCCTGCAAAACTGCAACAAAGTAGCTAAGACGACTACTGCAACATTGTAACGCCGCTCTTGCTGCCTTCTCGACTGTTTTTCTTGGTGGTGCATCCTGTGGGTGTAGTCTGCCTCCTCTCTGCATCAGAAGCTGCGAAGAAATCTCCCGTGGGTCGACGGAATCTTCCCCCTGCTAACGCAGGCACCAAAAAGCTGCATCACGGTCCCTTGGGTCTCCTCTCACGACGACGAGCGAGGTCCCTTGAATCCAGCAAGACTGTCCAAGTGACCCCCACGGTCCAGTGACTCTTCAGTCCAAGTTTGGTGGAGGTAAGTCCTTGCCTCCCCACGCCAGACTGCATTGTTGATTTTCGCGACTTTTGCAACTTCTCCGGCTCCCGTGCACTTCCGGCGGAAATCCTTTGTGCACAACCAAGCCTGGGTCCCCGGCACTCTAACCTGCATTGCACGACTTCCTAAGTTGGTCTCCGGCGACGTGGGACTCCTTTGTGTAACATCAGGCGAGCACCGTTTCACGCATCCTCGTAGTGCCTGTTTCTGGCACTTCTCCGGGTGCTACCTGCTGCTGAGAGGGCTCCTTGTCTTGCTCGACGTCCCCTCTACCTCCTGGTCCAATTTGCGACATCCTGGTCCCTCCTGGGCCACAGCAGCATCCAAAAACGCTAACCGCACGACTTGCAGCTAGCAAGGCTTGTTGGCGTCCAACCGGCGGGAAAACACTTCTGCACGACTCTCCACGGCGTGGGGGATCCATCCTCCAAAGGGGAAGTCTCTAGCCCTTGTCGTTCCTGCAGAATTCCTAGCTTCTTCAGTCCAGTAGAAGCTCCTTTGCACCAACAGCTGGCATTTCTTGGGCATCTGCCCATCTCCGACTTGCTTGTGACTTTTGGGCTCGGTCCCCTAGTTCCACAGGTACCCTCGACTGGAAATCCATTGTTGTTGCATTGCTGGGTTGTGTTTTTCTTGCATTATTCCTCTATCACGACTTCTGTGTCTTTAGGGGAACTTTAGTGCACTTTGCACTCACTTTTCAGGGTTTTGGGGTGGGGTATTTTTCTAACCCTTACTATTTTCTAATAGTCCCAGCGACCCTCTACAAGGTCACATAGGTTTGGGGTCCATTCGTGATTCGCATTCCACTTTTGGAGTATATGGTTTGTGTTGCCCCTATCCCTAGGTGCTCCCATTGCATCCTATTGTAATTTTACACTGTATGTACTGTTTTCTAAGACTATACTGCATATTTTTGGTATTTTGTACATATATCTTGTATATATTTCTTATCCTCATACTGAGGGTACTCACTGAGATACTTTTGGCATATTGTCACAAAATGAAAATGTCACTTACCCAGTGTACATCTGTTCGTGGCATTAGTCGCTGCAGATTCACATGTTTGGCACAGTCCGCTGCCTGGTGTTGGGCTCGGAGTATTACAAGTTGTTTTTCTTCGAAGAAGTCTTTTTGGTCACGGGACCGAAGGACTCCTCCCTCCTCGGCTCCATTGCGCATGGGCGTCGACTCCATCTTAGATTGTTTTCCCCGCAGAGGGTGAGGATGGAGTTGTTTGGTATAAATAGTGCCCATGCAATGGAGTGAATATGTATGTACGTTAAGAGTTTCTAATAATTATTTACAAATGTTCAGATGTTTAAGATTTATGATCTACTTCTAAACGGCTACAGGCTTCCCGGGGAGGTGGGAGGGTACATGTGAATCTGCAGCGACTAATGCCACGAACAGATGTACACTGGGTAAGTGACATTTTCAGTTCGATGGCATATGTTGCTGCAGATACACATGTTTGGCATAGACTATAAAGCAGTTACCTCCCCTAAAAGCGGTGGTTTAGCCTGTAGGAGTTGAAGTAGTTTGGAAAAATGTTCTTAGTACAGCTTGGCCCACTGTAGCTTGTTGTGCATTTAGTACGTCTACACAGTAGTGTTTAGTAAACGTATGAGGCGTAGACCAGGTTGCAGCCTTACATATTTCGCTCATAGGAATGTTTCCTAGAAAGGCCATTGTAGCACCTTTCTTTCTGGTTGAGTGTGCCTTTGGTGTAATAGGCAATTCTCTTTTGGCTTTAAGATAGCATGTTTGAATGCATCTGACTATCCATCTAGCAATGCCTTGTTTAGAGATTGGATTTCCTATGTGTGGTTTTTGAAAAGCTATGAACAGTTGTTTTGTTTTCCTGATTAGCTTTGTTCTGTCAATGTAATACATTAGTGCTCTTTTGATGTCTAATGTATGTAGTGCCCTTTCAGCCACAGAATTTGGTTGTGGGAAGAACACTGGCAATTCTACTGTTTGATTTAAATGGAATGGTGAGATTACTTTTGGCAGAAATTTTGGATTTGTTCTTAGAACTATTTTATTGTTGTGTATTTGAATAAATGGTTCTTGTATGGTAAATGCCTGTATTTCACTTACTCTTCTGAGGGATGTGATTGCAATGAGAAATGCGACCTTCCAGGTTAGATATTGCATTTCACAGGAATGCATGGGTTCGAAAGGTGGACCCATGAGTCTTGTTAAGACGATGTTAAGATTCCATGAAGGAACTGGTGGTGTTCTTGGTGGTATAATTCTTTTTAGCCCTTCCATGAATGCTTTAATAACTGGTATTCTAAATAGAGACGATGAATGAGTAGTTTGTAGGTAAGCAGATATTGCTGCGAGGTGTATTTTTATAGATGAAAAAGCGAGATTTGCTTTTTGCAAATGTAGTAAGTATCCTACTATGTCTTTAGTAGAGGCATGTAATGGTTGTATTTGATTGGCATGGCAGTAGTAAACAAATCTTTTCCACTTAGATGCATAGCAGTGTCTAGTGGAAGGTTTTCTAGCTTGTTTTATGACCTCCATGCATTCTTGTGTGAGGTCTAAGTGTCCGAATTCTAGGATCTCAGGAGCCAAATTGCCAGATTCAATGATGCTGGGTTTGGATGCCTGATCTGTTGTTTGTGTTGTGTTAACAGATCTGGCCTGTTGGGTAGTTTGACATGCGGTACTAGTGAAAGGTCTAGTAGAGTTGTATACCAAGGTTGTCTTGCCCATGTGGGTGCTATCAGTATGAGTTTGAGTTGGTTTTGACTCAACTTGTTTACTAGATATGGAAGGAGAGGGAGAGGGGGAAAAGCGTACGCAAATATCCCTGACCAACTCATCCATAGAGCATTGCCTTGTGATTCGCGGTGTGGGTACCTGGATGCGAAGTTTTGGCATTTTGAGTTTTGTTTTGTTGCGAACAAATCTATCTGGGGTGTTCCCCAAATTTGAAAGTACTTGTTCAGAACTTGGGGGTGAATTTCCCATTCGTGGACTTGTTGGTGGTCTCGCGAAAGGTTGTCTGCTAGTTGGTTTTGTATTCCTGGAATAAATTGTGCTATTAGGCGAATGTTGTTGTGAATCGCCCACTGCCAAATTTTTTGTGTTAGGAGGCACAATTGTGTTGAGTGTGTTCCTCCTTGTTTGTTTAAATAATACATTGTTGTCATGTTGTCTGTTTTGACAAGAATGTATTTGTGTGTTATTATGGGTTGGAAGGCTTTTAACGCTAGAAATACTGCTAACAGTTCTAGGTAATTGATATGAAATTTTGTTTCGTGTATATCCCATTGTCCTTGAATGCTGTGGTGATTGAGGTGTGCTCCCCACCCTGTCATGGAAGCATCTGTTGTTATAACGTATTGAGGCACTGGGTCCTGAAATGTCCGCCCTTTGTTTAAATTTTTGCTGTTCCACCATAGAAGCGAGAGGTATGTTTGGCGGTCTACCAACACCAGATTTTGAAGTTGACCCTGTGCTTGTGACCATTGTGATGCTAGACACTGTTGTAAGGGTCGCATGTGTAGTCTTGCGTTTGGGACAATGGCTATGCATGATGACATCATGCCTAGAAGTTTTAGCACAAATTTTGCTTGTATCTTTTGGTTTGGAAACATAGCACTTATTACCTTGTGGAATGCCTGCACTCTTTGTGGACTTGGAGTGGCAATTCCTTTTGATGTGTTGATGGTTGCTCCTAGATATTGTTGTGTTTGACACGGTTCTAGGTGTGATTTTGTATAGTTGATGGAAAACCCCAGTTTGTGAAGGGTTTGTATGACAAATGTGGTGTCGTTTGCGCATTTTTTTACTGTGTTGGTCTTGATTAGCCAATCGTCTAGGTAAGGGAACACATGTATCTGTTGTCTCCTGATGTGTGCTGCTACTACTGCTAGACATTTTGTGAACACTCTTGGTGCAGTTGTTATTCCGAATGGCAACACCTTGAATTGGTAATGTATTCCTTTGAATACGAACCGTAGGTACTTTCTGTGAGAAGGGTGTATTGGTATATGAAAGTACGCATCCTTTAGGTCTAATGTGGTCATGTAATCTTGCTGTTTGAGCAGTGGAATGATGTCTTGTAGTGTGACCATGTGAAAATGGTCCGATATGATGTAGGTATTTAGTGTCCTGAGATCTAATATTGGTCTTAATGTTTTGTCTTTTTTTGGAATTAGAAAGTACAGGGAGTAAACTCCTGTGTTTTTGTTGTTGTACTGGTACTAACTCTATTGCATCCTTCTGCAGTAGTGCTTGAACTTCTAGTCCTAAAAGTTCTAAATGTTGTGGTGACATTTTGCGTGTTTTGGGGGGGATGTTTGGTGGGAAGTTGTGGAATTCTATGCAATAGCCATGTTGGATTATTGCTAATACCCAATTGTCTGTTGTAATCTGTTGCCAAGATTGGTAGAATTGGCTTAGTCTTCCCCCCACTGGTGTTGAGTGAAGGGGTTGCGTGACTTGAAAGTCACTGTTTAGGTGGAGGTGTTTTTGGAGTCTGGAATCTTCCCCTACTCCTTGGGAATTGACCCCCCCGATATCCCCTGAAACCTCCCCTTTGGAAGGAACCCTGATATGGTGTGGTTCTTGTTTGTTGGCTGGTGGTGTCTGTGGGTTGGCCACGAAACCCCCCTCTAAATGGAGTTTTTCTGAAAGAGCCTCTGCTCTGCGGGGAGTAGAGTGCGCCCATGGCCTTGGCCGTGTCTGTGTCCTTTTTAAGTTTTTCAATGGCTGTATCCACTTCAGAGCCAAAAAGTTGTTTCTCGTTGAAGGGCATATTAAGGACAGCCTGCTGGATTTCAGGTTTGAAGCCTGAAGTGCGTAGCCAAGCGTGTCTCCTTATGGTGACAGCAGTGTTGACTGTTCTTGCTGCAGTATCGGCTGCATCTAGTGAAGAGCGGATTTGATTGTTTGAGATCGTTTGTCCCTCTTCCACTATTTGCTGCGCCCTTTTTTGGTATTCCTGGGGAAGATGGTCTACGAGAAGTTGCATCTCGTCCCAGTGTGCGCGGTCATATCTGGCCAGCAGCGCTTGTGAATTTGCGATGCGCCACTGGTTGGCTGCCTGTGATGCTACTCTTTTCCCTGCCGCATCAAATTTTCGGCTTTCTTTGTCCGGAGGTGGGGCGTCGCCAGATGTATGTGAATTTGCTCTCTTGCGAGCTGCCCCTACTACCACGGAGTCAGGTGGTAACTGCGAAGTAATAAACACTGGGTCTGTGGGTGGTGGTTTGTATTTCTTATCCACCCTTGGGGTGATGGCTCTTGATTTTACGGGCTCTTCAAAAATTTGTTTTGCGTGCCGTAACATCCCTGGTAGCATTGGGAGACATTGATATTGGCTGTGTGTAGCCGAGAGGGTGTTAAATAAAAAATCATCCTCTATAGGATCGGAATGCAGTTGGACATTGTGGAATTCTGCTGCCCTAGCCACCAGTTGCGAGTATGAGGTACTGTCCTCTGGCGGTGACGGCTTTGTGGGGTATGACTCGGGATCATTGTCCGGCACTGGGGTGTCATACAGGTCCCAAGCGTCTTGATCCTGATCGTCATGACTTATGGTAGTTTGCGCTGGTGAGTGCATTTGTGGCGGTGTTTTGCCGGTATCTTGTTTTTGTCTCTCGGAGCCGCTTTCTCGGCTCCGAGGTTGCTCCATGGCGGTCCCTCGACCGGAGTCGGGTGTCTTCGCTATGGGCGTGCCCTTTTTCGGCGCCTTCGACGGGTCGCCTGTTTTATGGGTCGAGCCATGGCCTGTTGGCAGTGGCGTCCCCTGGGCTTTCGGTTTGTCGATGGATTTACTTTTCGACGTCTTACTCACAGTTTGTTGCTGTTGTTCGACGTCGGAGTCTCCGGATTCTGATTCCGGAACCGAGAATGTTTCCTCTTCCTCGTCGAAACGTTGTTTTGTCGACGTGGACGCCATTTGTTGACGCCTGGCTCTTCGGTCCCGGAGTGTTTTTCTGGACCGGAAGGCTCGGCAGGCTTCACAGGTATCCTCCTTGTGCTCGGGGGACAAGCACAAGTTACAGACCAAGTGCTGATCTGTATAAGGATACTTACTGTGACATTTTGGGCAGAAACGAAACGGGGTCCGTTCCATCGGCTTCGATGTCGCACGCGGTCGGGCCGACCAGGCCCCGATGGGGGATCGAAACTACCCCAAAGTCTTCCGATGATCGGTGTCGATGTACCTAACTATCCCGATACCGAACGGAACAATACCAACGCTTTCTTCCGAGATTCTGACTAACTTTCCGAACCGAAACACGGAGCGAAAAGGAATACGTCCGAACCCGACAGCGGAAAAAAACAATCTAAGATAGAGTCGACGCCCATGCGCAATGGAGCCGAGGAGGGAGGAGTCCTTCGGTCCCGTGACCAAAAAGACTTCTTTGAAGAAAAACAACTTGTAATACTCCGAGCCCAACACCAGGCAGCGGACTGTGCCAAACATGTGTATCTGCAGCAACATATGCCATCGAACATAAAGTACCTTTATTTTTAGTATAACTGTGTATTGTGTTTTCTTATGATATTGTGCATATGCATTTGTGGTACTGTAGTAGCTTCACACGTCTCCTAGTTCAGCCTAAGCTGCTCCGCTAAGCTACCATTATCTAACAGCCTAAGCTGCTAGACACCCTATACACTAATAAGGGATACCTGGGCCTGGTGCAAGGTGTAAGTACCCCTTGGTACTCACTACAAGCCAGTCCAGCCTCCTACAACTGCCACATAATGAAGCCATGAAGGGCCGCCATAGGCAACCCTCACCTAGCTCCAGGCTGCCTCCGTCAGGCAGCCTGGCGGTGGACAGCACCATTATACAACAGGGCAGCACAGCTACCCCTTGGATAATGATCCCAAATCCCCCAGCCATTCCCCGGTGGGTTTTCCCACCAGGGAAAGGCTGGCGGAAGGAGTGCTCCAGGACACACCTGGGGGCCCCTACACAGCCCATGCACTTGGCATGGGCAGTGCAGTGCAGGGGTGTAAGGAAATGCCTCATTGGCATGGTTACCCCCTAACTTTTTGCCTTTGCAGATGCTATGTTTTGATTGAAAGTGTGCTGGGACCCTGCTAACCAGGCCCCAGCACCAGTGTTCTTTCCCTAAACTGTACCTTTGTCACAACAATTGGCACAACCCTGGCACTCAGATAAGTCCCTTGTAACTGGTACCCCTGGTACAAGGGCCCTGATGCCAGGGAAGGTCTCTAAGGGCTGCAGCATGTTTAATGCCACCCTGGGGACCCAGCACCAGCACACTGCAACACAGCTTGTGTGTGCTGGTGGGGAGAAAAAGACTAAGTCGGCATGGCAATCCCCTCAGAGTGCCATGCCAACCTCACACTGCCGGTGGCATAGGTAAGTCACCCCTCTAGCAGGCCTTACAGCCCTAAGTCAGTGTGCACTATACCACAGGTGAGGACATATGTGCAAGAGCACTATGCCCCTACAGTGTCTTAGCAAACCCTTAGACATTGTAAGAGCAGAGTAGCCATAAGAGTATTTGGTCTGGGAGTTTATCAAACACGAACTCCACAGTTCCATAATGGCTACACTGAAAACTGGGTAGCAAACTTCTCAGCACAATAAATGCACGCTGATGCCAGTGTGCAATTTATTGTAAAATACACCCAGAGGGCATCTTAGAGATGCCCCCTGAATACCTACCCAACTTCTAGTGTAGGCTGCCCAGTTTCTGCCAGCCTGCCACACACCAGACATGTTGCTGGCTACATGGCGAGAGTGCCTTTGTCACTCTGTGGCCAGGAACAAAGCCTGTACTGGGTGGAGGTGCTTCTCACCTCCCCCTACAGGAACTGTAACACCTGGCGGTGAGCCTCAAAGGCTCACCCCTTTTGTTACAGCACCCCAGGGTAGCCCAGCTAGTGGAGATGCCTGCCCCTCCGGCCACTGCCCCCACTTTTGGCGGCAAGGTCGGAGGAGATAATGAGAAAAACAAGGAGGAGTCACCCACCAGTCAGGACAGCCCCTAAGGTGTCCTGAGCTGAGGTGACCCCTGCCTTTAGAAATCCTCCATCTTACTTTTGGAGGATTCCCCCAATAGGATTAGGGATGTGCCCCCCTCCCCACAGGGAGGAGGCACAAAGAGGGTGTAGCCACCCTCAAGGACAGTAACCATTGGCTACTGCCCTCCCAGACCTAAACACACCCCTAAATTCAGTATTTAGGAGAACCCCAGATCCTAGGAAATCAGATTCCTGCAACCTGAAGAAACAAGGACTGCTGACCTACAAGCCTGCAGAGAAGGAGGAAGACGACAACTGCTTTGGCCCCAGCCCTACCGGCCTGTCTCCAACTTCGAAAACCTGCAACCAATGATGGATCCGACAGGGACCAGCAACCTCTGAAGCCTCAGAGGACTGCCCTGGACTAAAGGACCAAGAAACTCCCGTGAGCAGTGCCCCTGCTCAAAACCAGCTACTTCTTTGCAACAAAGAAGCAACTTCCAAAGACCGCACGTTTCCTGCCGGAAGCGTGAGACTTCTCACTCTGCACCCGTCGCCCCTGGCTCGAGATTAAAAAAAACAACACCTCAGGGAGGACTCCCCGGAGACTGCGAGCCCGTGAGTAACCAGAGACGACCCCCCTGAGCCCCCACAGCGACGCCTGCAGAGAGAATCCAGAGGCTCCCTGTAGGAGGCTGGCCTGGTTTGTAGTGGGTACCAGAGGTACTTACACCTTGTGCCAGGTCCAGTTATCCCTTATTAGCGTAGAAGAGGGGTTTCTAGCAGCTTAGGCTGATAGAAGGTAGCTATGGCAAAGCAGCTTAGGCTGAACTAGGAGACATGCAAAGCTCCTACTATACCACTGATGTCACATGCACAATATCATTAGAAAACACAATACACAAATATACTAAAAATAAAGGTACTTTATTTTTATGACAATATGCCAAAAGTATCTCAGTGAGTACCCTCAGTATGAGGATGGCAAATATACACAAGATATATGTACACAATACCAAAATTATGCAGTAATAGCAAAAGGAAGTAATGCAAGCAGTGTAAAGTTACAATAAATTGCAATAGAAGCACATAGGTATAGGGGCAACACAAACCATATACTCCAAAAGTGGAATGCGAACCACGAATGGACCCCAGACCTATGTCAGCTTGTAGAGGGTCGCTGGGATTGTCAGAAAACAGTGAGGGTTAGAAAAATACCCCACCCCAAGACCCTGAAAAGTAGGAGTAAAGTGCACCTACTACCCCCAGAAAACGCAATAGTCGTGATAGGGGGGATTCTACGGGAAGAACAAACACCAGCAGTGCACTGACAACGGATTTCTGGACCTGAGGACCTGCAAGGCAAGGGGACCAAGTCCAATAGTCGTGACAGTGTCCAGGGGTGGGGGGGGGGGGGGTGCAGGAGCCGAGGAAACCCCGGATGAAGGTCTAAAGAAGCTGCCTCCGGATGGAAGAAGCTTGGAGTTCTGCAAGAAAGAATAGGACTAGGAACTTCTCCTTTGCAAGACAGATGTCCCACGCCGCGATGAAGCTTGCAGAGGTGTTCCCACACAGAAATACCGCAAACAAGCCTTGCTAGCTGCAAGGGCCGCGGTAGAGGTTTTTTTGCGCTGCTGAGGACCAGGAAGGACCAGGATGTCGCCTTTTGGATGGGGAGACAGAGGGGGCGCTCAACAACTCAGAGAGCCCTCACAGAAGCAGGCAGCACCTGCAGAAGTACCCCAACAGGCACTTAGAAGAAGAGTGAACCGGAGTCCAAGCGAAGTTACAAAAGAGGGTCCCACGACGTCGGAGGACAACTCAGAAGGTTGTGCACGGCAGGACGGAGTGCTGGGGACCCAGGCTAGGCTGTGCATGAAGGAAATCCTGGAAGAGTGCACAGGAGCCGGAGCAGCTGCAAATCACACAGTACACAGCTTTGCAGTCTGGCGTGGGGAGGCAAGGACTTACCTCCACCAACCTTGGACTGAAGAGTGTAAGGAAATGCCTCCTTGGCATGATTACCCCCTGACTTTGTGCCTTTGCTGATGCCAAGTTATGATTTGAAAGTGCGCTGAGGCCTGCTAATCAGGCCCCAGCACCAGTGTTCTCTTCCTTTCCCTAGATGCCACCCTGGGGACCCCTCACTCAGCACAGACACACTGCTTGCCAGCTTGTGTGTGCTAGTGGGGATGAAAAGACTAAGTTGACATGGCACTCCCCTCAGGGTGCCATGCCAACCTTTCAATGCCTACAAGTATAGATAAGTCACCCCTCTAGCAGGCCTTACAGCCCTAAGGCAGGGTGCACTATACCATAGGTGAGGGCATAAGTGCATGAGCACTATGCCTCTACAGTGTCTAAGCAAAACCTTAGACATTGTAAGTGAAGGGTAGCCATAAGAGTATATGGTCTGGGAGTCTGTGTAGGAAAGTACCATCTTGCCTGGCATGTTACCCCCATTTTTTCACTGTATATATGTTGTTTTAGTTGTATGTGTCACTGGGACCCTGCAACACAGGGCCCCAGTGCTCATAAGTGTGCCTGACTGTGTTACCTGTGTAGTGACTAACTGTCTCACTGAGGCTCTGCTAACCAGAACCTCAGTGGTTATGCTCTCTCATTACTTTTAAATTGTCACTAACAGGCTAGTGACCAATTTTACCAATTCACATTGGCTTACTGGAACACCCTTATAATTCCCTAGTATATGGTACTAAGGTACCCAGGGTATTGGGGTTCCAGGAGATCCCTATGGGCTGCAGCATTTCTTTTGCCACCCATAGGGAGCTCTGACAATTCTTACACAGGCCTGCCACTGCAGCCTGAGTGAAATAATGCACACATTATTTCACAGCCATTTTCACTGCACTTAAGTAACTTATAAGTCACCTATATGTCTATCCTTTACCTGGTAAAGGTTAGGTGCAAAGTTACTTAGTGTGTGGGCACCCTGGCACTAGCCAAGGTGCCCCCACATTGTTCAGGGCAAATTCCCCGACTTTGTGAGTGCGGGGACACCATTACATGCGTGCACTACACATAGGTCACTACCTATGTGTAGCTTCACAATGGTAACTCCGAATATGGCCATGTAACATGTCTAAGATCATGGAATTGCCCCCTCTATACCATCCTAGCATAGTTGGCACAATTCCATGCTCCCAGTGGTCTGTAGCACAGACCCTGGTACTGCCAAACTGCCTTTTCTGGGGTTACACTGCAGCTGCTGCCAACCCCACAGACAGGCTTCTGCCCTCCTGGGGTCCAGCCAGGCCTGGCCCAGGATGGCAGAACAAAGGACTTCCTCAGAGAGGGGGTGTTACACCCTCTCCCTTTGGAAAATGGTGTGAAGGCAGGGGAGGAGTAGCCTCCCCCAGCCTCTGGAAATGCTTTGTTGGGCACAGATGTGCCCAATTCTGCATAAGCCAGTTTACACCGGTTCAGGGACCCCTCAGCCTTGCCTGGGCGCGAAACTGGACAAAGGAAAGGGGAGTGACCACTCCCCTGACCTGCACCTCCCCTGGGAGGTGCCCAGAGCTCCTCCAGTGTGCTCCAGACCTCTGCCATCTTGGAAACAGAGGTGCTGCTGGCACACTGGACTGCTCTGAGTGGCCAGTGCCCTCTGCTGACGTCAGAGGCTCCTTCTGATAGGCTCCTTCAGGTGTTGCTAGCCTATCCTTTGTCCTAAGTAGCCAAACCCTCTTTTCTGGCTATTTAGGGTCTCTTTCTTTGGGGATTCCTTAGATAACGAATGTAAGAGCTCATCAGAGTTCCTCTGCATCTCTCTCTTCACCTTCTACCAAGAAATCGACTGCTGACCGCGCTGGAAGCCTGCAAAACTGCAACAAAGTAGCTAAGACGACTACTGCAACATTGTAACGCCGCTCCTGCTGCCTTCTCGACTGTTTTTCTTGGTGTGCATCCTGTGGGGGTAGTCTGCCTCCTCTCTGCATCAGAAGCTGCGAAGAAATCTCCCGTGGGTCGACGGAATCTTCCCCCTGCTAAAGCAGGCACCAAAAAGCTGCATCACGGTCCCTTGGGTCTCCTCTCACGACGACGAGCGAGGTCCCACGAATCCAGCAAGACTGTCCAAGAGACCCCCACGGTCCAGTGACTCTTCAGTCCAAGTTTGGTGGAGGTAAGTCCTTGCCTCCCCACGCCAGACTGCATTGTTGGTTTTCGCGACTTTTGCAACTTCTCCGGCTTCCGTGCACTTCCGGCTGAAATCCTTTGTGCACCCGGAAGCTGGGGTCCCCGGCACTCTAACCTGCATTGCACGACCTCCTAAGTTGTTCTCCGGCGACGTGGGACTCCTTTGTGTGACTTCAGGCGAGCACCGTTTCACGCATCCTCGTAGTGCCTGTTTCTGGCACTTCTCCGGGTGCTATCTGCTGCTGTGAGGGCTCCTTGTCTTGCTCCACGTCCCCTCTACCTCCTGGTCCAATTTGCACCGTCCTGGTCCATCCTGGGCCACAGCAGCGTCCAAAAACGCCAACCGCACGATTTGCAGCTAGCAAGGCTTGTTGGCGTCCATCCGGCGGGAAAACACTTCTGTACGACTCTCCAAGGCGTGGGGGATCCATCCTCCAAAGGGGAAGTCTCTAGCCCTTGTTGTTTCTGCAGTATTCACAGTTCTTCAGCCTAGTAAGAGCTTCTTTGCACCAACAGTTGGCATTTCTTGGGCATCTGCCCATCTCCGACTTGCTTGTGACTTTTGGACTTGGTCCCCTTGTTCCACAGGTACCCTCAGTCAGGAATCCATCATTGTTGCATTGCTGATTTGTGTTTTCCTTGCATTGTTCCTCTATCACGACTTCTGTGTCTTTAGGGGAACTTTAGTGCACTTTGCACTCACTTTTCAGGGTCTTGGGGTGGGGTATTTTTCTAACCCTTACTATTTTCTAATAGTCCCAGCGACCCTCTACAAGGTCACATAGGTTTGGGGTCCATTCGTGATTCGCATTCCACTTTTGGAGTATATGGTTTGTGTTGCCCCTATCCCTATGTGCCTACATTGCATCCTATTGTAATTTTACACTGTTTGCACTGTTTTCTAAGACTATACTGCATATTTTTGGTATTGTGTACATATATCTTGTGTATATTTCTTATCCTCATACTGAGGGTACTCACTGAGATACTTTTGGCATATTGTCATAAAAATAAAGTACCTTTATTTTTAGTATAACTGTGTATTGTGTTTTCTTATGATATTGTGCATAATCATTTGTGGTACTGTAGTAGCTTCACACGTCTCCTAGTTCAGCCTAAGCTGCTCTGCTAAGCTACCATTATCTATCAGCCTAAGCTGCTAGACACCCTATACACTAATAAGGGATACCTGGGCCTGGTGCAAGGTGTAAGTACCCCTTGGTACTCACTACAAGCCAGTCCAGCCTCCTACATTGGTTGTGCAGCGGTGGGATAAGTGCTTTGAGACTACTTACCACTCTTGACATTGTACTTTTCATAAGAGAAAAATATACAAAACAAGTTCAGTGTATGTACACATAACTAAAAAGTTTTGCATTTCCTCTTTTCACTGTTTTCTAAGTGCTGAAAAGTACTTCTAAACTTTCTAAAAAGTTCTAAAAAGTTTAAAAAGTTTTTTTCTGTCTTTATAAAAGTTCTGAAAAACTTTTTCTTCACTTTTTCTATCACTTAACTCTTTCTAAAAATGTCTGGCACAGGCCAAAATGTTGATCTGTCCAAACTCGCATATGATCACCTTAGCTGGAAAGGAGCAAGGAGTCTCTGCATAGAAAGAGGTTTGAGTGTAGGGAAGAATCCTTCTTTGGAATTGTTATTGAACATGCTTAGAGAACAAGATAAGGCCATAAGTGCCCAATCTGTTGAAAAAGTAGTAGTAGCTAATGGTTCTCAATCTGATCCAGGGACTCCCCAGGAGAAAGATTCAAGAAAGAAACTTCCTAGCCTGCCCATTACTAGACAGTCTAGCATAGTTGGTACTGAAGTAGAGTCACACCATACAGATGGTGTTGTCTCACATCATAGCAAGAGTATTCCTTCTCACTACAGTAGAAGTGAAGTTCCTGTTAGCCAAGCTGTTAGGTTGCCCTCTGTAAGGGATAGGTCTCCTTCTGTCCATTCCCATCACACTTCTGTTTCTAGAAATGTCCCTCCCACCCACCCTGATGACAGAATGTTGGAAAGGGAGCTCAATAAGTTGAGAGTGGAGACTTCCAGACTGAAGCTTAAGAAGCAACAGCTGGATTTAGATAGACAATCTCTAGAGATTGAAAAGGAAAGACAGAAGCTGGGTTTAACTACCCATGGTGGCAGCAGCAGTATTCCCCATAGTCATCCTGTAAAAGAGCATGATTCCAGGAATCTGCACAAGATAGTTCCCCCTTATAAGGAGGGGGATGACATTAACAAGTGGTTTGCTGCACTTGAGAGGGCTTGTGTTGTTCAAGATGTCCCTCAAAAGCAGTGGGCTGCTATCCTACGGCTATCATTTAGTGGTAAGGGTAGAGACAGACTCCTTACTGTGAAAGAAAGTGATGCCAACAATTTCACTATTCTTAAGAGTGCACTCCTTGATTGTTATGGCTTAACCACTGAACAATACAGGATAAAGTTCAGAGAGACCAAAAAGGAGTCTTCACAAGATTGGGTTGATTTCATTGACCATTCAGTGAAGTCCTTGGAAGGGTGGTTACATGGCAGTAAAGTGACTGACTATGAAGGCCTGTATAACTTGATCCTGAGAGAGCATATTCTTAATAATTGTGTGTCAGATTTGTTGCACCAGTACTTGGTAGACTCTGATCTGACCTCTCCCCAAGAATTGGGAAAGAAGGCAGACAAATGGGTCAGAACAAGAGTGAACAGAAAAGTTCATACAGGGGGTGACAAAGATGGCAAGAAGAAGGATGGTAAGCCTTCAGACAAAGGTGGGGACAAATCTAAAAATGAGTCTTCATCAGGCCCCCAAAAGCAATCTGGTGGGGGTGGTGGGTCTAAATCCTCTTCAAAACATAATCAAGAAAAGAAACCATGGTGCTATTTATGTAAAGTAAAAGGCCATTGGACAACAGATCCCAGTTGTCCAAAGAAAAGCACCAAGCCTCCTACCACTACAACCCCTACTGCTACACCTAGTGTCCCTACTAATAGCAGTGGTGGTGGGAGCAAACCTACTAATAGCCAATCCAAGGGAGTAGCTGGGCTCACTATTGGTAACTTAGTTGGGGTTGGTCTGATTAGGGAGACCACAGAGGCTACTTTAGTCTCTGAAGGGGCTATTGATTTAGCCACTTTGGTTGCTTGCCCCCATAACTTGGAGAAGTACAAGCAACTACCCCTAATAAATGGTGTTGAGGTCCAGGCCTACAGGGACACAGGTGCCAGTGTCACAATGGTGATTGAGAAACTGGTGCACCCTGAACAACACATACTTGGACACCAGTACCAAGTAACCGATGCTCACAACATAACACAAAGCCACCCCATGGCTGTTGTAAATCTCAACTGGGGGGGGGGTAACTGGTCCAAAGAAAGTTGTGGTAGCCTCAGAATTACCTGTAGACTGTCTACTAGGAAATGATTTGGAGACATCAGCTTGGTCAGATGTGGAGTTGGAGGCCCATGCAGCAATGTTTGGCATTCCAGGGCATATTTTTGCTTTGACAAGGGCTCAGGCCAAAAAGCAAAAAGGACAGGGAAGCTTGGATCCTGGAACAATGGACCAAGTGCTCCCTAAAGCTAGGGCTAGTAGAAGCAAACCACTTCCTACTATCCCTCCCTCTACAGTGGATTCTTCTTCTGAGGAAGAAGAGTTCCCTCCCTGTGCAGAACCTACACCAGAGGAGCTGGAAGCAGACACTGCTGAGCTTTTGGGTGAAGGGGGGCCTGCCAGAGAGGAGCTGAGTGTGGCACAGCAAACCTGTCCCACATTAGAGGGTTTAAGACAGCAATCTGTCAAACAAGCAAATGGGGATATCAGTGACTCTCACAGGGTTTACTGGGAGGACAACCTCTTATATACTGAGGCAAGGGATCCTAAACCTGGAGCTGCCAGGAGATTAGTGATCCCTCAGGAATATAGAAAGTTCCTCCTAACTCTGGCACATGATATTCCCCTTGCTGGGCATCTTGGGCAGATGAAAACTTGGGACAGGCTTGTTCCCCTGTTTCATTGGCCTAGGATGTCTGAGGACACAAAAGATTTTTGTAAGTCCTGTGAAACCTGTCAAGCCAGTGGCAAGACAGGTGGCACTCCAAAGGCACCCCTTATCCCACTGCCTGTGGTTGGGGTTCCCTTTGAAAGGGTAGGGGTTGACATAGTTGGCCCCCTTGACCCTCCTACTGCTTCAGGCAATAGGTTTATCTTGGTGGTAGTGGACCATGCCACAAGATATCCTGAGGCAATTCCTCTTAGGACCACTACAGCTCCTGCAGTGGCAAAGGCCCTCCTGGGAATCTTTTCCAGGGTGGGCTTCCCAAAAGAGGTAGTTTCAGACAGAGGAAGCAATTTCATGTCTGCATACTTAAAGGCCATGTGGAAAGAGTGTGAGGTGACTTACAAGTTCACCACACCCTATCATCCACAAACAAATGGACTGGTGGAGAGGTTTAATAAAACTCTCAAAGGCATGATTATGGGACTCCCAGACAAACTCCGCAGGAGATGGGATATCCTTTTACCATGCCTCCTTTTTGCCTACAGGGAGGTACCCCAGAAAGGAGTGGGCTTCAGCCCCTTTGAACTTCTTTTTGGACACCCTGTTAGGGGTCCACTCACACTTGTGAAGGAGGGTTGGGAACAACCTATAAAAGCTCCTAAACAGGATATTGTGGACTATGTACTTGGCCTCAGATCAAGGATGGCTGAGTATATGAAAAAGGCCAGTAAAAACCTTCAGGCCAGCCAAGAGCTCCAGAAGCAATGGCATGATCAGAAGGCTGTTTTGGTTCAGTACCAACCAGGGCAGAAAGTGTGGGTCTTGGAGCCTGTGGCCCCAAGAGCACTCCAAGATAAATGGAGTGGACCCCACACAATTGTTGAAAAGAAGGGTGAAGTCACCTACTTGGTTGACTTAGGCACTGCCAGGAGTCCCCTTAGGGTGCTCCATGTCAACCGCCTGAAACCCTACTATGACAGGGCTGATCTCACCCTGCTCATGGCAACTGATGAGGGACAGGAAGAAGACAGTGATCCTCTACCTGATCTCTTCTCTTCCACAGAACAAGATGCTCTTGTGGAAGGTGTAGTTTTGGCTGATTGTCTTACTGCTGAGCAGAAAGACCATTGCATAAATCTCCTAGGACAATTTTCAGAACTCTTCTCTACTGTGCCAGGTACCACTTCTTGGTGTGAGCACACTATAGATACTGGAGACAGCTTGCCTGTCAAAAGTAAGATCTATAGGCAGCCTGACCATGTCAGAGACTGCATAAAGCAAGAAGTTCAGAAAATGTTGGAACTAGGAGTGGTTGAACACTCTGACAGTCCATGGGCTTCTCCTGTGGTACTGGTACCAAAACCCAATTCCAAAGATGGAAAGAAGGAAATGCGGTTTTGTGTTGACTACAGAGGGCTTAACCAGGTAACCAAAACAGATGCTCACCCTATACCCAGGGCGGATGAGCTCATAGATACACTGGCATCTGCCAAGTATCTAAGCACTTTTGATTTGACTGCAGGGTATTGGCAGATCAAATTATCAGAAGATGCTAAAGCAAAAACTGCATTTTCTACCATTGGAGGACATTACCAGTTTACTGTAATGCCTTTTGGTTTGAAAAATGCACCTGCCACTTTTCAGAGGTTGGTGAATACAGTCCTGCAAGGGCTGGAAGCCTTCAGTGCAGCATATCTGGACGATATAGCTGTCTTTAGCTCCAGCTGGGATGATCACCTGGTCCACCTATGGAAAGTTTTGGAGGCCCTGCAGAAGGCAGGCCTCACTATCAAGGCTTCAAAGTGCCAGATAGGGCAGGGGAAGGTGGTTTATCTGGGACACCTGGTTGGTGGAGAACAGATTGCACCACTACAGGGGAAGATCCAGACAATTGTGGATTGGACTCCCCCTACTACACAGACTCAGGTGAGAGCCTTTTTAGGCCTCACTGGGTATTACAGGAGGTTCATCAAGAACTATGGCTCCATTGCAGCCCCTCTTAATGACCTCACTTCCAAAAGAATGCCTAAAAAGGTATTGTGGACAGCAAACTGTCAAAAAGCTTTTGAGGAGCTGAAGCAGGCTATGTGCTCTGCACCTGTCCTGAAAAGCCCTTGTTACTCTAAAAAATTCTATGTCCAAACTGATGCATCTGAATTAGGAGTAGGGGCAGTCCTATCACAACTAAATTCTGAGGGCCAGGATCAACCTGTTGCTTTTATTAGTAGGAGGTTGACCCCTAGAGAAAAGCGTTGGTCTGCCATTGAGAGGGAGGCCTTTGCTGTGGTCTGGGCTTTGAAGAAGTTGAGGCCATACCTGTTTGGCACTCACTTCATTGTTCAAACAGACCACAAACCTCTACTTTGGCTAAAACAAATGAAAGGTGAAAATCCTAAATTGTTGAGGTGGTCCATATCTCTACAGGGAATGGACTATACAGTGGAACATAGACCTGGGAGTACCCACTCCAATGCAGATGGACTCTCCAGATATTTCCACTTAGACAATGAAGACGCATCAGGAAATGACGAATCTTATTGTCCTTCGTTTGGGGGGGGGTTGTGTAGGAAAGTACCATCTTGCCTGGCATGTTACCCCCATTTTTTCACTGTATATATGTTGTTTTAGTTGTATGTGTCACTCGGACCCTGCAACACAGGGCCCCAGTGCTCATAAGTGTGCCTGACTGTGTTACCTGTGTAGTGACTAACTGTCTCACTGAGGCTCTGCTAACCAGAACCTCAGTGGTTATGCTCTCTCATTACTTTTAAATTGTCACTAACAGGCTAGTGACCAATTTTACCAATTCACATTGGCTTACTGGAACACCCTTATAATTCCCTAGTATATGGTACTAAGGTACCCAGGGTATTGGGGTTCCAGGAGATCCCTATGGGCTGCAGCATTTCTTTTGCCACCCATAGGGAGCTCTGACAATTCTTACACAGGCCTGCCACTGCAGCCTGAGTGAAATAATGCCCACATTATTTCACAGCCAGTTTCACTGCACTTAAGTAACTTATAAGTCACCTATATGTCTATCCTTTACCTGGTAAAGGTTAGGTGCAAAGTTACTTAGTGTGTGGGCACCCTGGCACTAGCCAAGGTGCCCCCACATTGTTCAGGGCAAATTCCCCGACTTTGTGAGTGCGGGGACACCATTACATGCGTGCACTACACATAGGTCACTACCTATGTGTAGCTTCACAATGGTAACTCCGAATATGGCCATGTAACATGTCTAAGATCATGGAATTGCCCCCTCTATACCATCCTGGCATAGTTGGCACAATTCCATGCTCCCAGTGGTCTGTAGCACAGACCCTGGTACTGTCAAACTGCCTTTTCTGGGGTTACACTGCAGCTGCTGCTGCTGCCAACCCCACAGACAGGCTTCTGCCCTCCTGGGGTCCAGCCAGGCCTGGCCCAGGATGGCAGAACAAAGGACTTCCTCAGAGAGGGGGTGTTACACCCTCTCCCTTTGGAAAATGGTGTGAAGGCAGGGGAGGAGTAGCCTCCCCCAGCCTCTGGAAATGCTTTGTTGGGCACAGATGTGCCCAATTCTGCATAAGCCAGTTTACACCGGTTCAGGGACCCCTCAGCCTTGCCTGGGCGCGAAACTGGACAAAGGAAAGGGGAGTGACCACTCCCCTGACCTGCACCTCCCCTGGGAGGTGCCCAGAGCTCCTCCAGTGTGCTCCAGACCTCTGCCATCTTGGAAACAGAGGTGCTGCTGGCACACTGGACTGCTCTGAGTGGCCAGTGCCCTCTGCTGACGTCAGAGACTCCTTCTGATAGGCTCCTTCAGGTGTTGCTAGCCTATCCTTTGTCCTAAGTAGCCAAACCCTCTTTTCTGGCTATTTAGGGTCTCTTTCTTTGGGGATTCCTTAGATAACGAATGTAAGAGCTCATCAGAGTTCCTCTGCATCTCTCTCTTCACCTTCTACCAAGAAATCGACTGCTGACCGCGCTGGAAGCCTGCAAAACTGCAACAAAGTAGCTAAGACGACTACTGCAACATTGTAACGCCGCTCCTGCTGCCTTCTCGACTGTTTTTCTTGGTGTGCATCCTGTGGGGGTAGTCTGCCTCCTCTCTGCATCAGAAGCTGCGAAGAAATCTCCCGTGGGTCGACGGAATCTTCCCCCTGCTAAAGCAGGCACCAAAAAGCTGCATCACGGTCCCTTGGGTCTCCTCTCACGACGACGAGCGAGGTCCCACGAATCCAGCAAGACTGTCCAAGAGACCCCCACAGTCCAGTGACTCTTCAGTCCAAGTTTGGTGGAGGTAAGTCCTTGCCTCCCTACGCCAGACTGCATTGTTGGTTTTTGCGACTTTTGCAACTTCTCCAGCTCCCGTGCACTTCCGGCGGAAATCCTTTGTGCACCCGGAAGCTGGGGTCCCCGGCACTCTAACCTGCATTGCACGACCTCCTAAGTTGTTCTCAGGCGACGTGGGACTCCTTTGTGTGACTTCAGGCGAGCACCATTTCACGCATCCTCGTAGTGCCTGTTTCTGGCACTTCTCCGGGTGCTATCTGCTGCTGTGTGGGCTCATTGTCTTGCTCCACGTCCCCTCTACCTCCTGGTCCAATTTGCACCGTCCTGGTCCATCCTGGGCCACAGCAGCGTCCAAAAACGCCAACCGCATGATTTGCAGCTAGCAAGGCTTGTTGGCGTCCATCCGGCAGGAAAACACTTCTGTACGACTCTCCAAGGCGTGGGGGATCCATCCTCCAAAGGGGAAGTCTCTAGCCCTTGTCGTTTCTGCAGTATTCACAGTTCTTCAGCCTAGTAAGAGCTTCTTTGCACCAACAGTTGGCATTTCTTGGGCATCTGCCCATCTCCGACTTGCTTGTGACTTTTGGACTTGGTCCCCTTGTTCCACAGGTACCCTCAGTCAGGAATCCATCGTTGTTGCATTGCTGATTTGTGTTTTCCTTGCATTGTTCCTCTATCACGACTTCTGTGTCTTTAGGGGAACTTTAGTGCACTTTGCACTCACTTTTCAGGGTCTTGGAGTGGGGTATTTTTCTAACCCTTACTATTTTCTGATAGTCCCAGCGACCCTCTACAAGGTCACATAGGTTTGGGGTCCATTCGTGATTCGCATTCCACTTTTGGAGTATATGGTTTGTGTTGCCCCTATCCCTATGTGCCTACATTGCATCCTATTGTAATTTTACACTGTTTGCACTGTTTTCTAAGACTATACTGCATATTTTTGGTATTGTGTACATATATCTTGTGTATATTTCTTATCCTCATACTGAGGGTACTCACTGAGATACTTTTGGCATATTGTCATAAAAATAAAGTACCTTTATTTTTAGTATAACTGTGTATTGTGTTTTCTTATGATATTGTGCATAATCATTTGTGGTACTGTAGTAGCTTCACACGTCTCCTAGTTCAGCCTAAGCTGCTCTGCTAAGCTACCATTATCTATCAGCCTAAGCTGCTAGACACCCTATACACTAATAAGGGATACCTGGGCCTGGTGCAAGGTGTAAGTACCCCTTGGTACTCACTACAAGCCAGTCCAGCCTCCTACAGTCTGTCATGCACGAACTCCACAGCACCATAATGGCTACACTGAAAACTGTGAAGTTTGGTATGAAACTTCTCAGCACAATAAATGCACACTGATGCCAGTGTACATTTTATTGAAACATACACCCCAGAGGGCACCTTAGAGGTGCCCCCTGAAACCTTAACCGACTATCCGTGTAGGTTGACTAGTTTTAGCAGCCTGCCACACACCAGACATGTTGCTGGCCACATGGGGAGAGTGCATTTGTCACTCTGTGGCTAGTAACAAAGCCTGTACTGGGTGGAGGTGCTTCTCACCTCCCCCTGCAGGAACTGCAACACCTGGTGGTAAGCCTCAAAGGCTCCACCCTTTGTTACAGCACCCCAGGGCACTCCAGCTAGTGGAGTTGCCCGCCCCCTCCGGCCACGGCCCCACTTTTGCCGGCAAGGCCGGAGGAGATAATGAGAAAAACAAGGAGTCACTGGCCAGTCAGGACAGCCCCTAAGCTGTCCTGAGCTGAGGTGACTCTGACTTTTAGAAATCCTCCATCTTGCAGATGGAGGATTCCCCCAATAGGATTAGGGATGTGCCCCCCTCCCCTCAGGGAGGAGGCACAAAGAGGGGGGAGCCACCCTCAGGGCTAGTAGCCATTGGCTACTAACCCCCCAAACCTAAACACACCCCTAAATTGAGTATTTAGGGGCTCCCAGAACACAGCAAGATAGATTCCTGCAACCTAAGAAGAAGAGGACTGCTGAACTGAAAAACCTGCAGAGAAGACGGAGACACCAACTGCTTTGGCCCCAGCTCTACCAGCCTGTCTCCCCACTTCTAAAGACACTGCTCCAGTGACGCGTTCCCAGGGTCCAGCAACCTCTGAAGTCTCAGAGGACTACCCTGCATCTAGAAGGACCAAGAACTCCAGAGGACAGCGGCTCTGTTCCCCAAAGACTGCAACTTTGCAAACATAGAAGCAACTTTGAACCAACACACGTTTCCCGCCGGAAGCGTGAGACTTTGCACTCTGCACCCGACGCCCCCGGCTCGACTTGTGGAGAACAAATACCACAGGGAGGACTCCCCGACAACTACAAGACCGTGAGTAGCCAGAGTTGACCCCCCCCTAAGCCCCCACAGCGACCCCTGCAGAGGGAATCCCGAGGCTCCCCCTGACCGCGACTGCCTGCTTCAAAGACCCGACACCTGGTAAAGACTCTGCATCCGCAGCCCCCAGGACCTGAAGGATCCGACCTTCAGTGCAGGAGCGACCCCCACGTGGCCCTCTCCCTTGCCCAGGTGGTGGCTACCCCGAGGAGCCCCCCCTTGCCTGCCTGCATCGCTGAAGAGACCCCTTGGTTTCCCATTGAATCCTATTGCGCACCCGACGCTTGTTTGCACACTGCACCCAGCCGCCCCCGTGTCGCTGAGGGTATACTTTTTGTGTGGACTTGTGTCCCCCCCGGTGCCCTACAAAACCCCCCTGGTCTGCCCTCCGAAGACGCGGGTACTTACCTGCTGGCAGATTGGAACCGGGGCACCCCTTCTTCATTGAAGCCCATGCATTTTGGGCACCACTTTGACCTCTGCACCTGACCGCCCCTGAGCTGCTGGTGTGGTAACTTTGGGGTTGCTCTGAACCCCCAACAGTGGGCTACCTTGGACCCAACCTTGAACCCCATAGGTGGTTTACTTACCTGCAAAAACTAACAAACACTTACCTCCCCCAAGAACTGTTGAAAATTGCAGTGTCTAGTTTTAAAATAGCTATATGTCATTTATGTGAAAACTGTATATGCTATTTTGCCAATTCAAAGTTCCTAAAGTTCCTACATGAAACACCTTTCATTTGAAGTATTACTTGTAAATCTTGAACCTGTGGTTCTTAAAATAAACTAAGAAAATATATTTTTCTATACAAAAACCTATTGGCCTGGAATTGTCTCTGAGTGTGTGTTCCTCATTTATTGCCTGTGTGTGTACAACAAATGCTTAACACTACCCTCTGATAAGCTTACTGCTCGACCACACTACCACAAAATAGAGCATTAGAATTATCTCTTTTTGCCACTATCTTACCTCTAAGGGAACCCTTGGACTCTGTGCATACTATTCCTTACTTTGAAATAGTGCATACAGAGCCACACTTCCTACATTGGTGGATCAGCAGTGGGGTACAAGACTTTGCATTTGCTGGTCTACTCAGCCAATACCTGATCACATGACTTAATTCCAAAATTGTCATTAGAAACAGATTTTTGAAATTGGAGCTATTTTTCTAAATTTTTAAAAGTCCTGCTAGGGCCTTGTGTTAGTCCCTGTTAGCATTTCTTTTAGAGTTTAAAAGTTTTGTAAAAGTTTGAATTAAGTTCTAGAGATAGTTTTAGATTCTTAAAAAGTATTCTAACTTTTAGAAAAATAATGTCTAATGCAGATGAGAATGTGATGGGACTCGACATCACCCCTTACCTGAATCTTAGGATGAAAGAGTTAAGGTCTCTCTGCAAAATAAAAAAGATTAGAACTGGTTCAAACCCTACCACATTACAGCTCCAGGAGCTTTTGGCAGAGTTTGCCAAGAACAACCCCTCTGAGGATGACCTCACAGAGGAGGAAACTAGTGATGTGGAGGAAGTCCCACCTCCAGTCCTAGTTAGGGAGACCAGGGCTCCTCAAACCCCGGTCCCAAATGTGATAGTCAGAGATACTGGTTCTCTCACAGGGGGGTCCAGCAACTCTGGAATCACTGAGGACAGCCTCAGTGAAGGTGACCTACTGTTAGCCTGGATGGTCAAAAGATTGGCTTTAGAGAGACAGCTCCTAGCCATAGAAAGGGAAAGACAAGAGATGGTTTTTGGTCCCATCCATGGTGGCAGCAACATACTAGGGTCAGAGATTCTCCTGATATGTTGAAAATCCCTAAAGGGATTGTAACTGAATATGAAGATGGTGATGACATCACCAAATGGTTCACAGCTTTTGAGAGGGCTTGTGCAACCAGAAAAGTAAACAGATCTCACTGGGGTGCTCTCCTTTGGGAAATGTTCACTGGAAAGTGTAGGGATAGACTCCTCAAACTCTCTGGAAAAGATGCAGAATCCTATGACCCCATGAAGGCTACCCTGATTGAGGGCTTTGGATTCTCCACTGAGGAGTATAGAATTAGGTTCAGGGGGGCTCAAAATACCTTGAGCCAGACCTGGGTTGATTTTGTTGACTACTCAGTGAAAACACTGGATGGTTGGATTCAAGGCAGTGGTGTAAATGATTATGATGGGCTGTACAATTTATTTGTGAAAGAACACCTGTTAAGTAATTGTTTCAATGATAAACTGCATCAGTATCTGGGAGACCTAGGACCAATTTCCCCCCAAGAATTGGGAAAGAAGGCGGATTATTGGGTCAAGACTAGGGTGACCAAGACTTCCACAGGGGGTGACCAAAAAAAAGGGGTCACAAAGCCTCCCCAGGGGAAGACTGTTGAGACATCCAAAGGGAAAAATAGTAAAGAGTCCTCTACAGGGCCCCAAAACCCTGCTCAGGAGGGTGGGCTAAGAGCCTCTTCACACTCCAATTTTGGGTACAAGGGTAAAAACTTTGATCCCAAAAAGGCCTGGTGTCGTAGCTGTAATCAGCCTGGACACCAAACTGGAGACAAGGCCTGTCCCAAGAAAAGTTCCACTTCTAACTCTACTCCAGCTAACACTGGAATGGCCAGTCTCCAAGTGGGATCAACAGTGTGCCCAGAGCAAATCAGGGTTCACACTGAAGCTACACTAGTTTCTGAGGGTGGGGTGGATTTAGCCACACTGGCTGCCTGGCCCCCTAATATGCAAAAATACAGGCAGCAACTCTTAATTAATGGGCAAAGTGTAGAAGGCCTGAGGGATACAGGTGCCAGTGTCACCATGGTGACAGAGAAACTGGTTTCCCCTGGTCAATACCTGGCTGGACAAACTTATCCAGTCACCAACGCTGACAATCAGACTAAAGTACATCCCATGGCTATGGTAACTTTAGAATGGGGAGGGGTCAATGGCCTGAAACAGGTGGTGGTCTCCTCAAATATCCCTGTAGACTGTTTGCTTGGAAATGACCTGTAGTCCTCAGCATGGGCTGAGGTAGAACTCAAAACCCATGCAGCCATGCTGGGTATCCCTGAACTGGTGTGTGTCAAGACAAGGGCACAGTGCAAGGCTCAGGGTGAAAAAGTGGTGTTGGAGCCTGGAAAAAGGGCCCAACCCTCCAAGAGAAAAGGAAAGAAGACTGGGGAACCAGCTTCAACACAACAAGAGAAAGAGAACCTCTCTTCCCAGGAAGACGTTCTGCCCACTGATGGAACTGAGCCTCTGGAGTTAGAACCTTATCAGGTTGAGCTCCTAAGCCCAGGGGGACCCTCAAGGGAACAGTTGTGTAAGGGGCAAGAAACCTGTCCCTCTCTTGAAGGCCTTAGGCAGCAAGCTGCTGAAGAGTACAATGGAAAAATAACAGGAACACATAGGCCCTCACTCTGACCTTGGTGGTTTCAAACCGCCAGGGCATAGGGCAGAGGAAGCACCGCCAACAGGCTGGCGGTGCTTCCTGGGCTATTCTGACCGCGGCGGCAACGCCGCGGTCAGAACAGGGGTTTTCCCCTGGCCCAGGGAATCCTCCATGACGGCGCTGCAAGCAGCGCCGCCATGGGGATTCCGACCCCCTTCCCGCCAGCCTGTTTCTGGCGGTTTTTACCGCCAGAACCAGGCTGGCGGGAACGGGTGTCGTGGGGCCCCTGCACTGCCCATGCCACAGGAATGGGCAGTGCAGGGGCCCCCTAACAGGGCCCCACAATGATTTTCACTGTCTGCCTAGCAGACAGTGAAAATCGCGACGGGTGCCACTGCACCCGTCGCACCCCTGCAACTCCACCGGCTCCATTCGGAGCCGGCTTCATGGTTGCAGGGGCTTTTCCGCTGGGCCGGCGGGCGCTCTTTTGGAGGGCGCCCAGCGGAAAAGTTGGAATGGCCGCCGCGGTCTTTTGACCGCGTGCGGTCATTCGGCAGCGGAACTTTCGCCGCCTGCCAAAGTTAGAATGAGGGCCATAGAGTCTATTGGGAAGATGGACTCCTTTACACTGAGGCAAGAGACCCCAAACCTGGTGCCTGGAGAGTGGTAGTGCCTCAGGAGTTTAGGGAGTTCATTCTGACCTTAGCTCATGATA
Source organism: Pleurodeles waltl (assembly GCF_031143425.1). NCBI lineage: Eukaryota > Metazoa > Chordata > Amphibia > Caudata > Salamandridae > Pleurodeles > Pleurodeles waltl. Next base: position 1,713,211,177 of record NC_090445.1, on the reverse strand, counting down.
TTCCTCTTGCTGGGCATTTGGGACAGACCAAGACGTGGGAGAGACTAGTCAACAACTTCTATTGGCCCAACATGTCCCAGAAAGTCAAGGAGTTTTATGTCTCCTGTGCCACCTGTCAAGCCAGTGGTAAGACGGGTGGACACCCAAAGGCCCCCCTCATTCCACTTCCAGTGGTGGGGGTCCCCTTTGAAAGAGTGGGTGTGGACATAAAGGGTCCACTTGAACCTCCCACAGCCTCAGGGAACCAATACATACTAGTAGTAGTGGATCATGCTACTAGATATCTTGAAGCAATTCCCCTTAGGTCGACTACTGCCCCTGCAGTAGCCAAAGCACTCATTGGTATTTTTACCAGAGTGGGTTTTCCTAAGGAGGTGGTGTCTGACAGAGGTACCAACTTTATGTCAGCATACCTGAAACATATGTGGAATGAGTGTGGGGTGACTTACAAATTCACCACACCATACCATCCACAAACCAATGGTCTTGTTGAAAGATTTAACACGACATTGAAAGGCATGATCATGGGGCTCCCTGAAAAACTCAAAAGGAGATGGGATGTCCTCTTGCCAAGTCTGCTTTTCACCTACAGAGAGGTGCCTCAGAAGGGAGAAGGGTTTTCCCCCTTTGAACTTCTGTTTGGCCATCCTGTAAGGGGACCACTAGCTCTTGTGAAAGAAGGCTGGGAGAGACCTCTTCATGAGCCTAAGCAAGATATAGTGGACTATGTACTAGGCCTACGTTCAAGGATGGCAGAGTATATGGAAAAGGCAAGTAAAAACCTTAAGGCCAGCCAACAGCTCCAGATGTTTTGGTATGACCAAAAGGCTGCTATGGTTGAATTTCAGCCAGGGCAGAAAGTGTGGGTTCTGGAGCCTGTGGCTCCCAGGGCACTTCAGGGCAGATGGAGTGGCCCTTACCCAGTGCTAGAAAAGAAGAGTCAGGTCACCTACCTGGTAGACCTAGGCACTAGCAGGACCCCCAAAAGGATGATCCATGTGAACCGCCTCAAGCTCTTCCATGACAGGGCAGATGTGAATCTGTTGATGGTAACAGATGAGGACCAGGAAGCTGAGAGTGAACCTCTCCCTGATCTCCTCTCCACAGACCCTAAAGATGTCTCAGTTGATGGAGTGATCTACTCAGACACCCGCTCTGGCCAACAGCAATCTGACTGTAGGAAGGTCCTGCAACAGTTTGCTGAGCTCTTTTCCCTAACCCCTGGTCAGACACACCTGTGTACCCATGATGTGGACACAGGAGACAGCATGCCTGTCAAAAACAAAATATTCAGACAGTCTGACCAAGTTAAGGAAAGCATCAAGGTGGAAGTCAACAAGATGCTGGAATTGGGAGTCATTGATCACTCTGACAGCCCCTGGGCTAGCCCAGTGGTCTTAGTCCCCAAACCTCACACCAAAGATGGAAAGAGAGAGATTAGGTTTTGTGTGGACTACAGAGGACTTAATTCTGTCACCAAGACAGATGCCCATCCCATTCCAAGGGCAGATGAATTAATTGACAAACTAGGTGCTGCCAAATACTTAAGTACCTTTGACTTGACAGCAGGGTACTGGCAAATCAAAATGGCACCAGGAGCAAAAGAAAATACAGCATTCTCCACACCTGATGGGCATTATCAGTTTACTGTTATGCCCTTTGGTTTAAAGAATGCCCCTGCCACCTTCCAAAGGTTGGTGAATCAAGTCCTTGCTGGTTTGGAGTCCTTTAGTGCAGCTTATCTTGACAATATTGATGTCTTTAGCTCCAGCTGGCAGGATCACCTGAAGAAGGTTTTGAAGGCTCTGCAAGCAGCAGGCCTCTCTACCAAGGCATCCAAATGCCAGATAAGGCAGGGAACTGTGGTTTACTTGGGTCACCTTGTAGGTGGAGGCCAAGTTCAGCCACTCCAGCCTAAGATCCAGACTATTCTGGACAGGGCAGCTCCAAAAACCCAGACTCAAGTCAGGGCATTCCTTGGCTTGACTGGGTACTACAGGAGGTTTGTGAAGGGATATGGATCAATAGTGACACCCCTCACAGAACTTACCTCCAAGAAAATGCCCAAGAAGGTTAACTGGACTGTAGAATGCCAACAGGCCCTTGACACCCTGATACAAGCAATGTGCACATCACCAGTTCTCAAAGCTCCAGATTACTCCAAGCAGTTCATTGTGCAGACTGATGCCTCTGAACATGGGATAGGGTCAGTTTTGTCCCAAACAAATGATGATGGCCTTGACCAGCCTGTTGCTTTCATTAGCAGGAGGTTACTCCCCAGGGAGCAGCGTTGGAGTGCCATTGAGAGGGAGCCCTTTGATGTGGTTTGGTCCCTGAAGAAGCTGAGACCATACCTCTTTGATACTCACTTTGTAGTTCAAACTGACCACAGACCTCTCAGATGGCTGATGCAAATGAAAGGTGAAAATCCAAAACTGTTGAGGTGGTCCATCTCCCTACAGGGAATGGACTTTATAGTGGAACACAGACCTGGGACTGCCCATGCCAATGCCGATGGCCTTTCCAGGTTCTTCCACTTAGAAAATGAAGACCCTCTTGGGAAAGGTTAGTCCCATCCTCTTTCGTTTGGGGGGGGGGGGTTGTGTAAGGAAATGCCTCCTTGGCATGGTTACCCCCTGACTTTTTGCCTTTGCTGATGCCAAGTTATGATTTGAAAGTGTGCTGAGGCCTGCTAATCAGGCCCCAGCACCAGTGTTCTTTCCCTAACCTGTACCTTTGTTTCCACAATTGGCACACCCTGGCATCCAGGTAAGTCCCTTGTAGCTGGTACCCCTGGTACCAAGGGCCTTGATGCCAGGGAAGGTCTCTAAGGGCTGCAGCATGTCTTATGCCACCCTGGGGACCCCTCACTCAGCACAGACACACTGCTTGCCAGCTTGTGTGTGCTAGTGGGGATAAAAAGACTAAGGGCCTCATTCTGAGGGCCATTCTGGCTTTCCTGCTGGGCCGGCAGGCGCCCGCCAAAAGGGCGCCCGCTGGCCCAGCGGGAAAGGCCCAGCTACAATGAAGCCGGCTCCGAATGGAGCCGGCGGAGTAGCTGGGGTGCGACGGGTGCAGTAGCACCCGTCGCGATTTTCACTGTCTGCTATGCAGACAGTGAAAATCCTTGTGGGGCCCTGTTAGGGGGCCCCTGCACTGCCCATGCCTGTGGCATGGGCAGTGCATGGGCACCCAGGGGCCCCACGACACCCGTTCCCGCCAGCCTGGTTCTGGCAGTAAAAACCGCCAGAAACAGGCTGGCGGGAAGGGGGTCAGAATCCCCATGGCCCGGCTGGGCGACCGCGGCTTCACAGCCGCGGTCGGAATCCCAAAGGAAGCGCCGCCAGCCTGTTGGCGGTGCTTCCTCCGGCCTCCAGCCAGGGTCGGAATGAGGGGCTAAGTCGACATGGCACTCCCCTCAGGGTGCCATGCCAACCTCACACTGCCTACAGGTATAGATAAGTCACCCCTCTAGCAGGCCTTACAGCCCTAAGGCAGGGTGCACTTTACTATACTGTAGGTGAGGGCATAAGTGCATGAGCACTGTGCCCCTACAGTGTCTAAGCCAAACCTTAGACATTGTAAGTGCAGGGTAGCCATAAGAGTATATGGTCTGGGAGTCTGTCATGCACGAACTCCACAGCACCATAATGGCTACACTGAAAACTGTGAAGTTTGGTATCAAACTTCTCAGCACAATAAATGCACACTGATGCCAGTGTACATTTTATTGTAACATACACCCCAGAGGGCACCTTAAAGGTGCCCCCTGAAACCTTAACCGACTATCCATGTAGGCTGACTAGTTTTAGCAGCCTGCCACACCCCAGACATGTTGCTGGCCACATGGGGAGAGTGCCTTTGTCACTATGTGGCTAGTAACAAAGCCTGTACTGGGTGGAGGTGCTTCTCACCTCCCCCTGCAGGAAGTGTAACACCTGGCGGTGAGCCTCAAAGGCTCACCCCCTTTGTTACAGCATCCCAGGGCACTCCAGCTAGTGGAGTTGCCCGACCCCTCCGGCCACGGCCCCACTTTTGGCGGCAAGGCCGGAGGAGATAATGAGAAAAACAAGGAGGAGTCACTGGCCAGTCAGGACAGCCCCTAAGCTGTCCTGAGCTGAGGTGACTCTGACTTTTAGAAATCCTCCATCTTGCATATGGAGGATTCCCCCAATAGAATTAGGGATGTGCCCCCCTCCCCTCAGGGAGGAGGCACAAAGAGGTTATAGCCACCCTCAGGGCTAGTAGCCATTGGCTACTAACCCCCCAAACCTAAACACACCCCTAAATTGAGTATTTAGGGGCTCCCGGAACACAGCAAGATAGATTCCTGCAACCTAAGAAGAAGAGGACTGCTGAACTGAAAAACCTGCAGAGAAGACGGAGACACCAACTGCTTTTGCCCCAGCTCTACCGGCCTGTCTCCCCACTTCTAAAGACACTGCTCCAGCGACGCGTTCCCAGGGTCCAGCAACCTCTGAAGCCTCAGAGGACTACCCTGCATCTAGAAGGACCAAGAACTCCAGAGGACAGCGGCTCTGTTCCCCAAAGACTGCAACTTTGCAACAAAGAAGCAACTTTGAAACAACACACGTTTCCCGCCGGAAGCGTGAGACTTTGTACTCTGCACCCGACGCCCCCGGCTCGACTTGTGGAGAACAAATACCACAGGGAGGACTCGCCGGTGACTACGAGACCGTGAGTAGCCAGAGTTGACCCCCCAGAGCCCCCCCAGCGATGCCTGCAGAGGGAATATCGAGGCTCCCCCTGACCGCGACTGCCTGCTTCAAAGACCCAACACCTGGTAAAGACTCTGCATCCGCAGCCCCCAGGACCTGAAGGATCCGACCTCCAGTGCAGGAGCAACCCCCAGGTGGCCCTCTCCCTTGCCCAGGTGGTGGCTACCCCAAGGAGCCCCCCCCCTTGCCTGCCTGCATCGCTGAAGAGACCCCTTGGTCTCCCATTGAATCCTATTGAGAACCCGACGCTTGTTTGCACACTGCACCCGGCCGCCCCATGCCGCTGAGGGTATACTTTTTGTGTGGACTTGTGTCCCCCCCGGTGCCCTACAAAACCCCCCTGGTCTGCCCTCCGAAGACGCGGGTACTTACCTGCTGGCAGACTGGAACCGGGGCACCCCCTTCTCCATTGAAGCCTAAGCGTTTTGGGCACCACTTTGACCTCTGCACCTGACCGGCCCTGAGCTGCTGGTGTGGTAACTTTGGGGTTGCTCTGAACCCCCAACGGTAGGCTACCTTGGACCCAACTTTGAACCCCGTAGGTGGTTTACTTACCTGCAAAAACTAACAAACACTTACCTCCCCCAGGAACTGTTGAAAATTGCACAGTGTCTAGTTTTAAAATAGCTATATGTCATTTATGTGAAAACTGTATATGCTATTTTGCCAATTCAATGTTCCTAAAGTTCCTACATGAAATACCTTTCATTTGAAGTATTACTTGTAAATCTTGAACTTGTGGTACTTAAAATAAACTAAGAAAATATATTTTTCTATACAAAAACCTATTGGCCTGGAATTGTCTCTGAGTGTGTGTTCCTCATTTATTGCCTGTGTGTGTAGAACAAATGCTTAACACTACCCTCTGATAAGCCTACTGCTCGACCACACTACCACAAAATAGAGCATTAGAATTATCTATTTTTGTCACTATCTTACCCCTAAGGGGAATCCTTGGACTCTGTGCGTACTATTCCTTACTTTGAAATAGTGCATACAGAGCCAACATCCTACAAAGAGTCACTGTACTGTGGGAGTCACTTGGACAGAGTTGCTGAGTTCCAGGGACCACGCTCGTCAGGATGAGAGGGGACCCAGAGGACCAGTGATGCAGTCTTTTGGTGCCTGCGTTAGCAGGGGGAAGATTCCGTCGACCCACTGGAGATTTCTTCGGAGCTTCTGGTGGAGGGTGAAGGCAGGCTACCCCCAGAGCATGCACCACCTGGAAACAGTCGAGAAAGCCGGCAGGATTAGGCGCTACAATGTTGCTGGTAGTCGTCTTGCTACTTTGTTGTGGTTTTGCAGGCATCCTGGAGCAGTCAGCGGTCAATCCATGGTAGAAGGCGAAGAGGGAGATGCAGAGGAATTCTGGTGTGCTCTTGCATTCGTTATCTGAAGAATTCCCCAAAGCAGAGACCCTAAATAGCCACAAAAGGAGGTTTGGCTACCAAGATAGGCGGATTGGCTACCAAGAGTGGTAAGAGCCTATCAGGAGCCTCTGACGTCACCTGCTGGCACTGGCCACTCAGAGCAGTCCAGTGTGCCCCCAACACAAGATGGCAGAGGTCTGGGACACACTGGAGGAGCTCTGAGCACCTCCCCTGGGAGGTACTGGTCAGGGGAGTGGTCACTCCGCTTTCCTTTGTCCAGTTTCACGCCAGAGCAGGGCTGGGGGATCCCTGAACCGGTGTACACTGGCTTATGCAGAGATGGGCACCATCTGTGCCCATCAAAGCATTTCCAGAGGCTGGGGGAGGCTACTCCTCCCCAGCCCTTCACACCTATTTCCAAAGGGAGAGGGTGTAACACCCTCTCTCAGAGGAAATACTTTGTTCTGCCTTCCTGGGCCAGGGCTGCCTGGACCCCAGGAGGGCAGAAACCTGTCTGAGGGGTTGGCAGCAGCTGCAGTAGAAACCCCAAAAAGGCAGTTTGGCAGTACCTGAGGACTGTGCTAGAGACCCGAGGGATCATGGAACTGTCCCCCCAATACCAGAATGGTATTGGGGTAACAATTCCATGATCTTAGACATGTTACATGGCCATGTTCGGAGTTACCATTGTGACGCTATACATAGGTAGTGGCCTATGTATAGTGCACGCGTGTAATGGTGTCCCCGCACTCACAAAGTCTGGGGAATTTGCCCTGAATGATGTGGGGGCACCTTGGCTAGTGCCAGGGTGCCCACACACTAAGTAACTTGGCACCAAACCTTTACTAAGTGAAGGTTAGACATATAGGTGACTTATAAGTTACTTATGTGCAGTGGTAAATGGCTGTGAAATAACGTGGACGTTATTTCACTCTGGCTGCAGTGGCAGGCCTGTGTAAGAATTGTCAGAGCTCCCTATGGGTGGCAAAAGAAATGCTGCAGTCCATAGGGATCTCCTCGAACCCCAATACCCTGGGTACCTCAGTACCATATACAAGGGAATTATATGGGTGTACCAGTATGCCAATGTGAATTGGTGAAATTGGTCACTAGCCTGTTAGTGACAAATTTGGAAAGCAGAGAGAGCATAACCACTGAGGTTCTGGTCACTTTCAACCTCACTTTACTACTATGATTCCCCCTAACCCCTTTCTGCAGACTCTTCCCTCCTCCATCTCTCCTTTTGTCATACCAAAACTAAAACGCGCTTCAACGCCTCGTCAGGGGTAGTAAGTGCTATATAAATACCATTATCTTTTGCTCAGAATCACAGGATGTTGAGCCGACGCCAACCCAGTTGAGCAGGTCCAAAGTTGGCTACTCTGTCCCATAGCCACAACTACCACAGCCATGCATGAGTAAACCCCAGGTTGGCAGGGTGGGCACTTGGTCACTGCCCGAGGGGTCTGAGGCAAAGGCCAGCCGGTGGGCCAGTTTTTCACCTCTAGATAAAATCACATTTTCCTGGGCTGACTTGTCCTCTGGCGTGTACCTTAAAGGTTGCTGTAGCCTTAGAGAGAAGATGGGAGCTCATTATACCCAAGTACAGAGGATGGGAGCTCATTACAACCAAGTACAGAGGATGGGAGCTCATTACAACCAAGTACAGATGATGGGAGCTCATTACAACCAAGTACAGATGATGGGAGCTCATTATACCAAGTACGGAGGATGGGAGCTCATTACCCCCAAGTACAGATGTTGGGAGCTCATTACACCCAAGTACAGAGGATGGGAGCTCATTACAACCAAGTACAGAGGATGTAAGCTCATTATACCCAAGTACAGAGGACAGGAGCTCATTATACCAAGTACAGAGGATGGGAGCTCATTACACCCAAGTACAGACAATAGGAGCTCATTACACCCAAGTACAGAGGATGGGAGCTCATTACAACCAAGTACAGACGATGGGAGGTCATTATATCAAAGTACCGAGGGTGGGAGCTCATTACACCCAAGTACAGACAATAGGAGCTCATTACACCCAAGTACAGAGGATGGGAGCTCATTACAACCAAGTACAGACGATGGGAGCTCATTATATCAAAGTACCGAGGATGGGAGCTTATTATAGCCAAGTACAGACGATGGGAGGTCATTATACCCAAGTACAGACGATGGGAGCTCATTATAACCAAGTACAGAGGATGAAAGCTCATTATATCCAAGTAGAGAGGATGGGAGCTCATTAAACCCAAGTACAGAGGATGAAAGCTCATTATACCCAAGTACAGAGGATGGGAGCTCATTATACCCAAGTACAGAGGACGGAAGCTCATTATACCCAAGAACAGAGGACGGGAGCTCATTATACCCAAGTACAGAGGACGGGAGCTCATTATACCCAAGTACAGATGATGGGAGCTCATTATACCCAAGTACAGAGGACGGAAGCTCATTATACCCAAGTACAGAGGACGGGAGCTCATCATAACAAAGTACAGATGATGGGAGCTCATTATACCCAAGTACAGAGGATGGAAGCTCATTATACCCAAGTACAGAGGACGGGAGCTCATTATACCCAAGTACAGAGAGTGGGAGCTCATTACACCCAAGTATAGATGATGGGAGCTGATTATAACCAAGTACAGATGGGAGCTGATTATACCCAAGTACAGAGGACGGGAGCTTATTATACCCAAGTACAGAGGATGGAAGCTTATTATACCGAAGTACAGAGGACGGGAGCTCATCATACCCAAGTACAGAGGACGAGAGCTCATTATACCCAAGTACAGATGATGGGAGCTCATTATAACCAAGTACAGATGATGGGAGCTCATTATACCCAAGTACAGAGGATGGAAGCTTATTATACCGAAGTACAGAGGACGGGAGCTCATCATACCCAAGTACAGGGGACGAGAGCTCATTATACCCAAGTACAGATGATGGAAGCTCATTATACCCAAGTACAGAGGACGAGAGCTCATTATACCCAAGTACAGAGGATGGGAGCTCATTATGCCCAAGTACAGAGGACGGGAGATCATTATACCCAAGTACAGAGGATGGGAGCTCATTACAATCAAGTACAGAGGATGGGAGCTCATTACAACCAAGTACATAACCAAGTACAGAGGACGGGAGCTCATTATACCCAAGTACAGAGGACGGGAGCTCATTATACCCATGTACAGAGGACGGGAGCTCATTACAACCAAGTACATAACCAAGTACAGAGGACGGGAGCTCATCGTACCCAAGTACAGAGGACGGGAGCTCATTATGCCCAAGTACAGAGGATGGGAGCTCATTATACCCAAGTACAGAGGATGGGAGCTCATTACAATCAAGTACAGAGGATGGGAGCTCATTACAACCAAGTACATAACCAAGTACAGAGGACGGGAGCTCATTATACCCAAGTACAGAGGACGGGAGCTCATTACAACCAAGTACAGAGGATGGGAGCTCATTACAACCAAGTACAGAGGATGGGAGCTCATTACAACCAAGTACAGATGATGGGAGCTCATTACAACCAAGTACAGATGATGGAAGCTCATTATACCCAAGTACAGAGGACGAGAGCTCATTATACCCAAGTACAGAGGACGGGAGCTCATTATGCCCAAGTACAGAGGATGGGAGCTCATTATACCCAAGTACAGAGGATGGGAGCTCATTACAATCAAGTACAGAGGATGGGAGCTCATTATAACCAAGTACAGATGATGGGAGCTCATTATACCCAAGTACAGAGGATGGAAGCTTATTATACCGAAGTACAGAGGACGGGAGCTCATCATACCCAAGTACAGGGGACAAGAGCTCATTATACCCAAGTACAGATGATGGAAGCTCATTATACCCAAGTAAAGAGGACGAGAGCTCATTATACCCAAGTACAGAGGATGGGAGCTCATTATGCCCAAGTACAGAGGACGGGAGCTCATTATACCCAAGTACAGAGGATGGGAGCTCATTACAATCAAGTACAGAGGATGGGAGCTCATTACAACCAAGTACATAACCAAGTACAGAGGACGGGAGCTCATTATACCCAAGTACAGAGGACGGGAGCTCATTATACCCATGTACAGAGGACGGGAGCTCATTACAACCAAGTACATAACCAAGTACAGAGGACGGGAGCTCATCGTACCCAAGTACAGAGGACGGGAGATCATTATGCCCAAGTACAGAGGATGGGAGCTCATTACAATCAAGTACATAACCAAGTACAGAGGACGGGAGCTCATTATACCCAAGTACAGAGGACGGGAGCTCATTACAACCAAGTACAGAGGATGGGAGCTCATTACAACCAAGTACAGAGGATGGGAGCTCATTACAACCAAGTACAGATGATGGGAGCTCATTACAACCAAGTACAGATGATGGGAGCTCATTATACCAAGTACGGAGGATGGGAGCTCATTACCCCAAGTACAGATGTTGGGAGCTCATTACACCCAAGTACAGAGGATGGGAGCTCATTACAACCAAGTACAGAGGATGGAAGCTCATTATACCCAAGTACAGAGGACAGGAGCTCATTATACCAAGTCCAGAGGATGGGAGCTCATTACACCCAAGTACAGACAATAGGAGCTCATTACACCCAAGTACAGAGGATGGGAGCTCATTACAACCAAGTACAGACGATGGGAGGTCATTATATCAAAGTACAGAGGGTGGGAGCTCATTACACCCAAGCACAGACAATAGGAGCTCATTACACCCAAGTACAGAGGATAAGAGCTCATTACAACCAAGTAAAGACGATGGGAGCTCATTATATCAAAGTACCGAGGATGGGAGCTTATTATAGCCAAGTACAGACAATGGGAGGTCATTACACCCAAGTACAGACGATGGGAGCTCATTATAACCAAGTACAGAGGATGAAAGCTCATTATACCCAAGTAGAGAGGATGGGAGCTCATTAAACCCAAGTACAGAGGATGAAAGCTCATTATACCCAAGTACAGAGGATGGGAGCTCATTATACCCAAGTACAGAGGATGGAAGCTCATTACACCCAAGTACAGAGGATAGGAGCTCATTACAACCAAGAACAGACGATGGGAGCTCATTATATCAAAGTACCGAGGATGGGAGCTTATTATAGCCAAGTACAGACGATGGGAGGTCATTACACCCAAGTACAGACGATGGGAGCTCATTATAACCAAGTACAGAGGATGAAAGCTCATTATACCCAAGTAGAGAGGATGGGAGCTCATTAAACCCAAGTACAGAGGATGAAAGCTCATTATACCCAAGTACAGAGGATGGGAGCTCATTATACCCAAGTACAGAGGATGGAAGCTCATTATACCCAAGAACAGAGGACGGGAGCTCATTATACCCAAGTACAGAGGACGGGAGCTCATTATACCCAAGTACAGATGATGGGAGCTCATTATACCCAAGTACAGAGGACGGAAGCTCATTATAACCAAGTACAGAGGATGGGAGCTCATCATAACCAAGTACAGATGATGGGAGCTCATTATACCCAAGTACAGAGGATGGAAGCTCATTATACCCAAGTACAGAGGACGGGAGCTCATTATACCCAAGTACAGAGAGTGGGAGCTCATTACACCCAAGTATAGATGATGGGAGCTGATTATAACCAAGTACAGATGGGAGCTGATTATACCCAAGTACAGAGGACGGGAGCTTATTATACCCAAGAACAGAGGATGGAAGCTTATTATACCGAAATACAGAGGACGGGAGCTCATCATACCCAAGTACAGAGGACGAGAGCTCATTTTACCCAAGTACAGAGGATGGAAGCTCATTATACCCAAGTACAGAGGACGAGAGCTCATTATACCCAAGTACAGAGGACGGGAGCTCATTATGCCCAAGTACAGAGGATGGGAGCTCATTATACCCAAGTACAGAGGATGGGAGCTCCTAACAATCAAGTACAGAGGATGGGAGCTCATTATAACCAAGTACAGATGATGGGAGCTCATGATACCCAAGTACAGATGATGGAAGCTCATTATACCCAAGTACAGAGGACGAGAGCTCATTATACCCAAGTACAGAGGACGGGAGCTCATTATGCCCAAGTACAGAGGACGGGAGCTCATTATACCCAAGTACAGAGGATGGGAGCTCATTACAATCAAGTACAGAGGATGGGAGCTCATTACAACCAAGTACATAACCAAGTACAGAGGACGGGAGCTCATTATACCCAAGTACAGAGGACGGGAGCTCATTATACCCATGTACAGAGTACGGGAGCTCATTATAACCAAGTACATAACCAAGTACAGAGGACGGGAGCTCATCGTACCCAAGTACAGAGGATGGGAGCTCATTATGCCCAAGTACAGAGGACGGGAGCTCATTATACCCAAGTACAGAGGATGGGAGCTCATTACAATCAAGTACAGAGGATGGGAGCTCATTACAACCAAGTACAGAGGATGGGAGCTCATTACAACCAAGTACAGATGATGGCAGCTCATTATACCAAGTACGGAGGATGGGAGCTCATTACCCCCAAGTACAGATGTTCGGAGCTCATTACACCCAAGTACAGAGGATGGGAGCTCATTACAACCAAGTACAGAGGATGGAAGCTCATTATACCCAAGTACAGAGGACAGGAGCTCATTATACCAAGTACAGAGGATGGGAGCTCATTACACCCAAGTACAGACAATAGGAGCTCATTACACCCAAGTACAGAGGATGGGAGCTCATTACAACCAATTACAGACGATGGGAGCTCATTATATCAAAGTACCGAGGGTGGGAGCTCATTACACCCAAGTACAGACAATAGGAGCTCATTACACCCAAGTACAGAGGATAGGAGCTCATTACAACCAAGTACAGACGATGGGAGCTCATTATATTAAAGTACAGAGGATGGGAGCATATTATAGCCAAGTACAGACGATGGGAGGTCATTATACCCAAGTACAGAGGACGGGAGCTCATTATACCAAGTACAGAGGATGGCTGGGTCATTGGCTTGTGCAGGGGTGCAATGGGCCACACTGAGCAGGCACAGCTTGTGGTGGGCCTCCTCTTGTCCCCAGTCTATCCGTGTAACAGTGAGGCCATGGGGAGTGGTTGTGCTTTCTTCAGCATCACAACCAGCACTAATGTTACCTGGGGTTGGGGTGAAAGGGGTCTGTGCAGGGAGACAGATTACTCACTTAGGGCCAGATGTAGCAAGGTCTGAGATTGCGACTCGGAAATTGCGAGTCGGTGCGATTCGCAATTTCCGAGTCGCAATCTCGGATGCAGAACGGTGTCTCAGACACCGGCTGCGACTCGCTATGGGGTCGCAAAGACCCACCTCATCAATATTCATGAGGTGGGTCGCATTTTGCGACCCCATAGCGAGTCCCTGCACTCACAGGGATGGTGGCCTGCTGAAGTCAGCAGACCTCCATGTCTGTGATTGCTTTGTAAATAAAGCAGTTTTTTTTTTCATTTTGCAGCCCATTTTCCTTAAAGGAAAACGAGTTGCAAAATGAAAAAAAATACCAAAACCATTTGGTTTCGTTTTTTTCAGAGAAGGCAGTGGTCCATAGGACCACTACCTGCTCTGAAAAAATAATTTTGTCGACATTCACAAAGGGGAAGGGGTCCCATTGGGACCCCTTCCCTTTTGCGAATGAACTGCGAGTTGGTTTGCGACCGCATTCGCGGTCACAAAGCAACTCTGAATTGCGATGCGAGTCGCAAATAGGAAGGGAACACCCCTTACTATTTGTGAGTCGCATTCCCAAATTGCGAGTCGTTACCGACTCGCAATTTGGGAATGAGCATCGCGTGAGGCCGTTTGCATGGCGCAAACTGCGATTTTCGCAGTTTGCGACATGCAAACGGCTTGCTACTTACTGCCCCCCCCCAGCGCGTTGAGACCCCAGCGGGTGACTAGCAGCGCTTTATAAGTACAGTGATTGATTGATTGATTGTGGTGGCCACCTAAAGGGCTCTACTTTTCCCTCCAGCAGCAGCAGAGGAGCCAAAGGTGCCCTCTGCCACCTGCTCATCTCAGAGCTGGGAGGAGACTCTGGTTCACCACTGAAGGGAAACAACAAACAACGCAAACAACCAAAGTGAGCAACAAGAAAAATGCTTTTGAGAACACAAACCAATTATTTTTTTTAACATTACTGTGACAAATGTTCACCTGGGGCCAAAATGACAAAGGGGCAGAGAGAACAGATATGGCAGGACAGTAAGAAAATGGATAGAGTGAGGGGAGCAACGTGGAGAGAAACAAAAGGAGACGTGAGACAGCAGAGTGAAGAATGAGAAAATATGGGAAGAGGAAAAGGAAACCACGTGAGGAAGAAAGGAAAGAGAGAGGAGAGTGGTAGGAGTGCTAGAGATGCAGACAGACGGAGGGAGTGAGGGGAGAGATCAGGAGAAGAAGTGATGGGAGAGAGGAGAGAGGTAAGAGTGCTAGAGATGCAGACAGACGGAGGGAGTGAGGGGGGAGATCAGGAGAAGAAGTGATGGAAGAGAGGAGAGAGGTAAGAGTGCTAGAGATGCAGACAGACGGAGGGAGTGAGGGGTGAGATCAGGGAGAAGAAGTGATGGGAGAGAGGAGAGAGGTAAGAGTGCTAGAGATGCAGCCAGACGGAGGGAGTGAGGGGAGAGAGCAGGGAGAAGAAGTGATGGGAGAGAGGAGAGTGGTAGGAGTGCTGGAGATGCAGACAGACGGAGGGAGTGAGGGGAGAGATCAGGGAGAAGAAATGATGGGAGAGAGGAGAGAGGTGAGAGTGCTAGAGATGCAGACAGACGGAGGGAGTGAGGGGTGAGATCAGGGAGAAGAAGTGATGGGAGAGAGGAGAGAGGTAAGAGTGCTAGAGATGCAGACAGACGGAGGGAGTGAGGGGGAGAGATCAGGGAGAAGAAATGATGGAAGAGAGGAGAGAGGTGAGAGTGCTAGAGATGCAGACAGAGGGAGGGAGTGAGGGGTGAGATCAGGGAGAAGAAGTGATGGGAGAGAGGAGAGAGGTAAGAGCGCTAGAGATGCAGACAGACGGAGGGAGTGAGAGGGGAGAGATCAGGGAGAAGAAGTGATGGGGGAGAGGTAAGAGTGTTAGAGATGCAGACGGAGGGAGGGAGTGAGGGGTGAGATCAGGGAGAAGAAGTGATGGGAGAGAGGAGAGAGGTAAGAGTGCTGGAGATGCAGACAGATGGAGGGGATTGAGGGGGAAGAGATCAGGGAGAAGAAGCAATGGAAGAGAGGAGAGAGGTAAGAGTGCTAGAGATGCAGACAGACGGAGAGAGTGAGGGGAGAGATCAGGGAGAAGAAGTGATGGGGGAGAGGTAAGAGTGTTAGAGATGCAGACGGAGGGAGTGAGGGGGAGAGATCAGGGAGAAGAAGTGATGGGAGAGAGGAGAGAGGTAAGAGCGCTAGAGATGCAGACAGATGGAGGGGATTGAGGGGGAAGAGATCAGGGAGAAGAAGTGATGGGGGAGAGGTAAGAGTGTTAGAGATGCAGACGGAGGGAGTGAGGGGGAGAGATCAGGGAGAAGAAGTGATGGGAGAGAGGAGAGAGGTGAGAGTGCTAGAGATGCAGACAGACGGAGGGAGTGAGGGGGAGAGATCAGAGAGAAGAAGTGATGGAAGAGAGGAGAGAGGTAAGAGTGCTAGAGATGCAGACAGACGGAGAGAGTGAGGGGAGAGATCAGGGAGAAGAAGTGATGGGGAGAGGAGAGAGGCAAGAGTGTTAGAGATACAGACGGAGAGAGTGAGGGGAGAGATCAGGGAGAAGAAGTGATGGGGAGAGGAGAGAGGTGAGAGTGCTAGAGATGCAGACAGAGGGAGGGAGTGAGGGGAAGAGATCAGGGAGAAGAAATGATGGAAGAGAGGAAAGAGGTAAGAGTGCTGGAGATGCAGACAGATGGAGGGGATTGAGGGGGAAGAGATCAGGGAGAAGAAGCAATGGAAGAGAGGAGAGAGGTAAGAGTGCTAGAGATGCAGACAGACGGAGAGAGTGAGGGGAGAGATCAGGGAGAAGAAGTGATGGGGAGAGGAGAGAGGCAAGAGTGTTAGAGATCCAGACGGAGGGAGTGAGGGGGAGAGATCAGGGAGAAGAAGTGATGGGAGAGAGGAGAGAGGTAAGAGTGCTAGAGATGCAGTCAGACGGAGGGAGTGAGGGGTGAGATCAGGGAGAAGAAGTGATGGGAGAGAGGAGAGAGGTAAGAGTGCTAGAGATGCAGCCAGACGGAGGGAGTGAGGGGAGAGAGCAGGGAGAAGAAGTGATGGGAGAGAGGAGAGAGGTGAGAGTGCTAGAGATGCAGACAGACGGAGGGAGTGAGGGGTGAGATCAGGGAGAAGAAGTGATGGGAGAGAGGAGAGAGGTAAGAGCGCTAGAGATGCAGACAGACGGAGGGAGTGAGAGGGGAGAGATCAGGGAGAAGAAGTGATGGGGGAGAGGTAAGAGTGTTAGAGATGCAGACGGAGGGAGGGAGTGAGGGGTGAGATCAGGGAGAAGAAGTGATGGGAGAGAGGAGAGAGGTAAGAGTGCTAGAGATGCAGACAGACGGAGGGAGTGAGGGGGAGAGATCAGGGAGAAGAAATGATGGAAGAGAGGAGAGAGGTGAGAGTGCTAGAGATGCAGACAGAGGGAGGGAGTGAGGGGTGAGATCAGGGAGAAGAAGTGATGGGAGAGAGGAGAGAGGTAAGAGCGCTAGAGATGCAGACAGACGGAGGGAGTGAGAGGGGAGAGATCAGGGAGAAGAAGTGATGGGGGAGAGGTAAGAGTGTTAGAGATGCAGACGGAGGGAGGGAGTGAGGGGTGAGATCAGGGAGAAGAAGTGATGGGAGAGAGGAGAGAGGTAAGAGTGCTGGAGATGCAGACAGATGGAGGGGATTGAGGGGGAAGAGATCAGGGAGAAGAAGTGATGGGGGAGAGGTAAGAGTGTTAGAGATGCAGACGGAGGGAGTGAGGGGGAGAGATCAGGGAGAAGAAGTGATGGGAGAGAGGAGAGAGGTAAGAGTGCTAGAGATGCAGACAGACGGAGGGAGTGAGAGGGGAGAGATCAGGGAGAAGAAGTGATGGGGGAGAGGTAAGAGTGTTAGAGATGCAGACGGAGGGAGTGAGGGGGAGAGATCAGGGAGAAGAAGTGATGGGAGAGAGGAGAGAGGTAAGAGTGCTGGAGATGCAGACAGACGGAGGGAGTGAGGGGAGAGATCAGGGAGAAGAAGTGATGGAAGAGAGGAGAGAGGTAAGAGCGCTAGAGATGCAGACAGACGGAGGGAGTGAGAGGGGAGAGATCAGGGAGAAGAAGTGATGGGGGAGAGGTAAGAGTGTTAGAGATGCAGACGGAGGGAGTGAGGGGGAGAGATCAGAGAGAAGAAGTGATGGAAGAGAGGAGAGAGGTAAGAGCGCTAGAGATGCAGACAGACGGAGAGAGTGAGGGGAGAGATCAGGGAGAAGAAGTGATGGGGAGAGGAGAGAGGCAAGAGTGTTAGAGATACAGACGGAGAGAGTGAGGGGAGAGATCAGGGAGAAGAAGTGATGGGGAGAGGAGAGAGGTGAGAGTGCTAGAGATGCAGACAGAGGGAGGGAGTGAGGGGAAGAGATCAGGGAGAAGAAATGATGGAAGAGAGGAAAGAGGTAAGAGTGCTGGAGATGCAGACAGATGGAGGGGATTGAGGGGGAAGAGATCAGGGAGAAGAAGCAATGGAAGAGAGAGGTAAGAGTGCTAGAGATGCAGACAGACGGAGAGAGTGAGGGGAGAGATCAGGGAGAAGAAGTGATGGGGAGAGGAGAGAGGCAAGAGTGTTAGAGATCCAGACGGAGGGAGTGAGGGGGAGAGATCAGGGAGAAGAAGTGATGGAAGAGAGGAGAGAGGTAAGAGTGCTAGAGATGCAGACAGACGGAGAGAGTGAGGGGAGAGATCAGGGAGAAGAAGTGATGGGGAGAGGAGAGAGGCAAGAGTGTTAGAGATCCAGACGGAGGGAGTGAGGGGGAGAGATCAGGGAGAAGAAGTGATGGAAGAGAGGAGAGAGGTAAGAGTGCTAGAGATGCAGACAGACGGAGAGAGTGAGGGGAGAGATCAGGGAGAAGAAGTGATGGGGAGAGGAGAGAGGCAAGAGTGTTAGAGATCCAGACGGAGGGAGTGAGGGGGAGAGATCAGGGAGAAGAAGTGATGGAAGAGAGGAGAGAGGTAAGAGTGCTAGAGATGCAGACAGACGGAGGGAAGGAGGGGAGTAATGTGGAGAGAGACAAAAGGAGAAGTAGGATCCCAGCCCTATCCGCTCTTCCTATCGAAGTGCGCTCCACTCTGCACACAGATGTTTGGGTCGGATACTGTCCACTGTGCATACAGATGTATTCATCCATCATTATTATTATTAGTAGTAGTAAAAGTAGAAGCCCATCATCATCATCACTATTGTAATGATGATAAAAAATCATGAAATCAGTAATTAAAAAAGCTCATACCACGCACGGCTACCCTCACTGAGTTTCCTGACACTGACAGACGGGTGGGTGAAGTCAGAGATTTCAACACAGCCGAGGCCTCAGCTGTTTCCAGAAGGTAGTTCATGGAGCACAGATTCTCAAGGCTTGCGGAAGGGCATTCCAAAGCTTAGGGCCCAGGCGAGTGAACCACCGTCCTCCCATGTGGGTACGTTTGACCCTCGGACCCGTGCACAAGGAAAGATCGCTGGAAGGTGGGGAGCGAGCAGCGGGTAAGATCGCACAATCCATCGAGGTATTGGGACGCCTGCGCCTGATCTAGCGCTGCACGAAGCACAGCTCTTTAAATTGAATCCGTGTCTCCCCCTTAGTTAAGCCCGTGCAACGCCCGAAGGAGGGGGGAGGCCGATGCACTTTTTGGAAGTCTGAAGAGCAGCCTGGCCACCGAGGTCTGGGCCACCTGCAGCCTCCTCACAGAGGCTTTACCTACTCCCCAGTAGAGAACATGATTCACTCCGGAGAGGTGCCGGGGACCGTCCTTTCGGCTGAGTAAGGAAGGACCGTAAGATTCTACCGAGCCATTTGAAGGAAGGCAAAACAAGTAGCAGCCACTTCTGCAGCTGGGGCTTCAGGGATAGCGCTTCATCCCACAGGGGTCGAGGCTCATCACCTCATGGGCCGGGAGGACCACCCAGGTTTTCAGGCCAGTGCTGTGGGCTCCATAGGGACGGATTGTTTCCGAACACCAGAACCTCGCTCTTAACATAATTGAGTTCATATTCATCCACGAGGCAACTAGACCCAGGCAGGACTTCAGGGCCTCAGGGTGGTGGTACCAAGCGGCTGACAGACAGAGGATGATTTAAGTGTCATCCGCATATGAGAATAAGGTCAGGCCACAGCTTTCGACCAGGTTGGCCAAGGGCTGGACATAGACTTTGAATAAAGCCGAGCTTCAGACTGAGTGTTGGGGTACCCCTGAGGCAAGGGCTTGTCATGTGGAGAAGACATTGGATGAAGTGATCTGGAAAGTTCAATCTTTCAAGAAGGATGCCATCCAGGCTAAGGCCATCCCTTGGAGACCTAGGATGGCCGAGTCTCCAACAGCGTGGCGTGCAACAGTGTCAAACGCAGCGCTGAGATCAGGTAAGATCAACGCTGCCGTCTCGTCACTATCCAGGAGTTGCCTAAGATGTTCTGTGACTTCCAGAAGGGCTCATTCGGTGCTATGGCCCGCGCTGAACCCCGACTAGGAGGAATGTGGCATATTTTGGTGCTCCTGAAAGGCAGAGAGTTGCCGGTTCACCTATTTTTCCATAATATTGAGAAGAAAGGGGAGCATAGAAATGGGTCTCTAATTAGACCAATTGGAGGGATTCAAATTAGGTTTCTTCAGGAGGGGCAAAACCATGGCATGTTTCCATGGCTGAGGAACGTACCCTGCCTGTAGGGAAGAATTAAGGAGTCCCACCAGAAGCCGCAGAATGTCAGCGTCGAAGGCAGTGAGCTTAGATGGGCGAAGATGATCTGTGGGGGAGCCCGATCTTATGAACTGTACCAACGAGATAAATAGCGGTAGATCCATCATGCCCCATTAGTTACGTTTTTGATAAACAAGTGTGGTAATCGATGTGTTAAGCAAATGGGTGCGAGTAGTAACTCGGGTAATGGGGGCCTCAGAAGTAGGGGGTAGTGAATTCATGCAAAACTGAGAAACATTATGGAACATGAACATGAATGCATGGCTCCATCGCTATTCACCTTGGTCACAGATGTATAGCTCTGACATTATTCACTTTGCGCACAGATATCTGGATCTGAAAATATCCACTGCGCATAATGATGTTTAATTCCATCAAGCCATTAAAATGGATGCATGGTTTAAGCACTACACACCCTGTACACAGATCATATGACAAGATGTAGCACGTAGATGGTTGCACATACACGAGTGACTGTCCCCCATGTTTAAACATGATCTGTACACCGAGAGCACATACATATGGAGCAGCTGGTACAAATGTGATAAGCACGGGGCGTTTTTGAACCCATCTGTACCGACTGTGGTTAAATAACCCGATAAGAGCAAGGATTTAGGGAACACTGCACCCAGTACCACAAGACCGTTCTAAATCTGATAGACCCTATATCAATACTGTGGGCCTGATTCACTAAGATACACTTACACTTTGGTGTACGTTTACTATTTCTTTGCTATTCACAAACTCAGAGTTAATAGTAAGTTACCACTGCTACCTTACGTCAGGCCTATCTTTTTATGTGTGCAGGTCCTGACGGCGGAGCTTCTGCAGTCAAAAACGTACTATTATCTCTATAAGTTTGCAAAAGCAAAAAAAATTGTAAACTTGCACAAGGGTTTAAGTTTACCTTTGTGATCAGGCCCGTCAATGATTCCCTCGTCACATAATCCAGCACCCGGGGCTCACTCCATTCTCACAAGACTTTGATTTATCCTTTGACAAATTTTTCAACTTCCACAAAGTGGTTCTGGAGCCCAAAGACGGACTCCTGAGAACCCCGAAATGCTATCCAAGGCTGCTTTATTGAGGGCATTTGTGTCCAAATAGCTGCTAAGACTGGGAGAGAAGCCTTATAACAAGGGTCTCATCACTCAGTCCACCTCTCTGTAAACACCTCCAGCCTCAGTCCTCAAAGACCTCAGCAAGGTACAGGAATCGGATGCACACAAAGGTGAAGGGCATTGTGGGAAATAAAAGGAGAGCTGATGCTTCTTGAAAGTGATCTACTGTACTTAGTTATACAAATGAAAAGTCAAAATCATGACATATTCCTGCTTGTTTAATCACAAAAGTCAAATGTGTCTGAAAATTCAAAATGAAATGCCTACACTTCAAACTAAAAGCAAGAATGATATGTTATGTCAAGATATATTACTCCCAGGCAAAATAAATCAAAATATAAGACAAATAAATTTTTCCTCTGTTTAAACAAACTCAGAATGTCCAGTTACAATCTTCCCCACCACCATTTTATGATCAAGGGCACAATTATAACACTAAGGTTGAAGTTCCCATGGAAGGAAGAAGAGGGCGACAGAGACAAGCCCTCCGGCTCAAGAAGGACCAGCGCTGCTTCTGCCTGCCTCTTGCAGGAGCGGAGGATAATGGATGCCCAGAGATGGATTTCTGTCTCTGTCGAAGGATGTGCTCTCCTTGCTGCAGGTGGTGATGGGAGCCTCCTACCTCACCTCTTGGGCCTGTAACAAAGAGTGAGGATCAGACATTTATTTAGTAAGATCTCCTCCTCAGCCAGGGGGCTAATTATAAGTAACAGTACATGACAAGCATGACTATACTGAATGTCACTGAAAAACATTGCCTTCCAGTTCTACTTTTTGCCAGGCCGCCCGGGGATACTGTGAGTAACAAGCTTGAATTTACCCATCTATTGCATAAAGAAGCAGTATCAGAGTAGAAAAAGCAAAATAAGAACAGGTGATTTATATGTCAAGCAACACACCAACCCTTACTTACACGTTTTAGTAAGTTTACTACTTTTCAGTATTCAGACACCCAGGCCCTGATTCTCAGTCTGGCACTTTGTACTACATTGTGAAGTACTACAAACTTACCACAAATTGCAATTCACTAACTATGTGCAGAGTTTTACGACTCCATTGCAATGCCTATATGCAGGGTTCTACGCCCCAACTACCGGTCTCTGCACAAGTCAGTATATGTTTTAGAGTAAATGGAGAGGGACTGGTATACGTTGGTGGGAAAGGGGTCTGGTTTACACCTAAAGAGGATGAGATTAGAGAGGATTAAGAGGTGTTTAGAGATGTTAAGGGGGGTTTAGAGAGAGATGTCATTGACCCATACAAGAGTAATCTAATTGCCTAACTCTGGGGGTGCAGGCATGTAACTTACACTTTAGTAGTAATTTTACACTGGGACTTTGTGAACACCAAAAGTAGTAAACTGACTACAAAATGTAGACTTGCTCAGGAGTGTAAAATATCGTGGGTGGAAGATTCAATGTACACCTTTGCAAGAAGTCTTTAGGGTACCATAGGACCAGTAAAATCAAAGAAAGGTTGAGAAGGGATTATTGGTTGCCTGGGATGGACATCCAAACAGAACGCGTGGTAAGAGAATATCTTGATTTCTGTCAGAACAACAAAGTTAGAACAACCAAAACTACAGCTATGCTATGCATTGAGATTCCCCTAGGGCTGTGGCAGCAGGTAATCTTGGACATTTTGGAACTCTTCACTATGGGTACTGTCCCAAATTAATTGGTGGTGTTGGTGGATATGTACTCCAGATGCCTGACAAGGTTACTGTACGTGAAATAACCACAGATTCGGTGATTAGGTTTCTTACAGAGATTTTTAGTAACAAGGGCAGCCCAAAGGTGATATTACAGATAATGGTGTTCAGTTAATGTAGGAGGCTGGACTGGCTTGTAGTGAGTACCAAGGGGGACTTACACCTTGCACCAGGCCTAGGTATCCCTTATTAGTGTATAGGGTGTCTAGCAGCTTAGGCTGATAGATAATGGTAGCTTAGCAGAGCAGCTTAGGCTGAACTAGGAGACGTGTGAAGCTACTACAGTACCACTAATGCCATATGCACAATATCATAAGAAAACACAATACACAGATATACTAAAAATAAAGGTACTTTATTTTTATGACAATATGCCAAAAGTATCTCAGTGAGTACCCTCAGTATGAGGATAAGAAATATACACAAGATATATGTACACAATACCAAAAGTATGCAGTATAGTCTTAGAAAACAGTGCAAACAGTATAAAATTACAATAGGATGCAATGTGAGCACATAGGGATAGGGGCAACACAAACCATATACTCCAAAAGTGGAATGCGAACCACAAATGGACCCCAAACCTATGTGACCTTGTAGAGGGTCGCTGGGACTATTAGAAAATAGTAAGGGTTAGAAAAATACCCCACCCCAAGACCCTGAAAAGTGAGTGCAAAGTGCACTAAAGTTCCCCCAAAGACACAGAAGTCGTGATAGAGGAATAATGCAGGAAAGACACAAACCAGCAATGCAACAACAATGGATTTCCAGTGGAGGGTACCTGTGGAACAAGGGGACCAAGTCCAAAAGTCACAAGCAAGTCGGAGATGGGCAGATGCCCAAGAAATGCCAGCTGTTGGTGCAAAGAAGCTTCTACTGGACTGAAGAAGCTGAGGATTCTGCAGGAACGACAAGGGCTAGAGACTTCCCCTTTGGAGGATGGATCCCGCACACCGTGGAGAGTCGTGCAGTAGTGTTTTCCCGCCGGATGGACGCCAACAAGCCTTGCTAGCTGCAAGTTGTGCGGTTAGCGTTTTTAGATGCTGCTGTGGCCCAGGATGGACCAGGATGTCGCCAATTTCGTCTGGGGACAGAGGGGACGCCGAGCAAGACAAGGAGCCTTCTCAGAAGCAGGCAGCACCCGCAGAAGTGCCAGAACAGGCACTACGAAGAAAAGTGAAACGGTGCTCGTCTGAAGTTACACAAAGGAGTCCCACGTCGCCGGAGACCAACTTAGAAAGTCGTGCAATGCAGGTTAGAGTGCCGTGGACCCAGGCTTGGCTGTGCACAAAGGATTTCCGCCGGAAGTGCACGGGAGCCGGAGAAGTTGCAAAAGTCGCGGTTACCAACAATGCAGTCTGGCGTGGGGAGGCAAGGACTTACCTCCACCAAACTTGGACTGAAGAGTCACTGGACCGTGGGGGTCACTTGGACCGTCTTGCTGGATTCAAGGGACCTCGCTCGTCATCGTGAGAGGAGACCCCAGGGACCGGTGATGCAGCTTTTTGGTGCCTGAAAAACAGTCGAGAAGGCAGCAGGAGCAGCGTTACAAGGTTGCAGTAGTCGTCTTAGCTACTTTGTTGCAGTTTTGCAGGCTTCCAGCGCGGTCAGCAGTCGATTTCTTGGCAGAAGGTGAAGAGAGAGATGCAGAGGAACTCTGATGAGCTCTTGCATTCGTTATCTGAGGAATCCCCAAAGACAGAGACCCTAAATAGCCAGAAAAGAGGGTTTGGCTACTTAGGAGAGAGGATAGGCTAGCAACACCTAAAGGAGCCTATCAGAAGAAGTCTCTGACGTCAGCTGCAGGCACTGGCCACTCAGAGCAGTCCAGTGTGCCAGCAGCACCTCTGTTTCCAAGATGGCAGAGGTCTGGAGCACACTGGAGGAGCTCTGGGCACCTCCCAGGGGAGGTGCAGGTCAGGGTAGTGGTCACTCCCCTTTCCTTTGTCCAGTTTCGCACCCAGGCAAGGCTGAGGGGTCCCTGAACCGGTGTAAACTGGCTTATGCAGAATTGGGCACCTCTGTGCCCAACAAAGCATTTCCAGAGGCTGGGGGAGGCTACTCCTCCCCTGCCTTCACACCATTTTCCAAAGGGAGAGGGTGTAACACCCCCTCTCTGAGGAAGTCCTTTGTTCTGCCATCCTGGGCCAGGCCTGGCTGGACCCCAGGAGGGCAGAAGCCTGTCTGTGGGGTTGGCAGCAGCAGCAGCTGCAGTGTAACCCCAGAAAAGGCAGTTTGGCAGTACCAGGGTCTGTGCTACAGACCACTGGGAGCATGGAATTGTGCCAACTATGCCAGGATAGTATAGAGGGGGCAATTCCATGATCTTAGACATGTTACATGGCCATATTCGGAGTTACCATTGTGAAGCTACACATAGGTAGTGACCTATGTGTAGTGCACGCATGTAATGGTGTCCCCGCACTCACAAAGTCGGGGAATTTGCCCTGAACAATGTGGGGGCACCTTGGCTAGTGCCAGGGTGCCCACACACTAAGTAACTTTGCACCTAACCTTTACCAGGTAAAGGTTAGACATATAGGTGACTTATAAGTTACTTAAGTGCAGCGAAAATGGCTGTGAAATAATGTGGGCATTATTTCACTCAGGCTGCAGTGGCAGGCCTGTGTAAGAATTGTCAGAGCTCCTTATGGGTGGCAAAAGAAATGCTGCAGCCCATAGGGATCTCCTGGAACCCCAATACCCTGGGTACCTCAGTACCATATACTAGGGAATTATAAGGGTGTTCCAGTAAGCCAATGTGAATTGGTAAAATTGGTCACTAGCCTGTTAGTGACAATTTGAAAGTAATGAGAGAGCATAACCAATGAGGTTCTGGTTAGCAGAGCCTCAGTGAGACAGTTAGGCACCACATAGGTAACATATACATGCACACTTATGAGCACTGGGGCCCTGTGTGACAGGGTCCCAGTGACACATACATATAGGCCACAAACTTATGAGCACTGGGGTCCTGACCAGCAGGGTCCCAGTGACACATAACAAACATACTGAAAACATAGTGTTTTCACTATGAGCACTGGGGCCTGGCTATCAGGATCCCAGTGAGACAGTGAAAACAGTGACAAACACCCTGACATACACTCACAAACAGGCCAAAAGTGGGGGTAACAAGGCTAGAAAGAGGCTACTTTCTCACACAACCCCCCCCCCCCCCAAACGAAGGACAATAAGGCTAACCTTGGCCAGTTGAGACTTTATTGTCTAAGTGGTGATAAGTAGAGAGTAGCTCTGCAATAGACTGGTTACTCCCTTTATCATCCACTATATGGTTACTTCCCTGTGGGGATGTAAACCACCCTGTTTGAAGTTTTTTAGCTAAGCAACAATGTGAAGATGTATTTTCAGAGTTTCTATCAGTAAGTTTTAGTTTAGAGCAGTGGGAATTGTCCACTGAACCTATTTGTAGTGATGGAAATGCCAGACAGGGATGCTGTCTCAAAAAAGCCATAGCTGGGCAAAAACTTTGTCCATCTGGCTGGAAGAGAGAACAGGGATGCTGTTTCTCTTGAGTTGGAGCAGGGCAGGGATGCTGTCCTATGAGCTCCACACTAGGGCAGGGATGCTGTCCTAAGTGTTGTGAGGCAGTGCAGGGTTTCTGCACTAAAGTTTCTCTGGGAGGGTTGGCGGGATGCTCCACGTTAACTAAAATGGTGCTCTTTTTGTCACCAATGTTAGTTGTCCCACAGAGAGGTACTTCCACCTCAGGGAGTACAGCTTTGCCAGCTGATGATTCCCTTGGAACAGGTGCCACCCCAGGAGAGGTTTCTCCCACCACAGGAATGGTAGGGTGGTTAGGGGATACTGTGATACCCTTTTTACCTGTTGATGGAGAGGGATCCTGAGTTTTCAGGCCTTCTCTCCTTTGCTTTTTCATTTCACTTGAAATGAGAGGGAACAATTCCTCAGGGATGCCCAGCATGGCTGCATGGGCATAAAACTCTACATCAGCCCAACCTGAGGCCTCTAGGTCATTACCTAAGAGACAATCTACAGGTAAGCTAGGTGATACCACCACCTGCTTAGGGCCAGTAACTCCACCCCAACTAAACTGAATTATAGCTAAGGGAAGAAAATTAGTGGAGTTATGGACATCAATAATCTTATACTGTTGTCCAATGATGTGTTGTTCAGGATGCACTAGGTTTTCAGTCACCAAAGTGATACTGGCACCTGTGTCCCTGTAGGCCAAGGCCTCAACACCATTTATTGAAACTGTCTGCCTGTACTTATCCATTGTAAGGGGACAAGCAGCCAGTGTGGCAAGGCCAATGCCACTAGGTGTGACAGAAACTGTCTTGGGACTGACTACCCCAGTTTCTACTATGGACCCATAAGTGAACCCAACTACACCCTTTGCTTGACTGTTGCCAGCAGTCCCACCACTAGTACCACTACTGCTAGGGGCACTAGAGCTTGATGTATTAGTGGTGGTAGGCTCAGGGGGTTTACCTGGACAGGACTTATCCCCTGGCCTATGGCCTCTATTTTTACACACAAAGCACCAAGGCTTTTTAAATTGTGTAGGTTGAGAAGAAGAGGAAGAATTAGTTTTATCTCCACCCCCTGAAGAGTGTTTAAGATTTGAAGTGGAATCTTTGGTTTTACCCTTATCCCCATGCTTATCTTGAGATTTTTCAACATCTTTCTCTGAAGGCTTACCATCCTTCTTCTTGCCATCTTTGTCACCCCCTGTATGAACTTTTCTGTTCACTCTTGTTCTGACCCATTTGTCTGCCTTCTTTCCCAATGCTTGGGGAGAGGTCAGATCAGAGTCTACCAAGTACTGGTGCAACAAATCTGACACACAATTATTAAGAATATGCTCTCTCAGGATCAAGTTATACAGGCCTTCATAGTCAGTCACTTTACTGCCATGTAACCACCCTTCCAAGGACTTCACTGAATGGTCAATGAAATCAACCCAATCTTGTGAAGACTCCTTTTTGGTCTCTCTGAACTTTATCCTGTATTGTTCAGTGGTTAAGCCATAACCATCAAGGAGTGCACTCTTAAGAATAGTGAAATTGTTGGCATCACTTTCTTTCACAGTAAGGAGTCTGTCTCTACCCTTACCACTAAATGATAGCCATAGGATAGCAGCCCACTGCTTTTGAGGGACATCTTGAACAACACAAGCCCTCTCAAGTGCAGCAAACCACTTGTTAATGTCATCCCCCTCTTTGTAAGGGGGAACTATCTTGTGCAGATTCCCGGAATCATGCTCTTTTACAGGATGACTATGGGGAATACTGCTGCTGCCACCATGGGTAGTTAAACCCAGCTTCTCTCTTTCCTTTTCAATCTCTAGAGATTGTCTATCTAAATCCAGATGTTGCTTCTTAAGCTTCAGTCTGGAAGTCTCCACTCTCAACTTATTGAGCTCCCTTTCCAACATTCTGTCATCAGGGTGGGTGGGAGGGACATTTCTAGAAACAGAAGTGTGATGGGAATGGACAGAAGGAGACCTGTCCCTAACAGAGGTAACCTTAACAAGTTTACTAACAGTATAATGTGAGAGTCCATCATCTGTATGATGAGACCTCCTACTGTGATGAGAGACCACACTATCTGTATGGTGTGATTCTACATCTACTTCAACCCTGCTAGGCTGTCTGCTAATGGGCAGGCTGGGAAGTTTCCTTACTGAATCTATCTGCAGGGGTGTCCCTGGATCAGACTGAGAACCATCAACAACTTTTTCAAGAGATTGGGCACTTATGGCCTTATCTTGTTCTCTAAGCATGTTCAATAACAGTTCTAAAGAAGGATTCTTCCCTACACTTAAACCTCTTTGTATGCAGAGACTCCTTGCTCCTTTCCAGCTAAGGTGATCATATGCAAGTTTGGACAGATCAACATTTTGGCCTGTGCCAGACATTTTTAGAAAGAGTTAAGTGATAGAAAAAGTGAAGAAAACGTTTTTCAGAACTTTTAGAAAGACAGAAAAAAAACTTTTTAAACTTTTTAGAACTTTTTAGAAAGTTTAGAAGTACTTTTCAGCACTTAGAAAACAGTGAAAAGAGGAAATGCAAAACTTTTTAGTTATGTGTACATACACTGAACTTGTTTTGTATATTTTTCTCTTATGAAAAGTACAATGTCAAGAGTGGTAAGTAGTCTCAAAGCACTTATCCCACCGCTGCACAACCAATGTAGGAGGCTGGACTGGCTTGTAGTGAGTACCAAGGGGTACTTACACCTTGCACCAGGCCCAGGTATCCCTTATTAGTGTAGAGGGTGTCTAGCAGCTTAGGCTGATAGATAATGGTAGCTTAGCAGAGCAGCTTAGGCTGAACTAGGAGACGTGTGAAGCTACCACAGTACCACAAATGATTATGCACAATATCATAAGAAAACACAATACACAGTTATACTAAAAATAAAGGTACTTTATTTTTATGACAATATGCCAAAAGTATATCAGTGAGTACCCTCAGTATGAGGATAAGAAATATACACAAGATATATGTACACAATACCAAAAATATGCAGTATAGTCTTAGAAAACAGTGCAAACAGTGTAAAATTACAATAGGATGCAATGTAGGCACATAGGGATAGGGGCAACACAAACCATATACTCCAAAAGTGGAATGTGAATCACGAATGGACCCCAAACCTATGTGACCTTGTAGAGGGTCGCTGGGACTATTAGAAAATAGTAAGGGTTAGAAAAATACCCCACCCCAAGACCCTGAAAAGTGAGTGCAAAGTGCACTAAAGTTCCCCTAAAGACACAGAAGTCGTGATAGAGGGAAAATGCAAGGAAAACACAAATCAGCAATGCAACAACGATGGATTCCTGACTGAGGGTACCTGTGGAACAAGGGGACCAAGTCCAAAAGTCACAAGCAAGTCGGAGATGGGCAGATGCCCAAGAAATGCCAGCTGTTGGTGCAAAGAAGCTTTTACTAGGCTGAAGAACTGTGAATACTGCAGGAACGACAAGGGCTAGAGACTTTCCCTTTGGAGGATGGATCCCCCACGCCTTGGAGAGTCGTGCAGCAGTGCTTTCCCGCCGGATGGACGCCAACAAGCCTTGCTAGCTGCAAGTCATGCGGTTAGTGTTTTTGGATGCTGCTGTGGCCCAGGATGGACCAGGACAGTGCAAATTGGACCAGGAGGTAAAGGGGACGTCGAGCAAGACAAGGAGCCCTCACAGCAGCAGGTAGCACCCGGAGAAGTGCCAGAAACAGGCACTATGAGGATGCGTGAACTGGTGCTCGCCTGAAGTCACACAAAGGAGTCCCACATCGCCGGAGAACAACTTAGGAAGTCGTGCAATGCAGGTTAGAGTGCCGGGGACCCCAGCTTCTGGATGCACAAAGGATTTCCGCCGGAAGTGCACGGGAGCTGGAGAAGTTGCAAAAGTCGCGAAAACCAACAATGCAGTCTGGCGTGGGGAGGCAAGGACTTACCTCCACCAAACTTGGACTGAAGAGTCACTGGACCGTGCGGGTCACTTGGACAGTCTTGCTGGATTCGTGGGACCTCGCTCGTCGTCGTGAGAGGAGACCCAAGGGACCGTGATGCAGCTTTTTGGTGCCTGCGTTGGCAGGGGGAAGATTCCGTCGACCCACGGGAGATTTCTTCGCAGCTTCTGATGCAGACAGGATGCACCACCAAGAAAAACAGTCGAGAAGGCAGCAGGAGCGGCGTTACAATGTTGCAGTAGTCGTCTTAGCTACTTTGTTGCAGTTTTGCAGGCTTCCAGCGCGGTCAGCAGACGATTTCTTGGCAGAAGGTGAAGAGGGAGATGCAGAGGAACTCTGATGAGCTCTTGCATTCGTTATCTGAGGAATCCCCAAAGAAAGAGACCCTAAATAGCCAGAAAAGAGGGTTTGGCTACCTAGGACAAAGGATAGGCTAGCAACACCTGAAGGAGCCTATCAGAAGGAGTCTCTGACGTCAGCAGAGGGCACTGGCCACTCAGAGCAGTCCAGTGTGCCAGCAGCACCTCTGTTTCCAAGATGGCAGAGGTCTGGAGCACACTGGAGGAGCTCTGGGCACCTCCCAGGGGAGGTGCAGGTCAGGGTAGTGGTCACTCCCCTTTCCTTCGTCCAGTTTCGCCCCCAGGCAAGGCCGAGGGGTCCCTGAACCGGTGTAAACTGGCTTATGCAGAATTGGGCACCTCTGTGCCCAACAAAGCATTTCCAGAGGCTGGGGGAGGCTACTCCTCCCCTGCCTTCACACCATTTTCCAAAGGGAGAGGGTGTAACACCCCTTCTCTGAGGAAGTCCTTTGTTCTGCCATCCTGGGCCAGGCCTGGCTGGACCCCAGGAGGGCAGAAGCCTGTCTGTGGGGTTGGCAGCAGCAGCAGCTGCAGTGTAACCCCAGAAAAGGCAGTTTGGCAGTACCAGGGTCTGTGCTACAGACCACTGGGAGCATGGAATTGTGCCAACTATGCCAGGATGGTATAGAGGGGGCAATTCCATGATCTTAGACATGTTACATGGCCATATTCGGAGTTACCATTGTGAAGCTACACATAGGTAGTGACCTATGTGTAGTGCACACATGTAATGGTGTCCCCGCACTCACAAAGTCGGGGAATTTGCCCTGAACAATGTGGGGGCACCTTGGCTAGTGCCAGGGTGCCCACACACTAAGTAACTTTGCACCTAACCTTTACCAGGTAAAGGTTAGACATACAGGTGACTTATAAGTTACTTAAGTGCAGTGAAAATGGCTGTGAAATAATGTGGGCATTATTTCACTCAGGCTGCAGTGGCAGGCCTGTGTAAGAATTGTCAGAGCTCCCTATGGGTGGCAAAAGAAATGCTGCAGCCCATAGGGATCTCCTGGAACCCCAATACCCTGGGTACCTCAGTACCATATACTAGGGAATTATAAGGGTGTTCCAGTAAGCCAATGTGAATTGGTAAAATTGGTCACTAGCCTGTTAGTGACAATTTGAAAGTAATGAGAGAGCATAACCACTGAGGTTCTGGTTAGCAGAGCCTCAGTGAGACAGTTAGGCACCACACAGGTAACATATACATGCACACTTATGAGCACTGGGGCCCTGTGTGACAGGGTCCCAGTGACACATACATATAGGCCACAAACTTATGAGCACTGGGGTCCTGACCAGCAGGATCCCAGTGAGACAGTGAAAACAGTGACAAACACCCTGACATACACTCACAAACAGGCCAAAAGTGGGGGTAACAAGGCTAGAAAGAGGCTACTTTCTCACAGTCAGTCACTTTACTGCCATGTAACCACCCCTCCAAGGCCTTCACTGAATGGTCAATGAAATCAACCCAGTCTTGTGAAGACTCCTTTTTGGTCTCTCTGAACTTTATCCTGTATTGTTCAGTGGTTAAGCCATAACCATCAAGGAGTGCATTCTTAAGAATAGTGAAATTGTTGGCATCACTTTCTTTCACAGTAAGGAGTCTATTCCTACCCTTACCACTAAATGATAGCCATAGGATAGCAGCCCACTGCCTTTGAGGGACATCTTGAACATTACAGGCCCTCTCAAGTGCAGCAAACCACTTGTTAATGTCATCCCCCTCCTTACAAGGGGGAACTATCTTATGCAGATTCCTGGAATCATGCTCTTTTACAGGATGACTATGGGGAATACTGCTGCTGCCACCATGGGTATCTAAACCCAGTTTCTGTCTTTCTTTTTCTATCTCAAAGCTTGTCTATCTAAGTCCAGCTGTTGCTTCTTGAGCTTCAGTCTGGATGTCTCCACTCTCAATTTATTGAGCTCCCTTTCTAACATTCTGTCATCAGGGTGGGTGGGAGGGACATGTCTAGAAACAGAAGTGTGATGAGAATGGACAGAAGGAGACCTGTCCCTAACAGATGGAACCTTAACAAGATTGCTAACAGTATAATGTGAGAGGACATCATCAGAATGATGTGAATGCCTACTCCTACTGTGATGAGAGACCACACTATCTGTATGGTGTGAATCTGCATCATTACCAACCCTGCTAGGCTGTCTGATACTGGGCAGGCTGGGAAGTTTCCTTCCAGAATCTATCTCTAGGGGAGTACCTGGATCAGATTGGGAACCATCAACTACTTTTTCAACAGATGGGGCCAATCTGGCCTTATCTTGTTCTCTAAGCATGTTAAGTAACAATTCCAAAGAAGGATTCTTCCCTACACTCAAACCTCTTTCTATGCAGAGACTCCTTGCTCCTTTCCAGCTAAGGTGATCATATGCAATCTTGGACAGATCAACATTTTGGCCTGTGCCAGACATTTTAGAAAGAGTTAAGTGATAGAAAAAGTGAAGAAAAAGTTTTTCAGAACTTTTAGAAAGACAGAAAAAAAACTTTTAAAACTTTTTAGAACTTTTTAGAAAGTTTAGAAGTACTTTTCAGCACTTAGAAAAGAGTGAAAAAGAGGGAATGCAAAACGTTTTAGCTATGTGTACACACACTGAACTTGTTTTGTATATTTTTCTCTTATGAAAAGTACAATGTCAAGAGTGGTAAGTAGTCTCAAAGCACTTATCCCACCGCTGCACAACCAATGTAGGAGGCTGGACTGGTTTGTAGTGAGTACCAAGGGGTACTTACACCTTGCACCAGGCCCAGGTATCCCTTATTAGTGTATAGGGTGTCTAGCAGCTTAGGCTGATAGATAATGGTAGCTTAGCAGAGCAGCTTAGGCTGAACTAGGAGACGTGTGAAGCTACTACAGTACCACTAATGTCATATGCACAATATCATAAGAAAACACAATACACAGTTATACTAAAAATAAAGGTACTTTATTTTTATGACAATATGCCAAAAGTATCTCAGTGAGTACCCTCAGTATGAGGATAAGAAATATACACAAGATATATGTACACAATACCAAAAGTATGCAGTATAGTCTTAGAAAACAGTGCAAACAGTATAAAATTACAATAGGATGCAATGGGAGCACATAGGGATAGGGGCAACACAAACCATATACTCCAAAAGTGGAATGCGAACCACGAATGGACCCCAAACCTATGTGACCTTGTAGAGGGTCGCTGGGACTATTAGAAAATAGTAAGGGTTAGAAAAATACCCCACCCCAAGACCCTGAAAAGTGAGTGCAAAGTGCACTAAAGTTCCCCCAAAGACACAGAAGTCGTGATAGAGGAATAATGCAGGAAAGACACAAACCAGCAATGCAACAACAATGGATTTCCAGTCGAGGGTACCTGTGGAACAAGGGGACCAAGTCCAAAAGTCACAAGCAAGTCGGAGATGGGCAGATGCCCAAGAAATGCCAGCTGTTGGTGCAAAGAAGCTTCTACTGGACTGAAGAAGCTGAGGATTCTGCAGGAACGACAAGGGCTAGAGACTTCCCCTTTGGAGGACGGATCCCCCACACCGTGGAGAGTCATGCAGAAATGTTTTCCCGCCGGATGGACGCCAACAAGCCTTGCTAGCTGCAAGTCGTGCGGTTAGCGTTTTTGGATGCTGCTGTGGCCCAGGATGGACCAGGATGTCGCCAATTTCGTCTGGGGACAGAGGGGACGCCGAGCAAGACAAGGAGCCCTCTCAGAAGCAGGCAGCACCCGCAGAAGAGCCAGAATAGGCACTACGAATAAAAGTGAAACGGTGCTCGCCTGAAGTTACACAAAGGAGTCCCACGTCGCCGGAGACCAACTTAGAAAGTCGTGCAATGCAGGTTAGAGTGCCGTGGACCCAGGCTTGGCTGTGCACAAAGGATTTCCGCCGGAAGTGCACGGGAGCCGGAGAAGTTGCAAAAGTCGCGGTTACCAACAATGCAGTCTGGCGTGGGGAGGCAAGGACTTACCTCCACCAAACTTGGACTGAAGAGTCACTGGACCGTGGGGGTCACTTGGACTGTCTTGCTGGATTCAAGGGACCTCGCTCGTCGTCGTGAGAGGAGACCCCAGGGACCGGTGATGCAGCTTTTTGGTGCCTGCGGTTGCAGGGGGAAGATTCCGTCGACCCACGGGAGATTTCTTCGCAGCTTCTGATGCAGAGAGGAGGCAGACTACCCCCACAGGATGCACCACCAAGAAAAACAGTCGAGAAGGCAGCAGGAGCAGCGTTACAAGGTTCCAGTAGTCGTCTTAGACACTTTGTTGCAGTTTTGCAGGCTTCCAGCGCGGTCAGCAGTCGATTTCTTGGCAGAAGGTGAAGAGAGAGATGCAGAGGAACTCTGATGAGCTCTTGCATTCGTTATCTGAGGAATCCCCAAAGACAGAGACCCTAAATAGCCAGAAAAGAGGGTTTGGCTACTTAGGAGAGAGGATAGGCTAGCAACACCTAAAGGAGCCTATCAGAAGGAGTCTCTGACGTCAGCTGCAGGCACTGGCCACTCAGAGCAGTCCAGTGTGCCAGCAGCACCTCTGTTTCCAAGATGGCAGAGGTCTGGAGCACACTGGAGGAGCTCTGGGCACCTCCCAGGGGAGGTGCAGGTCAGGGGAGTGGTCACTCCCCTTTCCTTTGTCCAGTTTCGCGCCTAAGCAGGGCTGAGGGGTCCCTGAACAGGTGTAAACTGGCTTATGCAGAATTGGGCACATCTGTGCCCAAGAAAGCATTTCCAGAGGCTGGGGGAGGCTACTCCTCCCCTGCCTTCACACCATTTTCCAAAGGGAGAGGGTGTAACACCCCCTCTCTGAGGAAGTCCTTTGTTCTGCCATCCTGGGCCAGGCCTGGCTGGACCCCAGGAGGGCAGAAGCCTGTCTGTGGGGTTGGCAGCAGCAGCAGCTGCAGTGAAACCCCTGAAAAGGCAGTTTGGCAGTACCAGGGTCTGTGCTACAGACCATTGGGAGCATGGAATCGTGCCAACTATGCCAGGATGGTATAGAGGGGGCAATTCCATGATCTTAGACATGTTACATGGCCATATTCGGAGTTACCATTGTGAAGCTACACATAGGTAGTGACCTATGTGTAGTGCACGCATATAATGGTGTCTCCAGCACTCACAAAGTCGGGGAATTTGCCCTGAACAATGTGGGGGCACCTTGGCTAGTGCCAGGGTGCCCACACACTAAGTAACTGTGCACCGAACCTTTACCAGGTAAAGGATAGACATATAGGTGACTTATAAGTTACTTAAGTGCAGTGAAAATGGCTGTGAAATAATGTGGGCATTATTTCACTCAGGCTGCAATGGCAGGCCTGTGTAAGAATTGTCAGAGCTCCCTATGGGTGGCAAAAGAAATGCTGCAGCCCATAGGGATCTCCTGGAACCCCAATACCCTGGGTACCTCAGTACCATATACTAGGGAATTATAAGGGTGTTCCAGTAAGCCAATGTGAATTGGTAAAATTGGTCACTAGCCTGTTAGTGACAATTTGAAAGTAATGAGAGAGCATAACCACTGAGGTTCTGGTTAGCAGAGCCTCAGTGAGACAGTTAGGCACCACACAGGGAACACATACATATAGGCCACAAACTTATGAGCACTGGGGTCCTGACTAGCAGGGTCCCAGTGACACATAACAAACATACTGAAAACATAGGGTTTTCACTATGAGCACTGGGCCCTGGCTAGCAGGATCCCAGTGAGACAGTGAAAACACCCTGACATACACTCACAAACAGGCCAAAAGTGGGGGTAACAAGGCTAGAAAGAGGCTACTTTCTCACAGTTAACGTCTAGAGAAATGGAATTGTTTTTTAAAGTGAGGGGGATTATCCACAAGAAGTGTTCACTATACTATCACAAAAGTAATGGGATGGTTGAAAGGATAAACAGAACTAATAAGGAGGGAAAATAGTTGTTCAGAAGTTGTGGCAAAGACTGGGAAGTTAAGCTGTGAGGAAAATTGGGAGCTTTACAGGTTTTCTCTGCATGCCACTACAAGGGTTACGCCCTTCAGGCGATGCCACAGGAGACACCCCAACACTAAAGTGTGCCTGGCTTATCTAAAAGAGGTTTGTGGTTCTTGTATGAATAGGAGTGCAGAGAGTAATTGGGAAAACATGCCTGTTTGATGAATAAACAGTTGAAGCAGTTTCAGCAAAAATATAATAATGATTTACATAAAAGTGTGACTGATATTGATGTTTTAGTAGGTGACTTGGAAGTGGTGAAGTTACCAGTGTAACTTCAATGTGATGCTAAATTTAGCAAACCACTGAGAGTGGTGAAGTTGTTCCATGGTGCAGTCAAGCTACAAGATGGTTGTATTGCTGCTGACAAAGAAGTTCAGGGAGTGAATATTGTTGTCTTTGTGCCTTTGGTGAATTATGTGTCTAGTGTCCTGATGTTGTTGATCTGTGTTGTTCTGCTTTATGTGGGAGGACGATGTGTGACATCTTATCTGTGCTATTATGGAGAATTTCCACTGTATTGGAATTTTGTGTTGTGTAATTCTAGGTTCTTGAGTAAGTTCTTGGGACTGTTATTGCTTAAAACGTGAGGTGGCTTTGACACCACGACTGGCTGGTTGGAGGTTGAAGTTGCTATGAAAGAAAATAAATTTGGGCTTGACTACTACTTCGACTCTTCATTTATATACAAGGAAGTTACGACTGATTCCACAATACCACCGGCCATAACGTAGGGGTTCATGAGAAACGGGGGGCTGGACTTCAAATGAACAGAGCACAAATACCAAAGTAGGAAGAGATGAAGGTGGAGCAGAGCAGCAAACTGTGTGGGTGCCGCTAGTCAGACTAACACTTAGTGGCGGGTTTTGGAGGCGGGGTTGATTTCTAGAGCCCCTCATATTGTAATGGAGGTACTAATTTCCCTCTCCCATAATGCATGGAAGTGGCACACCATGTTGCACTGGGGGAGCGAAATCACAGCCTCCCAGAAGGGAAGACCCTTTATCACAGAGCATCAACGTGCTTGTGTTCATGATCAGGAGTAGAGGAGAAAACATTGGAAGGTAACACACTGTACGCTTCATACTGGACAGGGTCCCAATCAAGACGTTGACCTCATCCTGCACTGTATGCAAATTGACCTGATGGTGCTGCACAGCTCGATGTCTTGCTGCACGTTGTGCTCTGTGTCATCTGATGTGGATGGTTTTCCTGGGTAGGGCTTGAGGTAGGGTCATCGTGGGAACCTACCACTCAGTCCCCCCAGAGATCATCTCCCTCCAGATGCTTGAAGGGTTCATTTTAGGGTTCTGTGGAGAGAATGAATGCTGCCAGGGTCCTGTGTACTGTGGGTCAGGCAGAGGGGAGCGTGGCAGTAGTGGTGGAGGAGGTGGTGTGGGCAGCAAGACTGGAACGGCGTAGGACTAGACACAGCAACACTGTCCCTTTTAGGAGCTCGTGGCTTTGAGGGTCTAACTCTGGCCCCTTCTCAATGGTTGGATTTTTTCAGAATACAGACGAGTCCTGGAGCTTTGGCAAAAATACTTTCAGGGAGGATAAAAAGCTTATTTGGCTTTGCATCCCGGACCTCTGATAGCTACTGAAGATCAACCACTTTGTGGTGCCCGACTTTGGCACCAAGGGGTACTTCGGCGCTGGCATCACTTCTGCTTGTGGAGGAGCTTCAGCCCCAATTTCAGCTTGGAGTGAGAGTTTTCAGAGGCTCAGCCATGTTGAAAATT
This sequence comes from Pleurodeles waltl, assembly GCF_031143425.1. NCBI lineage: Eukaryota > Metazoa > Chordata > Amphibia > Caudata > Salamandridae > Pleurodeles > Pleurodeles waltl. The sequence continues at coordinate 1,713,172,773 of NC_090445.1, read as the reverse complement.
GGCAAAGTTCAGTGTCCTTGGATGGAGTCTTTGCAGGCACCAACCCAGCCAGCGTCCTGGACATCCTACTCAGGAAAGATTTCAGAAATATCTGGCTCATCTCAGGGCTTGAAGACTGACACCCATGGGAGTGGAGCTCTGCGCGCATTGATAGATGTTTTGAGGCTCCAGCCCGACCTTGCGGTGCTGTGGAGGTGACTTGGTCTTCGGCCCGAGGTTGGAATGTTGCACACTGGGTTAATGAATTCTGCTTCCTCTTTGACTTTGGAGCCCTCGAAGTAGATTGCTTCTGGACTCTCTTCTGCAGCCAGAATGCCAGAGGGCACGGCTTCCTCTTCCTCAGCACCTGGAATATCTTCGGCTCTGAAAATGCTGGCTACCTCCAACATGGATTGTCTTTGCATCCTCTGATAGGCCTATCTTCTTTCCTCTGGTACCGTAGGGTTTTCTTATAGCAAAAAAGAAAAGCAAGTTTCACAGAAAGTTTCCATGCACATTTGGACGAGGCAGCAGACCTTCTGGTGGTCGCTCTAGGGGTATTAGGTATTACATGTAGGGCAGAAGCGGAAGAGTGTCCATTCCATACCACTGCCCTAGGTAATTTATCTAAGAATCATTGGCAAGGACTCAAGAAGTCAAGGATGGCGGTTCAAAGGAGTGGTGCGTTGAGGCAAACCAATCACTGTCTGTCAGAACTGAAGTCCTGCCATTGTGAGCAATGTCTTTCATTAGTAAAAAAGCACTGTTGTCGAGGGATTTGAAAGGTGAGCTGCTGTAAGTGTGAAGGAAGAACTGAAGCATTTTAACACATTGATCCCAGAGCTGCGTTCCCAAATTTGCGAACCCAATGGCAAAAGAAAACAGAGGGCTTATAACTCAGTTCTTTTACGAAAAACGAGTTTCTATGTCCACGACAAACACTTGGTGACAGGAGTATGCAAAGCATGTGTAGTGTGTGTGTAGTGTGTGTGTGTGTATGTGTATGTGTGTGTGTGTGTGTCTGTGTCTGTGTGTGTGTGTCTGTGTAACACCAAATACCCCTAGAGCGACCACACTTGTACTATTCGGGTTTGCGCTCAGCTGGCAAGCAGAAAACACTACCCAACCCAGACATTTCTGAAAACTAGACCCCCATCGGAGTCTGGGGTAGGGTAACCTCACGGATCCCATTATGTTTTCTTACCCAGAATGATCCCCAAACCTTAATCTCAATCAACCCGTTAAATCAGACATTTTTCTCATACTTTAGTGAGGGAAACTTCCAAAATCTGCAGGGAACAACTTTGCCCCCACCCATCATCCCCACAAATCTCCCAATAAAAACAGTCATCCACTTGTTGGCTGGGCCTAGTGCCCACAACAGAAATAGATCAAACCAGGGACCATGGGAAATCAACATGTACGCCACTGTCACAATCCCCCGCTACAGACCACTGTGCACTTACCATACATCACGGTCACAGTGTCCGGCAGGCTGCTGTGATACACCTCATATTTGTAGGTTTTCTCATCATCTCCTTTCTGAACTTCCACTGTTGCCCTGACCTGGTAGGTCCCGTCAGGGTTTGGCATGATGTCCCTCGACTTCCAGGGAATCTCTACACCATTCCTGACCCATTTCACCTCAATGTCTCTGGGATAAAATCCATACGCGTACCCAGTGAGAAAGGTGCGATCGCCGTTCTTTCTTCGTGTAACCATTGTTTGAGGGGCAACTACAAGGAACCACAATAACTACAAATACATAACAATCACAACATTGGGATTTACTATTTGGAATTACTTACCTGTAACACTTTTCTCCAGTGCAAGCTTTGAATAACCCCCTTGACAATACTTCCAGGACCCCACTGGTACCCGCACAGAGGAGAAACCTGGGTAGAGTCGGCTACGAGAGGTCCACCACAGCCATCTCAGATCAACTCCACTGGCAGCTCATCAGTCAAACACTGAGGGTGCGGTTAGGAACTCAAGGAAAGCCCCAAAGAAGGTGACAGGTTTTGGGGCTCACCCACAGAGGCTCGATAGAGGTGAAACAAGATGATGTCAAAGTAGTGTTGCATGATGCGGACCCAATGGGAGGATTACAGGGAACCTCACATCCAGTCCTTACAATTCATTTAACACACTACGGCCCTCATTACGACCCTGGCGGTTTCAAACCGCCAGGGCCGCGTGCCGCGGGAGCACCGCCGACAGGTTGGCGGTGCCCCGCAGGGCATTCTGACCGCGGCGTCAGACCGGGAAAACTGGCGGTCCCTCGCCAGTTTCCCGCTGCCCTTCAGAATACTCCAAGGCGGCGCAGCGAGCTGCGCCGCCATGGGGATTCTGACAACCCATACCGCCATCCTGTTCCTGGCGGTTCGCCCGCCAGGAACAGGATGGCGGTATGGGTTGTCGTGGGGCCCCTGGGGGCCCCACTTTGAATTTCACTGTCTGCATTGCAGACAGTGAAATTCGCGACGGGTGCCACTGCACCCGTCGCACCTTCCCACTCCGCCGGCTCGATTCCGAGCCGGCGTCCTCGTGGGAAGGTAGTTTTCCCCTGGGCTGGCGGGCGGCCTTTTGGCGGTCGCCCGCCAGCCCAGGGGAAAACTCAGAATACCCGCCGCGGTCTTGCGACCGCGGAACGGTATTCTGGCGGCCCCCGACAGGCCGGCGGCGACCGCTGCCGGCAAAAGTCGGAATAAGGGCCTACGTCTTTATCTGTTGAAAGGACTGTGCTTAGTAGGATCCAGAAAATTACATTTTTTCTATGAACTAAGATCTTGAAATTATTTTTGCTGTAAAACAGACAAATATTTGTTGGAAAATATGATTCAATGAGCCCCCTGACTGCATGTTTCCTGCCACCGTACATCGGCTGTGACAATATGGGGGAGGGATAGTTTTAAGGTTGAGGCAGAATTCCTTGAGAAGCAGTGACTGTATTATATTCAATGATACTAACTCAAGGTGACCTTGAGGAAATGATCGGACACATCAGTAGAAGGGCAAAGTGTGGCAATGGAGTAGGTCATCAAATCCACCTCTAAGCAGTAACTGTCGGGGAGGTTGGCATGTGGAATGGCATATACAGGTACAAGTAACAGACTCACGCTTACAACTATGCGTAATAAACTTAAATTTATCACTAGGAGTAAAATGCATTACCCACCGATGGGATGCACAACCCTCACTCACCTTTATTCAAACAGCAAAACAAGATGAATCATTAAAACATTTCCTGAACCTCCTCAGAATGAACCCTCCACCACAGCACACAGGGCGTAACTTCAGAGTTGAAGTCAGTGTGCACCACAAAACAGCTGAAATCACCCATCACACACGTACTGTGGAACCACACTTTCCTCCCACAGCTGCTGCTACACAAGGGGTCCTGGGGGCTGAGTACTGCTCAGCAGTAGACCACATGCCCCTGGTCCACCATATGTCATCCTTGGGTCTTCACATTCCACCGACACCCAGGGTTGTAATGACCCCCTTACTGTGGAACCACATGTTCCTCCCACAGCTGCTGCTACACAAGGGGTTCTGGGGGCTGAGTACTGCTCAGCAGTAGACCACGTGCCCCTGGTCCACCATATGCCATTCTTGGGTCTTCACATTTCACCAACACCCAGGAGAGGTTTCCCTGAACGCAGGTCACTTCATAATTAAGAGTATTTACATTTTACCCAGTGAATACAAAACAAAGTGATGGGTGGATAGCTCAAATCAATCTCAGCCTCTGGTAATTGCTCAGTCACTATGCCAGCCCATCGCTTACCGCCCACCATGCCCCTTCAGATGGAAACCAGCAATATGCAAATCAGCCTCAGTCCTGCTCCAATTGGATCCGTCCAGCGTGACCTGCTAGGCCAGGTCTCTTCCGAATCTGAACACAAGCCACACTCGGTGCACGGGGTGTCATGGGGAAATACAAAAAGGAAACCTTTTTATATTAATAGTAGAAAATCAATCCTAACTTCCCTGAATCTAACGTTTTCCAACAAACGCTGTAGTGGTGTTACAGCACTGGACAGGGACTCATGCAAAGCAGAGGCAAACATTCTGTATCCTCAGTCTGGTTGCATCAGTCTTTCACTAGGCTCGTCCGCATGGCTTGCGTTATTCGAGCTTTAGACAGACATGAGGGAAAGACTAAAGCTGGAAGAAACAATGTTTAATTTGCAGTATTTTTTTTTAGCTAACTTTATAATATTTTAACCATTGATTTTCTTCTTCCAATTATCATCTTTGTACTTTGCCTTGAACTCTGTCAGGACTGGAGGCAAGGATTAGGCTTATGACCTTCCTTTACCATTTATAGCAGACAGAATAAAACAAACTACAATCCCCATTAACCCTGGAAGTAATGGAGTTTCCTAGTTCCTGTCCATTGAATGAAGGCCTGTTATCACTTCACAGTTCTTTGATCAGGCCGTAGGTGGCAATGATTTTACCATCTTGGGTATGGTCTCTCCTGCTGACGTCAACCCTACGATTTCCACCTCCGGGTATTTGGAGAATTCATCAATGACCACCAGTAGTTGTTGTCTCTCTGGACGCTTCCAAAATCGGCACTGGTGAGGTGCCCCGCACTGCTGGGATGGGTTCTTTGATGATAGGTGTAGGGAGGTCTGGGGCTTCAGCAGTTGGCAGAGCCCGTAGAATCTAACAGTCTCTTCGACAGTCGTGCAGTCCCAGGAACACAACCTTACTGTGCAGTCACTTTTTTCATCTTGACGACCCCTTAATTGGAATTGTGTCTAAGGTTGACAATTCCTTGGGTCAGGCTTGTGGGTATGACTAGCCGAGATCCCCTTTGAAGGCACCCTTCTCCAGTGATGGTTAATCATCTCGCACATATCTTAGTGACACGAGGGTCTGTCTGGCATTTCCATTCTCCCCAACAATCATGAAGAGAGGATGTTCCAGATTCCCGAATGCATCACTGCAATGGCTAGTTCTAGGCAGTCGTCTGTTTTGGTGGCCTCCACACTGGGCTAGAGATACTGGGAGAGGCCCCAACTGCTCCACAACCATCCTGACGTATTCATCTGTGCCTGCCACCTCTGTCGCTTCCAGGGGCATGGGTGGCAAGGCATGCCGTGATAGCCAGCGGGATTGTGTGCTTCACGCGTGTACTCCACTGATCATTGGTACTCCTGCAGCTGGAGAATCCCCTTCTTTATCCTTTGGGGAGGATTCGTTGAGGATCCTCTGAACAGAGGGATTGGTGGCTTGTGGGTGGTATTGACAGTGAAGGGGGGGCCACACAGTTATAGGTGGACGTAGCTGCAGCCCCAGTGGGTTGAGATTGCCTCCTTTTCAATGTGTCAGCAGCGATGCTCCTTGGAGGTCAGAGCCCGGCTGGTGTATGCTATGAGAGCCTACTCTCTGCCTGGCTTCCTCAGTGAGAGCATGGCTCCCACACCAGTAAGGCAAGCATCCAATAACAGTTCTACAACTGTCATGACCACACAAACTTGCCAAGTCAAATCAAAGTAGTGCATGAGAAAAGCAAAGAGATATCCTCAGTGGAGACAGCAAAGCCCAAACTGGAAGAAGGTTTGCAGAGTAATCTTGCGCTTATTTCAAAGGAAGAATCAAGAAGAGAAGATCCAAGATGGCCGCTGTGAGTCCTGAAGGTTAGTTACAGTTCTAGTCTTGCAATCGGTTGGTTGCTAGGTTACGAGCTCTCCAGCTGGAAGCCTTGCACTTCAACTGAGGTCTGACAGGAATCAGCTGTGTGGAGAGAGAGCGCGCTTCAGAACAGAAACTCCTGTGAGGTAAAATTACATTTGAAGATTATATTACAGAAAACAGATAAATATTGTCAAGGTTTATTGAAGAGTTTGATAGTAGACCGTTCCCGTGGAAGTCGGCAAGGCTACAGAGTTAATGTATGAATTAACCTTATGTTTACAAGGTTCTTGTTTAAGATATTAAAGTCAAAGAAAAAACGAACTTTAAAAGAGCAAGTATCTACAAATGTCAAGGTTATAAACAAAGGCCAAGTTTAAAGGAGAAACGAACTGTTAACAAATAAGCATTTACAAATTCAATGGTAATAAACCAAAATAGAGTTTAAAAGAGAAACAAACTTAAATGAACAAGCATTTACAACTACAAGTTATCGACAGATGTCGAAGTAAGGAAGGAGAAACTAACTGTAATAAACAAGCATTTACAATTAAAAGTTATCAACAAATGTCAAAGTAAGAAAGGAGAAACGAACTTTAATAAACAAGCATTTACAAATACAAGTATTGACAGAAGTCACAATAAGACAGGAGAAATTAAATAACATCAGCTGATTGAAGAACGCATTATCACCAACTATATGGAAAATGTCACTTACCCAGTGTACATCTGTTCGTGGCATGAATCGCTGCAGATTCACATGCTGTGCACAGTCCGCCGTCTGGTGTTGGGCTCGGAGTGTTACAAGTTGTTTTTCTTCGAAGAAGTCTTTTCGAGTCACGAGACCGAGGGACTCCTCCCATTTCGACTCCATTGCGCATGGGCGTCGACTCCATCTTAGATTGTTTTTTTTCCGCCGTCGGGTTCGGACGTGTTCCTTTTCGCTCCGTGTTTCGGGTCGGAAAGTTAGTCAGAATCTCGGAAAAAGCGTCGGTATTGTTGCGTTCGGTATCGGGTCAGTTAGAACAGATCGACACCGAATCTTGAAGAGCTCCGGTAAGCCTTCGGGGTATTTTCGATCCCCCGTCGGGGCCTGGTCGGCCCGACCGCGTGCGACTTCGAGGCTGATGGAACGGACCCCGTTCCGCTTCTGTCCTAAATGCCACAATAAGTATCCCTATACAGATCAGCATTTGGTCTGTAACTTGTGCCTGTCCCCCGAGCACAAGGAGGATACGTGGGAAGCCTGTCGAGCCTTTCGGTCGAGAAAGACGCTCAGAGACCGAAGAGCCAGAAGACTACAAATGGCGTCCACGCCGACAGGACATCAACGCTTCGAAGACGAAGAAGAAGCGTTCTCCGTACAAGAGTCGGAGTCTGGGGGATCTGACGTCGAGGACGTAACCGTGAGTAAGACGTCGAAAATTAAAACCTTCGAAAAGACCACAAAAGCCCAGTGTGGCTTGTGTTCAACACCATTCATCAGGTGGGATAATTAACACCTGTTTTGGGGAATACTGTGCTGATTTTGGTGTTTAATGCAACAAGATCCACAGAGTACAGAACATACAGTATGATTTTTATCTGCTTAAATGTAATGGCATTTGAGGAATATAACACATCCGATAATTATCACATGCATTAAATACCTTCAAACCCGTAATTCCGGCCCATATGTAAACAGGCGTTTATGCATGGGTTGGAACATAACGAACAGGTCATATTCAGGTCTGTTCTGTGTGATGTGGAAAAATTGAACAGGAGGGGAGAGAAGCATTGGGCGTGAAGGAGCAAAGTGAGTGCCTGAGTAGGGAAAGGATCAGAGCGAGGGTCCGACATGTTGAAGCAGAGAGTGAAGGAACCCAACAAACTCCCACGGAACAATCATGCCGGAGTTCACAGCCAGACAAATATAGGAGCATGTGGAGAGCTGACGAGGAGGGATGAAGAAGAGGGAGTGTCCGTAAAGAGAGTGAAGGGATCAGAGAAACCCCCTCATGACGGGAGAGCAGCACTGGGGACCAGACTAAAGTGAGATCTGATGGACGGCCGTACAGAGAGTGCTTGTGAAAGTGGGGAGCAGGAAACAGTGAGACCCTTGAGAAAGGTCAGAGGAGAATGGCTGGTCTTCTGTATTTACTACCCCCATCACTAACACACCCATGTCTCACGATGCCCCATGGTTTACTCACACCCTCTACTGTAGATCCGCCATCACTCACCCCCAGTCTGGTTGCCCCTTCCCTAGTGTCACTCACTCCAGATCTGGTTGACTGCTGCCCCAGCCTTTGTCACTTATGCACAGTGAGGTCTTCCCCCCACTTGCAGCAGGTGTCACTCACCCCCAGTCTAAATGCCTTCCCAGGTGTCAGTTATCCTGGCCTGGTTGAACCCCCCTTTTGCCCCTGTGTCACTCACCCTCGGACTGGTTGCCCCTTCCCTCCCCCCCCCCAGTGTCTCTCACCACAGGTCTGGTACCCCCCCCCCCCACAGTGTCATTCAACCCCGGTCTGGTTGCCCCTTCCCCACCAGTGCCTCTCACCCCCGGTCTGGTTGCCCCTCCCCTGGTGTCACTCACCCCTCCCTCTGGTTTCCCCTTCCCTGGTGTCACTCACCCCCAGTCTGGTTGATTCGCTCCATCACGGTCCTAACATCGTCCTTGAAGATCTGCTCGCTCAATAAGGTCTTTCTGTCTCCCTCTCCCAGTACTGGGGGTCCTCGGCGGTGATCTGCTCCATCCCGGGGGCCTGGGGTACCACCCTGCGGCTCTCACTGGTGTAACTGGAGATGGGGACGTCATCCACATACCAACTATGGAGAACTTAGGGACCCCGGGGAGGGGCCCTGAGAGGGAGGAGTAGAAGTACCGTAGGGAGGGTGAGCCTGTGGGGGGAGGAAAAGAGTGTCAAAGAAGAGAGACCACCCCTCTCCCACAGGTAATACCTTCTCTCTGCCCCCAACATTACCCCCACCAGTCCACCGTACCATCAACTGTGCATGTTACTCTTCCAAATAAACTAGACGCACACAAGGAGGGTCACCGAGAGGGAGGAGAAGTACTGGAGGGAGCGAGAGCTGGGTGGTCCGGCAATGGGATACAGATGGTCAGAGACCAAGAAACCCCAAGAGGGCACCCTACCTAAACCATGGCACCTTTATCGACCCTGCAGTGATTAAAGGCAGAGTGTGCCCTGCTGCGCTTTTAACCCAATGCCTGTGGAGGTTAAATAGCTGTATGCACAATGCCGGGAAAAAAAACCTTTATTTCAAGAACCCATAACTGGTGTCAAGATGTGGCAGCGAAAAGGGGGCGGAAGCACAAGGGGTCGTTCCCGATAGCCAGCTCTGCAACAAGGACGAATCTGAGACTTAATATGTTCTGGCTTAGAAAAGAGGCTGCATTTTAAAATATCTCCTGGGGTTCAGTGGCCTGCTACAGAGATCTTTCAGGGAATAATCGTATATGCCGGCTGGGGGTTTGCTGGTGGTATGAGAGAAGACGAATGGGGGGGTGAGGGGGTTGCTGGTGGTATGAGAGAAGACGAATGGGGGCGTGGGAGGGGGTTGCTGGTGGTATGAGAGAAGACGAATGGGGGGCGAATAGAGAGCACACACCCTCCTACATGTAATACCTTCCATTTGCACATTTATACAATGCTACACTCACCCCCCCCAGCAAACCCCTATTGTCTACAGTGCATGTCACTCATCTAAGAGAACTGGGGGCCCCAGGAGGAGCCTCGAGAGTGAGTAGTAAAAGCACCAGAGGGAGTGAGACCCTAGGGGGGCGGAGTGAGACCCTAGGGGGGCAGAGTGAGGGACAGAGGGTCAGGGACAGGACCGCACACAGGAGCAGCAAAGCACTCTCCTTGTAATATTTGTTACTCCCAGAGTGAAGGGAGGCATGTGCAGTGTGTGGGGACACGGAGAAACACCCCCGCATCAGGATATTATGGGGGCGCGTTACAATGGCAACAAGGATTGGGCCACTTTAAAGAACAGGCCTGCGCTGCAATACTCTGCCTCGCCGCATGTCGCATAGTGAACAGACCCTAGGTGTCCGGTCTTGAACAGGGCTGCAGGGGGAAAGTAACTCACCCTCTCCCTCTGGTTCTCACCCGGCCACCTGCAGCGGCCATGAGGCGGGTGAGTGGGTAACGAGGAGCATGTGGACCGTGCCAGAATCACCTCAAGGAATATGAGGCAGTCCACTGCTACCAGAGGGCACACACACACTACAAAACACGCCTCACAACTGCTGCGCACAAGGTCCCTGCACAGTGAACGATGCTTCCTGCAGATCAGTGCACAACAGTAGTGAACGATGCTTGCTGCACATCACTGACAACAGTAGTGAACGATGCTTGCTGCACATCACTACAACAGAAGTGAACGATGCTCGCTGCACATCAGTGTACAACAGAAGTGAACGATGCTCGCTGCACATCACTACACAACAGTAGTGAACGATGCTTGCTGCACATCACTTACAACAGAATTGAACAATGCACGCTGCGCATATCACTGTACAACAGTAGTGAACGATGCTTGCTGCACACCACTGTACAACAGCAGTGAACGATGCTTGCTGCACATCAGTGTACAACAGTAGTGAACGATGCTTGCTGCACATCAGTGTACAACAGTAGTGAACGATGCTTGCTGCACATCAGTGTTCAACAGTGAAGAAGGGAGGCAGCTTCAAGTCTTGAGGAATCCTACAGAGGCCTAGAACAGGCGGTTACATTACCCTGAGAGAAGAGGGTACCATCCCCCAAAACCTCAAAGTCGTCACGGCAGGCATCTTCCAGCAATCGAGCACCATCTGTGTCAGAGGTCTGCAGTGTCCTGAGTATGGTGAATTACTGTGAGAGATTCATCAAGGACCTCACATCCCTCACACAGCCGCTACAAAAACTCACTAAAACCGCCGCACCATGGACCTGGGGACAGAAAGAGGTGGAGGCATTCCAGCAGATGACACCATCCAAGCTTACTTTGATCCGGAGGAAGAACATGGAACTTTCTGTAGACACCAGCCCAACCAGGCTAGGGGCAGTACTGTCAGAACAACAGTGATGGGGGGTGTGGCCCGGTACCTTATGCAAGCGAAGAGCTCACCCCAATGGGGCAGAAATATCTTCAGATTGAAAGAGAAGCAATAGTCTTTCACTGGGGTTGCAGTCACTTCCATCTGCATGCCTATGGACACCCCTGAGTGTCCCAAACACTGGAAGTGTGTAATCCCACTGTTTCAAGGGTCGGCGTCAAAGTCACTTCCAAGAAAAGAAAAGTGGTTTATCCGCCTGCAAAAATATCTGTTCACTGTCATGTGCAATCTTGGGTCTTTGATACCAGCATCCAAGAACAGCAACCCGATGTGCAGAGCACAAAACATAGAAGAATACATTCTGGTACGTAATGGAGAAGTCGAGGTCTCAGCCCATGAGACTTGATGCCATTGTGACAGCCACTTATAGTAGACTTACCAAAAGCAACGATCGAGGCTGGTAGTTGAAACCTGCTAGAATCACTTTGGGGGCAGAGAATGCAAGAAGCCCACAAAGTGCTAGGGGCCCGCACAATGTGCACCAAGAACTAGCCGCAAGCCCGGAAGGGTGCCTACTGAGAGGCCACTGCAGAGCAATACTACGCTGGCTAGCGACACAAGCAGTACAACTAGCCCACGTCAGATGTCAATGCACGCTAAAAACCAAGAATCGGCTCCGGAACAAGGTGTGGTTTCCCTCTGTGGACGAGACGGTGGAGACCCCTGTCTGAAGCTGAGTCCTGTGCCAGGCTGGGGCGGAGCAGACTCCCCTCAAATCACAGAATATGGAGCGCGACAACCGTGGATCAGTGCCGGCATGGATTTCAGAAGCCTTCCTAATGGCCACCCTATGGTTATCATCTACAACTACTCAAAATACTCTGAGATTGAACTAGTAACTACTGTGGTGGCTAAGAAGGTGCTCCCAAAACTGGAAAGAGTTATGGCTATCCATGGGTGGTTGAAAGAGCTGAGGACAGACAATGGCTCTCCATTCCACAGCCAGGAAATGGCAAGATTACATGAAATCCAACAATATACAATACTGATGGATAACTTCCAAGCCATTGCAAGCCACAATGTCGGCTAAGGATACTGGAAGGGGTAACAACTGCTCCACAACCATCCTCACGTATTCCTCTGTGTCTGGCACCTGTATCGCTTTTAGGGCCATGGATGGCCAGGCATGCCATGATAGTCAGTGGGATTGTATGCATCAGGCGTGTACTCCACTGATCACTGGTACTCCTGCAGCTGGAGAATCCCCTTCTGCACACACAGTTATAGGTGGATGTGGCTGCAGCCCCAGTGGATTGAGATTGCCTCCTTTTCAATGTGGCAGCAGCGATGCTCCTTGGAGGTCAGAGCCCGGCTGGTGCCATGAAAGCCTACTCTTTGCATGGCTGCCTCTGTGAGAGCACGGCTCCCACACCAGTAGGGCGCGCATCCAATAACAGTTCTGCATCCTTCTCTGGAGGGAAGTAGGCAAGGGAAGTATATTCAGATAACACTCAGTTGGTGGCTTGAAATGATAGTTTTGGTTCATCACATCATCGCCAAGGTATAGATGCTTTTGTGAGTTGAAGGAGGGGTTTTGTAAGCGAGGTGACATTCTGCATGAACCCACCACAGTATGTGACCATCCCAAGGAAGCCCCTCATGCCTGTCAGTGATTGGGACCAGCACTGACTGGATGTCACATACCTTGGTTGGGTCTGCGTTGATCCCTTCTGCAGAGAAGCGGTATCTGAAAAAGCACATCTTCTCCTTCAGTAACCGGCACTTGTGTACCGTAAGCCCACTGTCCTGAAGACGGCTGAATACAGCAAGAAGTCTGCTGAGGTGTTCTTCCAGGGTGGCTGCGTGCACCAGGATATTGGCGCTGATATTTAATACTCCCACGTATCCTGCCAGGTCTCCTCTAGTGATGTTTGCAACACCAGGGCCAAGTTGGAGGTACTGAAGATGAGTGTTTATAGCGCTCAACCAGAGGTGAGTGGATGTGTGATGTGACGTGGCACGACTCTGGTGCCATTAGAATCAGTGGTTTCTTGATCTTCAGTCCATCTTAGGAACCAAGTGGGAGCTTGAGAGCTCCCTCACGATATCTTCGACTGTCAGGGTCAAATATCTCTCCCTTTTAATGCCCATTTTTGAGAGGCACATGTTCACACTTCCCCTAGTTGTTTTGCTTCCTGGCCACTATGATGGGTGAGATACACAGGATTGGCCTCGGCCCCTAAAACCTTTCAATTATGTTTTCAGCCTCAAATTTCCAAAGGCTACTAGCCTGTGGAGAAGCGCGACAGGTTGTATGGATTGGTCGATGTGTAGGTGGACCACGTGGCCTTTCAGAGAGCAAATGCCTTTCTATAGATGTTCGAATTCATCGAGGAGGAAGTCGTTTGCACTGGTGTTGACTTCGAACGGGAACTGAACCAGCTGGAGGCGTTCGACCGTTTTGAAAATTAAGAGCATGCCCGCTTATCCTCTGGTGACGTAAATCTTTGCCTTCATGAACTGGGCTTGGCGTATGACGTGCCAGTAAAGGCTCCTGCAAAGGGGAGGCATGTGGTGGTGCCAAAAGCTTACACTCTGGTGGTTGTAGGGTGAAGGATTGGTGGGGTGGGCACTGACTGGTGTAGCATCAGCAGCAATATGTTGATGGAGGCCCCTGTGGGGGGCTGTGAGAGATCGATGCCTTTGTAACTATGGAGCTGTGACAGATCGAGGCCCCTGTAATTATGGGGCTGTGAGAGATTGAGGCCTCTGTAACTATGGAGCTGTGACAGATCGAGGCCTCTGTAACTATGGAGCTCTGAAAGATTGAGGCCTCTGTAACTATGGGGGCTGTGAGAGATCGAGGCCTCTGTAACTATGGCGGGCTGTCAGAGATCGAGGCTCCTGTAACTATGGGGGCTGTGAGAGATCGAGGCCTCTGTAACTATGGAGCTGTGTGAGATCGAGGCCCCTGTAACTATGGAGCTCTGACAGATCGAGGCCCCTGTAACTATGGGGGCTGTGAGAGATCGAGGCCCCTGTAACTATGGAGCTGTGAGAGATCGAGGCCTCTGTAACTATGGGGGGCTGTGAGAGATCGAGGCCCCCGTAACTACGGAGCTGTGACAGATCGAGGACCCTGTAACTATGGGGCTGTGAGAGATCGAGGCCCCTGTAACTATGGGGCTGTGAGAGATCGAGGCCTCTGTAACTATGGGGGCTGTGAGAGATTGAGGCCTCTGTAATTATGGGGGCTGTGAAAGATCGAGGCCTCTGTAACTATGGGGCTGTGAGAGATCGAGGCCCCTGTAACTATAGGGCTGACAGATCGAGGCCCCTGTAACTGTGGGGGGCTGTGAGAGATCGAAGCCCCTGTAACTGTGGGGGGCTGTGAGAGATTGAGGCCCCTGTAACTATGGGGGGCTGTGAGAGATTGAGGCCCCTGTAACTATGGGGGGCTGTGAGAGATCGAGGCACCTGTAACTATGGGGGGGCTGTGAGAGATAGAGGCCCATGTAACAATGGGTCTGTGAGAGATCGAGGCCCCTGTAACTATGGGGCTGTGAGAGATCGAGACCCCTGTAACTATGGGGGCTGTGAGAGATCGAGGGCCCTGTAACTATGGGGGCTGTGAGAGATCGAGGCCCCTGTAACTATGGGGCTGTGAGAGATCGAGGCCCCTGTAACTATGGGGGCTGTGACAGATCGAGGTCCCTGTAACTATGGGGGCTGTGAGAGATCGAGGCCCCCGTAACTGTGGGGGCTGTGAGAGATCAAAGCCCCTGTAACTATGGGGCTGACAGATCGAGGCCCCTGTAACTATGGGGCTATGAGAGATCGAGGCCTCTGTAACTATTGGGCTGACAGATCGAGGCCCCTGTAACTATGGGGGCTGTGAGAGATCGAGGCACTGTGTGAGAAAGTAGCCTCTTTCTAGCCTTGTTACCCCCACTTTTAGCCTGTTTGTGAGTATATGTCAGGGTGTTTTCACTGTCTCACTGGGATCCTGCTAGCCAGGGCCCAGTGCTCATAGTGAAAACCCTATGTTTTCAGTATGTTTGTTATGTGTCACTGGGACCCTGCTAGCCAGGACCCCAGTGCTCATAAGTTTGTGACCTATATGTATGTGTTCCCTGTGTGATGCCTAACTGTCTCACTGAGGCTCTGCTAACCAGAACCTCAGTGGTTATGCTCTCTCTTTACAAATTGTCACTAACAGGCTAGTGACCAATTTCACCAATTCACATTGGCATACTGGAACACCCTTATAATTCCCTAGTATATGGTACTGAGGTACCCAGGGTATTGGGGTTCCAGGAGATCCCTATGGGCTGCAGCATTTCTTTTGCCACCCATGGGGAGCTCTGACAATTCTTACACAGGCCTGCCATTGCAGCCTGAGTGAAATAACGTCCACGTTATTTCACAGCCATTTACCACTGCACTTAAGTAACTTATAAGTCACCTATATGTCTAACCTTCACCTGGTGAATGTTGGGTGCTAAGTTACTTAGTGTGTGGGCACCCTGGCACTAGCCAAGGTGCCCCCACATCGTTTAGGGCAAATTCCCCGGACTTTGTGAGTGCGGGGACACCATTTCACGCGTGCACTATACATAGGTCACTACCTATGTATAGCGTCACAATGGTAACTCCGAACATGGCCATGCAACATGTCTAAGATCATGGAATTGTCACCCCAATGCCATTCTGGCATTGGGGAGACAATTCCATGATCCCCCGAGTCTCTAGCACAGACCCGGGTACTGCCAAACTACTTTTCCCAGGGTTTCACTGCAGCTGCTGCTGCTGCCAACCCCTCAGACAGGTTTCTGCCCTCCTGGGGTCCAGCCAGGCTTGGCCCAGGAAGGCAGAACAAAGGACTTCCTCAGAGAGAGGGTGTTACACCCTCTCCCTTTGGAAAAAGGTGTCAGGGCCGGGGAGGAGTAGCCTCCCCCAGCCTCTGGAAATGCTTTGATGGGCACAGATGGTGCCCATCTCTGCATAAGCCAGTCTACACCGGTTCAGGGATCCCTCAGCCCTGCTCTGGCACGAAACTGGACAAAGGAAAGGGGAGTGACCACTCCCCAGACCTGCACCTCTGCCATCTTGGAAAAAGAGGTGCTGCTGGGACACTGGACTGCTCTGAGTGGCCAGTGCCAGCAGGTGACGTCAGAGACTCCTTCTGATAGGCTCTTACCTGTGTTACTAGCCTATCCTCCTTCCTAGGTAGCCAAACCTCCTTTTCTGATGGATACAACTACCTGTGGATTCCTCACCTGATGAATACTCCCATGGCGCCAGCATTTGACGGAAATCTTCTTACTAGTCTCTGCACGTCGACGAGGACGTCACTCTAGCCCACGCGACGCCGTCTGACGTCATACAGGCAATAAGAAGTCCTCGCCGACGTGCCGATGACAGTTCCCTTTTTTCCGTGCATTCGAAACGGTTATCTTCGAGGGAGTTACTGTTACCTTCGTGGTTACAGTGTATTGTCTGCTGCGTAGTCTTCTCTGCGGTAACAATGTCTCAGAGGAAGTCGGGTTTCAAGCCCTGTCGAGAGTGTGGGGGCAAGATGTCAGTTACAGATCCTCACTCCGACTGTCTATGGTGTTTGAGCTCCGACCACGACGTCTCGACTTGCGATTCATGTCAACACATGAATCCGAAGGCCCTCAAAGAGCGCGAGGCCAAGTTATTCATGGCAAAGTCAAAGAAGAAGGAGAAACATCATAAGAAGTCTTCTTCGCCAAGGTCTCACCGGCGTCATCGAGACTCCCGGCGCCGCAGAGACTCACGACGTCACTCCAGCAAGGAGTCTCGTTCGAGGTCACCTTCGGCTCGGCGTCGGAGGACTTGGGAGGTCAGCCCCACGGTCACGCCGCATCCATCGACGCCGTTGCCCTCTCGGCGTCACCGACTTCACCTGGTCAGGCGTCAGTGATTGAGGTGGTGCAGCCTCTTGTGTTTTCTCCGGCGTCGCAGACGTCGAGGCCGGCGTCGGGGTCGCCCTCGATCCAGGCATCCCAGTATCCGGCTTTTCCCACTCCTGGAGCCGATAGTACCGCGTTTCTTAATGCGATGTATACCATCTTTCAGCAGATGGCTCCAGGAGCTGCTCCGGCTGGTCCTTCGGGGCCCTTGGCCTTTTCGTTGGGTGATCCTGCGCCTCTTCGGCCGGCACCCTTTATGCCCTTTCTCCCTTTTGGGAATGTGGGCTCGGCGCCGGTGCCGGCGTCGGTGGCCGCTCCGGTGGCTTCGGATGTTTCGGCCCCGGAGGTTGCCCCTCCGTCGAAGTCAGGATTTTGCCCTGTGACTCCGGTTGGTCCATCGGCTCCAAGACCTCGTCCTCCGGCTCCTGCCTCGGCGCCGAAGCTGCCTGTGGCGCCGGACGCGGCGTCAGATGCTTCTGGAGATCGGCGCCGTTCTTCGACGTCGGCGGAGGCCATGTCGACTCCGCGTATCGAGGAGAGACTTCATTCGAGGAGGCATGCTCTCCGTCTTTTAGAAGAGCAAGAGTACCAGCGAGTCCTAGAGGAGGGAGAGATTGAGGACTCTGGAGACGGACTGCATGGTCTGGATACAGCCAGTGGGCTGGACACTTCCCCTGAGTGGGACCTTTCATCTCCAGGGGAATATACGGAGGAGGCTGCTTCCTTTCATGCTGTGGTGAGGAAGGCAGCGAGCTTTTTGGACCTGCCTTTGCCGGTGGCAGAGGCAAAGCAGAATTTGCTGACAGAGGTATTGCATCCGGCCTCTGCTGCAGCTGAGCCTCTCTTGCCATTTAATGAGGCTTTGCTGGATCCGGTGTTGGAGGTGTGGAAGAAGCCGGTGTCTTCCTCGGCCGTTCATAGGGCTGTGGCCAGGAGGTATCGAGCTGCACCATCTGACCCTGGCTTTCTCTCTAGACACCCTACGCCGGAGAGCTTGGTGGTGCAAGCCTCCTGTTCCTCAAAGTCAGCGCCTGGTTCCTTCCCGACGGTGCCTGGAGACAGAGACTCCAAGAAACTGGATGCGCAGTCCAAGAAAATATTTTCGTCATGCAGTTTGGCGTTGAAGGCCACCAACGCCACGTGCATTCTGGGGAGGTACATCCATGCGCTGATGGATGATATTTCGTCTTCATTCACGGAGCTTCCCCAGGGTCTTTTGGATGTGGTCTCGGACGCCCAGGCTGCCGCGACCCAGATTATCCAGTCTGGGCTGGACACGACCGACTCGGTGGCCAGGGCGATGGGCACGGCTGTGGTGGCAAGAAGACAGGCCTGGCTCCGAAACTCAGGGTTCTCTGCGGATGTGCAGTCGACCCTGCTGGACCTCCCGTTTGATGGGGACAAACTGTTTGGAGCCAAGGCAGATTCAGCCTTGGAACGATTTAAGGAGAGCAGAGCCACAGCCAAATCGTTAGGACTGCAAGCTCCTTCTTCCTCTGCCTCTTCTAGAATTTTCAGGAGGTTTCGGGGATTTGGGCGTGGCTCTTATTCCTCTTCCTTTCGGGGGAGGTTCCAGCAACCCGCCTCTTCCCTCCCCTATAGGTCATTTAGAGGGAGGGGGAGGGGTGGGGTCCGTACCAGAGGAGCCTCTCAACAGCACTCTGCCTCTTCCTCGTCCTCTGGAGGGGTGCAGCAGGGGAAGCAGCCTTAGGCTTCCACCGTTTCCCACTCACTCCTCTCCTGTAGGGGGAAGATTACAGCGTTTTCTCCACAAGTGGAAGTCTATCACAACGGACACTTGGGTTCTCGGCATTGTGGGAAAAGGCTACGCCCTTCCCTTTCGGGAGTTCCCGCCCCTCATCCCGCCCCGCCCATCTTATTGTTCAGAAGAACACCTCCTGTTGCTAGAACAGGAGGTTCAAGTCCTCCTTTCAAAGGGCGCGGTAGAGTTGGTCCCAGAGCAGGAAAAGGGTCGAGGTTGTTACTCAAGATACTTCCTGATTCCCAAAAAGGATGGTCAGTTGAGACCAATCCTGGATCTGAGGATCTTGAATTGGTTCCTCAAACAGGAAAAGTTCAAGATGCTGACCCTAGCACAGGTGCTTTTGGCGTTGAACAAGGAAGATTGGATGGTGTCTGTCGACTTGCAGGATGCTTACTTTCATATCCCGATACTCAAGTCGCACAGGAAGTATCTCCGGTTTGTGGTAGGGTCGCGGCACTATCAGTTTGCGGTTCTCCCGTTTGGTCTTACTTCAGCACCTCGAGTCTTCACAAAGGTGATGTCAGTGGTTGCGGCGGAGCTCAGAAGGAAGGGGATAGCAGTATTCCCTTACTTGGGCGACTGGTTGATCAAAGCCAAGTCCCCGGAGCTTGTGTCGCATCATCTGCAGTCAACAACCCAGTTGTTGTTCGACCTGGGCTTTTCGGTGAACGTGCCCAAATCTCACCTGGAGCCCTCTCAGCGCCTCCTGTTCATAGGGGCAGTACTGGATACAACATTGAGTCGAGCCTTTCCTCCGCCTCAGCGGATTCAAGATATTCAGGAATTGGTTCCAATGTTTCGAAATGGAGCGGTAGTTCCAGTCCTCAAGGTCCTTCGTCTGCTCGGTCTGTTCGCCTCCTGCATTCTGTTGGTCACGCATGCTCGCTGGCACATGAGGGCTCTTCAGTGGTGCCTCCGAAGGCAGTGGTCTCAACACAAGGGAGATTTAGAAGGTACTGTCAAGATCTCCAGAGATGCTGCTGTGGAATTGAAGTGGTGGATTGCGGGCAACAATCTTTCACAGGGGAAGCCGTTCGCGCAGTCGCCACCAGTGGCCACGGTAATAACGGATGCCTCCACCCTAGGATGGGGAGCTCATCTGGGGGATCTGGAGATCAAAGGGCTTTGGTCTCCAGAGGAACAGGTGTTTCATATCAATCTGTTGGAGTTACGGGCTGTACGTTTGGCTCTCAAGGCCTTCCTCCCATCCCTTCGTGGTCAGTCGGTACAGGTCCTGACGGACAATACTACCACGATGTGGTACATAAACAAACAGGGAGGAGTAGGGTCGTACCTTCTCTGCAGAGAAGCTCTTCGGCTATGGTCCTGGGCAAAGGACCATCAGATTTGCTTGGTGGCAAATCATCTGGCCGGGGTCTTGAATGTACGTGCGGACAGTCTCAGTCGCCAATTCTCGGCAGACCACGAGTGGCGTCTCCATCCAGATCAAGTCTGTTTAATCTTCCAGATGTGGGGGTTTCCTCGGATAGATCTGTTTGCCACTCGGGAGAACGCGCATTGCCCGTTATTCTGCAGCCTCCAGTATCCGATGCAGGGAGCGTTGGGGGACGCGTTTCAGATAACCTGGTGCGACCAGTTGCTTTACGCGTTTCCCCCCATACCCTTGATTCCTCGAGTGTTGAGGAAAATTCGCCAAGACCGGGCCCAAGTCATCTTAATAGCTCCGGATTGGCCAAGGAGGGTATGGTACTCCGACCTTCTCCAACTCTCACTGTGCCCTCCGCTCCGTCTCCCTCTCAGGGCAGACCTCCTCTCGCAGTCGCAGGGGCAGGTTTTACACCCCAACCTCCAGAGTCTGCACCTACATGCTTGGAGATTGAACGGGGCAACCTGAGTTCCTTCTCTCTCCCGCCTGATGTAGTGGATGTTATCTTAGCGGCCAGGCGACACTCCACTAAATCTATCTACGCTAATAGGTGGTCTAAATTTGTTATGTGGTGTGGAGAGAGACAGATTGATCCCTTACATGCTCATCTGTCACATGTTTTGTCTTTTGCACTGTCTCTAGCGCAGAAAGGTTGTGCAGTAGCTACCATTAAGGGTTATTTGTCGGCCTTGTCAGCCTTCATTTGTCTTCCAGACCAACCATCGTTATTTAAATCCCCTATTGTTCTCAGATTCTTGAAAGGTCTTCTGAATCAATATCCTCCAAAACCATTCGTTATGCCTCAATGGGATTTGTCCTTGGTCCTGACTTTCCTTATGGGGTCCCCTTTTGAGCCTATGCATTCTTGCCCCTTAAGGTATTTGGTTATTAAAACAGTATTCCTGGTAGCTATAACATCTGCAAGGAGAGTGAGTGAGTTGCAGGCCTTATCGGTTAAACCCCCTTATATAACGTTTTATGGGGATAAGGTGGTGTTGAGGACCAAGGCTGCTTTCCTTCCGAAGGTTGTTTCACCCTTCCATTTGGCTCAGACAATCACTTTGTCCACGTTTTATCCTCCGCCTCATCCTTCAAAGGAGGAAGAAAGACTACATCGCCTGGACCCAAAAAGGGCGTTGAGCTTCTATATCGACAGAATGAAGGATATCAGGCTGGAGGATCAGCTGTTTGTCGGATACGTGGGCAAGAGGAGAGGAAAGGCAGTCCACAAGAGAACACTCTCCAGGTGGGTTGTTCTTTGCATTAAAATCTGTTACTCTTTGGCAAAGAAGGATCCGCCTGAGGGCATTAGAGCTCACTCCACCAGAGCTAAGTCGGCCTCTTCGGCCTTGGCCAGGGGTGTTCCTGTGGTCGACATCTGCAAGGCCGCAACTTGGTCGTCCCTTCACACTTTTGTGAAACATTACTGTTTGGACTCTGAGGTCAGAAGGGACGGTCATTTTGCACGGTCAGTGCTGCAGGATTTCTTGGTTTGACCATTTAGGCACCCACCGCCGGGCGTGGTACTGCTTTGGGACTCTATTCATCAGGTGAGGAATCCACAGGTAGTTGTATCCATCAGAAGAACGAGTTACTTACCTTCGGTAATGACTTTTCTGGTGGATACATTAGCTACCTGTGGATTCCTCACGGTCCCACCCGCCTCCCCGTTGCCTTTTTGGTCTCTCCAAGCAATCCTTGAGTGTGCTCCTTTTGGTCTTCAAAGTTGCAATACATTTTGCATGTATGATATTTGTATATATGTGTATATTTATATATAAATCTATATATATATTGGGTATATACATGATTCGTATGTATAAATATATTTATTTGTTTAAAAAAAAAAAAAAAAAAAAAGGTTATATTAAATCTACAGCTATTTTATTGCAATGTTGTGTGATTTACAATATTAAGAGATGTTGCTTTGCTCTTTCATTGCATTGGGTTATTATTATTCTCATGCACGTAAAAAATGTTGGTACTGTCATCGGCACGTCGGCGAGGACTTCTTATTGCCTGTATGACGTCAGACGGCATCGCGTGGGCTAGAGTGACGTCCTCGTCGACGTGCAGAGACTAGTAAGAAGATTTCCGTCAAATGCTGGCGCCATGGGAGTATTCATCAGGTGAGGAATCCACAGGTAGCTAATGTATCCACCAGAAAAGTCGTTACCGAAGGTAAGTAACTCGTTCTTCTGGCTATTTAGGGTCTCTGCTTTGGGAAATTCTTTAGATAACGAATGCAAGACCTCATCAGAGTTCCTCTGCATCTCTCTCTTCACCTTCTGCCAAGGAATCAACGACTGACTGCTCAGGAAGCCTGCAAAACCGCAACAAAGTAGCAAAGACGACTACTGCAACTTTGTATTGCTGATCCTGCCGCCTTCTCAACTGTTTTCCTAGTGGTGCATGCTGTGGGGGTAGTCTGCCTCCTCTCTGCACTAGAAGCTCCGAAGAAATCTCCAGTGGGACGCCGAAATCCTCCCCCTGCAACCGCAGGCACCAAAAGAACTGCATCACCGGTCCTCTGGGTCCCCTCTCAGCACGACGAGCGTGGTCCCTGGAACTCAGCAACTCTGTCCAAGTGACTCCCACAGTCCAGTGACTCTTCAGTCCATCTTTGGTGGAGGTAAGTCCTTGCCTCCCCATGCTAGACTACATTGCTGGGTACAGCGTGATTTGCAGCTGCTCCGGCTCCTGTGCACTCTTAAAGGATTTCCTTTGTGCACAGCCAAGCCTGGGTCCCTGACACTCTAACCTGCAGTGCACAACCTCCTGAGTTGTCCTCCGGCGTCGTGGGATCTCCTTTTGTGACTTCGGGTGAGCTCCGGTTCACTCCTCTTCGTAGTGCCTGTTCTGGCACTTCTGCGGATGCTGCCTGCTTCTGTGAGGGCTCCCAATCTTGCTGGGCGCCCCCTCTGTCTCCTCACGCAATTGGCGACATCCTGGTCCCTCCTGGGCCACAGCAGCATCCAAAAACCCTAACCGCAACCCTTGCAGCTAGCAAGGCTTGTTTGCGGTCCTTCTGCGTGGGAACACCTCTGCAAGCTTCTTCACGACATGGGACATCCATCCTCCAAAGGGGAAGTTTCTAGCCCTCTTTGTTCTTGCAGAATCCACAGCTTCTACCATCCGGTGGCAGCTTCTTTGCACCCTCAGCTGGCATTTCCTGGGCATCTGCCCAATCTCAACTTTGTCGCGACTCTTGGACTTGGTCCCCTTTTTCCACAGGTACTCTTGTCCGGAAATCCACTTTGGTTGCATTGCTGGTGTTGGTCTTCCTTGCAGAATTCCCCTATCACGACTTCTGTGCTCTCTGGGGAATATAGGTGCACTTTACACCTACTTTTCAGGGTCTTGGGGTGGACTATTTTCTAACCCTCACTGTTTTCTTACACTCCCAGCGACCCTCTACAAGCTCACATAGGTTTGGGGTCCATTTGTGATTCGCATTCCACTTTTGGAGTATATGGTTTGTGTTGCCCCTATACCTATGTGCTCCTATTGCAATCTATTGTGACTGTAAATTGCTTGCATTACTTCCTTTTGCTATTACTGCATATTTTTGGTATTGTGTACATATATCTTGTGTATATTTGCTATCCTCATACTGAGGGTACTCACTGAGATACTTTTGGCATATTGTGATAAAAGGAAAATGTCACTTACCCAGTGTACATCTGTTCGTGGCATTAGTCGCTGCAGATTCACATGCTGAGCATAGTCCGCTGCCTGGTGTTGGGCTCGGAGTGTTACAAGTTGTTTTTCTTCGAAGAAGTCTTTTTTGGTCACGGGACCGAGGGACTCCTCCCATTTCGACTCCATTGCGCATGGGCGTCGACTCCATCTTAGATTGTTTTCCCCGCAGAGGGTGAGGCAGGAGTTGTGTCTGCTATAAATAGTGCCCATGCAATGGAGTGAATACGTATGTACATAACAAAGTTTATATTTACCTATTTACAAATGTACAATTGTTTAAGATCTACTTCTAAACGGCTACAGGCTCCCGGGGAGGCGGGTGGGCGCATGTGAATCTGCAGCGACTCATGCCACAAACAGATGTACACTGGGTAAGTGACATTTTCCGTTCGATGGCATGTGTAGCTGCAGATACACATGCTGTGCATAGACTATAAAGCAGTTACCTCCCCTAAAAGCGGTGGTTTAGCCTGTAGGAGTTGAAGTAGTTTGGAATAATGTTCTTAGTACAGCTTGGCCCACTGTAGCTTGTTGTGCATTTAGTACGTCTACACAGTAGTGTTTAGTAAATGTATGAGGCGTAGACCATGTTGCAGCCTTACATATTTCGCTCATAGGAATGTTTCCTAGAAAGGCCATGGTAGCACCTTTCTTTCTGGTTGAGTGTGCCTTTGGTGTAATAGGCAGCTCTCTCTTGGCTTTAAGATAGCAGGTTTGAATACACTTAACTATCCACCTAGCAATGCCTTGTTTAGAGATTGGATTTCCTATGTGAGGTTTTTGAAAGGCGATGAACAATTGTTTCGTTTTTCTGATTAGTTTTGTTCTGTCAATGTAGTACATTAGTGCTCTTTTGATGTCTAATGTATGTAGTGCTCTTTCAGCTACGGAATCCGGCTGTGGGAAGAACACTGGCAATTCTACAGTTTGATTTAAATGGAACGGTGAGATAACCTTTGGTAAAAATTTTGGATTTGTTCTTAGAACTACCTTATTTTTGTGTATTTGAATAAAAGGTTCCTGTATAGTAAATGCCTGGATTTCACCCACTCTTCTTACGGATGTGATTGCAATGAGAAATGCGACTTTCCACGTTAAGTATTGCATTTCACAAGAATGCATGGGTTCAAAAGGTGGACCCATGAATCTTGTTAAGACGATGTTAAGGTTCCATGAAGGAACTGGTGGTGTTCTTGGTGGTATAATTCTTTTTAGGCCTTCCATAAATGCTTTAATGACTGGTATTCTAAATAGAGAAGATGAATGAGTAGTCTGTAGGTAAGCAGATATTGCTGCGAGATGTATTTTTATTGAAGAAAAAGCGAGATTTGCTTTTTGCAGATGTAGTAAATATCCTACTATGTCTTTTGTAGATGCGTGCAATGGTTGGATTTGATTGGTATGGCAGTAACAAACAAATCTTTTCCATTTAGATGCATAGCAATGTCTAGTGGAAGCTTTTCTAGCTTGTTTTATGACCTCCATACATTCTTGTGTGAGGTCTAAGTGTCCGAATTCTAGGATTTCAGGAGCCAAATTGCTAGATTCAACGATGCTGGGTTTGGATGTCTGATCTGTTGTTTGTGTTGTGTTAACAGATCTGGTCTGTTGGGTAGCTTGACATGCGGTACTACTGACAGGTCTAGTAGTGTTGTATATCAGGGTTGTCTTGCCCATGTTGGCGCTATTAGTATGAGTTTGAGTTTGTTTTGACTCAATCTGTTTACTAGATATGGAAGGAGAGGGGGAAAAGCGTATGCAAATATCCCTGACCAATTCATCCATAGAGCATTGCCCTGGGATTCGCGGTGTGGGTACCTGGATGCGAAGTTTTGGCATTTTGCATTTTCCTTTGTTGCAAATAGATCTATTTGAGGTGTTCCCCAAATTTGAAAGTAATTGTTCAGAATTTGGGGGTGAATTTCCCATTCGTGGACCTGTTGGTGATCTCGCGAGAGGTTGTCTGCTAGCTGGTTCTGGATCCCTGGAATAAATTGTGCCATTAGGCGAATGTGGTTGTGAATCGCCCACTGCCATATTTTTTGTGTTGGGAGACACAACTGTGTCGAGTGTGTCCCCCCTTGTTTGTTTAAATAATACATTGTCGTCATGTTGTCTGTTTTGACGAGAATGTATTTGTGGGTTATCAAGGGTTGGAATGCTTTTAGCACCAGAAATACTGCTAACAGTTCTAGGTGATTTATATGAAATTTTCTTTGATGTACGTCCCATTGTCCTTGTATGCTGTGTTGATTGAGGTGTGCTCCCCACCCTGTCATGGAAGCATCTGTTGTTATAACGTATTGAGGCACTGGGTCCTGAAATGGCCGCCCTTTGTTTAAATTTGTGCTGTTCCACCATAGAAGCGAGAGGTATGTTTGGCGGTCTACCAACACCAGATCTAGAAGTTGACCCTGTGCTTGTGACCATTGTGATGCTAGGCACTGTTGTAAGGGTCGCATGTGCAGTCTTGCGTTTGGGACAATGGCTATGCATGATGACATCATGCCTAGGAGTTTTAATACTATTTTTGCTTGTATCTTTTGTGTTGGAAACATGGCATGTATCACCTTGTGAAATGTTTGAACTCTTTGTGGACTTGGAGTGGCAATTCCTTTTGATGTGTTGATTGTCGCTCCTAGATATTGTTGTATGTGACACGGCTCTAGGTGTGATTTTGTATAGTTGATGGAGAATCCCAGCTTGTGAAGGGTTTGTATGACATATGTCGTGTCGGTTGTGCACTTTGTTATCGTGTTGGTTTTGATTAACCAATCGTCTAAGTAAGGGAACACGTGTATTTGTTGTCTCCTGATATGTGCTGCTACTACCGCCAGACATTTTGTAAATACTCTTGGCGCAGTTGTTATTCCGAATGGCAACACTTTGAATTGGTAATGTATTCCTTTGAATACGAATCTTAGGTATTTCCTGTGGGAAGGATGTATTGGTATATGAAAATATGCATCTTTTAGGTCTAATGTGGTCATGTTATCTTGCTGTTTGAGCAGGGGAATTATGTCTTGTAGTGTGACCATATGAAAGTGGTCTGATTTGATGTAGGTATTTAGTGTTCTGAGATCTAATATTGGTCTCAGAGTTTTGTCCTTTTTTGGAATTAGAAAGTACAGTGAGTAAACTCCTGTGTTTTTTTGTTGGGTTGGTACTAATTCTATTGCGTCCTTTTGTAGTAATGCTTGAACTTCTAGTCCTAGAAGTTCTAAATGCTGTTTTGACATTTTGCGTGTTTTCGGTGGGACGTTTGGAGGGAATTTGTGGAATTCTATGCAATAGCCATGTTGGATAATTGCTAGTACCCAATTGTCTGTTGTAATTTGTTCCCAAGATTCGTAGAACTGGCTTAGTCTTCCCCCCACAGGTGTTGTGTGAAGGGGTTGTGTGACTTGAAAGTCACTGTTTAGTTGGAGGGGTTTTGGGAGTTTGAAATTTTCCCCGACTTCTTGGGAATTGGCCCCCTCTGTATCCCCGAAAACCTCCCCTCTGGAATTGACCCTGGTAGGGTGTGGTTCTTGTTTGTGGAGTGGTGGTGTCTGTGGGTTGACCCCGAAACCCTCCTGTAGGAGGCTGGACTGGCTTGTAGTGAGTACCAAGGGGTACTTGCACCTTGCACCAGGCCCAGTTATCCCTTATTAGTGTATAGGGTGTCTAGCAGCTTAGGCTGATAGATAATGGTAGCTTAGCAGAGCAGCTTAGGCTGAACTAGGAGACGTGTGAAGCTACTACAGTACCACTTAGTGTCATATGCACAATATCATAAGAAAACACAATACACAGTTATACTAAAAATAAAGGTACTTTATTTTTATGACAATATGCCAAAGTATCTTAGAGTGTACCCTCAGTGAGAGGATAGGAAATATACACAAGATATATATACACAATAGCAAAAATATGCAGTATAGTCTTAGAAAACAGTGCAAACAATGTATAGTTACAATAGGATGCAATGGGGAAACATAGGGATAGGGGCAACACAAACCATATACTCCAAAAGTGGAATGTGAACCACGAATGGACCCCAAACCTATGTGACCTTGTAGAGGGTCGCTGGGACTATTAGAAAATAGTGAGAGTTAGAAAAATAACCCTCCCCAAGACCCTGAAAAGTGAGTGCAAAGTGCACTAAAGTTCCCCTAAGGACAAAATAGTTGTGTTAGAGGGAAAATGCAAGGAAAACACAAATCAGCAATGCAACAACGATGGATTCCTGACTGAGGGTACCTGTGGAACAAGGGGACCAAGTCCAAAAGTCACAAGCAACTCGGAGATGGGCAGATGCCCAAGAAATGCCAGCGGTTGGTGCAAAGAAGCTCTTACTAGGCTGAAGAACTGTGAATACTGCAGGAACGACAAGGGCTAGAGACTTCCCCTTTGGAGGATGGATCCCCCACGCCTTGGAGAGTCGTGCAGAAGTGTTTTCCCGCCGGATGGATGCCAACAAGCCTTGCTACACGCAAATCGTGCGTTTGGCGTTTTTGGACGCTGCTGGGGCCCAGGAGGGACCAGGAGGTCGCAAATTGGACCTGCAGAGAGAGGGGACGTCGAGCAAGACAAAGAGCCCTCACTGAAGCAGGTAGCACCCGGAGAAGTGCCAGAAACAGGCACTACGAGGATGCGTGAAACGGTGCTCGCCGAAGTTGCACAAAGGAGTCCCACGTCGCCGGAGACCAACTTAGAAAGTCGTGCAATGCAGGTTAGAGTGCCGTGGACCCAGGCTTGGCTGTGCACACAGGATTTCCGCCGGAAGTGCACAGGGGCCGGAGAAGCTTGCAAAGTCGCGGTTCCCAGCAATGCAGCCCAGCGAGGTGAGGCAAGGACTTACCTCCACCAAACTTGGGCTGAAGAGTCACTGGACTGTGGGGGTCACTTGGACGGTGTCGCTGGATTCGAGGGACCTCGCTCGTCGTGCTGAGAGGAGACCCAAGGGACCGGAGATGCAGCTTTTTGGTGCCTGCGGTTGCAGGGGGAAGATTCCGTCGACCCACGGGAGATTTCTTCGGAGCTTCTGGTGCAGAGAGGAGGCAGACTACCCCCACAGCATGCACAAGCAGGAAAACAGTCGAGAAGGCGGCAGGATCAGCGTTACAGAGTTGCAGTAGTCGTCTTTGCTACTATGTTGCAGGTTTGCAGGCTTCCAGCGCGGTCAGCGGTCGATTCCTTATCAGAAGGTGAAGAGGGAGATGCAGAGGAACTCGGCTGAGCTCATGCATTCGTTATCTAAAGTTTCCCCAGAGACAGAGACCCTAAATAGCCAGAAAAGAGGGTTTGGCTACCTAGAAGAGAGGAAAGGCTACTAACACCTGAAGGAGCCTATCAGCAGGAGTCTCTGACGTCACCTGGTGGCACTGGCCACTCAGAGCAGTCCAGTGTGCCAGCAGCACCTCTGTTTCCAAGATGGCAGAGGTCTGGAGCACACTGGAGGAGCTCTGGACACCTCCCAGGGGAGGTGCAGGTCAGGGGAGTGGTCACTCCCCTTTCCTTTGTCCAGTTTCGCGCCAGAGCAGGGGCTAAGGGGTCCCTGAACCGGTGTAGACTGGCTTATGCAGAATTGGGCACATCTGTGCCCAACAAAGCATTTCCAGAGGCTGGGGGAGGCTACTCCTCCCCTGCCTTCACACCATTTTCCAAAGGGAGAGGGTGTCATACCCTCTCTCAGAGGAAGTTCTTTGTTCTGCCATCCTGGGCCAGGCCTGGCTGGACCCCAGGAGGGCAGCTGCCTGTCTGAGGGGTTGGCAGCAGCAGCAGCTGCAGTGAAACCCCAGGAAGGGCAGTCTGGCAGTACCAGGGTCTGTGCTACAGACCACTGGGATCATGGAATTGTACCAACAATGCCAGGATGGCATAGAGGGGGCAATTCCATGATCATAGACATGTTACATGGCCATATTCGGAGTTACCATGGTGAAGCTACATATAGGTAGTGACCTATATGTAGTGCACGCGTGTAATGGTGTCCCCGCACTCACAAAGTTCAGTGAATTGGCTCTGAACAATGTGGGGGCACCTTGGCTAGTGCCAGGGTGCCCTCACACTAAGTAACTTTGCACCTAACCTTTACCAGGTAAAGGTTAGACATATAGGTGACTTATAAGTTACTTAAGTGCAGTGTAAAATGGCTGTGAAATAACGTGGACGTTATTTCACTCAGGCTGCAGTGGCAGGCCTGTGTAAGAATTGTCAGAGCTCCCTATGGGTGGCAAAAGAAATGCTGCAGCCCATAGGGATCTCCTGGAACCCCAATACCCTGGGTACCTCAGTACCATATACTAGGGAATTATAAGGGTGTTCCAGTAAGCCAATGTAAATTGGTAAAATTGGTCACTAGCCTGTTGGTGACAATTTGAAAGTAATGAGAGAGCATAACCACTGAGGTTCTGGTTAGCAGAGCCTCAGTGAGACAGTTAGGCACCACACAGGGAACATATACATGCACACCTATGAGCACTGGGGCCCTGTGTGACAGGGTCCCAGTGACACATACATATAGGCCACAAACCTATGAGCACTGGGGTCCTGACCAGCAGGATCCCAGTGACACATAACAACCATACTGAAAACATAGTGTTTTCACTATGAGCACTGAGGCCTGGCTATCAGGATCCCAGTGAGACAGTGAAAACAGTGACAAACACCCTGACATACACTCACAAACAGGCCAAAAGTGGGGGTAACAAGGCTAGAAAGAGGCTACCTTCTCACACAACCCCCCCCCAAACGAAGGACAATAAGGCTAACCTTGGCCAGTTGAGACTTTATTGTCTAAGTGGTGATAAGTAGAGAGTAGCTCTGCAATAGACTGGTTACTCCCTTTATCATCCACTATATGGTTACTTCCCTGTGGGGATGTAAACCACCCTGTTTGAAGTTTTTTAGCTAAGCAACAATGTGAAGATGTATTTTCAGAGTTTCTATCAGTAAGTTTTAGTTTAGAGCAGTGGGAATTGTCCACTGAACCTATTTGTAGTGATGGAAATGCCAGACAGGGATGCTGTCTCAGAAAAGCCATAGCTGGGCAAAAACTTTGTCCATCTGGCTGGAAGAGAGAACAGGGATGCTGTTTCTCTTGAGTTGGAGCAGGGCAGGGATGCTGTCCTATGAGCTCCACACTAGGGCAGGGATGCTGTCCTAAGTGTTGTGAGGTAGTGCAGGGTTTCTGCACTAAAGTTTCTCTGGGAGGGTTGGAGGGATGCTCCATGTTAACTAAAATGGTGCTCTTTTTCTCACCAATGTTAGTTATCCCACAGAGAGGTACTTCTACCTCAGGGAGTCCAGCTTTGCCAGCTGATGATTCCCTTGGAACAGGTGCCACCCCAGGAGAGGTTTCTCCCACCACAGGAATTGTATCCTGAATGGTAGGGTGGTTAGGGGATACTGTGATACCCTTTTTACCTGTTGATGGAGAGGGATCCTGAGTTTTCAGGCCTTCTCTCCTTTGCTTTTTCATTTCACTTGAAATGAGAGGGAACAATTCCTCAGGGATGCCCAGCATGGCTGCATGGGCATAAAACTCTACATCAGCCCAACCTGAGGCCTCTAGGTCATTACCTAAGAGACAGTCTACAGGTAAGCTAGGTGATACCACCACCTGCTTAGGGCCAGTAACTCCACCCCAACTAAACTGAATTATAGCTAAGGGAAGAAACTTAGTGGAGTTATGGACATCAATAATCTTATACTGTTGTCCAATGATGTGTTGTTCAGGAGGCACTAGGTTTTCAGTCACCAAAGTGAAACTGGCACCTGTGTCCCTGTAGGCCAAGGCCTCAACACCATTTATTGAAACTGTCTGCCTGTACTTATCCATTGTAAGGGGACAAGCAGCCAGTGTGGCAAGGCCAATGCCACTAGGTGTGACATAAACTGTCTTGGGACTGATTACATCAGTTTCCACTATGGACCCATAAGTGAACCCAACTACACCCTTTGCTTGACTGTTGCCAGCAGTCCCACCACTAGTACCACTACTGCTAGGGGCACTAGAGCTTGATGTATTAGTGGTGGTAGGCTCAGGGGATTTACCTGGACAGGACTTATCCCCTGGCCTATGGCCTCTATTTTTACATACAAAGCACCAAGGCTTTTTAATGTGTGCAGGTTGGGAAGAAGAGGAAGAATTTGTTTTATCCCCACCCTCTGGAGAGTGTTTAAGATTTGAAGTGGGATCTTTGGTTTTACCCTTATCCCCATGCTTATCTTGAGATTTTTCACCATCTTTCTTCTTATTGCCATCTTTGTCACCCCCTGTATGAACTTTTCTGTTCACCCTTGTTCTGACCCATTTGTCTGCCTTCTTTCCCAATTCTTGGGGAGAGGTCAGATCAGAGTCTACCAGGTACTGGTGCAACAAATCCGACACACAA
This sequence comes from Pleurodeles waltl, assembly GCF_031143425.1. NCBI lineage: Eukaryota > Metazoa > Chordata > Amphibia > Caudata > Salamandridae > Pleurodeles > Pleurodeles waltl. Next base: position 1,713,140,924 of record NC_090445.1, on the reverse strand, counting down.
TTATTAAGTATATGCTCTCTCAGGATTGTGTTATACAGGCTTTCATAATCAGTAACTTTACTGCCATGTAACCACCCCTCCAAGGCCTTCACTGAATGGTCAATGAAATCAACCCAGTCTTGTGAAGACTCCTTTTTGGTCTCTCTGAACTTTATCCTGTATTGTTCAGTGGTTAAGCCATAACCATCCAGGAGTGCATTCTTAAGAACTGTAAAATTATTGGCATCATTTTCTTTCACAGTAAGGAGTCCATCCCTACCCTTTCCACTAAATGATAGCCATAGGATAGCAGCCCACTGCCTTTGAGGGACATCCTGTACAACACAGGCCCTCTCAAGTGCAGCAAACCACTTGTTAATGTCATCCCCCTCCTTATAAGGGGGAACTATCTTGTGCAGATTCCTGGAATCATGCTCTTTTGCAGGATGACTATGGGGAATACTGCTGCTGCCACCATGGGTATCTAAACCCAACTTCTGTCTTTCCCTCTCTATTTCTAAAGACTGTCTATCCAAATCCAGCTGTTGCTTCTTGAGCTTCAGTCTGGTTTGTTCCACTCTCAATCTATTGAGCTCCCTTTCTAACAATCTGTCATCAGGGTGGGTGGGAGGGACATTTCTAGATACAGAGGTATGATGGGAATGAACAGAAGGAGACCTGTCCCTTACAGAGGGCACCCTAACAGCTTGGCTACCAGCATAATGTGAGAGCACACCATCAGTATGGTGTGATTCAACCTCTGTACCAACTATGCTAGACTGTCTAGTAATGGGCAGGCTGAGAAGTTTCTTTCCTGAACCTTTTCCTGGGGGAGTCCCTGGATCAGATTGAAAACCATTAGCTACTTTTTCTACAGATTGGGCACTTATGGCCTTATCCTGTACTCTAAGCATATTAATTAACAGTTCTAAGGAAGGATTCTTCCCTACACTCAAACCTCTCTCTATGTAGAGACTCCTTGCTCCTTTCCAGCTAAGGTGATCATATGCAAGTTTGGACAGTTCAACATTTTTTCCTGTGCCAGACATTTTTTAGAGAGAGTTAAAGTGATAGAAAAAGAGAAAAAAGTTTTCAGAACTTTTTGGAAAGACAGAAAAAAAACTTTTTAAACTTTTAAGAACTTTTTGAAAGTTTAGAAGTACTTTTCAGCACTTAGAAAAGAGTGAAAAGAGGAAATGCAAAACTTTTTGGCTATGTGTATATACACTGACCTTGTTTTGTATATTTTTCTCTTATGAAAAGTACAATGACAAGAGTGGTAAGTAGTCTCAAGCACTTATCCCGTCGCTGCACAACCAATGTAGGAGGCTGGACTGGCTTGTAGTGAGTACCAAGGGGTACTTGCACCTTGCACCAGGCCCAGTTATCCCTTATTAGTGTATAGGGTGTCTAGCAGCTTAGGCTGATAGATAATGGTAGCTTAGCAGAGCAGCTTAGGCTGAACTAGGAGACGTGTGAAGCTACTACAGTACCACTTAGTGTCATATGCACAATATCATAAGAAAACACAATACACAGTTATACTAAAAATAAAGGTACTTTATTTTTATGACAATATGCCAAAGTATCTTAGAGTGTACCCTCAGTGAGAGGATAGGAAATATACACAAGATATATATACACAATAGCAAAAATATGCAGTATAGTCTTAGAAAACAGTGCAAACAATGTATAGTTACAATAGGATGCAATGGGGAAACATAGGGATAGGGGCAACACAAACCATATACTCCAAAAGTGGAATGTGAACCACGAATGGACCCCAAACCTATGTGACCTTGTAGAGGGTCGCTGGGACTATTAGAAAATAGTGAGAGTTAGAAAAATAACCCTCCCCAAGACCCTGAAAAGTGAGTGCAAAGTGCACTAAAGTTCCCCTAAGGACAAAATAGTTGTGTTAGAGGGAAAATGCAAGGAAAACACAAATCAGCAATGCAACAACGATGGATTCCTGACTGAGGGTACCTGTGGAACAAGGGGACCAAGTCCAAAAGTCACAAGCAACTCGGAGATGGGCAGATGCCCAAGAAATGCCAGCGGTTGGTGCAAAGAAGCTCTTACTAGGCTGAAGAACTGTGAATACTGCAGGAACGACAAGGGCTAGAGACTTCCCCTTTGGAGGATGGATCCCCCACGCCTTGGAGAGTCGTGCAGAAGTGTTTTCCCGCCGGATGGATGCCAACAAGCCTTGCTACACGCAAATCGTGCGTTTGGCGTTTTTGGACGCTGCTGGGGCCCAGGAGGGACCAGGAGGTCGCAAATTGGACCTGCAGAGAGAGGGGACGTCGAGCAAGACAAAGAGCCCTCACTGAAGCAGGTAGCACCCGGAGAAGTGCCAGAAACAGGCACTACGAGGATGCGTGAAACGGTGCTCGCCGAAGTTGCACAAAGGAGTCCCACGTCGCCGGAGACCAACTTAGAAAGTCGTGCAATGCAGGTTAGAGTGCCGTGGACCCAGGCTTGGCTGTGCACACAGGATTTCCGCCGGAAGTGCACAGGGGCCGGAGAAGCTTGCAAAGTCGCGGTTCCCAGCAATGCAGCCCAGCGAGGTGAGGCAAGGACTTACCTCCACCAAACTTGGGCTGAAGAGTCACTGGACTGTGGGGGTCACTTGGACGGTGTCGCTGGATTCGAGGGACCTCGCTCGTCGTGCTGAGAGGAGACCCAAGGGACCGGAGATGCAGCTTTTTGGTGCCTGCGGTTGCAGGGGGAAGATTCCGTCGACCCACGGGAGATTTCTTCGGAGCTTCTGGTGCAGAGAGGAGGCAGACTACCCCCACAGCATGCACAAGCAGGAAAACAGTCGAGAAGGCGGCAGGATCAGCGTTACAGAGTTGCAGTAGTCGTCTTTGCTACTATGTTGCAGGTTTGCAGGCTTCCAGCGCGGTCAGCGGTCGATTCCTTATCAGAAGGTGAAGAGGGAGATGCAGAGGAACTCGGCTGAGCTCATGCATTCGTTATCTAAAGTTTCCCCAGAGACAGAGACCCTAAATAGCCAGAAAAGAGGGTTTGGCTACCTAGAAGAGAGGAAAGGCTACTAACACCTGAAGGAGCCTATCAGCAGGAGTCTCTGACGTCACCTGGTGGCACTGGCCACTCAGAGCAGTCCAGTGTGCCAGCAGCACCTCTGTTTCCAAGATGGCAGAGGTCTGGAGCACACTGGAGGAGCTCTGGACACCTCCCAGGGGAGGTGCAGGTCAGGGGAGTGGTCACTCCCCTTTCCTTTGTCCAGTTTCGCGCCAGAGCAGGGGCTAAGGGGTCCCTGAACCGGTGTAGACTGGCTTATGCAGAATTGGGCACATCTGTGCCCAACAAAGCATTTCCAGAGGCTGGGGGAGGCTACTCCTCCCCTGCCTTCACACCATTTTCCAAAGGGAGAGGGTGTCATACCCTCTCTCAGAGGAAGTTCTTTGTTCTGCCATCCTGGGCCAGGCCTGGCTGGACCCCAGGAGGGCAGCTGCCTGTCTGAGGGGTTGGCAGCAGCAGCAGCTGCAGTGAAACCCCAGGAAGGGCAGTCTGGCAGTACCAGGGTCTGTGCTACAGACCACTGGGATCATGGAATTGTACCAACAATGCCAGGATGGCATAGAGGGGGCAATTCCATGATCATAGACATGTTACATGGCCATATTCGGAGTTACCATGGTGAAGCTACATATAGGTAGTGACCTATATGTAGTGCACGCGTGTAATGGTGTCCCCGCACTCACAAAGTTCAGTGAATTGGCTCTGAACAATGTGGGGGCACCTTGGCTAGTGCCAGGGTGCCCTCACACTAAGTAACTTTGCACCTAACCTTTACCAGGTAAAGGTTAGACATATAGGTGACTTATAAGTTACTTAAGTGCAGTGTAAAATGGCTGTGAAATAACGTGGACGTTATTTCACTCAGGCTGCAGTGGCAGGCCTGTGTAAGAATTGTCAGAGCTCCCTATGGGTGGCAAAAGAAATGCTGCAGCCCATAGGGATCTCCTGGAACCCCAATACCCTGGGTACCTCAGTACCATATACTAGGGAATTATAAGGGTGTTCCAGTAAGCCAATGTAAATTGGTAAAATTGGTCACTAGCCTGTTGGTGACAATTTGAAAGTAATGAGAGAGCATAACCACTGAGGTTCTGGTTAGCAGAGCCTCAGTGAGACAGTTAGGCACCACACAGGGAACATATACATGCACACCTATGAGCACTGGGGCCCTGTGTGACAGGGTCCCAGTGACACATACATATAGGCCACAAACCTATGAGCACTGGGGTCCTGACCAGCAGGATCCCAGTGACACATAACAACCATACTGAAAACATAGTGTTTTCACTATGAGCACTGAGGCCTGGCTATCAGGATCCCAGTGAGACAGTGAAAACAGTGACAAACACCCTGACATACACTCACAAACAGGCCAAAAGTGGGGGTAACAAGGCTAGAAAGAGGCTACCTTCTCACACCTCCCCTAAAAGATGGTTTTCGAAAAGAGCCTCTGCTCTGCGGGGAGTAGAGTGCGCCCATGGCTTTGGCCATATCCGTGTCCTTTTTTAGCTTTTCGATGGCTGTGTCCACTTCAGGCCCAAAAAGTTGCTGCTCGTTGAACGGCATATTGAGGACTGCCTGCTGGATTTCGGTTTTGAACCCGGACGTGCGCAGCCATGCGTGTCTCCTAATTGTGACAGCTGTATTTATTGTTCTTGCAGCGGTTTCGGCTGCATCCATGGAAGAGCGGATTTGGTTATTTGAAATAGTTTGCCCCTCTTCCACTATTTGCTGGGCCCTTTTTTGGAATTCTTTGGGAAGATGGTCAATGAAAAGCTGCATCTCATCCCAATGTGCCCGATCGTATCTGGCCAGCAGTGCTTGAGAATTGGCGATACGCCATTGATTAGCTGCCTGCGCTGCGACTCTTTTCCCTGCCGCATCAAATTTGCGGCTCTCCTTGTCTGGAGGTGGTGCGTCGCCTGATGTATGCGAGTTGGCCCTTTTACGAGCTGCCCCCACAACTACCGAGTCCGGTGTTAATTGAGATGTTATGAACGCTGGGTCCGTGGGTGGTGCCTTGTATTTTATCTCCACCCTTGGAGTGATGGCCCTTGATTTTACAGGCTCCTGGAATATTTGTTTGGAGTGCCTTAACATTCCTGGGAGCATAGGGAGACATTGATATTGGCTATGGGTAGATGAGAGGGTGTTGAATAAAAAGTCATCCTCTATAGGCTCTGAATGTAATTGTACATTATGAAATTCAGCTGCCCTTGCTACCACTTGCGCATAGGAGGTACTGTCCTCAGGTGGTGATGGCTTGGTTGGGTATGAGTCTGGGCTATTGTCCGACACTGGAGCGTCATATAGGTCCCATGCATCCTGATCGTCCTGGCTCATTGTTGTTTGAGCTGGTGAGTGCATTAGTGGTGGAGTTTGCACTGGTGATGCCTGCTGTGGTGGAGAAGGTGGAGGCGTGACTTTTTTGACCACTTTAGTTTGTGGTTGTCTGTCATCTTTTTGGAAGACAAGTTTCCTTTTCCTCATTATTGGGGGAAGTGTTGTTATCTTCCCTGTACCTTGCTGTATATGAAGCCTCTTTTGGGTGTAGTCTGTATCTACACTTTGTAGTTCTTCTCCAAATCGGTGCATTTGGCTACTCATGCCTTGTTCCTCTGTGTAGGAAGCAATTGTGGCTGTCGAGGCTGTTTTCGGCACCGAAATCGTGTCCGTTGTTGGTTTCGGGACCGATTGAATTTTCGACGACTTCGGTAGGGTGTCTCGGTGCGAGTCTTTTCGGTGCCGACATCTTTGTGTCGATGTTTCTCGGAGCCACTGTCTCGGCTCCGAGATTGCTGTGTGGCGGTCCCTCGACCGGAGTCGGGTGTCTTTGCCACCAGCGTGCCCTTTTTCGGTGCCTTGGATAGGTCACCTTGTTTTTGGGTTGAGCCATGGCCTGTTGGCAGTGGCGTCCCCTGGGCTTTAGTCTTTTCGACAAACTTTGCTTTCGACGTCTTACTCACAGTTTGTGGCTCGGCGTCGGAATCTCCGGATTCTGAATCTTGGATCAAGAACGTTTCTTCCTCGTCCTCGAAACGCTGCTGTCCTGTCGGCGTGGACGCCATTTGCAATCTCCTGGCTCTTCGGTCTCGGAGTGTTTTTCTCGACCGGAAGGCTCGACAGGCTTCACAGGTATCCTCCTTGTGCTCGGGGGACAAGCACAAGTTACAGACCAAGTGCTGATCTGTATAAGGATACTTACTGTGCCATTTTGGACAGAAACGGAACGGGGTCCGTTCCATCAGCCTCGAAGTCGCACGCGGTCGGGCCGACCAGGCCCCAACGGGGGATCGAAATTACCCCAAAGTCTTACCGGAGCTCTTCGATATTCGGTGTCGATGTGTACTAACTATCCCGATACCGAACGCAACAATACCGACGATTTCTTCCGAGATTCTGACTAACTTTCCGACCCGAAACACGGAGCGAAAAGGAACACGTCCGAACCCGACAGCGGAAAAAAACAATCTAAGATGGAGTCGAAATGGGAGGAGTCCCTCGGTCCCGTGACCAAAAAAGACTTCTTTGAAGAAAAACAACTTGTAACACTCCGAGCCCAACACCAGGCAGCGGACTATGCTCAGCATGTGTATCTGCAGCGACACATGCCATCGAACATAAAGTACCTTTATTTTTAGTATATCTGTGTATTGTGTTTTCTTATGATATTGTGCATATGACACCAGTGGTATAGTAGGAGCTTTGCATGTCTCCTAGTTCAGCCTAAGCTGCTCTGCTATAGCTACCTTCTACCAGCCTAAGCTGCTAGAAACACCTCTTCTACACTAATAAAGGATAACTGGACCTGGTACAGAGTATAAGTACCCCTTGGTACCCACTACAAGCCAGGCCAGCCTCCTACACCCTGTAACTATGGGGCTGACAGATCGAGGCCCCTGTAACTACGGGGGCTCTGAGAGATCGAGGCCCCTGTAACTATGGGGGCTGTGAGAGATCGAGGCCCCTGTAACTATGGGGGCTGTGAGAGATCGAGGCCCCTGTAACTATGGGGGCTGTGAGAGATCGAGGCCCCTGTAACTATGGGGGCTGTGAGAGATCGAGGCCCCTGTAACTATGGGGCTGACAGATCGAGGCCTCTGTAACTGTGGGGGGCTGTGAGAGATCGAGGCCCCTGTTACTATGGGGGGCTGTGAGAGATTGCCCTCCTACAAGGATCTGGCAGCGAGGTGCCATGTGGGCTTGTTTCTGAGGTGGTTTGATGGCATGGATCACATGTACTATACTGTCTGGGGCGTCGTTGTTCATGTCTTCGGAGTGGTTCCTGTCTCCATAGCACTGACAACCGTTTTCATTAGGCATTGTTGCGGGAGGAATGGCATCCTTTTGCATATGGCTTCATTTTCCCACATGCCGAGCACTTTCCTTTCCGCCAGGCATTCCCCGGTATATGGAGTTGCATCACTGCACCATCAACAGGGCCTGTTGCTTGGGTGGCTTTCGTGCGGTCTTTCTTGCCATGGGGCGAAGCTTGCACAACTTGGTTGGCAGGTTCTGTCTTGCTTCGACTACGTTCTTGGAGACCTTGTAAATGGCAGCACCTGCTGGATGTAAGAGCATTGGTAGGTGTCTGGCCGCTTCTAACCATAAAGCTGCAAAGTACATCTTGAGGCTCTCCATCCAGGTCCTGCAATTCGCAGCTCGGGGGAACGGGAGCTGCTACTGCAAACGGCTCCATGGCAGGGATGGACACCACAGTGTGGGGCCTCCTTCTTTGGGGGGCAGGCACCAAAGGGGTTGAATGCAGATGCTATGTGTTGTCAGCTGTGCCCCGTGCTGGTTCGAGGTAGTGCAAGTCCTCATCCCTGGGACTGGTGTGGTTACAGGCTGGGATGTGCTGTCCTTGCTGCAGGGGTGAGTGGGGTGGTGGCTATGTTACGTGTATGCCACTCACCCTGGGCAGGTCTAGCAGGGATGGCCGCATCATCTTCTCTCCCCCTTGGTTGGCTGAGGCACAGCTGCAACGTAATGCACGTGCCGGATGATGTAGGCCTCTGGAGAGGAGAAGGAAGTAAGCGTGTGCTCTGGGGCCTCACTGTATATCAGAGGATTCACGTGGGGCCCTGCTATGCAGTGCAGCCTAGACCAGTGGTGCCTGGTAATGGCAGTAGGGTGGGGCCAGCCCCCCAGAGCTCACCCCCATTCCCTTTTAACTCCCCCAGCACCCATCCCCAGCATAACAAGAAGGAGCAGAAACCTAGGAAAGAGAGCAGAGCGGTGCGGAGAACGAAGCTTACAGGGGGCTGTAACCCCCCCCCCCACGGTGTGTAACATTTTACCCTTCCCAGGAAAAAGTGTCAACCAGAGTCCCTTTACCCTGTGTAACACCGCTCCCGCGCCCCCATCTATCACCCCAGAGGGGGAGGAGGGGCAGAAATAACAGAGAGACAGCACTGGTTAAATTGTTATATAGTGGACCTCACAGGGAGACCACAACAAAACACCCCCTGCTGCCCCCACTATCCCATCCCTCTCCCAACATGAGTTCCAAGGACCAGAGCGCTTCCCAGGCCCGCAAGTGCTTCAGCACCTAATGAGGTGTTTTAAGAGCTATACAGGTATAATAACCCACCTCTCTGCAGCCTCTCTTCCCCATGCTTCAGGTATGTCTTCAGATACTCGATGCACCTCCCCTCCAGGTAGTCCTTCCATTGATGATCGATGATCCTCTCTGAGTTCCGTCGGTCCTGCGTGATTCTGGCCACATCCATGGCCACCGTTCAGGTCAGTCTGTCCTTGTCCAAGCTGACGAACTCATGTCCGTCGAAGGCGTATTGTAAGAACCCCCCGAGGGAGCCGTCGTCCCGGAGCTCACAGCCGTACATCACCTGGAGCAAGTGGAGACCTGAAGGGGAAGAAAAAAGAACAGTGTGGGGCTGAAGCAACAGCGTGGTGAGGGATGGGGATAGATTGACGGTCTGAGGGGAACAGAGTATGGACCCGAGGAGAGAGTGAAGGTCTGACACCTCCAGGAAGGGAGAGGGGAGCCAAGAAAGTTCTGGGACGGAGCACTCTCCCTGAAGCTCAGAGCCAGACATCACCTGGAACATGTGGAGACCTGAGGGGCAGGAGGGAGCAGAGTGAGGGGCTGAGGAGGGAGCGAGGGTCTGATACCTGGAGGCAGAGAGGGGAGCCAAGAACCCCCCTCGACTGAGCTATCCACCCAGAATTCCCGGAAGGACATCTAGGGCCTAATGAAAATTTTAGGTGTTATTTTTCACACCTGATAAATAATACCTTACACGTGTTATTCATCAGGTGGGATAATTAACACCTATTATGAGTTTTTGGGGAATACTGTGCTGATTTTGGAGTTTAATGCAACTAAATCCACACAGCACAGAATACACAGTATGATTTTTATCTGCTAAAATGTAATGGCAGTTGAGGTATATAACACATCCCATAATTATCAGATGCATTAAATACCTTCAAACTCTTAATTTTGACCCTAGAGTAAACAGAAGTTTACGCATGAGTCAGAATATAAGGAACTGCTCATATTCAGGTCTGTATTGTGCAATGTGAAAAAATTGAAGAGGGGAGAGAAGCATTGGGCTTGAAGGAGCAAAGTGAGGGCCTGAGTAGGGAAAAGATCAGAGCGAGGGTCCGACATGCTGAGGCAGAGACTGAGGGGACCCAAGAAACTCCCAAGGAACCATTATGCTGAAGTTCACAGTCAGACATTTACTGGAGCATGTGGAGACCTGACGGGGAGGGGTGAAGAAGAGGGAGGGTCCGACACCTCAGGACAGACAGTGAAGGGATCAAAGAAACCCCCTCATGGTGGGAGAGGAGCACTGGGGACCAGACTAAAGTGAGTCCTCATGGAGGGCAGTACAGAGAGTGTGTGTGAAAGTGGGGGGCAGGAAAGAGTAAGGCCCTTGAGAAAGGTTGGAGGAGGATGGCTGGTCTTCTGTATTTACTACCCCCATCACTAACACCACCATGCCTCACCCGGCCCCCTGGTTTACTCACACGCCCTACTGTAGATCTGCCATCACTCACCCCCAGCCTGGTTGCCCCTTCCCTAGTGTCACTCACTCCAGATCTGGTTGACTGCTGCCCCAGCCTGTGTCACTCGTGAACAGTGAGGTCCTCCCCCCAACTTCCAACAGGTGTTACTCACCCCAAGTCCGACTGCCTTCATAGGTGTCAGTTACCGAGGTCTGATAAACCCCCCTTCTCCCCTTTGTCACTCACCCTCGGTCTGGTTGCCCCTTCCCCCCAGTGTCTCTCACCCCGGTCTGGTTGCCCCTCCCCTGGTGTCACTCAACCCAGGTCTGGCTACCTCCCCCCCCCAAGTGTCTCTCACCCCCTTCTGGTTGACCCTCCCCCGGTGTCACTCACTCCTGGTCTGGTTGATTCGCTCCATCACGGTCCTTACATCGTCCTTGAAGATCTGCTTGCTCAATCAAGCTCTCTCTGTCTCCCTCTCCCAGTACTGGGGGTCCTCGGCGGTGATCTTCCCCATCCAGGGGGCCCGGGGCACCACCCTGAGGCTCTCACTGGTGTAACCTGCGATGGGGACGTCATCCATATATCCACTATGGAGAACTTAGAGACCCCAGGGAGGGGCCCTGAGAGGGAGGAGTAGAAGTACTGGAGGGATTGTGAGCCTGTGGGGAGAGGAACAGAGTGTTAAAGAAGAAAGACCACCCCTCTCCCGCAGGTAATACCTTCTCTCTGCTCCCCACACATTGCCCCCCCCACCATGCACTGTCCCATCCACTGTTCATGTTACTCTTCCAAATACACTGGACGCACACAGGGAGGGTCACCGAGAGGGAGGAGAAGTACTGGAGGGAGCGAGAGCTGGGGGGTGCAAGGAGGGGGATACAGATCGTCCCAGAACAGACCTCACTAGGGGGCAGCAAAAAATCCATACCTCCTCACTCACCAACGTAAGGCTTTGTCCTCCCCAGTCTCTACCATGCATGATGCTAACATGAGAGATCTGCAAGGGGGGTGGGGTAGAGGATAATACTTCACAAGGAGAAAGGGAGGTAAGCGTGCAAGTCTGGTGAGGGGGAGAGAAAACACCTCACAAAGAGCTGCATTAAAGGTGCCCCCGTGCAGTAGCATCCCCTGCCGCTCCAGCGGCCACTCCTCTCTTTTCCCGTTTTTAACACCACTCACAACGGTCTGACCATGCCCCTCCAACGCTTAGGGTGAGGCCCTAGATTTATCTGAACACGCCCTTCACTTACAGGGACCCCATGAATTACATGGTCCGCCTCCTCTGCTCCGTGCAAATGCCTAGACACGCATAGACAATGGAAAACACAGAGATGGGACTAGACCTCAGCACCATGTGCACCTATCAGATGAAGGATTTATGTAGGCCAGAGGGTGGAGGATTCCCAGTAGTGGGGACAGAAAGGTCCTTGTAATTTTATTAGGCACCAATTTGAAACGCTGGGTGAAAGGGATGAGGCTGTCGTTGCCTCTGAGGAGGGAACCATGGTAGTTGGAGGAGAGCGCTGTGCAATCAGGCCCATGGTAGTTGGAGGAGAGTGCTGTGCAATCAGGCCCATGGTAGTTGGAGGAGAGCGCTGTGCAATCAGGCCCATGGTAGTTGGAGGAGAGCGCTGTGCAATCAGGCCCATGGTAGTTGGAGGAGAGCGCTGTGCAATCAGGCCCATGGTAGTTGGAGGAGAGCGCTGTGCAATCAGGCCCTAGGACCCCCTTAGGACAGATCTATCCCAGACACACCCGAAGTGTGTCCTCTAATGCATCTTCCAGGGATTCACCAAGGCACACACACCACCTTTCGTTTCTAGAATAACTCAGGTGTATACACCACCTCTGATTTCTAGGGTACCACCGTCACCAATCACGAGTAAATCCCTTGGTTGTGTTCAGTTTACGAGAGACCCTAAACTTGCAGTAGGCACTTCAGAAAGCTAAGACTGAGGAAGATGAGAAGGATAGAGTGTTTGAGAGGGAGAAGCTAAGCCTAGCGTGCAGGAAACAAGAGAAGAGTTGAGACTGAAGGAATTGGCCCGGAAAGAGGAATTGCAAGAGGTGGAGGGGAAACAAAGAGAGAGGGAGGAGACACCTAAGGAAAAGGAAAGAGCTGAAGAGAGCAAGGATAGCCTTTGAGCAAGATAAACTTAGGGTGGCAGCAACAATAACTCCGTCTGAGATAGGAAACTCTGCATCCGGTTCAGGCCAGGTTGTGGCCAAGGCTCCTAAAGATCTTGCGCATGTACATGTTGAAAGTTGGGATGTTTTGCAATGGTTTGTGAATTCTGAGGTCACTTGCAATGCACGGGCCTTATGTGAGGAGTCTAAGGCAGCTGCCTTAATGGGGTGCATGCCATTAGAAGAAGTGCCCATTACTCTTTTTCAATCAGATGGTACAATGCTCACAAATCAAGTATTGAAAATACAATATATATATAACATCTGTAGTACGAAGTCCTAATCATTCAGTACAATGTTCCCAGATTTAGGGGGAAAAACTGACTGAACAGAGACAGGACGCAGCAGCTCTTTACTGAAATGCAATCAATGCTGTTCTCTGTTACAAACACCACAGGGACATATATCACTCTGGACTGAAAATACATTGTGGTTCACAAGTTAAATGAGAGGGTTAAATGAGATTACTACTATGTGTTGGTAATTTATTTTTGGCAACAGGGTAGTGCGTCTGTTGACAATAGTCTAATTTTATTGTTGTCAAATAAATCACATTTCGAGTCGCTATACATTGAAGTACATCATTTGTAATTATCATTTTGTAACTAATCATTTTGTTGTATGTATCAGTGGTTATTGATTTTCTGCCTCACGTAAGGTATTCTGGGGAGCTGAGGTCCTTCGCTCATACCCGCATATAAGTAACTGAGACTGAAGATTTTCCCTCCACGAGGCACTGAGTTCTGTTTTTGTTTCAGAGAGAGGGCACAAGGAAGGGGCCTGGGCACATCTCAGGAAGGTGATGAGGCTGGTAAGAGAATCATAAAGAGTAGGGCTGAGGCCCTGGGCTAACCTTTTGATGCACATATCACTGTGACTGACATCCAGGTGTGAACTCTAGTCACTCCCATGGCATGTGCTATGAGGATATCCGGTCGCTCCTGCTGTGTCTGCCTGCTTTTAAGAGAGCAAGAGAGGGCACGGGCACTTCCAAAGAAAGCAGACTCCCAACAAACTTCAAAGAATCAGACCCTAAATCACTTTTAGTGTCTGGAGAAGGACTATAAAACGGGGAGCTTGATACCCTAACATTTGTAATCTGACAAACAGTGAGTCGGGCTGAGGAAGGGGAGCTCTGCAAGACTTCTTCCTGCACCTGAGACTGGTAGTCTCCCTGCAAGGTGAGGGGAAATCACCCAGGGGAACCACGACCACCTGCCCTGGAGCCTGGAGCACCAGAGCCTGCTGCTTGCTGAGACCAGTGTGCCCTGTGAGGAAGAGGAGAGCCCTGTCGAGTAGACTCCTTGTGAAGTGCTTGGATGATGACGGCTGACCAAATCACCCTAAATGTATCAATTGTATTTGCTTTCTAAGAAATCTTAACGCTGGTGTGCACCTAATTACATTATTATAAGAAAGCGTTCACATCCGCCTATAACTGTTTCCTGCTCACAACGGGGCACATCTTTCTAAACAGCAAAACACGCAAGAATGTCCAACATTTATTGTTCTGCATTTTACAGGTGAAAATACAGATGGTGGCAACGGGCATTCTAAACAGTAAGCCAGTGTGGTTTACATCTTTACACACAGTCCTCTCCTAGGTGTTACACTGATTATCAGATGCAACTGATCTACACTCACAGGGCCCTTGCTGCATTACACTGATTCCTACACATCCCTCTTCTATTACACTAATTTCCACACCCCTCTTCTGTGTTACACTGATTACCACACATCCCTCTTCTGTGTTACACTGATTACCACACATCCCTCTTCTGTATTACACTGACTTACACATCCCTCTTCTATTACACTGATTCCCACACATCCCTCTTCTGTGTCACAGTGATTTCCACATCCCTCTTCTGTGTTGCACTGATTCCCACACATCCCTCTTCCGTGTGACACTGATCCCGAACATCCCTCTTCTGTGTTACACTAACCCACACTCACAGCCCTCTCACTGAGTTACACTGATTCCCACACATCCCTCTTCTGTCACACAGATTCCCACATGTCCCTCTTCTGTGGGACTAGGGTCTGTCTGGCCATTTCCATTCTCCGAGACAATCCTGAGGAGAGGATGTTCCAGATTCCCGAGTGCATCACTGCAATGGCTAGCTGTAGGCAGTTGCCTGTTTTGGTGGCCTCCACACTGTGGGCTAGGGATACTGGGAGAGGCCACAACTGCTCCACAACCATCCTGACGTATACATCTGTGTCTGCCACCTCCATCGCTTCCAGGGGCATGGGTGGCCAGACATGCCATGATACCCAGCGGGATTGTGTGCTTCACGCGTGTACTCCACTGATCATTGGTACTCCTGCAGCTGGAGAATCCCCTTCTTTATCCTTTGGGGGAGGGTTAGTTGAGGATCCTCCGAACAGAGGGATTAGTGGCTTGTGGGTGGTACTGACAGTGAAGGGGGGGCCACACAGTTATAGGTGGAAGTGGCTGCAGCCCCAGTGGATTGAGATTGCCTCCTTTTCAATGTGGCAGCAGCGATGCTCCTTGGAGGTCAGAGCCCGGCTGGTGTATGCGATGAAAGCCTACTCTTTGCATGGCTGCCTCAGTGAGAGCACGGCTCCCACACCAGTAGGGGGAGCATCCAATAACAGTTCTGCATCCTTCTATGGGTTAAAGTAGGCAATATAAGTATAGTCGGATAACACTCAGTGGCTTGAAATGCTATCTTCTGTTCGTCACATCATCGGAAAGGTATAGATGCTTTTGTGGAGGGGCTTTGTAAGGGTGGTGACAATTTGCATAAACCAGCCGCAGTACGTGACCATCCCAAGGAAGCTCCTCATGCCTGTCAGTGTTTGGGACCAGCACTGACTGGATGTCACAGACCTTGGTGGGATGATCCCTTTTGAGAAGAAGCAGTATCTGAAAAAGCATATCTTCTCCTTCAGTAACTCGCACTTGTGTACCATGAGCCCACTGTTTTGAAGACGGCTGAACACAGCAAGCAGTCTGCTGAGGTGTTCTTCTAGGGTGGCTGCGTGCACCAGGATATTGTCGCTGATATTGAATACCTCTATGTATCCTGCCAGGTCTCCTCTAGTGATGTCTTGCAATACTTCGGCCAAGTTGGAGATACTGAAGATGAGTGTTTGTACCGCTCAACCCGAGGAGACTGGATGTGTGACACGACGTGGCACAACTGGTGCCAGTGGAATCGGATAATGTCTTGATCTTCAGTCCATCTTAGAGAACCCGTGGGAGCCTGAGAACTCCCTCACAATATCTTCAACTGTCAGGGTCAAGTGGCTCTCCCTTTTAATGGCCATCTTTGTGAGGCGCATGCTGGCGCATATTCACACATCCCCGAATTGTTTTAGCTCCCTGGCCACAATGATGGGTGAGACACAGGGCTGGCCTCGGCCCCCAAAGCCTTTCAATGATGTTTTAAGCCTCAAATTTCCAAAGGCTACTAGCCTGTGGAGCAGGGCGACAGGTTGTATGGATTGGTCGATGTGTAGGTGGACCACGCGGCCTTTCAGAGAGCGAATGCCTTTCGACAGATGTTCGAATTCATCGAGGAGGGAGTTGATTGCACTGGAGTTGACTCCAAATGTGAACTGAACCAGCTGGAGGCGTTCGACCGTTTGGAAAATTAAGAGCATGCCCACTTATCCTCGGGTGACGTAAATCTTTGCCTTCGTGACCTGGGCTTGGTGTATGACGTTCCAGTAAAGGCTCCTGCAAAGGAAAGGCATGTGGTGGTGCCAAAAGCAAACACCCTGGTGGTTTAGGGTGAAGGATTGGTGGGGTGGGCACTGACTGGTATAGCATCAGCAGCAATATGTTGATAGAGGCCCCTGTAACTATAAAGCTGTGACAGATCGAGGCCCCTTTAACTGTGGGGGTCTGTGAGAGATCGAGGCCTCTGTAACTATGGAGCTGTGACAGATCGAGGACCCTGTAACTATGGGGCTGTGAGAGATCGAGGCCCCTGTAACTATGGGGCTGTGAGAGATCGAGGTCCCTGTAACTATGGGGCTGTGACAGATCGAGGCCCCTGTAACTATGGGGGCTGTGAGAGATCGAGGACTCTGTAACTATGGGGGGCTGTGAGAGATCGAGGCCCCTGTAACTATGGGGGCTGTGACAGATCGAGGCCCCTGTAACTATGGGGGCTGTGAGAGATCGAGGCCCCTGTAACTATGGGGCTGTGAGAGATCGAGGCCTCTGTAACTATGGGGGACACTGAGAGATCGAGGCCCCTGTAACTATGGGGGACACTGAGAGATCGAGGCCCCTGTAACTATGGGGCTGTGAGAGATCGAGGCCCCTGTAACTATGGGGGACACTGAGAGATCGAGGCCCCTGTAACTATGGGGGACACTGAGAGATCGAGGAACCTGTAACTATGGTGGCTGGGACAGATTGAGGCCCCTGTAACTATGAAGCTGTGAGAGATCGAGGCCCCTGTAACTATGGGGCTGTGAGAGATCGAGGCCCCTGTAACTACGGGGGCTGTGACAGATCGAGGCCCCTATAACTATGGGGCTGTGACGGATCGAGGAACCTGTAACTATGGGGGCTGGGACAGATTGAGGCCCCTGTAACTATGAAGCTGTGAGAGATCGAGGCCCCTGTAACTATGGGGCTGTGAGAGATCGAGGCCCCTGTAACTCTGGGGCTGTGAGAGATCGAGGCCTCTGTAACTACAGGGGCTGTGAGAGATCGAGGCCCCTGTAACTATGGGGCTGTGAGAGATCGAGGCCCCTGTAACTATGGGGCTGTGACAGATCGAGGCCCCTGTAACTATGGGGCTGTGAGAGATCGAGGCCCCTGTAACTATGGGGGGCTGTGAGAGATCGAGGCCTCTGTAACTATGGGGGGCTGTGAGAGATCGAGGGCCCTGTAATTTTGGGGGCTGTGAAAGATCGAGGCCTCTGTAACTATGGAGCTGTGAAAGATCGAGGCCCCTGTAACTATGGGGGCTGTGAGAGATCAAGGCCCCTGTAACTATGGGGGCTGCGAGAGATCAAGGCCTCTGTAACTATGGGGGCTGTGAGAGATCAGGCCTCTGTAACTATGGGTGCTGTGAAAGATCGAGGCCCCTGTAACTATGGGGCTGTGAGAGATCGAGGCCCCTGTAACTATGGGGCTGTGACAGATCGAGGCCCCTGTAACTATGGGGCTGTGAGAGATCGAGGCCCCTGTAACTATGGGGCTGTGACAGATCGAGGCCTCTGCAACTATGGGGGCTGTGAGAGATCAGGCCTCTGTAACTATGGGGGCTGTGAAAGATCAAGGCCCCTGTAACTATGGGGCTGTGAGAGATTGAGGCCCCTGTAACTATGGGGCTGTGACAGATCAAGGCCCCTGTAACTATGGGGCTGTGAGAGATCGAGGCCCCTGTAACTATGGGGCTGTGAGAGATCGAGGCCCCTGTAACTATGGGGCTGTGACAGATCGAGGCCCCTGTAACTATGGGGGCTGTGAGAGATCAAGGCCTCTGTAACTATGGGAGCTGTGAGAGATCGAGGCCCCTGTAACTATGGGAGCTGTGAGAGATTGCCCTCCCACAAGGATCTGGCAGCGAGGTGCCATGTGGGCTTGTTTCTGAGGTGGTTTGATGGCATGGATCACATGTACTATACTGTCTGGGGCGTCGTTGTTCATGTCTTCGGAGTGGTTCCTGACTCCATAGCACTGACAACCGTTTTCATTAGGCGTTGTGGCGGGGGGAATGGCACTCTTTTGCATTCGGCCTCATTTCCCCACATGCCGAGCACTTTCCTTTCCGCCAGGCATTCCCCGGTATATGGAGTTGCATCACTGCACCATCAACAGGGCCTGTTGGCTTGGGTGGCGTTTGTGTGGCCTTTCTTGCCATGGGGCGAAGCTTGCATAACTTGGTTGAAGGAATCTGTCTTGCTTCGACTATGTACTTGGAGACCTTGTAAATGGAATCACCTGCTGGATGGAAGAGGGTGTCTGTCCGCTTCTAACCATAAAGCTACCAAAGTACATCTTGAGGATCTCCACCCAGGTCCTCCATTTCGCAGCTCGGGGGAACGGGCGCTGCTACTGCAAACGGTTCTATGGGAGGGATGGACACCACGGTGTGGTGCCTCCTTCTTTGGGGGGCAGGCACCAAAGGGGTTGAATGTGGGGGCTATTGTAGGAAAGTAGCCTCTTTCTAGCCTTGTTACCCCCACTTTTGGCCTGTTTGTGAGTATAAGTCAGGGTCTTTTTCACTGTCTCACTGGGATCCTGCTAGCCAGGGCTCAGTGATCATAGTGAAAACCCTATGTTATAAGTGTGGTTGTTATGTGTCACTGGGATCCTGCTAGCCAGGACCCCAGTGCTCATAAGTTTGTGGCCTGTATGTGTTCCCTGTGTGGTGTCTGTCTCACTGAGGCTCTGCTAACCAGAACCTCAGTGGTTATGCTCTCTCTGCTTTCCAAATGTGTCACTAACAGGCTAGTAACTAAATTTACCAATTCACATTGGCATACTGGTACACCCATATAATTCCCTTGTATATTGGTACTGAGGTACCCAGGCTATTGGGGTTCTAGGAGATCCCTATGGGCTGCAGCATTTCTTTTGCCACCCATAGGGAGCTCTGACAATTCTTACACAGGCCTGTCACTGCAGCCTGTGTGAAATAACGTCCACGTTATTTCACAGCCATTTACCACTGCACATAAGTAACTTATAAGTCACCTACATGTCTAACATTCACCTGGTGAAGGTTGGGTGCAAAGTTACTTAGTGTGTGGGCACCCTGGCACTAGCCAAGGTGCCCCCATATAGTTCAGGGCAAATTCCCCAGACTTTGTGAGTGCGGGGACACCATTACACGCGTGCACTATACATAGGTCACTACCTATGTATGGCGTCACAATGGTAACTCCGAACATGGACATGTAACATATCTAAGATCATGGAATTGTCACCCCAATACCATTATGGTATTGGGGGGACAATTCCATGATCCCCTGGGTCTCTAGCTCAGAACCCGGGTACTGCCAAACTGCCTTTTTGGGGTTTCCACTGCAGCTGCTGCTGCCAACCCCTCAGACAGGTTTCTGCCCTCCTGGTTTCCAGGCAGCCCTGGCCCGGGAAGGCAGAACAAAGGATTTCCTCTGAGAGAGGGTGTTACACCCTCTCCCTTTGGAAATATGTGTGAAGGGCTGGGGAGGAGTAGCCTCCTCCAGCCTCTGGAAATGCTTTGATGGGCACAGATGGTGCCCATCTCTGCATAAGCCAGTCTACACCAGTTCAGGGATCCCCCAGCCCTGCTCTGGCGCGAAACTGGACAAAGGAAAGGGGAGTGACCTCTCTCCTGACCAGTACCTCCCAGGGGAGGTGCCCAGAGCTCCTCCAGTGTGTCCCAGACCTCTGCCATCTTGGAAACAGAGGTGTTGGGGGCACACTGGACTGCTCTGAGTGGCCAGTGCCAGCAGGTGACATCAGAGGCTCCTTCTGATAGGCTCTTACCTCTCTTGGTAGCCAATCCTCCTAACCTAGTAGCCAAACCTCCTTTTCTGGCTATTTAGGGTCTCTGCTATGGGGAATTCTTTAGATAACGAATGCAAGAGCTCACCAGAGTTCCTCTGCATCTCCCTCTTCACCTTCTTCCAAAGGATCGCCTGCTGACTGCTCCAGGACGCCTGCAATACCGCAACAAAGTAGCAAGACGACTACCAGCAACATTGTAGCGTCTGATTCTGCCGGCTTTCTCGACTGTTTCCAGGTGGTGCATGCTCTGGGGTTAGCCTGCCTTCACCCTGCACCAGAAGCTCCGAAGAAATCTCCCCTGGGTCGACGGAATCTACCCCCTGCTAACGCAGGCACCAAAAGACTGCAACACTGGTTTTCTGGGTCCCCTCTCATCTTAACGAGCGTGGCCCCGGGAAGACAGCAACACTGTCCAAGTGAATCCTACAGTCCAGTGACTCTTCAGTCCAAGTTTGGTGGAGGTAAGCCCTTGCCTCCCCACGCTAGACTGCAAAGCTGTGTACCACGTGATTTGCAGCTGCTCCGGCTCCTGTGCACTCTTCCAGGATTTCCTTCATGCACAGCCAAGCCTGGGTCCCCAGCACTCCGACCTGCAGTGCACAAGCTTCTGACTTGTTCTCCGGCGTCGTGGGACTTCCTTTTGTGACTTTGCATGGACTCCGGTTCACTTTTCTTCTAAGTGCCTGTTGGGGTACTTCTGCGGGTGCTGCCTACTTCTGGGAGGGCTCTCTGAGTTGCTGAGCACCCCTCTGTCTCCTCCTCCAAAAGGCGACATCCCTCCTGGCCCACAGCAGCACCCAAAAACCTCTACTGCGACCCTTGCAGCTAGAAAGGCTTGTTTGCGGTCTTTCTGCGTGGGAAGCTCTGCAAGCTTCATCGCGACGTGGGACATCTGTCTTCAAAAGAAGAAGTTCCTAGTCCTCTTCTTTCTTGCAGAACTCCAAGCTTCTTACAACCGGTGGCAGCTTCCTTGTACCTTCAGCTGGCATTTCCTGGGCTCCTGCCCCTCCTCGACACTGTCGAGACTATTGGACTTGGTCCCCTTGTCTTACAGGTACTCAGGTCCGGAAATCAGTTATCAGTGCACTGCTGGTGTGTTTTGTTTGTTTGACACATGCTTTATTCGATCAGTCAATCATCAAAGAGAAAATACAATAATAATAAATAAGGATAAAACCAGTAATAATAAAAATATTATATTATAAAACATAAATAGAAATTGTGGAACATAGGTTACTGAGCATACTATAATTAAAAGAATTCTCAGGACACATAATACACATAATACGATTTCAGCCCCTTTCCTATAATCCTTGTAAGAGTAAGAGAATAAAGAATAAAAGTAAGGCTCTAATTAAGACACAGTCTTTGCAATGGAATTTCGTATTCGCCATGCTACTAATAAATATTTACTGACAGCAAGTATTAAAACCGTGGAATGATGACTTTTTAAAATCCTCAAAGCAGAGGCACAATCTCTTATCCCCATATCGCGGCAGATATGACAGATCCACTTAGACCTGGGAAGAGAATAAGCAGGGCAAAAAAACATGAAATGCTCAATCGTTTCTGGTTTTGCGTCACAGGCTGGGCATGTACTTGTATCTGTTTTTGTACCCCATCTGCACATCAATGTCTTCAATGGCAGCGACCCGAAACGGAATCTGGCATATAAGCTTTTGCCAAGAATGTCAGGTATATTGTCTAGATAGGGTTCAAATTGAGGATACCATTTAAAATCTGTAAAATGATTTGTTAAAGTGCCATGAGTTCTATGAGTAATATGATCGTTATATACATGGGACCAATATATGCGTTTTAGCGCAATAGAATGAGCCTTTTCTAATTTATGGGGTTCCTCCCAAAAGTGGCTTAGGCCGAGTTTGTTAAACCAACTGGATACATGTTTGACCCAGGGAATAGAAGTTGAATTGGGGCACATAAGCAGGTCGTGGAGTGAGGACTTATAAACGTCTAGTTCGGGGTTGGTCCATAGTCGTATCCAATATAATAATGGTCTTAGGATGATCAGATCGGCTATGCGTCTCAGGCCTAAGTCTAAGAACAGAGGTAGCAGTGGAGTACTAGGAGGACAAGCACACAGAGACCTCGCAAAACTATTCTCACTAATAGTGAGCCTGTTACAGTCAGAAAAACCCCAAACCTCTGCTGGTGTGTTTTCTTCCTGCAGAATCCCCCTATCACGACTTCTGTGCTCTCTGGGGGTAGTAGGTGCACTTTACTCCTACTTTTCAGGGTTTTGCGGTGGGGTATTTTTCTAACCCTCACTGTTTTCTTCCAGTCCCAGCGACCCTCTACAATCTCACATAGGTTTGGCATCCATTCGTGGTTCGCATTCCACTTCTGGAGTATATGGTTTGTGTTGCCCCTATACCTATGTGCTCCTATTGCAATCTATTGTAATTCTACACTTACCTAATTTTGATTTGTGTACATATAACTTGTGTATATAACATATCTTCATACTGAGGATGCTCACTGAGATACTTTTGGCATATTGTCATAAAGATAAAGTGCCTTTATTTTTAGTGACTCTGTGTATTGTGTTTTCTTATGATATTGTGCATATGATATAAGTGGTATAGTAGGAGCTTTGCATGTCTCCTAGTTCAGCCTAAGCTGCTCTGCCATAGCTACCTTCTATCAGCCTAAGCTGCTAGAAACACCTCTTCTACACTAATAAGGGATAACTGGACCTGGCACAAGGTGTAAGTACCACAAGGTACCCTCTTTAAGCCAGGCCAGTCTC
The DNA here is from genome assembly GCF_031143425.1 of Pleurodeles waltl. Taxonomy (NCBI): domain Eukaryota; kingdom Metazoa; phylum Chordata; class Amphibia; order Caudata; family Salamandridae; genus Pleurodeles; species Pleurodeles waltl. Next base: position 1,713,118,470 of record NC_090445.1, on the reverse strand, counting down.
CTACAGCTATGTGTTGTCAGCTGTGCCTCGTGCTGGTTTGAGGTAGTGCAAGTCCTCATCCCTGGGACTGCTGTGGTTACAGGCAGGGATGTGCTGTCCTTGCTGCAGGGGTGACTGGGGTGGTGGCTATGTTACGTGTATGCCACTCACCCTGGGCAGGTCTAGCTGGGCTGGCAGCATCATCTTCTCTCCCCCTTGGTTGGCTGAGGCACAGCTGCGACGTAATGCACGTGCCGGATGATGTAGGCCTCTGGAGAGGAGCAGGAAGTAAGCGTGTGCTCTTGGTGCCTCACTGTATATCAGAGTATTCACGTGTGGCCCTGCTATGCAGTGCAGCCTAGACAAGTGGTGCCTGGTAATGGCAGTAGGGTGGGGTCAGCCTCCGAGAGCTCACCCACCCATCCTATGTAACTCCCCCAGCACCCATTCGCAGCATAACAAGAAGGAGCAGAAACCACGGAAAGAGAGCGGTGCAGAGAACGAAGCTCACAGGGGGCTGTAAATCCTCCCCCCACGGAGTGTAACATTTTACCCTTCCCAGGAAAAAGTGTCAACCAGAGTCCCTTTACCTTGTGTAACACTGCTCCTGTGCCCCCATCTATCACCCCGGAGGGGGAGGAGGGGCAGAAATAACAGAAAGACAGCACTGGTTAAATTGTTATACTGTGGACCTCACAGGGAGACCACAACAAAACACCCCCTGCTGCCCCCACTACCCCACCCCTCTCCCACCATGAGTTCCAAGGACCAGAGCGCTTCCCAGGCCCGCAAGTGCTTCAGCGCCTAATGAGGTGTTTTAGGAGCTATACAATAATAACCCACCTCTCTGCAGCCTGTCATCCCCCAGCTTCAGGTATGCCTTCAGATACTCGATGCACCTCCCCTCCAGGTAGTCCTTCCATTGATGAGCGATGACTCTCTCCGAGTTCCATCGGTCCTGTGTGATCTTGGCCGCATCCATGGCCGCCGTCCAGGTCAGTCTGTCCTTGTCCAAGCTGATGAAGTCGTGTCCGTCGAAAGCGTATTGTAGGAACCCCCCGAGGGAGCCGTCGTCCTGGAGCTCACAGCCGTACATCACCTGGAGCAAGTGGAGACCTGAAGGGGAAGAAGAAAGAACAGTGTGGGGCCGAAGCAACAGCGTGAGAGATGGGGATAGACTGACGGCCTGAGGGGAGCAGAGTATGGACCCAAGGAGAGAGTGAAGGTCTGACACCTCCAGGAAGAGTGAGGGGAGCCAAGAAAGTTCCCGGACGGAGCACTCTCCCTGAAGCTCACAGCCGGACATCACCTGGAACATGTGGAGACCTGAGGGGCAGGAGGGAGCAGAGTGAGGGGCTGAGGAGGGAGCGAGGGTCTGATACCTGGAGGCAGAGAGGGAAGCCAAGAACCCCCCTCGACTGAGCTATCCACCCAGAGTTCACGGATGGACATATAGGGCCTAATGAAGAGTTTAGCTGTTATTTCTCACACCTGATAAATAATACCTCACACGTGTTATTTATTTTGTGGGATAATTAACACCTATTATGAGTTTTGGGGGAATACTATGCAGATTTTGGAGTTTAATGCAACACAATCCACACAGCACAGAATACACAGTATGATTTTTATCTGCCAAAATGTAATGGCAGTTGAGGTGTATAACACATCCCATAATTATCAGATGCATTAAGTACCTTCAAACTCTTAATTTTGACCCTTGTGTAAACAGAAGTTTACACAAGGGTCAGAATATAACAAACTGCTCATATTCAGGTCCGTATTGTGCAGTGTGGAAAAATTGAAGAGGAGGGGAGAGAACAGTTGGGCTTGAAGGAGCAAAGTGAGGGCCTGAGTAGGGAAAAGATCAGAGCGAGGGTTCGACATGCTGATGCAGAGACTGAGGGGAACCAAGAAACTCCCACAAACCATCATGCCGGAGTTCACAGTCAGACATATATAGGAGCATGTGGAGACCTGACAGGAAGGGATGAAGAAGAGGGAGTGTCCGGACAGAGAGTGAAGGGATCAGAGAAACCTCCTCATGATGGGAGAGGAGCACTGGGGACCAGACTAAAGTGAGATCTGATAGACGGCCGTACGGAGAGTGTGTGTGAAAGTGGGCAGCAGGAAACAGTGAGGCCCTTGAGAAAGGTCAGAGGAGAATGGCTGGTCTTCTGTGTTTACTAACCCCATCACTAACACACCCATGTCTCACGCTGCCCCATGGTTTACTCACACCCCCTACAGTAGACCTGCCATCACTCACCCCCAGTCTGGTTGCCCCTTCCCTAGTGTCACTCACTCCAAATCTGGTTGACTGCTGCCCCAGCCTGTGTCACTTATGCGCAGTGAGGTCTTCCCCCCCATTTCCAGCAGGTGTCATTCACCCCCAGTCTGACTGCCTTCCCAAGTGTCAGTTACCCTGGCCTGGTTGAACCCCCTTTTGCCCCTGTGTCACTCAGATCTCGGACAGGTTGCCCCTTCCCTCCCCCCCCCAGTGTCTCTCACCACAGGTCTGGTACCCCCTCCACAGTGTCATTCAACCCCGGTCTGGTTGCCCCTTCCCCACCAGTGCCTCTCACCCCCGGTCTGGTTGCCCCTCCCCTGGTGTCACTCACCCCTCCCTCTGGTTTCCCCTTCCCCGATGTCACTCACCCCCAGTCTGGTTGATTCGCTCCACACGGTCCTAGAATCGTCCTTGAAGATCTGCTCGCTCAATAAGGTCTTTCTGTCTCCCTCTCCCAGTACTGGGGGTCCTCGGCGGTGATTTGCTCCATCCAGGGGGCCGGGGAACCACCCTGCGGCTCTCACTGGTGTAACTGGAGATGGGGACGTCATCCACATACCCACTATGGAGTACTTAGGGACCCCGGGTAGGGGCCCTGAGAGGGAAGAGTGGAAGTACTGTACGGAGGGTGAGCCTGTGGGGAGAGGAAGACAGTGTCAAAGAAGAGAGACCACCCCTCTCCCACAGGTAATACCTTCTCTCTGCCCCCAACATTAACCCCACCAGTCCACCGTACCATCTACTGTGCATGTTACTCTTACAGATAAACTGGACACACACAAGGAGGGTCACCGAGAGGGAGGAGAAGTACTGGAGGGAGCGAGAGCTGGGTGGTGCCGGGAATGGGATACCGATGGTCAGAGACCAAGAAACCCCAAGAGGGCACCCTACCTAAACCATGGCACCTTTATCGACCCTGCAGTAATTAAAGGCAGAGTGTGCCCTGCTGTGCTTTTAACCCAATGCCTGTAGAGGTTAAACAGCTGTATGCACAATGCCGGAAAAAAAAACTTTCTTTCAAGAACCCATAACTGGTGTCAAGATGTGGCAGTGAAAAGGGGGCGGAGGCACAAGGGGTCGTTCCCAATAGCCAATTCTGCAACAAGGACGAATTGAAGTCTTCATATGTTCTGGCTTGGAAAAGAGTCTGCATTTTAAAATATCTTCTGCGGTTCAGTCACCTGCTACAGAGACCTTTCAGGGAATAATCATATAGGCCAGGTGGGGGTTGGCTGGTGGTGTGAGAGAAGACGAACGGGGGGTGGGAGGGTGTTGCTGGTGGTATGAGAGAAGACGAATGGGGCATGGGAGGGGGTTGCTGGTGGTATGAGAGAAGACGAATGAGGCGTGGGAGGGTGTTGCTGGTGGTATGAGAGAAGACGAATGAGGGGTGGGAGGGGGTTGCTGGTGGTATGAGAGAAGACGAATGAGGGCATGGGAGGGGGTTGCTGGTGGTATGAGAGAAGACGAATGGGGGGTCATAGAATAGAGAGCACACATCCTCCTACATGTAATACCTTCCATTTGCACATTTATACAATACTGCACTCACCCCCCCAGCAAACCCCCTGCTGTCTGCAGTGCATGTCACTCATCTAAGAGAACTGGGGGCCCAGGAGGAGCCTCGAGAGTGAGCAGTTTTAGCACTAGAGGGAGTGAGACCCTGGGGGGGCGGAGTGAGACCCTAGGGGGGCAGAGAGAGGGACAGAGGGTCAGGGACAGGACCGCACACAGTAGCAGCAAAGCACACTCTCCTTGTAATATCTGTGACTCCCAGAGTGAAGGGAGGCATGTGCAGGGTGGGGGGACACGGAGAAACACCCCTGCATCAGGATATTATGGGGGCGCGTTACAATGGCGACAAGGATTGGGACAATTTAAAGAACAGGCCTGCGCTGCAATACTCTGCCTCGCCGCATGTCGCATTGTGAACAGACCCTGGGTGGCGGGTCTTGAACAGGGCTGCAGGGGAAAGTAACTCACCCGCTCCCTCTGGTTCTCACCCGGCCACCTGCAGCGGCCACGAGGGGGGTGAGTGGGGAACGAGGAGCGCGTGGACCGTGCCAGAATCACCTCAAGGAATATGAGGCAGTCCACTGCTACCAGAGGGCACACACACACTACAAAACACGCCTCACAACAGCTGCGCACAAGGCCCCTGCGCAGTGAACGATGCTTGCTGCACATCACTGTACAATAGTGAACGATGTTTGCTGCACATCATTGACAACAGCAGTGAACGATGCTTGCTGCACATCACTGTACAACAGTAGTGAACGATGCTCATTGCACATCACTGTACAACAGTAGTGAACGATGCTTGCTGCACATCACTGTACAACAGTAGTGAACGATGTTTGCTGCACATTACTGTACAACAGTAGTGAACGATGCTCATTGCACATCACTGTACAACAGCAGTGAACGATGCTCATTGCACATCACTGTACAACAGTAGTGAACGATGCATCCTGCACATCAGTGTACAACAGTAGTGAATGATGCTTGCTGCACATCACTGTACAACAGCAGTGAACGATGCTTGCTGCACATCACTGGAAACAGTAGTGAACGATGCTCGCTACACATCACGTACAACAGCAGTAAACGATGCTTGCTGCACATCACTGCACAACAGCTACAACAGCAGTGAACGATGCTTGCTGCACATCACTGTATAACTGCAGTGAACGAAGAATGCTGCACATCTCTGTACAACAGGAGTGAACGATGGTAGCTGTACATCACTGCACAACAGCTACAACAGCAGTGAACGATGCTTGCTGCACATCACTGTATAACTGCAGTGAACGAAGAATGCTGCACATCACTGTACAACAGCAGTGAATGATGCTTGCTGCATATCACTTTACAACAGTAGTGATAGATACTTGCTCCACATCATTGTACAACACTAGTATATGATGCTTGTTGCACATCAATGTACAACAGTAGTGATCGATGCATGCTGCACATCAGTGTACAACAGTAGTGAAGGATGCTTGCTGCACATCACTATACAACAGTAGTGAAGGATGCTTGCTGCACATCAGTGTACAACAGTAGTGAACGATGCTTGCTGCACATCACTGTACAATAGTAGTGAATGATGCTTGCTGCACATCACTGTACAACAGCAGTGAAGTATGCTTGCTGCACATCACTGTGCAACAGCAGTGAAGTATGCTTGCTGCACATCAGTGTACAACAGTAGTGAACGATGCTTGCTGCACATCAGTGTGCAACAGTAGCACATAACTGTACAACAGTAGTGAACAATGCTTGCTGCACATCTCTGTACAACAGGAGTGAATGATGCTTGCTGCACATCTCTGTACAACAGCAGTGAACGATGCTTGCATATCACTGTACAACAGTAGTGACGATGCTCGCTGCACATCACTGACAACAGTAGTGAACAATGCTTTCTGGACATCACTGGCAACAGTAGTAAACAATGCTCGCTGCACATCACTGTACAACAGTAGTGAACGATGTTCGCTGCACATCAGTGTAAAAAAGTAGGGAATGATGCTTGCTGCACATCACTGTGCAACAGTAATAAACAATGCGTGCTGCAAATCACTGTACAGCAGTAGTGAATGAGGCTTGCTGCACATCACTGTGCATCAGTAGTGAACAATGCTTGCTGCACATCACTGTACAACAGTAGTGAACGATGCTTGCTGCACATCAGTGTGCAACAGCAGTGAACGATACTTGCTGCACATCAGTGTGCAACAGCAGTGAACGATACTTGCTGCACATCAGTGTACAACAGCAGTGAACGAAGCTTGCTGCACATCACTGTACAACAGCAGTGAACGATGCTTCCTGCACATCAGTGTGCAACAGCAGTGAACGATACTTGCTGCACATCACTGTACAACAGCAGTGAATGATGCTTGCTGCACATCACTGTACAACAGCTACAACAGCAGTGAACAATGCTTGCTGCACATCACTGTAGAACTGCAGTGAACAAAGCTTGCTGCACATCACTGTACAACAGCAGTGAACAATGCTTGCTGCATATCACTTTACAACAGTAGTGATCGATACTTGCTCCACATCATTGTACAACAGTAGTAAATGATGCTTGTTGCACATCAGTGTACAACAGTAGTGATCGATGCATGCTGCACATCAGTGTACAAAAGTAGTGAACGATGCTTGCTGCACATCACTGTACAACAGTAGTGATTGATGCTCGCTGCACATCACTGACAACAGTAGTGAACAATTCTTGCTGGACATCACTGGCAACAGTAGTGAACGATGTTCGGTGCACATCACTGTACAACTGTAGTGAACGATGCTCGCTGCACATCAGTGTACAACAGTAGTGAATGCTGCTCGCTGCACATCACTGTACAACAGTAGTGAACGATGCTTGCTGCACTTCGCTGTACAACAGTAGTGAACGATGCTTGCTGCACATAACCTTGCATCAGTAGTAACAATGCTTGCTGCGCAGCACTGTGCAACAGTAGTGAAAGATGCTTGCTGCACATCAGTGTACAACAGTAGCACATCACTGTACAACAGTAGTGAACGATGGTTGCTGCACATCTCTGTACAACAGGAGTGAACGATGCTTGCTGCACATCACTGTACAACAGTAGTGGACAATGCTTGCTGCACATCAGTGTACAACAGTAGCGAACGATGCTTGCTGCACATCACTGTACAACAGTACTAAACAATGCTTGCTGCACATCACTGACAACAGCAGTGAACGATGCTTGCTGCACATCACTGTACAACAGTAGTGAACGATGCTCGCTGCACATCTGTGTACAACAGTAGTGAACGATGCTTGTTGTACATCACTGTACAACAGTAGTGAACGATGCTTGCTGCACATCAGTGTACAACAGTAGCACATCACTGTACAACAGTAGTGAACGATGCTCACTGCACATCAGTGTACAACAGTAGTGAACGATGCTCGCTGCACATCAGTGTCCAACAGTAGTGAACGATGCTTGCTGCACATCACTGTACAACAGTAGTGAACAATGCTCACTGCACTTCGCTGTACAACAGTAGTGAACAATGCTTGCTGCACATCACTGTGCATCAGTAGTAAACAATGCTACCTGCACATCACTGTGCAACAGTAGTGAACGATGCTTGCTGCACATCTCTGTACAACAGGAGTGAACGATGGTCACTGCACATCACTGTACAACAGCAGATAAACGATGCTTGCTGCATATCACTGGACAACAGTAGTGATCAATACTTGCTCCACATTATTGTACAACAGTAGTAAATGATGCTTGTTGCACATCAATGTACAACAGTAGTGATCGATGCATGCTGCACATCAGTGTACAACAGTAGTGAAAGATGCTTGCTGCACATCACTGTACAACAGTAGTGATTGATGCTCTCTGCACATCACTGACAACAGTAGTGAACAATTCTTGCTGGACATCACTGGCAACAGTAGTGAACGATGTTCGCTGCAAATCACTGTACAACAGTAGTGAACAATGCTTGCTGCACACCAGTGTACAACAGTAGTGAATGATGCTCGCTGCACATCACTGTGCAGCAGTAGTGAACAATGCTTGCTGCACATCAGTGTACAACAGCAGTGAACGGTGCATGCTGCACATCACTGTACAACAGTAATGAACGATGCTTGCTGCACATTAGTGTGCAACAGCAGTGAACGATACTTGCTGCACATCAGTGTACAACAGCAGTGAACGAAGCTTGCTGCACATCAGTGTACAACAGTGCACAACAGTAGTGAACGATGCTCGCTGCACATCAGTGTACAACAGCAGTGAACGATGCTTGTACACATCAGTGTACAACAGCAGTGAACGATGCTCGCTGCACATCACTGTACAACAGTAGTGAACAATGCTTGCTGCACATCAGTGTACAACAGCAGTGAATGATGCTTGCTGCACATCACTGTACAACAGTAGTGATCGATGTTTGCTGCACATCATTGTACAACAGTAGTGGTCGATGCTTGATGCACAATAGTGTACAACAGTAGTGAATGAAGTTTGCTGCACATCACTGTACAACAGTAGAGGTCGATGGTTGCTCCACATCAGTGTACAACAGTAGTGAATGATGCTCGCTGCACATCACTGACAACAGTAGTGAACAATGTTTTCTAGACATCACTGGCAACAGTAGTGAACGATGCTCGCTGCACATCACTGTACAACAGTAGTGAACGATGCTCGCTGCACATCAGTGTACAAAAGTAGTGAATGATGCTTGCTGCACATAACTGTGCAACAGTAGTAAACAATGCTTGCTGCATATCACTGTACAGCAGTAGTGAACGATGCTTGCTGCACATCACTGTGCATCAGTGGTGAACAATGCTTGCTGCACATCAGTGTACAACAGCAGTAAAAGGTGCTTGCTGCACATCACTGTACAACAGTAGTGAACGATGCTTGCTGCACATCAGTGTGCAACAGCAGTGAACAATACTTGCTGCACATCAGTGTACAACAGCAGTGAATGAAGCATGCTGCACATCACTGTACAACAGCAGTGAACGATGCTTGCTGCACACCACTGTACAACAGCTACAACAGCAGTGGACGATGTTTGCTGCACAACACTGTACAACTGCAGTGAACGAACCTTGCTGCACATCACAGTACAACAGCAGTGAACGATGCTTGCTGCACATCAGTGTACAACAGTAGTGAACAATGCTTGCTGCACATCACTGTAGAGGTGGAGAAGTGTGGCACAATGGTTAAAGCGGCAGACCCTGATGCAGGGTTCTGGCCCGGGACCAGGGTTCAATTCCCGCCTAAGCGGGTCTTGGGCTCAATTCCCTTGGAGCAGATAATTCTCGCCTCGGTGCCTAATCTAATTAATGGGTCCCACTCTGTAACTCTGGGCAATAGCTTGCTTAATCTCCACAATGGCCCTGACAGCGCTTGGATGCCTGGCTTCATTCTGGGGGTTGCCCAGGAGTGGGCGCCTCACAGGAAAAAGCCAGGAGGGGCTCCACAGCGGTATGCGTACAGCGCCTTGAGACCCTAACGGGTGAGTAGTGTGCTATACAAGTGCAAAGTTTACGTTTTAGGTTTACTGTACAACAGTAGTAGACGATGCTCTCTGCACATCAGTGTACAACAGTAGTGAACGAGGCTTCCTGCACATCAGTGTACAACAGCAGTAAAGATGCTCGCTGCACATCAGTGTACACCAGTAGTGAACGATGCCTGCTGCACATCACTGTGCAACAGTACTGAACAATGCATGCTGCACATCACTGCACAACAGTAGTGAACAATGCTTACTGCACATCACTGTACAACAGTAGTGAACAATGCTTGCTGCACATCACTGTACAACAGTAGTGAACGATGCTTGCTGCACATCAGTGTACAATAGCAGTGAACGATGCTCGCTGCACATCACTGTACAACAGTAATGATGCACATCCCTGTACAACAGTAGTGAATGATGCTCGCGGCACATCACTGTACAACAGTGAAGAAGGAGGGCAGCTTCAAGTATTGAGGAATCCTACAGAGGCCTAGCACAGACGGTTACATTACCCTGAGAGAAGAGGGTACCATCCCCCAAAACCTCAATGTCGTTACGGCAGGCATCTTCGAGCAATCGAGCAGTTCATCATGAGGGGCCCCACAGCAACACAAGACCAGTCCAGCACCATCTAATGTGTCAGAGGTCTGCAGTGTCCTGAGTATGGTGAATTACTGTGAGAGATTCATCAGGGAAATCACATCCCTCACACAGCCGCTACAAGAACTCACCAAAACCGCCGCACCATGGACCAGGGGACAGAAAGAGGTAGAGATATTCCAGCAGCTGACACCATCAAAGCTTACTTTGATCCACCAGAAGAACATGGAACTTTTCGTAGACACCAGCCCAACCAGGCTACGGACAGCACTGTCACAACAACAGTAATGGGGGGGCTGTGCCCTATGCAAGTAAAGCGCTCACCCCAATGGAGCAGAGATATCCTCAGATTGAAAGAGAAGCAATAGACTTTCACTGGGGTTGCAGAAACTTCCATCTGAATGCCTGACACCTCTTTCTGTCTGAAACACCAGAAGCTGGTGATCTCACTGTTTCAAGGGTCTGTGTCAAAGTCACTTCCAAGTAAAGAAAATGGGTTCCCCACATGCAAGAATATTTGTTCCGTGTCATATGCAATCCTGGGTCCTTGGTCCCAGCATCCGAGAGCAGCAACCCAATGTGCAGAGCACAAGACACAGAAGAATACATCTGGTACATAATGGAGATGTCGAGGTCTCAGCCCTTTAAAACCTGATTCCATTGTGACAGCCAACGATAGGACGACTGCCTCCAGGTAGCAAAAGCAGCGATCGAGGCTTGTAGTTGAGACCTGCTAGAATCACATTGGGGCAGAGAATGCAAGAAGCCCACAAAGTGCTAGGCCCGCACAATGTGCACCAAGAACTAGCCGCAAGCCCGTAAGGGTGCTTACCGAGAGGCCACTGCAGAGTAATACTACACAGGCTAGTGACACAAGCAGTACAACTAGCCCACGTCAGACATCAAGGCATGCTAAAAACCAAGAATCGGCTCCGGAACAAGGTGTGGTTTCCCTCTGTGGACGAGACGGTGGAGACCCCTGTCTGAAGCTGCATCCTGTGCCAGGCTGTGGGGCGACAGACCCCCTCCTCCAATCACAGAACATGGAGCGCGACAACCGTGGATCAGTGTCGGCCTGGACTTCAGGAGCTTTCCTAATTGCTGGTTGTCATCATCAACAACTACTCAAAATACTGAACTAGTAACTACCATGGTGGCTAAGAAGGTGCTCCCAAAACTAGAAAAAGTTATGGCTACCCATGAGCTCTTGAAAGAGCTGAGAACAGCCAGGAAATGCAGACTACCTGACATCCTACAGCATACAACACTCGTGGATAACTTCCAAGCCATCGCAAGCCAATGGGGAGGTGGAGCACCTTAAGAGAACATTCAACAAAGTGCTTTGCAGAGCAACAACGCATAGAGTGGGCTCTCTGCTTGTTTCTGAGTAAGGACGGGCTCCCCACAGTAAGACCAGGGTAGCCCCCAGTCATGTGTGTCATGTGTGCAGGGACCGAGTGACACAAGACACTATTCCATATCACCTGACCTGGGTCCCAGAGACCATCAATGATCAGCAGACCTTACGCCGCCGACGTCAAGCTGAAGAAGACAGCAGTGTCTGTGGAAGGGCAAAAATACATCGATGAGGGGGACGTGGTGTTACTGAAAGTGCAGTACACTCGGAGCAAGTTCTGGTTGCCCTATGAGCCAGGGCCAGAGACACGCAGCAGAAGAGATTTAATCACAGCACAGCGAGGTGATGCAACCGTAAGAAGAATTATATTGCTCTTTATATGATATATGCGCCGAGTCGAACCACAGGCCGGAAAAGAAGACTTGCTGGCAACCCTTGGGGCGGCTGAAGGGCCAGAGGAAGATGGACCACCAGCAAATGCCTCCCCACCCCACCGTGCTGAACACGTTCCCTTCCTATCAAACATTGCCCCCCCCCCCAGCACCGCCACAAAGGAGACACGCACAGACAATAGAAAACACAGAGATGGGACCAGACCTCAGCACCATGTCCACCTATCAGATGAAGGAGTTATGTACGGCCAGAGGGTGGAGGATTCCCAGTAGTGGGGACAGAAAGGTCCTTGTAATTTTATTAGGCACCAATTTGAAACGCTGGGTGAAAGGGATGAGGGAGGGAAACATGGTAGTTGGAGGAGAGCGCTGGTCAATCAGGCCCTAGGATCCCCTTAGGACAGGTCTATCCCAGACACACCCCAAGTGTATCCCGTAATGCATCTTCCAGGGAGTCACAAAGGCACACACACCAACTTTAGTTTCTAGAATAATTCAGGTCTGTATACCACCTCTGATTTCTAGGGTACCACTGTTGCCAATCAGGAGTAAATCCCTTCTGTGGGTTGAGTTTACGAGAGACCCTGAACTTGTAGTTGGCACTTTAGAAAGTTAAGACCGAGGAAGATGAGAAGGACAGACAGTTCAAGAGGGAGAAGAGTTGAGACAGAAGGAATGGGCCCGGGAAGAGGAATTGGAAGAGGTGGAGGGGAAACAAAGAGAGTGGGAGGAGAAGCAGAAGGGAAAGGAAAGAGCTGAAGAAAGGATGTATTTTGAGCAAGATAAACTTAGGGCGGCAGCAACAATACCTTCATCTGAGATAGGTACCTCTGCATCCAGTTTAGGCCAGGTTGTGGCCAAGGTTCCAAAAGGTCTTCTGCATGTAAATGTTGAAGGACTGGATATCTGGGAATGGTTTGTGAATTTTGAAGACGCTTGTAATGCGCAGGCCTTAAATGAGGAGTCTAAGACAGCTGCCTTAATGGGTGCATGCCATTAGAAGGGACAGCAGTCACTGGGGGACACCTGTGGAACACCATGTGGCCTCTGAGCGAACGAAGGAAGCTATTAGGTGGTTTGCAGTGAAGTCAACTCAGCACCTTCAGAGAATCAGGGACTGCACAAGAGTGTGTGGTGCTCAGTTTGAGTCTTGAATTCAAGGTGGATTACATGATTGGAATTAATGTGCAAGAGGGAAGTCGGTCAAGGACTTTCAGACCTTAAACCAGTTGATGCCACAGAGTGACCAGGGAGGAGTGCTCTACCACACTTAGGCAATACCTGTCCCATCTGATAGAAAGTGCCTTTTTCAATCAGATGGTGAAATGCTCACAATTCAAGTACTGAAAACATTACAGGGAGTGCAGAATTATTAGGCAAATGAGTATTTTGACCACATCATCCTCTTTATGCATGTTGTCTTACTCCAAGCTGTATAGGCTCGAAAGCCTACTACCAATTAAGCATATTAGGTGATGTGCATCTCTGTAATGAGAAGGGGTGTGGTCTAATGACATCAACACCCTATATCAGGTGTGCATAATTATTAGGCAACTTCCTTTCCTTTGGCAAAATGGGTCAAAAGAAGGACTTGACAGGCTCAGAAAAGTCAAAAATAGTGAGATATCTTGCAGAGGGATGCAGCACTCTTAAAATTGCAAAGCTTCTGAAGCGTGATCATCGAACAATCAAGCGTTTCATTCAAAATAGTCAACAGGGTCGCAAGAAGCGTGTGGAAAAACCAAGGCGCAAAATAACTGCCCATGAACTGAGAAAAGTCAAGCGTGCAGCTGCCACGATGCCACTTGCCACCAGTTTGGCCATATTTCAGAGCTGCAACATCACTGGAGTGCCCAAAAGCACAAGGTGTGCAATACTCAGAGACATGGCCAAGGTAAGAAAGGCTGAAAGACGACCACCACTGAACAAGACACACAAGCTGAAACGTCAAGACTGGGCCAAGAAATATCTCAAGACTGATTTTTCTAAGGTTTTATGGACTGATGAAATGAGAGTGAGTCTTGATGGGCCAGATGGATGGGCCTGTGGCTGGATTGGTAAAGGGCAGAGAGCTCCAGTCCGACTCAGACGCCAGCAAGGTGGAGGTGGAGTACTGGTTTGGGCTGGTATCATCAAAGATGAGCTTGTGGGGCCTTTTCGGGTTGAGGATGGAGTCAAGCTCAACTCCCAGTCCTACTGCCAGTTCCTGGAAGACACCTTCTTCAAGCAGTGGTACAGGAAGAAGTCTGCATCCTTCAAGCAAAACATGATTTTCATGCAGGACAATGCTCCATCACACGCGTCCAAGTACTCCACAGCGTGGCTGGCAAGAAAGGGTATAAAAGAAGGAAATCTAATGACATGGCCTCCTTGTTCACCTGATCTGAACCCCATTGAGAACCTGTGGTCCATCATCAAATGTGAGATTTACAAGGAGGGAAAACAGTACACCTCTCTGAACAGTGTCTGGGAGGCTGTGGTTGCTGCTGCACGCAATGTTGATGGTGAACAGATCAAAACACTGACAGCATCCATGGATGGCAGGCTTTTGAGTGTCCTTGCAAAGAAAGGTGGCTATATTGGTCACTGATTTGTTTTTGTTTTGTTTTTGAATGTCAGAAATGTATATTTGTGAATGTTGAGATGTTATATTGGTTTCACTGGTAATAATAAATAATTGAAATGGGTATATTTTTTTTTTTGTTAAGTTGCCTAATAATTATGCACAGTAATAGTCACCTGCACACACAGATATCCCCCTAACATAGCTAAAACTAAAAACAAACTAAAAACTACTTCCAAAAATATTCAGCTTTGATATTAATGAGTTTTTTGGGTTCATTGAGAACATGGTTGTTGTTCAATAATAAAATTAATCCTCAAAAATACAACTTGCCTAATAATTCTGCACTCCCTGTATATAACATCTGTAGTGCAAAGTCACACTCAGACGGTACAATGCTCCCGGATTGGGGATAACACGCACTGAACAGAGACAGGACGCAGCAGGTTTTTACTGGAATTCAATCAATGCTGCTCTCAGTTACTAACATCACAGCGTCATATATCACACGGGACTGGAAACGCATTGTGTTTCACAAGTTAAATGAAAGGGTTGAATGAGATTATTGGTAATTTATTTTTGGCAGCAGGATAGTGCGTCTGCTGTTGATACTTTATTCATCTAATTTTATTCCTGTCAAATAAATCACATTTCGAGTTGCTATACATTGAAGTACGTCATTTATAATCATCTTTTTGTAACTAAACATGTTGTTGTATGTATCAGTGGTTATTGATTTTCTGCCTCAAGTAAGGTATTCTGGGAAGCTGATGTCCTTAGCTCATACCCGCATATAAGTAACTGAGACTGAAGATTTTTCCTTCATGAGGCACTGAGTACTGTTTTTGTTTCAGAGAGAGGGCACAAGGAGGGGGCCTGGACACATCTCAGGAAGGCGATGGGGCTGGTAAGAGAATCATAAAGAGTAGGGCTGAGGCCCTGGGCTAACCTTTTGATGCACATATCACTGTGAATGACATCCAGGTGTGGACTCTAGTCACTCCCATGGAATGTGCTATGAGGATATCCAGTCGCTCCTGCTGTGTCCGTCTGCTTTTAAGAGATCAAGAGATGGCACGGGCACTTCCAAAGAAAGCAGACTCCCAACAAACTTCAAAGAATCAGACCCTAAATCACTTATAGTGTCTGGAGAAGGACTATGAAACGGTGAGCTTGATACCCTAAAAATTGTAATCTGCCGAACAGTCAGTCGGGCTGAGGAAGGGGAGCTCTGCAAGACTTCTTCCTGCACCTGAGACTGGTAGTCTCCCTGCAGGGTGAGGATAAATCATCCAGGGGAACCACGGCCACCTGCCCTGGAGCCTGGAGCACCAGAGCCCTCTGCTTGCTAAGACCAGTGTGCCCTGTGAGGAAGAGGAGAGCCCTGTCGAGTTGACTCCTTGTGAAGTGCTTGGATGATGACGGCTGACCAAAAGACCCTAAATGTATCATTTGTATTTGTTTTTTAAGAAATTTTAACGCTGGTGTGACCTAATTATAAGAAACCGTACACATCCCCTTATAACTGTTTCCTGCTCACAACAGGACACAGCTTTCTAAACAGCAAAACACACAAGAATGTCCAACATTTATTTTATTTAACATTTTACAGGTGAAAATACAGATGGTGGCAATGAGCATCCTAAACAGCAAGCCAGTGTGGTTTAGATCTTTACACACTGTCCTCTTCTAGGTGTTACACTGATTATCAGATGTAACTGATCTACACTCACAGCACTCGCACTGTGTTGCACTGATTCCTACACATCCCTCTTCTGTTACACTGATTCCCACACATCCCTCTTGTGTGTTACATTGTTTTCCACATCCCTCTTCTGGTTTACACTGATTCCCACACATCCTTCTCCTGTGTTACACTAATCCCGAACGCCCCTCTTCTGTGTTACACTAATCCACACTCACAGACCTCTCAGTGCATTACACTGATTCCCAAACATCCCTCTTCCGTCTTACACTAATCCATACTCACAGACCTCTCACTGCGTTACGCTGGTTCCCTCACATCCCCCTTCTGTGTTATACTAATCCACACTCACAGACCTCTCACTGCGTTACGCTGGTTCCCTCACATCCCCCTTCTGTCTTATACTAATCCACACTCACAGACCTCTCACTGCGTTACGCTGGTTCCCTCACATCCCCCTTCTGTGTTATACTAATCCACACTCACAGCCCTCTCACTGCGTTACGCTGGTTCCCTCACATTCCCCCTTCTCTGTTATACTAATCCACACTCACAGGCCTCTCACTGCGTTACGCTGGTTCCCTCACATCCCACTTCTGTTATACTAATCCACACTCACAACCCTCTCATTGCGTTACGCTGGTTCCCTCACATCCCCCTTCTGTGTTACACTAATCCACACTCACAGCCCTCTCACTGCGTTACGCTGGTTCCCTCACATCCCCCTTCTGTGTTACACTAATCCACACTCACAGCCCTCTCACTACGTTACACTGGATCCCTCACATCCCCCTTCTGTGTTATACTAATCCACACTCACAACCCTCTCACTGCGTTACGCTGGTTCCCTCACATCCCCCTTCTGTGTTATACTAATCCACACTCAAAGCCCTCTCACTGCGTTACGCTGGTTCCCTCACATCCCCCTTCTGTGTTACACTAATCCACACTCACAAACCTCTCACTGCGTTACGCTGGTTCCCTCACATCCCCCTTCTGTGTTACACTGATCCACACTCACAGACCTCTCACTGCGTTACGCTGGTTCCCTCACATCCCCCTTCTGTGTTACACTGATCCACACTCACAGGCCTCTCACTGCGTTACGCTAGATCCCTCACATCCCCCTTCTGTGTTACACTGATCCACACTCACAACCCTCTCACTGCGTTACGCTGGTTCCCTCACATCCCCCTTCTGTGTTATACTAATCCACACTCACAGGCCTCTCACTGCGTTACGCTGGATCCCTCACATCCCCCTTCTGTGTTATACTAATCCACACTCACAGGCCTCTCACTGCGTTACGCTGGTTCCCTCACATCCCCCTTCTGTGTTATTCTAATCCACACTCACAGCCCTCTCACTGCGTTACGCTGGTTCCCTCACATCCCCCTTCTGTGTTATACTAATCCACACTCACAGCCCTCTCACTGCGTTACGCTGGTTCCCTCACATCCCCCTTCTGTGTTATACTAATCCACACTCACAGCCCTCTCACTGCGTTACGCTGGTTCCCTCACATCCCCCTTCTGTGTTATACTAATCCACACTCCCAGGCCTCTCACTGCGTTACGCTGGCTCCCTCACATCCCCCTTCTGTGTTATACTAATCCACACTCACAGGCCTCTCACTGCGTTACGCTGGTTCCCTCACATCCCCCTTCTGTGTTATTCTAATCCACACTCACAGCCCTCTCACTGCATTACGCTGGTTCCCTCACATCCCCCTTCTGTGTTATTCTAATCCACACTCACAGCCCTCTCACTGCGTTACGCTGGTTCCCTCACATCCCCCTTCTCTAATCCACACTCACAGGCCTCTCACTGCGTTACGCTGGTTCCCTCACATCCCCCTTCTGTGTTACACTAATCCACACTCACAGGCCTCTCACTGCGTTACGCTGGATCCCTCACATCCCCCTTCTGTGTTATACTAATCCACACTCACAGGCCTCTCACTGCGTTACGCTGGTTCCCTCACATCCCTCTTCTGTGTTACACTAATCCACACTCACAGGCCTCTCACTGCGTTACGCTGGTTCTCTCACATCACCCTTCTGTGTTACACTAATCCACACTCACAGCCCTCTCTCTGCGTTACGCTGGCTCCCTCACATCCCCCTTCTGTGTTATACTAATCCACACTCACAGCCCTCTCACTGCATTACGCTGGCTCCCTCACATCCCCCTTCTGCGTTATACTAATCCACACTCACAACCCTCTCACTGCGTTACGCTGGTTCCCTCACATCCCCCTTCTGTGTTATACTAATCCACACTCACAACCCTCTCACTGCGTTACGCTGGTTCCCTCACATCCCCCTTCTGTGTTACACTAATCCACACTCACAGGCCTCTCACTGCGTTACGCTGGTTCTCTCACATCCCCCTTCTGTGTTACACTAATCCACACTCACAGCCCTCTCACTGCGTTACGCTGGTTCCCTCACATCCCCCTTCTGTGCTATACTAATCCACACTCACAGGCCTCTCACTGCGTTACGCTGGTTCTCTCACATCCCCCTTCTGTGTTATACTAATCCACACTCACAGCCCTCTCACTGTGTTACGCTGGTTCCCTCACATCCCCCTTCTGTGTTATACTAATCCACACTCACAGGCCTCTCTCTGCGTTACGCTGGTTCCCTCACATCCCCCTTCTCTGTTATACTAATCCACACTCACAGCCCTCTCACTGCGTTACGCTGGTTCCCTTACATCCCCCTTCTGTGTTATACTAATCCACACTCACAGCCCTCTCACTGCGTTACGCTGGTTCCCTCACATCCCCCTTCTGTGTTATACTAATCCACACTCACAGGCCTCTCACTGCGTTACGCTGGTTCTCTCACATCCCCCTTCTGTGTTCTACTAATCCACACTCACAGCCCTCTCACTGCGTTACGCTGGTTCCCTCACATCCCCCTTCTGTGTTATACTAATCCACACTCACAGCCCTCTCACTGCGTTACGCTGGATCCCTCACATCCCCCTTCTGTGTTATACTAATCCAAACTCACAGGCCTCTCACTGCGTTACGCTGGTTCCCTCACATTCCTCTTCTGTGTTACACTAATCCACACTCACAGGCCTCTCACTGCATTACGCTGGTTCTCTCACATCCCCCTTCTGTGTTACACTAATCCACACTGACAAACCTCTCATTGCGTTACGCTGGTTCCCTCACATCCCCCTTCTGTGTTACACTAATCCACACTCACTGCCCTCTCTCTGCGTTACGCTGGTTCCCTCACATCCCCCTTCTGTGTTATACTAATCCACACTCACAACCCTCTCATTGCGTTACGCTGGTTCCCTCACATCCCCCTTCTGTGTTACACTAATCCACACTCACAGGCCTCTCACTGCGATACGGTGGCTCCCTCACTTCCCCCTTCTGTGTTACACTAATCCACACTCACAGGCCTCTCACTGCGTTACGCTGGTTCCCTCACATCCCACTTCTCTGTTATACTAATCCACACTCACAGGCCTCTCACTGCGTTACGCTGGTTCCCTCACATCCCACTTCTGTGTTATACTAATCCACACTCACAGCCCTCTCACTGCGTTACGCTGGTTCCCTCACCTCCCCCTTCTGTGTTATACTAATCCACACTCACAGGCCTCTCACTGCGTTACGCTGGTTCCCTCACATCCCCCTTCTGTGTTATACTAATCCACACTCACAGCCCTCTCACTGCGTTACGCTGGTTCCCTCACATTCCCCCTTCTGTGTTATACTAATCCACACTCACAGGTCTCTCACTGCGTTACGCTGGTTCCCTCACATCCCACTTCTGTGTTATACTAATCCACACTCACAGCCCTCTCACTGCGTTACGCTGGTTCCCTCACATCTCCCTTCTGTGTTATACTAATCCACACTCACAGCCCTCTCACTGCGTTACGCTGGTTCCCTCACCTCCCCCTTCTGTGTTATACTAATCCACACTCACAGGCCTCTCACTGCGTTACGCTGGTTCCCTCACATCCCACTTCTGTGTTATACTAATCCACACTCACAGCCCTCTCACTGCGTTACGCTGGCTCCCTCACATCCCCCTTCTGTGTTATACTAATCCACACTCACAGGCCTCTCACTGCGTTACGCTGGTTCCCTCACATCCCCCTTCTGTGTTATTCTAATCCACACTCACAGCCCTCTCACTGCATTACGCTGGTTCCCTCACATCCCCCTTCTGTGTTATTCTAATCCACACTCACAGCCCTCTCACTGCGTTACGCTGGTTCCCTCACATCCCCCTTCTCTAATCCACACTCACAGGCCTCTCACTGCGTTACGCTGGTTCCCTCACATCCCCCTTCTGTGTTATACTAATCCACACTCCCAGGCCTCTCACTGCGTTACGCTGGCTCCCTCACATCCCCCTTCTGTGTTATACTAATCCACACTCACAGGCCTCTCACTGCGTTACGCTGGTTCCCTCACATCCCCCTTCTGTGTTATTCTAATCCACACTCACAGCCCTCTCACTGCATTACGCTGGTTCCCTCACATCCCCCTTCTGTGTTATTCTAATCCACACTCACAGCCCTCTCACTGCGTTACGCTGGTTCCCTCACATCCCCCTTCTCTAATCCACACTCACAGGCCTCTCACTGCGTTACGCTGGTTCCCTCACATCCCCCTTCTGTGTTACACTAATCCACACTCACAGGCCTCTCACTGCGTTACGCTGGATCCCTCACATCCCCCTTCTGTGTTATACTAATCCACACTCACAGGCCTCTCACTGCGTTACGCTGGTTCCCTCACATCCCTCTTCTGTGTTACACTAATCCACACTCACAGGCCTCTCACTGCGTTACGCTGGTTCTCTCACATCACCCTTCTGTGTTACACTAATCCACACTCACAGCCCTCTCTCTGCGTTACGCTGGCTCCCTCACATCCCCCTTCTGTGTTATACTAATCCACACTCACAGCCCTCTCACTGCGTTACGCTGGCTCCCTCACATCCCCCTTCTGCGTTATACTAATCCACACTCACAACCCTCTCACTGCGTTACGCTGGTTCCCTCACATCCCCCTTCTGTGTTATACTAATCCACACTCACAACCCTCTCACTGCGTTACGCTGGTTCCCTCACATCCCCCTTCTGTGTTACACTAATCCACACTCACAGGCCTCTCACTGCGTTACGCTGGTTCTCTCACATCCCCCTTCTGTGTTACACTAATCCACACTCACAGCCCTCTCACTGCGTTACGGTGGTTCCCTCACATCCCCCTTCTGTGCTATACTAATCCACACTCACAGGCCTCTCACTGCGTTACGCTGGTTCTCTCACATCCCCCTTCTGTGTTATACTAATCCACACTCACAGCCCTCTCACTGTGTTACGCTGGTTCCCTCACATCCCCCTTCTGTGTTATACTAATCCACACTCACAGGCCTCTCTCTGCGTTACGCTGGTTCCCTCACATCCCCCTTCTCTGTTATACTAATCCACACTCACAGCCCTCTCACTGCGTTACGCTGGTTCCCTTACATCCCCCTTCTGTGTTATACTAATCCACACTCACAGCCCTCTCACTGCGTTACGCTGGTTCCCTCACATCCCCCTTCTGTGTTATACTAATCCACACTCACAGGCCTCTCACTGCGTTACGCTGGTTCTCTCACATCCCCCTTCTGTGTTCTACTAATCCACACTCACAGCCCTCTCACTGCGTTACGCTGGTTCCCTCACATCCCCCTTCTGTGTTATACTAATCCACACTCACAGCCCTCTCACTGCGTTACGCTGGATCCCTCACATCCCCCTTCTGTGTTATACTAATCCAAACTCACAGGCCTCTCACTGCGTTACGCTGGTTCCCTCACATTCCTCTTCTGTGTTACACTAATCCACACTCACAGGCCTCTCACTGCATTACGCTGGTTCTCTCACATCCCCCTTCTGTGTTACACTAATCCACACTGACAAACCTCTCATTGCGTTACGCTGGTTCCCTCACATCCCCCTTCTGTGTTACACTAATCCACACTCACTGCCCTCTCTCTGCGTTACGCTGGTTCCCTCACATCCCCCTTCTGTGTTATACTAATCCACACTCACAACCCTCTCATTGCGTTACGCTGGTTCCCTCACATCCCCCTTCTGTGTTACACTAATCCACACTCACAGGCCTCTCACTGCGATACGGTGGCTCCCTCACATCCCACTTCTGTGTTATACTAATCCACACTCACAGGCCTCTCACTGCGTTACGCTGGTTCCCTCACATCCCACTTCTGTGTTATACTAATCCACACTCACAGCCCTCTCACTGCGTTACGCTGGTTCCCTCACCTCCCCCTTCTGTGTTATACTAATCCACACTCACAGGCCTCTCACTGCGTTACGCTGGTTCCCTCACATCCCCCTTCTGTGTTATACTAATCCACACTCACAGCCCTCTCACTGCGTTACGCTGGTTCCCTCACATTCCCCCTTCTGTGTTATACTAATCCACACTCACAGCCCTCTCACTGCGTTACGCTGGTTCCCTCACATTCCCCCTTCTGTGTTATACTAATCCACACTCACAGGTCTCTCACTGCGTTACGCTGGTTCCCTCACATCCCACTTCTGTGTTATACTAATCCACACTCACAGCCCTCTCACTGCGTTACGCTGGTTCCCTCACATCTCCCTTCTGTGTTATACTAATCCACACTCACAGGCCTCTCACTGCGTTACGCTGGTTCCCTCACCTCCCCCTTCTGTGTTATACTAATCCACACTCACAGGCCTCTCACTGCGTTACGCTGGTTCCCTCACATCCCACTTCTGTGTTATACTAATCCACACTCACAGCCCTCTCACTGCGTTACGCTGGTTCCCTCACATCCCCCTTCTGTGTTATACTAATCCACACTCACAGCCCTCTCACTGCGTTACGCTGGTTCCCTCACATCCCCCTTCTGTGTTATACTAATCCACACTCACAGCCCTCTCACTGCGTTACGCTGGTTCTCTCACATCCCCCTTCTGTGTTATACTAATCCACACTCACAGCCCTCTCACTGCGTTACGCTAGTTCCCTCACATCTCCCTTCTGTGTTACACTAATCCACACTCACAGGCCTCTCACTGCGTTACGCTGGTTCTCTCACATCCCCCTTCTGTGTTACACTAATCCACACTCACAGGCCTCTCACTGCGTTACGCTGGTTCCCTCACATCCCCCTTCTGTGTTATACTAATCCACACTCACAGGCCTCTCACTGCGTTACGCTGGTTCCCTCACATCCCCCTTCTGTGTTATACTAATCCACACTCACAGGCCTCTCACTGCGTTACGCTGGTTCCCTCACTTCCCCCTTCTGTGTTATACTAATCCACACTCACAACCCTCTCACTGCGTTACGCTGGTTCCCTCACATCCCCCTTCTGTGTTATACTAATCCACACTCACAACCCTCTCACTGCG
The DNA here is from genome assembly GCF_031143425.1 of Pleurodeles waltl. Lineage (NCBI taxonomy): Eukaryota > Metazoa > Chordata > Amphibia > Caudata > Salamandridae > Pleurodeles > Pleurodeles waltl. Next base: position 1,713,095,087 of record NC_090445.1, on the reverse strand, counting down.
TTACGCTGGTTCCCTCACATCCCCCTTCTGTGTTATACTAATCCACACTCACAGGCCTCTCACTGCGTTACGCTGGTTCCCTCACATCCCCCTTCTGTGTTATACTAATCCACACTCATAACCCTCTCACTGCGTTACGCTGGTTCCCTCACATCCCTCTTCTGTGTTATACTAATCCACACTCACAGCCCTCTCACTGCGTTACGCTGGTTCCCTCACATCCCCCTTCTGTGTTATACTAATCCACACTCACAGGCCTCTCTCTGCGTTACGCTGGTTCCCTCACATCCCCCTTCTGTGTTATACTAATCCACACTCACAGGCCTCTCTCTGCGTTACGCTGGTTCCCTCACATCCCCCTTCTGTGTTATACTAATCCACACTCACAGGCCTCTCACTGCGTTACGCTGGTTCTCTCACATCCCCCTTCTGTGTTATACTAATCCACACTCACAGGCCTCTCACTGCCTTACGCTGGTTCCCTCACATCCCCCTTCTGTGTTATACTAATCCACACTCACAGCCCTCTCACTGCGTTACGCTGGTTCCCTCACATCCCCCTTCTGTGTTATACTAATCCACACTCACAACCCTCTCATTGCGTTATGCTGGTTCCCTCACATCCCCCTTCTGCGTTATACTAATCCACACTCACAACCCTCTCACTGCGTTACGCTGGTTCCCTCACATCCCACTTCTGTGTTACACTAATCCACACTCACAGGCCTCTCACTGCGTTACGCTGGTTCCCTCACATCTCCCTTCTGTGTTATACTAATCCACACTCACAGGCCTCTCACTGCGTTACGCTGGTTCTCTCACATCCCCCTTCTGTGTTATACTAATCCAAACTCACAGGCCTCTCACTGCGTTACGCTGGTTCCCTCACATCCCCCTTCTGTGTTATACTAATCCACACTCACAACCCTCTCACTGCGTTACGCTGGTTCCCTCACATCCCCCTTCTGTGTTATACTAATCCACACTCACAGGCCTCTCACTGCGTTACGCTGGTTCCCTCACATCCCCCTTCTGTGTTATACTAATCCACACTCACAGCCCTCTCACTGCGTTACGCTGGATCCCTCACATCCCCCTTCTGTGTTATACTAATCCACACTCACAACCCTCTCACTGCGTTACGCTGATTTCCTCACATCCCTCTTCTGTGTTACACTAATCCACACTCACAGGCCTCTCACTGCGTTACGCTGATTTCCACACATATCTCTTCTGTGCTACACTAATCCACACTCACAGGCCTCTTCCATGTTACACTACTCACAAACACCCTACTTTCTTGTTACACTAGCTCCCACTCACAGCCCTCTCTGTGTTACACTGATTCCAAACATCCCTCTTCCATGTTACATGCTCACAAACACCTCACTTTCGTGTTACACTAACCTACACTCACAGCCCTCTCCGTGTTACACTGATTCCCACACATCCCTCTTCTGTGTTACACTGATTCCCACACAGCCCTCTTATTCCCACACAGCCCTCTTCCATGTTACACAACTCACAAACACCCCACTTTCTTGTTACACTAACTCACACTCACAGCCCTCTCTGTGTCACACTGATTCCCACACAGCCCTCTTCCATGTTACACTCTCACAAACACCCCGTGTTATACTAATCTCCACATACAGCTCCCACCCCGTCTTATACTGATCACCACACACAGCCCCTCCCCTGTGTTACACTGATCTCCACATACAGCCCTCACCCTGTGTAGGAAAGTGCCCCTTTTGCCATGGTTACCCCCCACCCAAAGTTTTGCCTGATATTGATGCTGACTTGACTGAGAGTGTGCTGGGATCCTGCTAACCAGGCCCCACCACCAGTGTTCTTTCTCAAAACTGAACCATTCTTTCCACAATTGGCACACCCCTGGCACACAGATAAATCCCTTGTAAAAGGTGCCAGTGGTACCAAGAGCCCCTCTGTAACCAGAGAGGGTCCCTAAGGGCTGCAGCATGTTTTGAGCAACCCTAAGGGACCCCTCACCAAACACATGCACACTGTCATTGCAGCTTGTGTGTGTTGAGGAGGATTAAAAATGTAAAGTTCACATGTCATCCCTCTCAGCATGCCATGCCCAGAAACCACTGCCTGTGGCATAGGTAAGTCACCCCTCTAGCAGGCCTTACAGCCCTAAGTCAGGGAGCATTAAACCACAAGTAAGGGCACAGCTGCATGAGCAATATGCCCCTACAGTGTCTAAGTCCATTCTAACACATTGTAAGTGCAGTGTGGCCATACTGAGTACATGAGCTAGGGGCTTGTCATTACGAATACTACAGCTCCACGATGGCTTCACTGAAGTCTGGGAAGTTTGGTATCAAACTTCCTAGCACAATCAACCCACACTGATGCCAGAGTTGGATTTTTCGCAAAATGCACACAGAGGGTCTCTTAGAGATGTCCCCAGTATTTTACCCAATCCTTTAGTGTACGATTGACCAGTCTGTGCAAGCCTGCAACAAAAGACAAGTTTCTGAACCCATGGGGGTGGGCAGTGAGGGCCTTTGTGCTCTCTGGGGTCAGAAACAAAGCCTGCTCTGGGTGGAGGTGCTTCACACCTCCCCCCTGCAGAAACTGCAACACTTGGCGGTGAGCCTCAAAAGGCTCAGGCCTCCTGTTACAGTGACCCAGGGAACTCCAGCCAGTGGAGACCCCTGCCGCCCGGACAAAGCCCCACTTTTGGCGGCAAGTCTGGCAGGAAAATTTAGTAAAACAGGGAGGCGTGACCACTCCAGCTAGGACTACCCCTAAGGTGTCCAGAGCTGAAGTGACCCCCTCCCTGCAGAATCCTCCATCTTGGTTTGGAGGACAGGAACCAACAGGGTTAGGACTGTGTCCTCCCTTCCCAAAGGGAATAGTCCCTGGAAGGGAGTAGTCACCCTCAGGGACAGTAACAATTGGCTACTGCTCCCTGACTCCTGTAACACCCCTAAATCTAGGATTTAAGGGCTCCCCTGAAACTAGCTTGTCAGATTCCTGGTGACCTAAAGACAAGAAGAAAGAAAAAGGACTGCTAATCCGTCTCCCCTGCAGAAAATAATCCAGGCACCAACTGACTTGGCCCCAGCCCTACCGGGGCTACCACGAGTCCTGCCCACTCTGCACCTGACATGCATGGCCCGCGTCTGTAGGAGGCTGGCCTGGTGTGTGGTGGGTACCTATGGTACTTACACATTATACCAGGTCCAGGTATCCCTTATTAGTGTAGTGTAGTCAGTGTCTGGAAGCCTGGCTCTCTAGAGGTAGCTGTGGATGAGCAGACATGGCTTATCTAGGGGACATGCAAAGCTCATGCAATACCACTGTAGTCAAACTTACACACATGAAAGAAAACACAAAAATAAAAGGTACTTTATTTTGGTGACACAAGTACCAAAAATACCATAGAGACTATACTCCCTTAGGAGGTAAGTAATACACAAATTATATACACTAGTATGCAGACATAGGCATAAAAACAGTTAGAAAACAGTGCAATTAGTGAAAATCACAATAGTTAGAAACAGGCTTAGGGGGAGCACAAACCATATACTAAGAAAGTGGAACGCGAACGTCGGTCCCCCACCTAGGCATGTGTAGTGTGTAGAGGGGTGCTGGGAGTCCTAGAAAAGCCCAAAGGTAAGTACCACAACCAGGAAAACAGTACGTTTCCCAGAACACACACAGAGATGTAAAGATAAATATTGCAAACCAAAGAAGAGACTGCAAGACACCAACAGTGGATTCCTGGACAAGAAGACCTGTGAAAAAAGGGGACCAAGTCCAAGAAGCACAGAAGAGTCCAGGAAGGGAAGGAGCCCCTACCAACCCGGATGAAGGTGCAAAAGGTGAACCACAGGTGAAGAGGAAAAGTCAGCATTGCACCCAAGAAGACGAAGTTGGGTTCCTGGAGGGTGCAAGTGATGTCCCACGCTGGATGGAGGATTGCAGTCAGGTTTGCGTTGTCGGAGTCTGCCAACATGCCTTGGCTCACTCAAAGTTTGCTGTTAGCAGAAAATCAGAAAATAGCACTGCGGGGATCAGGAAGGACCATGTGGACCCTACCCAGGAAGAAGACTGAGAGGGGGCCTTCAGCAACTCAGAGAGCGCGCAGAAGACCAGGTAGCGCACACAGGAGTCCAGCAAGACGGGGACATGAAAGCTGCAGAGGAGGTTCACGCAGCACTACGAGAAAGACTCTCACGCTGCCAGAGAACCATTCAGGGAGCTGTGCATTGCAAGAAGGATTGCTGGAGCTTCAAGATGCACGAAGATTTTGGATGAAGGATGCCAACAAACCTTGGCAGCTGCAAAGGACGAGGTGCACGGGGTACTGTCTTGTGTGGGGAGGCAAGGTCTTACCTCCACCAAAGTTGGACAGTTGGAAGAGAGGACCGTCCGGGGGACAGTCTGGACCACTTCAGTGCACCACCCGTGATGCAGGATCCATGCAGCTCAGAAGGAGAGGGGATGCCAGCTGTCGACGCAGTTGGTGCCTGCAGAAGCAGGGGAGTGACTCCTTCGCCACAAGGGAGATTCCTTCTTCCTTCTGATGCAGGCTGAAGACAGGCTGTCCTCGGAGGATGCACAACCGGGGAAATGTTGCAGTTGCTGGAAGGAGCCAGAGATACAAGGTTGCAGGAGGCACCTTGTTTCTTTGTGGCAGCTTGTAGGGTCCTGAAGAGTCCAGATGCAGTTTCTTTGGTCAGACGTTGAAGTGGAGGATGCAGAGGATTCCTACTGGAGTCTTGCAATCCGAATCTGAGGCACCACCGAAAGGAGAGACCCTAAAAGTGGGTGTTGGTCACCTAACCATTAAGCACCTATCAGGGGAGGGCTCTGACATCACCTGCTGGCACTGGCCACTCAGGTGCACCCAGAGTTCCCTGCCAACCTTGAATCCAAGATGGCAAAAACCAGGGACCCTCTGGAGGAGCTCTGAGCACCAACCCTGGGGTGGTGATGGACAGGAGAGTGGTCACTCCTCTTTCCTTTGTTTCACGCCAGAGCAGGAACTGGGGGGTCCCTGAACCGGTGTAGACTGTTTTATGCAAGGAGGGCACCATCTGTGCCCTTCAAAGCATTTCCAGAGGCAGGGGGAGGCTACTCCTTCCCGGCCCTTAACACCTATTTCCAAAAGGAGAGGGTGTAACACTCCTCTCCCAAAGGAAATCCTTTGTTCTGCCTTCCTGGGCTCGAGCTTCTCAAGCATCAAGAGGGCAGAAACCCGTCTAGGAGCTGGCAGCAGCTTGGGCTTCCTGGAAACCCTCAGAAGCTTGCAAAAGCCTTGGGGTATGATTCCAACGTGTTTGATACCAAACACGCCTATGTTCTGAGTTATCATTATGTAGCTGAACATAGGTAGTGACCTATGTTCAATACACGTGTAAAATGGCATCCCCACACTCATGAAGTCTGGGAAAATGGGCCTGGAGTTAGTTCATGGGGGAAACTCTGCTAGTGCAGGGGTGCTCTCACACACACGTACTGTGCACTCTGGGCTGGGAGGCCTACCAAAGGGGTGATTTATAGGTGACCTGGGTAGTGAAAAATGGCAGTGAAAGGGTGCTTGCACCTTTTCACGCAGGCTGCAATGGCAATCCTGCAGAAGCCTCTGTATGGGCTCCCTATGGATGGCAGAATAACTGCTGCAGCCCATAGGGATCCCCTGGAACCCCAATGCCCTGGGTACCTAGGTACCATATACTAGGGACTTATAAGGGGGCACCAGTGTGCCAATTGTGGATGAAATCCAGAGTTTTGGGAGAGAGAGCATAATCACTGGGGTCCTGGTTAGCAGGATCCCAGTGAACATAGTCAAGCACAATGACATTAGGCAGAAAAAGGGGGTAACTATACCAGGAAAGAGGGTACTTTCCTACAGTGTCCAGGTGGCCCATATGTTCAGAGCAGGTCCCCAGGCAATTCTGACCTTCTGTCCACCCTGGGATGACCCCTCCTGGCCAACTTGACGACCCCTGCAGCCTAATTCTGGAGGACCCCCCCTTAACGTGAGAAAACCAGATGAAGATTCCCGATGCCCAAAGGTACCCCTGCACCTGCAGCCCCCTGGCCTTGGGGAATCCAAGCACTGGTCCAGCAATGTTCAGCAGGTGGCCATCCTCCTTGTCCAGCTTGTGGTTTTCCGCAACCGACTGTAGGAGGCTGGCCTGGTTTGTAGTGGGTACCTTGGGTACTTACACCAGGTCCAGTTATCCCTTATCAGTGAAATGTAGTGATGTTCTAGTAGTTAAGCTCGATAGAGGTAGCTATAGCAGAGCAGCTTAGGCTGAACTAGAAGACATGCAAAGCTCCTGCAATACCACTTATAGTTACACAGTACTTATACACAAGTTAAGACAAAACTCAGTGTTACCAAAATAAAGGTAGTTTATTTGGGTGACACAAGGACAAAAATATCTTAGAGGCAATACTCCTTCTGGAGGTTAGTATTTTACACTATATATACACTAGACACCAAAATAAATTAAGTAATTAGACATAGGATAGTGCAAACAATAGGAAATGCTATATAATGCAATGGAACAAAATAGGTCTAGGGACAACACAACCCATATACTAAGAAAGTGTGATGCAAACCACAAATTCTCCCCTAGACAAGTGTAGCGTGTAGAGAATCGATGGGAGAGTAAGAATACAGTAAAGATAAGTAAATTACCCCACCCCAGAGCCCAGTACTGCAAGTTTCGTTAGGACACACTACAAGTCGTGATTAGACGCATTGCAAGAACCAAGCAAGACTGCCAACAACAAATGGTGGATTCCTGGACCTGAAGACCTGCAAAGGAAGGAGACCAAGTCCAGAAGTGGGAAGAAGTTCCAGGAAGGACAGGAGCCCCTGCCAACCCAGAAGAGGATGCAAAAGAAGAGTCCCCAGTTGGACGAAGACTGCAGAAATGCACCCAAGGAAGATGTCAGCGGGTTCCTGCGTGATGCATTGGATGTCCCATGGAGAGAAGTTGGATGCAAGCGAGTTTTGGCACTGGGTTCCTCCAACAAGCCTTGATTCTGGCAAAGTCACGTTTTGCGTCAAGGTGGCGCTATCTGGACCCAGGAGGGACCTGGGGACCTCAACTCTGTGTGAGGAGGAAGAGGGGCCTCTCTGCACTTCAGAGAGCCCTCAGAACACCAGATAGCACCCACGGGAGTCCCAGGACACCGGGCCAAAGGAGGTGCAGCACTACAAAGGAAGGTCCCACGCTGCCAGAGACCAACTCAGTGAGCTGAGCGTCGCAGAGAGTGCTGGGGACCTGGGCCAGGCTCTGCATGAAGGAATTTGGCAAATAGTGCACAGAGGCCTCAGGAGGTGAAGAAGATGCCGTGCACAGGGGTACTATCGTTCTCGGGGAAGGCAAGCTTTTACCTCCTCCAAATTGGGACAGCAGGACCTCAGGACAGTCTGTGACGATGGGTTCCACCGTCTGTGTTCCTTTGAGCAAGCTCGTCGCCAGAGGAGGAGTCCAAGAGAACCGGTCGTCGACTTAGAAGGTGCCTGCTTCAGCAGGGAAGTGACTCCGTCACTCCACAGGAGATTTCTTCGGTCCTTCTGGTGCAGGGTGAAGACAGGGAGTCCTCAGAGCGTGCACACCGTTGAAACTGTTGCATTTGCTGGCTGGAGCTGAAGTTGCAGAGGAAAGGTAGCCCTTCTGGATACTTTGTTGCTGTTACTGCAGTTTCTGGAGCAGTCTGAGGTTGATCCGAGGCCAGAGGATGAAGTAGTAGTTGCAGAGGCTTCCTGCTGGAAACTTACAAGTAGATCTGAAGAGAGCCCACAGGAGAGACCCTAAATAGCCCTGAGAAGTTGATTGGCTACCAAACCAGGTATGGACCTATCAGGCGAGGTCTCTGACGTCACCTGCTGGCACTGGCCACTCAGATGCCTCCAGAGTGTCCCCACACCTTGGAAAACAAGATGGCTGAAGTCTGGAACACACTGGGGGAGCTCTGGGCACCACCCTTAGGGTGGTGATGGACAGGGGAGTGGTCACTCCCCTTTCCTTTGTCCAGTTTTGCGCCAGAGCAGGGACTGTGGGTCCCTGAACCGGTGTAGACTGGCTTATGCAAGGAGGGCACCATCTGTGCCCTTCAAAGCATTTCCAGAGGTTGGGGGAGGCTACCCCTCCCCAGCCTGTAACACCTATTTCCAAAGGGAGAGGGTGTAACACCCTCCTCCCAAAGGAAATGCTTTGTTCTGCCTTCCTGGGACTCAGACCCCAGGAGGGCAGAAACCTGTCTGTGGGTTGGCAGCAGCTGAAGCTGCAGTGCAAGCCTCAGAGAGCTGATTTGGCAGTACTGGGGTCCATGGTGGAGCCCCCAGGATGCATTGAAATGGCTCCCCAATACCAGATTTGGAATGGGGGGACAATTCAATGATCTTAGACAACTTACATGGCCATATTCGGAGTTACCATTGTGAAGCTACATATAGGTAGTGACCTATATGTAGTGCACGCGTGTAATGGCGTCCCAGCACTCACAAAGTCCCAGGAATTGGCCCTGAACGATGTGGGGGCACCTTTGCTAGTGCAAGGGTGCCCTCACACTTAGTAACTTTGCACCTAGCCTTCATTAAATGAAGGTCAGACATATAGGTGAAAGTTACTTAAGTGCAGAGAAAATGGCTGCGAAATAGTGTGTGCACTATTTCAAGCAGGCTGCAGTGGCAGTCCTGTGTAAAGGTTTGTCTGAGATCCCTATGGGTGGCAAAATAAATGTTGCAGGCCATAAGGATCTCCTGGAACCCCAATGCCCTGGGTACCTAGGTACCATATACTAGGGACTTATAAGGGGGGTACAGTGTGCCAATTGAAATTGGTAAATGAAGTCACTAGCCTATAGTGACAAATTTAAAAGCAGAGAGAGCGTAAGCACTGAGGTTTTGATTAGTAGAGCCTCAGTGACACAGTTAAGCACTATACACACACACACATTAGGCCATAAACTATGAGCACTGAGGTCCTGGCTAGTAGGATCCCAGTGACACAGTGAGAACACACTGACACACTCTCACAAACAGGCCAAAAGTGGGGGTAACCATGCTAGAAAGAGGCTAATTTCTCACACCGACCCCCTGGACCCAGCCTGCAGTATCTTTGTGACCCCCGGGGTCCCCCTATTGAAAAGCATTGGGAACCCGACGGTGTGTTTGCACCCGGCCGCCCAAGTGCTGCTGAGGGCGTGTGTTTGCTGCTGACCTGTGGCCCCCCCGGTGCTCATGTAAACCACCCCAGGCCTGCCCTCCGAAGTCACCGGTACTTACCGGCTAGTAGATCTGTTTATGAGTGCCCCCATAGGATCCCATTCTAAATCTATCATCAACTTTGACCTCTGCACCCGGACGGCCCGTGCTGCTGGTGGTGCATGTTTAGGGTCAACTTGAACCTTGACCAGTTAACAACCTATCCCCCGGAGGCTGGAACTGTAAGTCGAGTACTTACCGCAAAACTGCACTAATACTTACCCCCAGTACTGTGTTGAAAATTGCAGTGTGTCAACTTTTTAAAGAGAAAAATGTTACATGCATGTAAACCGTTTTCTTTGTCAAATCTAAATAAAGTGCCTTTATATGCTTGATACTTACTTGGAAACTTACTTACCTGCAACAAGATCCTTTTTGTTCTAGAAGTAAAGTAACAAAATATATTTTGCTATATAAAAACCATTGGCCTGGAGATAATTGCCAATATTTCAAAAACTGTATAACGTATTGATTTCAAACAAAGTACTATTGATATATGTGTGAAATTCAAATCTATTGAAGTACTTACCTGCAGCTTGAATCTTGTGGTTCCAGAAATAAATTATGAAAATACATTTTTGCTATATAAAAAACATTTGTCGTGAGTTATGTCTTTGAGTGTGTGCCTCTTCTATTTTCAGTGTGTACAACAAATGCTTTGCACTACCCTCTGATAAGCCTAACTGCTCGACCACACTACCACAGAAGAGAGCGTTAGTATTACCTACTGTGGCCTCTGTTAAGCCTCTGGGGAACCCTGGACTCTGTGCGCACTAGACCTCATGTTGATACAGTATATACAGAGCCAGCTTCCTACCCCCGTGTTACACTGACATCCCTCACCCCGTGTTACACTGATCAACACTGACAGCCCTCACTCACCCTGTGTTACACTGATCCACACTGACAGCCCTCATCCTGTGTTACACTGATCCACACTAACAGCCCTCACCCCGTTACACTGATCCACACTGACAGCCCTCACTCTGTGTTACACTGATCCACACTGACAACCCTCACCCTGTGTTACACTGATCCAGACTGACAGCCCTCAATCACCCCGTGTTACACTGATCCACACTGACAGCCCTCACCCTATGTTACACTGAACCACACTGACAGCCCTCACCCCGTGTTATACTGATCAACACTGACAGCCCTCACTCACCCTGTGTTACACTGATCTACACTGACAGCCCTCACCCCGTTACACTGATCCACACTGACAGCCCTCACCTTGTGTTACACTGATCCACACTGACAGCCCTCACTCACCCCGTGTTACACTGATCCATACCACACTGACAGCCCTCACTCACCCCGTGTTACACTGATCCATACTGACAGCCCTCACCCTGTGTTACACTGATCAACACTGACAGCCCTCACTCACACTGTGTTACACTGATCCACACTGCCAGCCCTCACCCCCTGTTACACTGATCCACACTGACAGCCCTCACTCAGCCTGTGTTACACTGATCCACACTAACAGCCCTCACCCCGTTACACTGATCCACACTGACAGCCCTCACTCTGTGTTACACTGATCCACACTGACAACCCTCACCCTGTGTTACACTGATCCAGACTGACAGCCCTCAATCACCCCGTGTTACACTGATCCACACTGACAGCCCTCACCCTATGTTACACTGAACCACACTGACAGCCCTCACCCCGTGTTATACTGATCAACACTGACAGCCCTCACTCACCCTGTGTTACACTGATCTACACTGACAGCCCTCACCCCGTTACACTGATCCACACTGACAGCCCTCACCTTGTGTTACACTGATCCACACTGACAGCCCTCACTCACCCCGTGTTACACTGATCCATACCACACTGACAGCCCTCACTCACCCCGTGTTACACTGATCCATACTGACAGCCCTCACCCTGTGTTACACTGATCAACACTGACAGCCCTCACTCACACTGTGTTACACTGATCCACACTGCCAGCCCTCACCCCCTGTTACACTGATCCACACTGACAGCCCTCACTCAGCCTGTGTTACACTGATCCACACTGACAGCCCTCACCCTGTGTTACACTGATCCCCACTGACAGCCCTCACCCCGTTACACTGATCCCCACACTGACAGCCCTCACCCTGTGTTACACTGATCCACACAGACAGCCCTCACTCACCCTGTGTTACACTGATAGCCCTCACCCTGTGTTACACTGATCCCAACACCCACTCCTCACCCGGTTTTACACTGATCCACACTGACAGTCACCAGGGAAGCTCACCTGCCACCCTAAAACTAGACACTCCCTCCACCCAGGATGTCGCCCCCTCCCCAGGTCACTCACCTGCAGCCAGAGCCCCCCCCAGGATGAGGAGCGGAGCCCAGCTGGTGATGTTGGGAGGGGGCAGCAGTGAAAGGGGGGAGGGGCTGGGGGTATAATCACACCCCGGAGGTGGGGACCGGCTCCGATGAGAACTTCACAAGGTCTGAGCTCAGCCCCACCCAAGGTATAGGAGGGGGGGAGGGGAACCCACCAATCAGAAGTCAGAACAGCAGCGCGTCATCACGCACGGGTAGAGCCCCCCGCGAGGAGTGAAAGTGAAAGTGACTAGAGACAGAAGTTTGGTTTCTGCCCTTCTTTAGAGCTCCCTTCCGACCCCCTTCCACAGCGCTTAGAAGCCCCGTCCCTCTCCTGCACAGCGGTTCCACCCGCCTCTCTCTTACCTACTTGTATTTCTCTCTCTGGTTTCATCCACTCTCCATATGTTTGCACTTTTATGCAGCACGAACTCAACCCGAGGTGTCGAAGCGCTTTACACTAACTCCAGTTGCTGTCGCCTTGGTGGCCACAGCTGTGCTCGGATTCTGAAAGTGCTTAGAAGCCCTCGCGGTCACATCGGGTGCTGACGGGACTCCCCTGCTTCCTTCTCTTCCCCAACAGAAGCGTTTTTCCCAGGCTCCCCCGCCCCCCCAATCAGGATTGTTCAGAACTCGGTGTTTGTTTCAGGATTGATCAGATCTCCGTGGTTGTTTCTCTTTCTCTGTTTATTTTCTATTATTGTTATACCGAACACTAGCGATGCTCGCTGCTTGTGAGTGACGCAACTCTGTTAGTGCTTAGAAGTCGTCCTGCATGTAATCCGACTCAGCAGTTAGTGTTTAGAAGCCCTCGCTGCCTCTGTCCTGATTCCGCTCTGACAGCGCCTAGAAGCTCTCGCTGTCTGTGCCATGACTCCGCTCTGACAGTGCCTAGAAGCTCTCGCTGTCTGTGCCACGACTTAGCTCTCATGGGGCCAGATGTATCAAGCAATTTTGCATTCGCCGAGGGTACGAATCGCAAAATTCGGCCGTTTGCGAATACACAAATGCCTTTCCAGATGTATGAAAGGCAATTGCTGTGTAATTTTAAGGAATCGCAAAAATAGCGATTCCTTAAATTTGCGAATCTATTTAGAGAATCGCAAATTGCAACCGACAGAGGAAACAGGGGAGGGCAGCCTCAGCCACCGACAGAGAGGAAACAGAGGAGGGCAGCCTCACCCACCGACAGAGAGGAAACAGAGGAGGGCAGCCTCTGCCACCGACAGAGAGGAAACAGAGGAGGGCGATCTCACCCACCGACAGAGAGGAAACAGAGGAGGGCGGCCTCAGCCACCGACAGAGAGGAAACAGAGGAGGGCGGCCACACCCCTCGCCCACCACAGAGAGGAAACAGAGGAAGGTGGCCTCACCAACCGACAGAGGAAACAGGGGAGGGCAGCCTCAGCCACCGACAGAGAGGAAACAGAGGAAGGCGGCCTCAGCCACCGACAGAGAGGAAACAGAGGAGGGCAGCCTCACCCACCGACAGAGAGGAAACAGAGGAGGGCGGCCTCAGCCACCGACAGAGAGGAAACAGAGGAGGGCAGCCTCACCCACGCCCACCAACAGAGAGGAAACAGAGGAGGGCGGCCTCAGCCACCAACAGAGAGGAAACAGAGGAAGGCGGCCTCGCCCACCGACAGAGAGCAAACAGAGGAGGGCAGCCTCAGCCACCGACAGAGAGGAAACAGAGGAGGGCGGCCTCAGCCACCGACAGAGAGGAAACAGAGGAGGGCGGCCACACCCCTCACCCACCCACAGAGAGGAAACAGAGGAAGGTGGCCTCACCAACCGACAGAGGAAACAGGGGAGGGCAGCCTCAGCCACCGACAGAGAGGAAACAGAGGAGGGCAGCCTCACCCACCGACAGAGAGGAAACAGAGGAGGGCGATCTCACCCACCGACAGAGAGGAAACAGAGGAGGGCAGCCTCACCCCTGGCCCACCCACAGAGAGAAAACAGAGGAAGGTGGCCTCACCCACCGCCAGAGAGGAAACAGAGGAGGACAGCCACACCCACCGACAGAGAGGAAACAGGGGAGGGCAGCCTCAGCCACCGACAGAGAGGAAACAAAGGAGGGCAGCCTCACCCACTGACAGAGCTGAAACAGAGGAGGGCAGCCTCACCCCTCGCCCACCAACAGAGAGGAAACAGAGGAGGGCGGCCTCTCCCACCGACAGAGAGGAAATAGAGGAGGGCAGCCTCTCCCACCGACAGAGGGGACACAGAGGAGGGCGGCCTCACCGCTCGCCCACCGACCAAGAGGAAACAGAGGAGGGCGGCCTCACCCACAACAGAGAGGAAACAGAGGAGGGCAGCCTCACCCACCGACAGAGAGGAAACAGAGGAGGGTGTCCCCACCCACCGACAGAGAGGAAACCGAGGAGGGCAGCCTCACTTGCCTCGTGGTGCATGTCACACTGAGTAAACTGCCCAGAGGTGCCCCAGACACGCATCCTGTGCCACTCAGACTGCCGCAAGGAGGAAACTAATGAAAGCGACCCAGCAGTGGGTGCAACAAGTCTGAGAGTGCATGATACAGACCCAACAACTAATAACCAGCAGTGCAACAAAAGAGGGGAGGCTGAGTCCCGGCCCCATACAGTATCAGCCCACAAGCTGCTCTCAACTACGTTTGCAAACAAACACACCCTGGTACTAAGAGAAGACCCCTGAGCTCTAAGTCCTGTGTCCTCCCAAGCAACACAGACTGAGACCGCACTGCAAACCACCCATCACGCACATCAATATGGCCACCATCCCAGCAATCGATCCATTTACGGATGACGGGGCCCTGCGTTTACACTTCTTTTTCGAAGGAGCAAACATCCCAGCCCTGCTCCTCCACAGAGGGGGGAAAGGACATCCACAAACTTTACACTAAGCACTAATTGAGGAACCACCAAAGCCATACAACACCCTCCTCTGCGCCCTGAATGGCCATTTTGAACCAATGGCAAACAGAGACTACAGGAGGTTTGTCAAGCCCTCCAAGAACCAGAGGAAACCCTTGACAACTTCCACAACAGACTTATAGAACTGGCCCGCACATGCGGCTTCACAGACGAGCAAGAGGAAATAGGGGGACAAAGAATACAAGGCTGCTCATAGTAGGAAAGTACCATCTTGCCTGGCATGTTACCCCCATATTTCACTGTATATATGTTGTTTTAGTTGTATGTGTCACTGGGACCCTGCCGCGCAGGGCCCCAGTGCTCATAAGTGTGCCCTGTATGTGTTCCCTGTGTGATGACTAACTGTCTCACTGAGACTCTGCTAACCAGAACCTCAGTGGTTATGCTCTCTCTGCTTTCCAAATTGTCACTAACAGGCTAGTGACCAATTTCACCAATTTACATTGGCATACTGGAACACCCTTAAAATTCCCTAGTATATGGTACTGAGGTACCCAGGGTATTGGGGTTCCAGGAGATCCCTATGGGCTGCAGCATTTCTTTTGCCACCCATAGGGAGGTCTGACAATTCTTACACAGGCCTGCCAGTGCAGCCTGGGTGAAATAATGTCCACGTTATTTCACAGCCATTTACCACTGCACTTAAGTAACTTATAAGTCATCTCTATGTCTAACCTTTACCTGGTAAAGGTTGGGTGCTAAGTTACTTATTGTGTGGGCACCCTGGCACTAGCCAAGGTGCCCCCACATTGTTCAGGGCAAATTCCCCGGACTTTGTGAGTGCGGGGACACCATTACACACGTGCACTATACATATGTCACGACATGTATAGCGTCACAATGGTAACTCCGAACATGGCCATGTAACATGTCTAAGATCATGGAATTGTCACCCCAATGCCATTCTGGCATTGGGGTCTCTAGCACAGACCTGGGTACTGCCAAACTACCTTTCCCGGGGTTTCACTGCAGCTGCTGCTGCTGCCAACCCCTCAGACAGGTTTCTGCCCTCCTGGGGTCCAGCCAGGCTTGGCCCAGGAAGGCAGAACAAAGGACGTCCTCAGAGTGAGGGTGTTACACCCTCTCCCTTTGGAAAAAGGTGTCAGGGCTGGGGAGGAGTAGCCTCCCCCAGCCTCTGGAAATGCTTTGATGGGCACAGATGGTGCCCATCTCTGCATAAGCCAGTCTACACCAGTTCAGGGATCCCCCAGCCCTGCTCTGGCGCGAAACTGGACAAAGGAAAGGGGAGTGACCACTCCCCTGACCTGCACCTCCCCTGGGAGGTGCCCAGAGCTCCTCCATTGTGCTCCAGACCTCTGCCATCTTGGAAACAGAGGTGCTGCTGGCACACTGGACTGCTCTGAGTGGCCAGGGCCAGCAGGTGACATCAGAGACTCCTTCTGACAGGCTTTTACCTGTGTTGCTAGCCTATCCTCCTTCCTAAGTAGCTAAACCTCCTTTTCTGGCTATTTAGGGCCTCTGCTTTGGGGAATTCTTTAGATAACGAATGCAAGAGCTCATCAGAGTTCCTCTGCATCTCTCTCTTCACCTTCTGCCAAGGAATTGACCGCTGACTGCTCTGGACGCCTGCAAAACTGTAACAAAGTAGCAAAGACGACTACTGCGACCTTGTAACGCTGATCCGGCCGCCTTCTCAACTGTTTTCCTGGTGGTGCATGCTGTGGGGGTAGTCTGCCTCCTCTCTGCACTAGAAGCTCCGAAGAAATATCCCGTGGGTCGACGGAATCTTCCCCCTGCAACCGCAGGCACCAAAAGACTGCATCACTGGTCCTCTGGGTCCCCTCTCAGCACAACGAGCGTGGTCCCTGGAACTCAGCAACTCTGTCCATGTGACTCCCACAGTCCAGTGACTCTTCAGTCCAAGTTTGGTGGAGGTAAGTCCTTGCCTCCCCACGCTAGACTGCATTGCTGGGAACCGCGTGATTTGCAGCTGCTCCAGCTCCTGTGCACCCTTCCAGGATTTCCTTTGTGCACAGCCAAGCCTGGGTCCCTGACACTCTAACCTGCAGTGCACGACCTCCTGAGTTATCCTCCGGCGTCGTGGGACCTTCCTTTGTGACTTCGGGTGAGCTCCGGTTCACTCTTCTTCGTAGTGCCTGTTCCGGCACTTCTGCGGTTGCTGCTTGCTTCTGAGTGGGCTCCTTGTCTTTGCTGGGCGCCCCTTCTGTCTCCTCACGCAATTGGTGACATCCTGGTCCCTCCTGGGCCACAGCAGCATCCAAAAACCCTAACCGTGACCCTTGCAGCTAGCAAGGCTTGTTTGCGGTCTTTCTGCACGGAAACACCTCTGCAAGCTTCTTCACGACGTGGGACATCCATCCTCCAAAGGGGAAGTTTCTAGCCCTCTTCGTTCTTGCAGAATCCACAGCTTCTACCATCCGGTGGCAGCTTCTTTGCACCCACAGCTGGCATTTCATGGGCATCTGCCCACTCCCGACTTGATTGTGACTTTTGGACTTGGTCCCCTTGTTCCACAGGTACTCTCGTCTGGAAATCCATCGTTGTTGCATTACTGGTGTTGGTCTTCCTTGCAGAATTCCCCTATCACGACTTCTGTGCTCTCTGGGGAACTTAGGTGCACTTTGCACCCACTTTTCAGGGTCTTGGGGTGGGCTATTTTTCTAACCCTCACTGTTTTCTTACAGTCCCAGTGACCCTCTACAAGGTCACATAGGTTTGGGGTCCATGCGTGATTCGCATTCCGCTTTTGGAGTATATGGTTTGTGTTGCCCCTATACCTATGTGTTCTTATTGCAATCTATTGTGACTGTACATTGCTTGCATTGCTTTCTATTGCTATTACTGCATAGTTTTGGTATTGTGTACATATATCTTGTGTATATTTGCTATCCTCATACTGAGGGTACTCACTGAGATACTTTTGGCATAAAAATAAAGTACCTTTATTTTTAGTATATCTGTGTATTGTGTTTTCTTATGATATTGTGCATATGACACCAGTGGTATAGGTGGAGCTTTACACGTCTCCTAGTTCAGCCTAAGCTGCTCTGCTAAGCTACCCTTTTCTATCAGCCTCAGCTGCTAGACACCTCTTCTACACTAATAAGGGATAACTGGACCTGGTGCAGAGTGTAAGTACCCCTTAGTACCACTACAAACCAGGCCAGCCTCCTACACTCGTCCACCAAACTACGAGAGAAAATCCTCCAAGAATCAGGCGAGCCCCTACAAAGCTTTCTTACCTTAGGAACGTCAAAGGCAATTTCCAAAATCAGAGCTTCACATATGAAGGCCACCCTGCACCGACCCATCAAAACCGAGCAGGTCAAAATAGCACAAGCCCGCTCAAGCAATGTGTTAAAAATGGGGTCTCTGGTTGTCTGTCAGTTTGCACTCTGTCCAACCGGGGACCCTCACGCTAGTGAGGATAATGAGATACACACCTAGGATAACCCCTGCTCACCCCCTTGGTAGCTTGGCACAATCAGTCAGCCTTATCTCAGAGGCAAGTGTAAAGTATTTTTACCAACACACACAGTAACACAGTGAAAACACCACAAAATCACTCACACCAGTTTAGAAAAATAGTCAATATTTATCTAAATCAAACAAGTCCAAAACAACAAAAATCCAACATACACAAGCAAAGCTATGAATTTTTAAAGTAAAAACAGTCTTAATCCATAGAAATCAATGGAATGCGTTGTTTGTACAAAGTGCCTGGAATACATCAAAAATAAAGCTGCATGCGCAAGCGTGCGTTGGAAAAGCAAGCAATGCGTTAATTCCTTACTCGTAAGTGAGGCCGTGCGTCAGTTCTTTCTCCGCCGGGCAATCGATGTGTCGATTCTTTCCTCGTAGGGAAGAGATGCGTTGATTTCCAGACAAACAGCCTCAGGTTTGTGTGGTGATGTTGCAGGGTTTGACACCCGGGCATGATGCGTGGAAAATCCGGCCACATGGCGACAATGAATCCACGCTGAGCTGGCGAAGTGTCATTTTCACTGGCGCTGTATCAATCTTTTAGCCGCAGTCCTGGCACTGCGTTGATTTTTCTGCCGCTCAGCTCCGGTGTATGGATTTTCACCTTGAATTCACTAGCTTCTCCTTTCAAGGGCCCAGGTACTGGATGTGGCACCACTTGCCAGGGTAGAGTTCTCAGCAAGAGAGCCCAGGTGCTGGCAGATGAAGTCGTTGATGGTCAGAATAGAAGGCAAGCTCTTGGAGAAACTTCAAAAGCAGGAGACACAGGGAAGTCCAGTCTTTTTCCTCTTTAAGGCAGAAGCAGAAACTGCAGGCCAAACCAGCAAAGCACACACAGCAAAGGGGCAGTACTCCTCCTCCAGCTCTTCAGCTCTTCTCCTTGGCAGAGGTTCCTCTTGATCCAGAAGGGTTTTGGGGCCACTGATTATACTCATTTCTATCTTTGAAGTAGGCAAACTTCAAGGGAAAGTCTCTGTTGTTTACAAGGTCCTTCCTTGCCCAGACCTGGCTCCATACACACACCAGGGGGTTGGAGACTGCATTGTGTAAGAAGAGGTACAGCCCTTTCAGGTGCCAGTGTCAGCACCTACCTCCCCATTCTAGCCCAGGAGACTCATCAGGATATGCAGGACACATATCAGCTTCCTTTGTGTCACTGTCTAGAGGGAATTCACAAACAGTCCAACTGTCAGCCTGACACAGACATGGATTCCATAGGCAGGCATAGGCACTGAATGGTTAAGAAAGAAAATGCCTACATTGTAAAAGTGGCATTTTCAAACTGGCAATCTAAAAAACAACTTTACCTAAAGATATATTTTTAAATTGTGAGTTCAGGGACCCCAAACTCAATTTCTCTACCTGCCCCCAATGGAAAACTGCACTTAAAAGACATTTAAAAGGCAGTTCCTATGTTAACTTATGGGAGAGATAGGCCTTGCAATAGAGAACATGGAATTTGGCAGTGTTTCACTATCAGGACATGTAAAACACACCATTACGTGTCCTACCACTGAAATGCATTGCACCCTGCCTATGGGGCTACCTAGGGCCTACCTTAGGGGTGAGTTATGTATAGCAAAAGGGAAGGTTTCGGGTTGACAAGAGGGTACACTTGCCACGTTGAATTGGCAGTGCAAAACTGGACATACAGACACTGCAGTAGCAGATCTGAGACATGTTTACAGGGCTACTCGTTGGTGGCACAATTGGTCCTTAGGGTCCACTAGTAGCATTTGATTTACAGGCCCTGTGCACCTCTGGTGCACTATACTAGGGACATACTAATAAATCAAATATGCCAATCAGGAATAACCAATCCCCAGTACAATTTAGACAGAAATCATATGCACTTTAGCACTGGTTAGCATTGGTAAAGTGCCCAGAGTCCCAAAACCAATAAAATCTGGTTAGAAAAAATAGGAGGAAGGAGGCAAAAGGTTTGGGGATGACCCTGCAAAAAGGGCCAGGTCCAACACAATGCAGCCTACAAAAGACCCTTAGACAAGCGCCAAGAGTGTGAATACTGCGAAGGCCCTCTGCACTGACCCAATGACTGCCCATCAAAAGGACGGCGCTGTGTGGCGAATACAACCACTTCTTAAAGGTGTGTCAATTGTCAAAGTTCAAAACACCCAAAGAGGGCATCCATGCCATCTCCGAACGTGAGGAAAAACCAGGAGACATGGATGACGACAGAGAACTACGCGGTCCACACCATTATTGAACTAATGCCAGAAAATTCCTACGTGTCCCTGAAAGAGCCACTGCCACTGACCAAAGTGAAAATAAGACTATTTGCATATGGCCAGACCACACCAATAACACTCCTAGGCTGTTTCCAATCATCAGTAGCCCTTGGAGACTTCAGCACCAACACAATATTCTATGTGGATAAAGGTTGGACTAGCACACTGATCAGTGGACAAACCGCGGAGATGCTGGGACAAATATCCTTCGCTTTGGGAGTACAAGAGGAAAAGTTAACAGGGCTCCTACATGAGTAAGAAGACATCTTCAAAGAAATAGGCTGCCTCAAGAACAGTGAAGTCAAACTCCACATAGACAAATCAGTGCAGCCTGTGGTCCTAAGACATCGGTGCATAGCTTTCCACCTTCGACTCAAAGTAGAAGCAAAGCTGACCAAGCTAGAAAAACTCCAGCATTGTTGAAAAGGTATCAGGACCTACCCCATGGGTCTCTCTGATTGTCATCACCAAGAAGCCGAAGCAGCCAGAGGAAGTCCGCATCTGCGTGGACATGAGACTCCTGATGCAACCATGAAGAGAAAGTGCTACCTAACCCCAACTGTGGAAGATATCCTCAGCGAGCTCACTGGACCCAACTGGTTCCTCCCTGCATTTTCTTCCCCATCACCGCTGCTTCCTTTAATCCTGTCTGCCCTGTGTCCACTTGATTTTGGTGCAGCTACTTCCATTTGACCCTCCGTCCCCCTGCCACTGCAGCAGTATGCACACCAGTAGAAGGTTTCTTTCTACCGCTACTCTCGCTGGGTGCGCTAGGACCCATCCATCCTGCCAAGAACTCTAATATTGAGCAATATTTCCTAATGGCAATAATAAAATGCTCCCAGACCTGTAAAAGACACGGAGACCTGGCTCCTTCTTCCGTAGAATCATGTGCCAGATGCCGACAGAAAGGTACATACACCAGGGAGTAATAAGGGAAAGCTCCGATCAGATGCCTCAAACAGCCGCCATCTTGCCTCATCTGTTCTACAGAAAACAGGTTAATGCTTTCTCCTTAATTCTTGGAAGAGCGGATTAGCACTTCAGTGACAGATAGAGTTCACATTTTTATTTTTGTCAGTTCCATTGACATAGGAGACATAACAATAGACACAGCCTACTTCACACATGTTTTTATTTATTTTTCTGAATTTACAGGATGCGTAGCCACGGACAGGATCTTAACCTGGTTCAGCCATGTTACATGGTCAACTTTTTTTGCCACTAAGCCATATGGCTTCTCTTGAAACCTTGGCTCATGTTGGGCTCGAAGTTCCAAGTGGGAATTGAGCTGAGCCAGGGACAGGCATCTGAATGGAGCCTAGCTCTATCTTTCATTGGCTTGCCCACCTTTACCATCTTAGTGCTTGGAAGCCCTTGCTTCCTCTGCTCTGATTCACCTAATAGTGCTTAGAAGACCTTGCAGCATGTGCTTTGACTCTGCTCTAACCTTGCTTGGACCCCCTCAACACTTGTGCAAGAATTAATATATAAATGGATGGATACCCCCCTCACCTGTCCGAACACCCCTCCCTCACAATGAGAGAACTGAGTTGAGACACTAGGTTTTGGTTTAATAGGCTATTGCGTGGTGGAGGTTATAGTCCTAGTTCCCTTCAAAATAATTTTATTGAGTTTTGTAGTATAAGAACATATAAATATACATAAAAACAGCAAAAAAGGCATACAACTTAGTGTAAATCTGAAATAAGAATGAAGTGCTAAACAATATTATTATAGTATATAGTCCATAGAACAGAAAGACAATTAAAACAAGTATAGGGCTCCTTATCATCAAAAGGCTTCACTACATTGTAATCCAAGGAGACACCCTCAAATGAATCGCCTCCTTGATCACATGAAGAACCCAGAGAATCCACCTACCTCCCTTCACCTCGTAAACCAAGAAAAGCATTTGCGGCATCCCTCAAGATTCGTCCCTCAGCCCTACTCTGTTCAACACCAACATGACTCCCTTGGTGGATGCCGTCAGAGCACATGAACTAAACACCATCTCCTACGCTGACGACACCCTACTCATCCTCTCGCTATCAGAAAACCCCTCAGCCATGCTGACCAACTTCTGAAGGTGTACGACGAGCGCCGCCGACTGGATGAAAGACAACTGCCTAAAGCTCAACACAGACAAGACAGAAGTACTGATATTCAGGAAACCGCACCTCCCTGCGGAACGACTTCTGGTGGTCTACTGAGCTAGGCCCCCCCACCGACCTCAACCAACCACGCCTGCAACCTCGGCATCATCCTGAACAGGGGCTCGCCATGAAAAGACACATCAACGCAGTCTCATCCGCCTGCTACCTCACAATTCACATGCTCTGTAAGATCTTCAAGTGGCTCCCCATCGACACCAGATGAACCGTTGCACAAGCCCTGGTAACCAGCCGACTGACTGGACTACTGGAATCACCTCGTACTTCCACAAGAGAATGCAGACCATACAGGATTCAGCGGACAGACTCATCCTAGACCTCCCAAGGTGATCCCACATCACCCCCTACTGTGAGAAGCTCCACTGGGTCCACATTAAGAACATATGTCAGTTCAAGAAGTTGATCTACACACTCAAGGCCCTATACAACCAAGGACCAGCATCCTTCAACCACCGCCTGAACTTTCACCTACCCTCCCTCTTCCTCGCTCACACACCCCACATCCGCCGCAGCAAAAGTGGAAGATGCTCCTTCTCCTAGCTCACCCTGAAGTCCTGGAACAACCCCCCACTTCACCTCCAGACATCACCCTCGCTGCCGGAATTCAGAAAGGAGCCTGGCTGTTTAACTGAACCCTCACCCCAGCAGTGCTCTCCGCGCCTGCATAACCTCGTGGGGGATTTGCCGTGCTTCACAAATCATGATTGATTAATAAATTACTATCTAAGACAAATAAATTAATATAGACAATTAGCTATTATTAAGAAAAGTATCCAAAGTCTTCCACATTGATGATGTAATATAGAGCGGTCGCTTATTATTATTGAACAAGAATTCAGTTCCTGTTCTCATATAGTATCCACTCCCACCTGGCAGCTGAAGATGTAGTCATTGCATATTTCCACTTCATAGTAATAGATTTGATAGCTGAGCAAGTCAAACAATTTAGCATCCATATACAAGAGTGGAAATGAAATGAGTGAAGACTTACCAACAATATTTTCATATGTAATGGGATGATCAATATTAAAAAGATTTTGACCAGACCTCAGACTAAATGTTACATATAAAGGGCATATAAATAACCTGTTTCAATGATCCTTATTTTACAATTGCAACAATGAGGTTTATCAATTAATTTCACATTATACAGCTTAACAGGAGTCCCATAATTATTTAATATAAAAGCATTGGTCTGGCAGATGGAGGACGGAAACCAATTTAAAATATGACATAAGCGGAATGCTTCTACATTTGCAGAGAACAGCTGTCATGTAAAACGGGATTCCATAATGCACTTAGTTATTTATTTTCATACATTTTAGAAGCAATAGAACGGGTGAGTCTATGTATACCAAAGAGCAACTCCATACCTGAGCACTGAGAATCTGGTATAGAAATATTGTAAGGATTGTGAATCCCATTACACAATGTAAAATATCTATGGTACTAAAAGTCAGGGACCTAATACTTAGATTGTAAATCAGAAAAAAGATAGAACCATAACACTAAAGCAAATATCCGAGATATAAAATATACCAGCATGAATCTAATTTTCCTTCCCAACAAGAGACCGCAGTACTTAGTTTAATCAAAGGATTATGCTATAAAGATACCTTCTTAGAAAATAGAAGTCTATTACCAAATGTTTAATCCAGACTTAATATAGCGTTTTTAGTAGTGAGAATTGGAGTAAAAAACATTGGGGGTCATTCTGACCTCGGCGGTAAAAGCCGCTTACCGCCGGACAGAAGACCGCCACAATACCGCCGCGGTAAGCCGCCACGGTCATTCTGACCCACAACTGCCAAACCTCCAAAAATCCGACCTCCACTGCAGTCCGCCACATCAGCGGCCAGTGGTAAACTGGAGATGACCAAACCTCCACCGCCACGGCAACACAAACACGCCCATGCCATTACGACCCACAAATCCACGCGGCGGTCTTTCAAACGCGGTATTCCATTGGCGGTACACACCGCCGCGGTCAAAATACACACCCAGCACCAAAACACAGCCACATTGGACAATTACAAATACACACACCTGAAACACATACACACACCACTCCCACACAATCAATACGATATAAAACACACACCCACATCACCCACAAACCCCTACAACCTCAAATCAGAGACGAAGGAGAGAGAGACACACCATAGAATAGAGAGCTACATCACACAGAGGCACACTACACCATCACACACACCACATAGAAGCACAAAGCACCACACACCAACACACACATCACCACATACACCACCCCACACCTCATCCACACCACCCCATGGCACCCCAAAGGCACCCACGGTTTTCGGACCAAGAACTCCGGGTCATGGTGGAGGAAATAATAAGAGTTGAACCCCAGCTCTTCGGCTCACATGTGCAGCACACCACTATAGCCAGGAAGGCGGAGCTATGGCAGCGGTTCGTGGACAGGGTCAACGTGGTGGGACAGCATCCCAGAAATCGGGAGGACATCCGCAAACGCTGGAACGACCTACGGGGGAAGGTGCGCTCGATGGTGTCAAGGCACAACATCGCGGTGCAGAAGACTGGCGGCGGACCCCCACCCACCCCACCAGAATTCACAGCATGGGAGCAAGAGGTCTTGAACATCCTGCATCCTGACGGCCTCGCTGGAGTACACGGAGGAATGGACTCTGGTAAGTCGATTCTCAACTACTTCATCCCCCCCCACCCACCAGCATGCCAACCCACACCCCCACCCTCACCCCCAACCCCCCATCACACATCCTCCCTGAGAATGTCTCTCCAGCACAACCCACCCAACCCAACACCAACCCCTGCATGCCACCACAAACTATGGACACCCATCACCTAAGCATGACCACTGCACATACCCATCCCCCCCCCACAAACCACCCTCACAACACCTCCCCCAAGGGAATGCCAGCACTGGGGGACATGGGCACCCATAAATCGCACGCAATTGCACACACAGAAACAATAACCATACTCTCTTACCCCATGCAGGACCCGAACGCCAACACACCGGTCAGGAGGGTCCAGAAATGTCCATCCCACCCCCGGAACAGGCCGCCAGTGATGACAGCAGCTCTGTCGACCTGGAACCTGATGACCAGCCCGGACCATCGGGGACCTCTGGGCAGTGGGTTCCCCACACACAGACACAGGCCACAGCAGACCCAACACCCTCTGGGAACAACAGCACAGCTCCCACCCAGCGGGCCCATGCCTCTGTCTCTAGGACAGGTCAATCAGCGGTGTGTCTGCCACTACAGGGCACCCAGGCCGACCCACCACCCCAACAACAACAGGGACCTGGGGGCAGTGGTAGTGGGCACACCGTCCAGGGGACAGAGGCCGGGGGAAACCGGGCAACTCGGAGGGCTGCTGTGCGACAGGGGGTGGAGGAGAGGCCCAGGGAACCCACTCTCCAAGAGGCCCTCACCACCATCATGGGAGCCTACCACCACTCCCAAGAGACGATGGCGACGGTACTGGCCAGGTTCACCAAGATCCAGGCACAGCAGGAGGAACGCTACATGGGGTTCAGAGACGAGCTTAGGAACATCGGGACCGCAATGGGGAACATCGTCCTGGCCCTCAACCGGATAGAAGACACGTTGCGGGACCATGTGGCACCACACAGGGCCCCTGTCACTAGCCAGGACCACGAACAGCCTACCACCTCCGCCGGCGCTAGTGGACAGGAGGCCCCCACACAACGACAGGCCACCAGAACCCCACCTCCTGCTGAAGAACAACCACCCCGCAAGAGGAGCCTGAGATAAAAAAAAAAGACAGAGTAGGATGCCAAGACCCCCGCCAGCATGAGATACCCCCTGAAGTCATCCCACTGTCCCACATTGCCACCCTGCCCAACCTTGAACTGCCCCTGCTCCATCCTTCCACGGGCATATGGACAATGCACCTGTGAGACTGAAAATCTGGACTCAGCCATGGACATTACTCCACCCCCACCCATCACCGTTTTACTATCATGTACCAATATCTAGCACTAAAAATAAATCACTTATTGCACAGAAATCATTTTGGAGTCATGCTGTATTCTTAACAAATGTATCACACATTACAGTTCAATATATGTTCTGTCAATTAGTGATGACAACATACCAATGTCAATACGCTGTAGTTCATGGGCAAACCAAGCAGAAGTCACGCACTGAGTCATACAGCACTGAGAAGGGAAGGGAAAATCAAAAATTAGTCAAAAAGAACTGGGGGGAAATACAGAAAGTAGAGATGCAGGAGGCTCTAAGTAAATGTGAAATGGCATGGGTGATTCTTACCTGTGGGCTACTGAAAATACTGTTGTATAACAGTTTCCCTGTTGTCTGTGTTCTCCCCGTCGTCTTCCTCCTCTTCACTCTCCACAGGCTCCACGGCTTCTACAACACCACCATCTGGACCATCCTCCTGCAGGAAAGGCACCTGGCGTCGCAAAGCCAGGTTGTGCAGCATACAGCAGGCCACGATGATATGGCACACCTTCTTTGGTGAGTACATGAGGGATCCACCTGTCATATGCAGGCACCTAAACCTGGCCTTCAGGAGCCCAAAGGTTCGCTCGATCACCCTCCTAGTACGCCCATGGGCCTCATTGTACCGTTCCTCTGCCCGGGTCCGGGGATTCCTCACTGGGGTCAGTAGCCACGGCAGGTTGGGGTAACCAGAGTCACCTATTAGCCACACACGCTGTCTCTGTAGCTGTTCCATCACATAGGGGATGCTGCTATTACGCATAACATACGCGTCATGCACTGACCCAGGGAACTTGGCATTTACATGGGAGATGTACTGGTCTGCCAAGCAGACCACCTGGACATTCATAGAATGGTAATTTTTCCTGTTTCTGTACACCTGCTCATCGTCATTTGGGGGTACTAAAGCCACATGGGTCCCATCAATGGCACCAATGATGTTGGGGATATGTCCAAGGGCATAGAAATCACCCTTCACTGTAGGCAAATCACCCTCCTCTGGGAAAATGATGTAGCTCCGCATGAGTTTCATAAGTGCAGACAACACTCTGGACAAAATCTTGGAAAACATAGGCTGAGACATTCCAGATGACATGGCCACTGTTGTCTGGAATGAGCCACTTGCCAAAAAATGGAGGACTGACAGAACCTGCACTAGAGGGGGAATTCCTGTGGGTTGTCGGATGGGGGACATCAGGGCTGGCTCCAGCTGGGCACACAGTTCATGTATAGTGGCTCGGTCAAGTCGGTATCGGAGTATAATATGGCATTGTCGACAGGTCCACCAGCGGCCGGTACACGCGAGGATTCCTCCTTCTCATCGCAAGTCCCAGCGGACGGTGCCTAGGAAGGAGAATATGGAGCACAGAGTCAATCAACTCACAGGTACGTTCACCACAGCTTGCACAGTACACGATAATGTATGGATTGTTATGCTTGTATGTGTGGCAATGCAAGGCCTAGGCCTGTGTGACGCAGTTGAAATTAAGCCATGTGGGCCCTTGGAATGGCGCCTGCCTGACCTGTGAAGTGGGACAATGGGATGTGAGGTCACTGCGCTGGCGTGGCGCACCGTGGAGGTAGGCGGTCGAAGACCGCTATACGAAGCCGCATTGGTTAACATTGAACCCTGTGGGTTTCATGAGACAATGACGATGTGCGCCGGCGGTCGTGGTACGCACCGCCGCGGTACGCACCGCCGCGGACGTGGACGCCATTTTCTATCTGCTTAATCACTCGAGACCTGATCATCCACAGGAGAGGACCTATACTGCAAGTGCTGCTGTGAACTCGGTCTGGAAGTGACAATGGCTGCTGCGACTGGGGAAAGGGCCCCTGCCTTCACGTCTGAAGAGTTGGAGAAACTTGTGGATGGGGTCCTCCCCCAGTATGCGCTACTCTACGGTCCTCCAGACCAACAGGTAAGTACACTGAGTGCAGATTGAATGTGTAATGCCTGTGTGGAGTGGGGTGGATGTAAGTAGGTGGGGTGGGGAGAAAATGAGGAGTGCAACGCACGACAGATGAGAGAATGTGCCACATGGCAAGGTTGGGGAGGGGGGGCATTCACATCTAACATGCAGAAAAATGACGTTTTTTTCATTCCCACCCTGTACATGTCAAACAGGTCAGCGCCCATCAGAAAATCGACATTTGGCGTGCCATCGCCAAGGAAGTCCGGGCCCTGGGGGTCTACACCAGACGGGGCACCCACTGCCGCAAGAGGTGGGAGGACATCCGCCGCGGAACCAGAAAGACCGCCGAGTCACTGCTGGGGATGGCCTCCCGACCTAGGAGGGGTGCCAGTCGTACCCTGACCCCCCTGATGTTCCGGATCCTGGCGGTGGCCTACCCTGATTTGGATGGGCGCTTGAGGACATCACAGCAGACACAAGGGGGTGAGTATCTGCACATTCTGCTATCTTTACGCGCAGTTGAGGCGTCTGGGTGGGGGAGGAGGGCTGTGGGTGACAGTAGGCGAGGGCGCTTTCTGTAGTGTAGTCCCCTCCCTTAAAAATGGCCCTGTGCCCCCGCCCCCCACCTCTGTAGGGTGCCAAGTACAGCTATCCATGGTCCTGCATCACACATGTGCGCGTTTGTTGTCCCTAGACCTGTTGGCCTAGTCAGAAGTACTGAGTAGTGTACCCCGATTGCGCGGCTTAGTGCATGAGGCACCTGTGTCTGTCCTCTCCGCCAACAGTGTTGACAAGGCATGCACTCAACCTGTTTTTATTTCTCCCCCCACCCTTTTTATTTTTCTTCTTGTGCATGTGTGCATTAGCATCATCAGGCGGAGGAGATTTGGCATCCGAGCACGAGGGAGCTGCGAGTCACAAGGCCCCGGTGGGCACTGGAACAGACACCGAGGGCACCAGTGATCCGGAGGGCGAGGGGAGCACCACAACGGGGACCGGTGAAGACACCAGCGACATGGACACGTCCTCGGTTGGGAGCTCCCTAGCGGTGGCGGCAACATCCAGGCCCCCCGCCTCTACAGGTACAGCCGCCACCCAGCGCACCAGCACCTCCCTCCCAGCAGCCCCTCAGCCTTCGCTCCGTGCCCGCTCGCCCAGGAAGGCGGGCGTCTCCTTCGCCCCAGGCAACTCAGCCCCTGCCCCTGTTGCCCCTGCTGCCCTCAGTGAGGAGGTCATTGACCTCCTTCAGACCATCATTGTTGGGCAGACTACCCTTTTGAATGCCATCCAGGGGGTGGAAAGGGAGGTGCATCGGAGCAATGCCTACCTGGAGGGCATTCATTCGGGTCAGGCTGCCCATCAACGATCGTTCAATGCTCTGGCCTCAGCAATGACGGCAGCCATTGTCCCTGTTTCCAGCCTCCCTCTTCTAACTGCCTCCACCCTTTCTCTGTCTCCTGTTCCTCAGCCTATCCCATCCACACCATCAGACCAGCCTGCACACACCTCAACACCCAAGAGCAGCTCATCCAGACACAAGCAACACAGATCCCACAAACACTCACCCAAGCAACACCCAGATGCAGACATTCCAACAGTCACTACCACCTCTGTGTCCCCCTCCTCCTCGTCTCCCTCCTCCCTCCCTGTGACGTCTACACTCACACCTGCATGCACACCACCATCAGCCAGTGCTTCCATCACCAGCACACCCTCCAGTACATGCCGCACACGTGCAGTCACCACCCCCACTGCCATTTACACGTCCCCTGTGTCCTCTCCCACTGTGTCTGTCACCCCCTCTTCCAAGACACATAAACGCAGGCAGACACCCAAACAACAGCCAACCACCTCACGACAGCCTACGTCTCAGTCACCTGCACCCAAAGACAGCACACCTGACTCTCCTACAACCACATCCTCTTCCTCCACTTCCATCACCACTACTCCTACCCTTTACCTTGGTCCTAAGAAATATTACCTCTCTAATCTTAACCTCTTTCCCTCCCCTGACCCACCCCCTCCATCTGCTAAGAGTCCCAAGAGCACCTCAGCCACCACCAGCCCAGCTTCGAGTGTCACAGTGGTGCATGGGTTATGGAGTCCACCCTTTGGCGGCAGTGACACTTCACTCAGCAGCAAGGACACATCCAGCCCCCCCCCAGGCAAGAGGACCCGGAAACTAAAGGGCCGCCGTGAGAGGACTGACACGGCTGCCCCCAAGGAGCTAACTTCGGCCACTTCACCTGCCACAACAGCCAGGGGAGGCAAGGGCCTGAGAGCCCCATCTAAGGAGCGAAAGGGCAGCAGGGCAGAGAGGTCAGCCAGCAGGAGCGCGGAGCAGGAGGGCCCCACAAGCCCCATCCCGGCTGCAAGGGACGAGACCAAAGGGCCCAGGACTCCGTCCCCGAAGGGGCCTGCCACTGCATGGTCGGAGGGCGAGTGAGCAGGGAGTCCAGGCCAGGTCTGGCTCCCTAGACTCACTGGAAGAGCACCGCTGAACAGGGCCCCGCCGTGAAGACAGGCACCGCTGAACAGGGCCCCGCCGTGCAGAAGAGCACCGCTGAACAGGGCCCCGCCGTGCAGAAGAGCACCGCTGAACAGGGCCCCGCCGTGCAGAAGAGCACCGCTGAACAGGGCCCCGCCGTGAAGACAGGCACCGCTGAACAGGGCCCCGCCGTGCAGAAGAGCACCGCTGAACAGGGACCCGGCGTGCAGAAGAGCACCGCTGAACAGGGCCCCGCCGTGCAGAAGAGCACTGCTGAACAGGGCCCCGCCGTGGAGACAGGCACCGCTCCGCTGGGCCCTTCATCTCAAGCACCGCTCTGCTGGGCCCCCCCGTCTCAAGCACCGCTCCGCTGGGCCCCGCCGTCTCAAGCACCGCTCCGCTGGGCCCCGCCGTCTCAAGCACTGCTCCGCTGGGCCCTTCATCTCAAGCACCGCTCCGCTGGGCCCCGCCGTCTCAAGCACCGCTCCGCTAGGCCCCGCCGTCTCAAGCACCGCTCCGCTGGGCCCTTCCTGTCAAGCACCGCTCCGCTGGGCCCCGCCGTCTCAAGCACCGCTCCGCTGGGCCCCGCAGTGTCTCAACCACCGCTCCGCTGGGCCCTTCATCTCAAGCACCGCTCCGCTGGGCCCCGCCGTCTCAAGCACCGCTCCGCTGGGCCCCGCCGTCTCAAGCACCGCTCCGCTGGGCCCTTCACCTCAAGCACCGCTCGGCTGGGCCCCGCCGTCTCAAGCACCGCTCCGCTGGGCCCCGCCGTCTCAAGCACCGCTCCGCTGGGCCCTTCCTGCAAGCACTGTTCACGGTTCACTGTGCCCACCATGCATCCTCCTTGACCAGTGGATACATTTATCCACCTGATGGACTGTGGCTTTGCACTCCCCAGGATGGTACAGTGGGCAACCCACCCACTGTAGAGACATTGAGAGACTGTGGCTTTGCACTCCCCAGGATGGTACAGTGGGCATGGTGGGCCCTTCGTGGATCTGGCGTCGTGGACTCATGTGGCTGTGGTGCCCCCCCCTTCCCTTCCCCCTGAGGTGCCTGTAGTTTGGTCATCTGATGCCCCTGCAGTGTTCTCTCCAAAGGACTCAGGTCTCCTGTGTGGGCTTTGCCCTTGTGTCGCTACACTTTGGCCCACGGACAATTCGAAATTCGTAACATTTGCAGGACTAATTGCTTCGGTTATCCACTGCTGTGTATATAGACTTTTTAAAATGTAAATATTTTTGCTAGTTGACCAATACTTATCAGAGGCTATTTTGTACATAAATTTTTATTCCCAATTTGATTATGTCATTGCATTTTTTATGGGGGTTTGGGTGGTGTCACTGTGACTTGTTGCTCTGCATTGGTGTGTACATATTGGGGGGGGAGTGGGCGTCGCTTATGTGTGTTCCCGTAACCTTTCGTCCTCCCCCCTCCCGTGTGTCGTAGGTGCAGTACTCACCGTTGACATCTGCGCCGGAGTTCGTACTCGTGGTAGATGAGCAGGTAAATGAGAGCAGGTAGGATGTTCAATTCGGGTTCCATGCTGTCCTCCTTCCTCGTGGAGTGCGTAGAGGTGAGCGTTTTCCCGTTCGTAGTCTGTTTCCGCCGTGTTTTTATCGGCGGTGCTCCTGCCCCGGAAAAGGTGGCGGATAGGTGAGTTGTAATACTGTGGGCGGTACATTGTCTCCTGCCTGTCTGTTGGCGGTGACCGCCGCGCTGTTTGTTTGTACCGCCGTGGCGGTCGGAGTGTTAAAGTGGCGGGCTGTGTTGGCGGTTCCCGCCAGGGTCAGAATTCCATTTTTTTGACCGCCAGCCTGTTGGCGGGTTGGCCGCCGCTTTATCACCGACCGCCAGGGTTAGAATCACCCCCATAGTTTTTTTAAGATCCATAGTACAAATGGCTGGTAAACGAAATAAAGCTACAATATTTCTTTCACGTAAAATCGAAGAGGGAGTTATGTGAGAAAACGGATTAGAAAACCAAGAAACACTTTGCACAGTTAAAAAGAAGGTATGATATCTGTTAAAATCTGGAACACCTAGACCCCCATCTAATTTTTCAGCTTGTAAATACCTGTATTTGATATGTGGGATTCCCCCCACCAGTAGTAATATTAAGGTGCATGAAGGCCTTGGCAGAGATTTTGTTGAAGATCATATTAAGTTAGCTCTGTTATTACTCTGGTGTTCAATCTGGTCTGATGCCCAGGTACCTCTCTGTAAAGCTGTAATTGAAAATTGTCTGGAATGCACCCAGGTTCCTTCATTGCCATGGTTTCAATACATTCAAACTAACCTCTCCAGTTTTGGGAGACCCAGTCTTTTTACTGATCTTACATCCGTCAAAAATTCCTGTTGGAACGGTCCAGGGCAAGGGACCGGGTCGCATCCTCCTCGGATTCCTATAGACATTTCGTGATGATTAAAACACATCCCGGATCTGAACCATACCTAGAGTGGGTTAACAGCTACTGGGAACAGTCAGTCCTCACGAGATTTCACCTGGGCTCTGTTAGATGGAAACTGTGCTTCCTTCTCAGTCAGGATGATGTTTCTACCATCTGTCGCTGTCCTTGCGACAAATCATCAGGCCAAACTCTATTTCACTTCATGTTTTTCTGTCGCTTTTATAGAGATCTGAGTATGGGCCTACTCATTCCGGCTCTACGGAAAGCTAAGATTAAAAATTGTAGAGCTGCATTTTATTATCTTCAGTCACTGCCGTCTAAGGGCGTCTGTTTTAGAATGCGCCAATTCTCAAAGTCTGCTGTCGCACTCTGTAATTCCTCTGTAATTCCCAGGAAACATTTCTTCCTCCGAGGGGGCGGATCCAGGAACGCGGGCGCATTAAGCGCACCGCCAAGCCACTGCAACGTGTTGCTGCCTGTCTGCTGTTGTTGCCAGGGGACTCACGGTCCCAGGAAGCCTTTCTTCCTCCGAGGGGATGGATCCAGGAACGCGGGCACATAAAGCGTGCCGCCCAGCCCTGCAAAGTGGGATGCGTGCAGGCCGCGCCCGGGCAAAGCCCGGGCCAAGGGCAGGCCCGTCTGCGCCCAACAGAGTCCGCCTGAGGCCAGGCTTGGCCAACTCTCTTGGTTTGGAGGTAAGAGACCCTGAAGGTATCTGTCGCTGTTGAACATTAATTGGCTTTCGTTGTACATCTTATAGTATCTTCAATGGGAAAGCAAAAGGCGAAAGGAAGTCCTGCATCAGATTCTGCCTTAACAAAAATACCTAAACTTCTCCATTCATCTCATCCCCTTTCCAATTGTGTAACCACTGAAATAGATTGATTGAGGAAGTCGAATCTATACTGAGTAAAAATGAGAAAAATCCACGAAAGGGGTTGAAGAACCCCTTTACCTGCTCGCTAGATGCCCCAGCAAGAGTAGTACTCTTGCTAATGGAGAGGCCTTGCTGCCACTGGCACCCCAGGTTTGGAAGTAGGGAAGTAAATCCTCCGCCATCGACTCTAGCGCCTTCTAATACCAAAGTCCTCAGGCCAGCCAGTGTGACTGTCCATGACATTCCCTGCACCAGTCACTTCTCGTTGCTGGAAATACAGGACCCTGCTATTGACCAAAGAAATCCCCCCTCATCTTTGGAATCTGCAATACGAAATCCTTCCCTATCTTTGAAAGCTTCGACGCAAGAGGAGTTGGCCTCTCTTGTTACTGGCCTCAAAGATGAAGTGAGAGAATTGAAGTTATTATTGGTAGAAGTACTAAATACCCTCAGACTCTCCAACGTGAGGAAAGATACTATTCACACCCACGAGGACGAGGTGGCCATCTTTAACACTCGGATCCCCTCCTTACAAGGTCCTGAGGCAACTATATCTGCAAGCGGCTCTTGCCGTCCTAGGGGAGACGCTTGTGCGTCTGGAGCCCCCCCTGCCAAGCCTGTTTATTCATCGCACCACAGGGGTCACCCTGAAGCATCTTTTGGCCACTGCCCATCTATGAAATTGGAATGGGACTCGACCCTTGCATATGATTCACGTAGACGCCCTGTGAATGGCCACCAAGTTTACATGTGCAAGGTACCTCCCTTGCCCCCCAACACTTGTGAAGATAATCTATCCTTGATTAATAAAGCCTTTTATTAATTACGCCACACAAGGCAATGTGGCTCCAACATTTACTCGGATATTATTTTGGCTGAACGATTCAGCGACATGCCAGGCCATTGGGATTCTATAAAGCTAGTGTTCTAGTGTTAGCTAGTCCATCTTTGGCAAAGGGCTTGTTATGTATGGAAGCCAGGAGTACCATGCGGAATGGCTCAAACATCTATCTTACAAGCAGCCGGCCTGTGACCAGCCCCCTAGTTAAGAAACCAACATCGATTTCCATCCATAGGGCATTAAAGGGGGGTTCTGGGTCCCTAGTCCCTAGTGTGCAATACCTTGTGTGGTCCATGCGAAGGAACATGTTTTTTCAACTGATAGGTCAAATGCACAGAAATTGGATCAAATAGCAGCCTCCTCGATTATTGACTGACTGCATCCTCCTGCAATGCCTCAGGGTGCTAAGATATCATTTACCATGGATACACCTCTCCTATTTGACAACTTTGTTTTAGAGCCTTCTTTCCCAAGGAGTACGACTCCATTGCCCAATGTTATTAAGGCACACCCCAAAGTTGTGGAGAGTCCCGCAAAATCAAGTACTCAGGTCATTTCCCAGGAGGGCGCTTGCGATTTTGAGTCCTCATCGCTTAAGCTCATGTCATGGAATGTGGCCGGAATTTGCAATAAACTGGATGATGATGGGTGGGGTAAGTTAATTGCAAATTTAAATTTTGTTTGTTTCAGGAAACTTGGGCCACCGCAAATTTTTATAGACATTTTGACAAATTGTTTTCATTTTGTAAGGAAGCCATACCGTCTCCAGCTGGAAGAGCATCAGGGGGGTTTATTACGTGGATAAGCATCTCCTAAATGGGAAATGCAAAGGAAATTTATGTGGACTTGCCCGATATATTGGCAATATCGATCCAGTCCAACCAAGGTTTATCTGTATTATGTATTATTGTTTACAATAGACCAGATTTCCCCAACCATTTATCCAAAACGATCCAGATATTGAATTCCTTGGCGTCGGATCATTTCTCGACTCATTGTATTATTGTAGCTGGTGATTTTAATGTATCTCTCAAGCCTAACTCAGCCTTCTCTGAGACCACTCAATATGAAGACTTAGGGGGTCATTCCAACCTTGGCGGTAAAAGGCGCTTACCGCCGTGCAGAAGACCGCCAGAACACCGCCGCGGCCGCGGTACACCGCCACGGTCATTCTGACCCATAACAGGCAAACCGCCAAAATACAGACATCCACAAAAGTCTGCCACACCAAAGGGCAGCGAGAAACTGGCGATGACCAAACCTCCACCACCACGCCAACAGAAATACGCCCATGCTATCACGACCCATGAATCCACGTGGCGGTCTTTCAACCGCGGTATTCCATTGGCGGTACACACCGCCGCGCTCAAACTAAACACACATCTCCAAAACACCGCCACATTGGACAATTCAAAATACACACACCTGATACACATACAAACACCACTCCCACACACCCAACACAATATAAAACACACACCCACATCACCCACAAGCCTCCACTCCAACAGAATCGGGAACACGCACAGAGAAAAGACATCCGAGCACCCAGACGCGCATTTTACTTTCACCCAGCAATATTACCACGCACTTCACACAACACACCAATACACATCACCACACTTAGCACCACACAATCCACCCCACACATCACCCACACCACCCCATGGCACCGCAAAGACACCCCAGGTTTTCTGAGGATGAACTCAGGGTCATGGTGGAGGAAATTGTACGGTTAGAGCCACAGCTCTTCGGGACACAGGTGCAGCACACCACCATTGCCAGGAAGATGGAGCTATGGAGCAGAATAGTCAACAGGGTCAATGCTGTGGGACAGCACCCAAGAAATAGGGACGACGTCAGGAAGCGGTGGAACGACCTACGGGGGAAGGTGCGTTCCATGGTATCTAGGCACAACATTGCGGTGCAGCGGACTGGCGGCAGACCCCCACCTCCTCCCCCAGAATTTACAACATGGGAGGAGCAGGTCTTGGCGATCCTGCATCCTGAGGGCCTCGCAGGAGTAGGTGGAGAGATGGACTATGGTAAGTCTCATCTTCACTACTTCATCCCCCCACCCCACCAGCATGCCAACTCATACCCCCACCCTCACCCCCACCCCCATCACACCTACTCCTTGCAAATGTCTCACCATCACAACCCACCCATCCCAACCCCAAACCCTGCATGCGACCACAAACCATGGACACCCATCACCAAAGCATGCCCACTGCACATACCCATCCCCCCCCCAAACCACTGTCACAACAGCCCCCACAAGGAAATGCCAGCACTGGGGTACACGGGCACCCACCCATTGCACGCTATGG
Organism: Pleurodeles waltl; assembly: GCF_031143425.1. Taxonomy (NCBI): domain Eukaryota; kingdom Metazoa; phylum Chordata; class Amphibia; order Caudata; family Salamandridae; genus Pleurodeles; species Pleurodeles waltl. The sequence continues at coordinate 1,713,057,815 of NC_090445.1, read as the reverse complement.
CACACACAGAAGCAATAACCATACTTTTATACCCCTGCAGGACCCGAACGCCACGTCACCGCACAGGAGGGTCCACAAATGTCCACTCCACCCCCAGAAGAGGCCCACAGTGATGACAGCAGCTCTGTCTCCCTGGATCTAGATGACCAGCCCGGCCCATCAGGGACCTCGGGACAGTCGGTTCCCCTCAGACAGCCACAGGCCACAGCAGACCTTCCCCCCTCTGGGAACACCAGCACAGCACCCACCCAGCAGGCCCATACCTCTGTCCCCAGGACACGTCAATCAGCGGTGTGTCCACCACTACAGGGAACCCAGGCCAACCCACCACCCCAACAACAACAGGGACCTGGGGGCAGTGGTAGTGGGCACACGGTCCAGGGGACAGAGGCCCAGGGAAACAGGGGAACTGGGAGGGCTGTTGTGCGACAGGGAGGGGACAGGCCCAGGGAACCCACTCTCCACGAGGCCCTCTCCTCCATCATGGGAGCATACCATCATTCCCAGGAGACGATGGCGACGGTACTGGCCAGGTTTCACGAGATCCAGCTCCTGCAGTAGGAACAGTATATGGGGTTCAGGGAGGAACTAAGAAACATCCGTTCCGCCATGGGCACCATCGTAGGGGCTCTGAATCAGGTAGTCACCACATTGCGGGACACTGTGGCACCATAAAGGGCCCCTCACACTGGCATGGACCAAGAACTGCCGACCACCTCCACCGGCGCTAGTGGACAGGAGGCCCCGCCACAGGACCAACAGGCCACCAGAACCCCACCCCCTGCAGAAGGAGAACCACCCCGCAAGCGGACCCTGAGATCTAGGAAGAAGACAGATTAAGATGCCAAGACCCCGCCAGGAAAGGATACCTCCCTGATTGTCATCCCACTGTCCCACATTGTCACCCTGTCCAACCTTAAACTGCCCCTGCTCCACTTTCCACAGGCATTTGGACAATGCACCTGTGATACTAATAGTCTGGACTCTGCCATGGACATCCCTCCACCATCACCCCTCACCGAATTGCAACCACCCACCAATGTAGAGCACTGTAATAAACACACTTATTGCACAAAACAATCTGGAGTCTGGCTGTGATTTTGAACAAATGTATTAGACATGACCGTGCCAAAATGTTTATTTACATTGTGATAACAACATACCACTGTCACACAGCTGTAGTCCATGGGGAAAAAAATCAGATGTCACGCAGTGGGGCCCACATCCCTGAAATCGGAAGGGAAAGTCACAACTCAGTTACCATACACTGGGGGAAAAGGTCAGAAAGTAGAGAGATAGTAGTCTTTAAGTAAATGTAATATGCCGGTGTGGATTCTTACCTGTGTGTCATTGAAAATACTGCTGTATTACTGTGTTCCTGTTGTCTATGTCGTCCTCTTCGTCTTCCTCGTCTTCACTCTCCACAGGCTCCACAGCTGCTACAACACCACCATCTGGACCATCCTCCTGCAGAAAAGGCACCTGGCGTCGCAAAGCCAGGTTGTGAAGCATACAGCAGGCCACGATGATCTGGCACACCTTCTTTGGTGAGTACATTAGGGATCCACCTGTCATATGGAGGCACCTAAACCTGGCCTTCAGGAGGCTGAAGGTCCGCTCGATCACCCTCCTAGTTCGCCCATGGGCCTCATTGTACCGTTCCTCTGCCCTTGTCCTGGGATTCCTCACTGGGGTCAGTGGCCATGACAGGCTGGGGTAACCAGAGTCACCAATTAGCCACACACGGTGCCTCTGGAGTTGACCCAACACGTAAGGGATACTGCTATTCCGCATGATGTATGCGTCATGCACTGACCCAGGGAACTTGGCATTAACATGGGAGATGTACTGGTCAGCCAAACAGACCATCTGGACATTCATGGAATGATAACTCTTCCTGTTCCTGTACACCTGTTCACTCCTGCTGGGGGGGACCAAAGCAACATGTGTCCCATCAATGGCACCTATGATGTTGGGAATATGTCCAAGGGCATAGAAATCACCCTTCACTGTAGGCAAATCCCCCACCTCAGGGAAGACAATGTAGCTCTGCATGTGTTTGAGCAGGGCAGACAACACTCTGGATAACACCTTGGAAAACATAGGCTGGGACATCCCTGATGCTATGGCCACTGTTGTTTGAAATGACCCACTTGCAAAGAAATGGAGTACTGACAGCACCTGCACTAGAGGGGGGATCCCTGTGGGTTGGCGGATTGGTGACATCAGGTCTGGCTCCAGCTGGGCACACAGTTCCTGTATAGTGGCTCGGTCAAGTCTGTATGTCAGTATGACATGTCTTTCCTCCATTGTCGACAGGTCCACCAGCGGTCTGTACACGGGAAGATTCCTCCATCTCCTCGCATGTCCCAGCGGACAGTGCCTATGAAGGACAACAGCAAGCACAGAGTCAATCAACCCACAGGTACATTCCCACAGCTTGCACATAACACGATTCCCAATCCATTGAATGGCTTGTATGAGTGTCGATGCAAGGCCTAGGTATGTGTGACGCAGTAGAAACTAAACCATGTGGGCCCTTGAAATGGCGGCTGCCTGCCCTGTGAAGTGCGACAATGGGATGTGAGGTCAATGCGCTGGTGTGGCACACCGTGGCGGTAGGCGGTCGAAGACCGCGGCGCAAAGCAGCATTGGTTAACATAGAACCCTATGGGTCTCAGGAGCCAATGACGATGCGCGCCGGCGGTCGCGGTACGCACCGCCGCGGTACGCACCGCCGCGGGCATGACCGCCATTTTCTATCTGCTTAATCACTCGATACCTGATCTTCCACAGGAGAGGACCTACACTGCAAGTGCTGCTGTGACCTCGGTCTGGAAGAGACAATGGCTCATGCGACTGGGGAAAGGGACCCTGCCTTCACTGCTCAGGAATTGGAGAAACTTGTGGATGGGGTCCTCCCCCAGTATGCGCTACTCTACGGTCCTCCAGACCAACAGGGAAGTACACTGGGACCATGCTTTGTGGGCAATGGCTGTGTTGAGTGGGGTGGATGAAAGATGGTGGGGAGGGGAGCGATTGAGGCATGCATCAAACGACAGATGAGAGCATGTGCCACATGGCAAGGGTGGGGATGGGGGGCCACTCACATCTAGCATGCAGAAGGTGATGATTATTTTTCTCCCCCTGTACATGTCACATAGGTCAGCGCCCACCAGAAAATCGATATTTGGCGTGCCATCGCCAAGGACGTCCGGACCCTGGGGGTCCACCACAGACGGGGCACCCACTGCCGGAAGAGATGGGAGGACATCCAACGCTGGAGCAGGAAGACGGCGGAGGCTCAGCTGGGGATGGCCTCCCAACGTGGGAGGGGTGCCAGTCGGACTTTGACCCCTCTGATGTCCCGGATCCTGGCGGAGGCCTACCCCGATTTGGATGGGCGCGTGAGGACATCACAGCAGACACAAGGGGGTGAGTACACTCAAATCCTGGTGACTTTGCGCGCAGTGGAGGTGTCTGGGTGGGGGAGGAGGGCTGTGGGTATCCCTAGGCCAGGGCGATATCTGTAGGCTAGGCCCCTCCGTAAGGCATGGCCCTGTGCCCCGCCCCCCACCTCTGTAGGGTGCCAAGTACAGATATTCATTGCCCTGTGTCATCTATGTGTGCAGATGTCGCCCATAGGCTTTTAGGCCATGTCCCACGGATTGCGTAGTCGACCCCAAGTGCGCGGCGTAGTGCAGGGGGCTTCTGTGTCTGTCCTGTCCGCCAACAGTGTCGCCAATGCATGCACTCAACATTTCTTTATTCCCCCCCCCTTTTTTGTTGTCTTCCTGTTCATGTGTGCATTAGCATCATCAGGCAGAGGAGAAGTGGCATCGGAGCACAAGGGAGCTGCATCTCACATGGCCATGGCGGGCCATGCAACGGATTCGGAATTCACCAGTGAGACGGAGGGCGAGGGGAGCTCCACAGTGGGGACTCGTGCGGATGTCAGTGACAGCGACTCGTCCTCTGAAGGGAGCTCCCTTGTGGTGGCGGCAACATCTGTGCCCCCCGCAACAACAGGTACAGCCGCCACCCAGCGCACCAGCACCGCCCTCCCAGCAGCCCCTCAGCATCTGCCCCGTGCCCGCTCACCCAGGAAGGTGGGCATCTCCTTCGCCCCAGGCACCTCAGGCCCTGCCCCTGTCACCCCTGCTGCCCTCAGTGAGGAGGTCATTGACCTCCTGAGGAAGCTCACTGTGGGGCAGTCTACCATTTTGAATGCCATCCAGGGTGTAGAAAGGGAGGTGCACCAGAGTAATGCATACCTGGAGGGCATTCATTCTGGTCAGGCTGCCCTTCAGCGATCGTTCAACACTCTGGCCTCAGCACTGATGGCAGCCATTGACCCTGTCTCTAGCCTCCCCCCTCCAACTTCCTCCACCCATACCCAATCCCCTGTACCTCTGCCTATCCCAGACACACCATCAGACCAGCCTGCACACACCTCAACACCCAAGGGAAGCTCAGCCAGACATAAGCACCACACATCACACAGGCATTCACACAAGCAACATCCACATGCAGATATACCAACACCCACTGCCTCCACTGTGTCCCCCTCCTCCTCGTCTACCTCCTCCCTCCCTGTGACGTCTCCACTCACACCTGCATGCACAACATCTTCAGCCACTACGTCCATCACCAGCACACCCACCAGAACCCCCGCACACGTGCAGTCACCACCCCCACTACCATTCACACGTCCCCTGTGTCCTCTCCCAGTGTGTCTGTCACCCCCTCTTCCAAGCTACACAAACGCAGGCAGCCACCCACCCAACAGCCATCCACCTCACGACAGCCTCCAGCCCAAGCACCTGCACCCAAAGACACCAGACTTCAAACTCCTACAACCACAACCTCTTCCTCCACTCCCATACCTACTACACCTACCCGTCCCTCTCTTCCTAAAATGTTTTTCCTTTCAAAACTTGACCTCTTTCCAACAACTCCCCCACCCCGTCCATCTCATAGGACTCCAGGCAGCACCTCAGCCACCACAAAAGCACGCCCTGTGATGACAGTCTGCCATGGACTGTGGAGTCCCCCACCCTCAAGGGCAGCCAGTTCAGTAGGGAGCCAAGGCACGGCCAGCCCACCCCCGCAAAAACATCCGAAGATTGGCAGTGGCCGGCGCGAGAGGCCTAAAACACCAGGAACCAAAATCCCTACCATGGCTCCGGCAGGAAGTGTGGTGCCAGCTGGCACACCACCAAAGGTGGGGAAGGGCCACAGGCGAACAGGGAAGGCTGGGAAGGGCAGCACGCCCGACAAGACCGCCAGCAGCCCAGCTGGGCAGGAGGGCCTGGCAAGCCCCATCCCAGGTGGGCAGGAGGACACCAACAGGCCCGGTACTGCAGCCCAGGAGGGCCCGCCAGCCCCATCCCAGGTGGGCAGGAAGGCGCAGCCAGCCACAGGTCAGGTGGCGAATGACCTCCACGCCATGGGCAATACGCTGAACTGGGCACTCATCCGAAGCACCGCTGAACTGGGCACCGCCGTCTCAAGCACCGCTGAACTGGGCCCTTCATCTCAAGCACCGTTGAACTGGGCACCGCCGTCTCAAGCACCGCTGAACTGGGCACCGCCGTCTCAAGCACCGCTGAACTGGGCACCGCCATCTCAAGCACCGCTGCACTGGGCCCTTCATCTCAAGCACTGCTGAACTGGGCACCGCCGTCTCAAGCACCGCTGAACTGGGCCCTTCATCTGAAGCACCGCTGAACTGGGCCCTTCATCTCAAGCACCGCTGCACTGGGCCCTTCATCTCAAGCACCGCTGCACTGGGCCCTTCTTCTCAAGCACCGCTGCACTGGCCACCGCCGTCTCAAGCACCGCTGCACTGGGCCCTTCATCTCAAGCACTGCTGAACTGGGCACCGCCGTCTCAAGCACCGCTGAACTGGGCCCTTCATCTCAAGCACCGCTGAACTGGGCACCGCCGTCTCAAGCACCGCTGAACTGGGCACCGCCGTCTCAAGCACCGCTGCACTGGACCCTTCATCTCAAGCACCGCTGAACTGGGCACCGCCGTCTCAAGCACCGCTGAACTGGGCAACGCCGTCTCAAGCACCGCTGCACTGGGCCCTTCATCTCAAGCACCGCTAAACTGGGCACCGCCGTCTCAAGCACCACTGCACTAGGCACCGCCGTCTCAAGCACCGCTGAACTGGGCCCTTCATCTCAAGCTCCGTTGAACTGGGCCCTTCATCTCAAGCACCGCTGAACTGGGCACCGCCGTCTCAAGCACCGCTGAACTGGGCACCGCCGTCTCAAGCACCGCTGCACTGGACCCTTCATCTCAAGCACCGCTGAACTGGGCACCGCCGTCTCAAGCACCGCTGAACTGGGCACCGCCGTCTCAAGCACCGCTGCACTGGGCCCTTCATCTCAAGCACCGCTAAACTGGGTACCGCCGTCTCAAGCACCACTGCACTGGGCACCGCCGTCTCAAACTGGGCCCTTCATCTCAAGCTCCGTTGAACTGGGCCCTTCATCTCAAGCACCGCTGCACTGGGCCCTTCATCTCAAGCACCGCTGAACTGGGCACCGCCGTCTCAAGCACCGCTGGCCCATTGGCGGAGGGGGCAGGCCCGCATCTGTGTCGGGCAGGGCTGCACGAATCACTCTGGGCACCAGTCCCCCTCCAGAACCAGTGGAGACTGTTATCCACTTGTGAGACTGTGGCTTTGCACTCCCCAGGATGGAACAGTGGGCAACCCACCCACTGTAGAGACTTGAGAGACTGTGGCTTTGCACTCCCCAGGATGGAATAGTGGGCAACCCACCCACTGTAGAGACTTGAGAGACTGTGGCTTTGCACTCCCCAGGATGGCACAGTGGGCAATCCACCCACTGTAGAGACTTGAGAGACTGTGGCTTTGCACTCCCCAGGATGGCACAGTGGGCAATCCACCCACTGTGGAGACTTGTGAGACTGTGGCTTTGCACTCCCCAGGATGGCACAGTGGGCAATCCACCCACTGTAGAGACTTGAGAGACTGTGGCTTTGCACTCCCCAGGATGGCACAGTGGGCAATCCACCCACTGTAGAGACTTGAGAGACTGTGGTTTTGCACTCCCCAGGATGGCACAGTGGGCAATCCACCCACTGTAGAGACTTGAGAGACTGTGGCTTTGCACTCCCCAGGATGGCACAGTGGGTAACCCACCCACTGCAGAGACTTGAGAGACTGTGGCTCTGCACTCCCCAGGATGTAACAGTGGGCAAGCCACCCACTGTAGAGACTTGAGAGACTGTGGCTTTGCACTCCCCAGGATGGTACAGTGGGCAAACCACCCACTGTAGAGACTTGAGAGACTGTGGCTTTGCACTCCCCAGGATTGAACAGTGGCCATGGAGGCCCATCGTGGATCTGGCGTCGTGGACTCATCTGGCTGAGGTGCCCCCCCTTCCCTTCCCCCTGAGGTGCCTGTAGTTTTGCTATCTGATGCCCCTGCAGTGTTCTCTCCGTTGGAGTCAGGTTTCCTGTGTGGGCTTTGCCCATGAGATTTGGGCCCAGTGGTCCACGGACAATGCCTGCTACAATGATCGGACTTGGCAATTTATGTATATAAAAGTTTTAGATGTGTGATATATTTTTAGGCCAGTACTACAATATATTCCAATGTTTATAATCATTTCCTTTTGTCTTTGCATTCTTCTGGGGGATTTGGGGGGGGTAACTGTGATGTATTGCTATGCATTGATGTGTATGTAGTTGTGGGTGAGGGTGGGTGTGTCGCGTATGTGTGTCCCCGTATTTTCTTTCTCTCTCCCCTCCCCTGTGTCGTAGGTGCAGTACTCACCGTTGTCTTCTGCGCCGGCGTTCGTGCTCCTGGTAGAGGAGCAGGAAGACTATCGCTGGGAGGATGTGGAGTTCGGGTTCCATGCTGTCCAGATTCCTCGTGGGGTGTATGGGGGTGAGCGTTTTCCTTTCGAAATGGCTGTTTCCGCCGTGTTTTTATCGGCGGGGCTACCGCCCCGGAAAAGGTGGCGGATTGGTGGGTTGTGATAGGGTGGGTGGTACATTGACTCCCGCCTGTCTGTTGGCGGTGACCGCCGCGCTGTTTGTTTGTCCCGCCGTGGCGGGCGGTGTGTTGAAGTGGCGGTCTCTGTTGGCAGTTTCCGCCAGGGTCGGAATTCCATTTTTTTTACCGCCAGACTGTTGGCGGTTTAGCCGCCGCTTTTACACCGACCGCCAGGGTTGGAATGACCACCTTAATATGGAATATCCTCCCATATTCAACTCGGATGAAACACCCCAAAACCCCTAACAGGGCCCTCCAGATAATTGATCTTATGATACCGTATGGTCTTCACCCAGGAAATGGGCGTTTTCCATCAGACAAGCCTGCGAAACCTACCTTTTTTAGAGGGTCGTATAGTAGTACCCTCAATCTTGTTCTCCTTGATGTTAGGATATGGCACCTCATCAATGACGTTAAGGTGGGTGACTTGTATAATAGTGATCATGCTCCCCTTTTGGTAACTTATGACAGGCAGCTTCTTACTTGGATAGATGTTTGCAGCAATTATGATGCCCCTGACGCCATAGAGGTGTCCTCTAACAAGCGGACTGTGAAATGGGAGTCCTTTAGAAATTCTCATAAACTATGGGGGAAAATGCGTGCTCTAGTAGCAATCCAACAGTTATCTGATGATCATTCCTTACATCCATCGAATGAGGTTATGACATTGCACACAGAACTTTTCTCAGCCCTCAGAGAGCTACTCCTCAAAGTCACCAGGGATAATAATTATTCAGGAGCAAACCCTCATCAGAGGTGGTTTGGCAAGGACTGTAGAGAGGCCAAGCACACTCTCATGAAAGCAATAAGATCAAGAGATAGAGGCAAGATATCTTGCGCAAGGCGCAACTATACATCTGTACTTCAGTCTAGTAAAAACCATTGGGAAGAGTAGTCATGGCATGATTTGGTACTGGCAGCCAAGGATTCAGATACCAAACGTTTCTGGCCCCTGGTGGCCAGAAGTGGTCGTTATGAGAATCTTAGACCCGTTTGTCACATCTCACAGGAAACCTGGTCTACCTATTTTACAGAGTTTTACAGTTTAGAGCCTCTCGCCCTCACCGTAAATGACAGTAAACTCTCCCACACCCTTTCTTTCACAGCCAACTTGACTCCTTTTACCTTGAAGGAAACTGAGAACGCCATCAGGGCTCAAACATTAGGGAACGCGCCTGGGTTGGACGGTATTCCCTCAGACATGTTTAAATCAGATGTGAATTATGGGGGTCCCTACATTAACAGGGTATCAAATGCTGTTCTGACAAGTGGAATTTACCCCCCGACAATTAGTCTACTGGACAATTTGCAAAAGATTTTCTGCTATCAGGTATTGCGTAGGCTTAAAGACTGGATCGAAGAAAACCAAGCCCTTAGTCATTTGCAGGCGGGCTTTAAGCAAAAAATAAGTACAGTTGATCAGGTCTTCCGTTTCCTCACTATCAAATGGAAGTTGGTGGATGTAGACGCAGGGAAGCTTTTTGTTGCGTTTGTAGATCTCAAATCTGCCTTCGACCTTGTTCCACACTGCAAATTGTGGGAAGTTATGAGCAGGACTGGAGTACGGGCCCCATATTAAGCTTAGTTAAAGACCTCTACTCTGAGAGTTATGCTAGAATTCGTTGGGGGTCTAATGGGGAGCTAACGACTGAGATTCCAATATGCAGAGGGGTGAGACAAGGATGTTTCCTGGCCCCAACCTCTTTCTCTTGTTTATTAACGGGTGCATTTCTTATCTTCTGGATTGTGATAATGATGCACCTAGAATGGGTGGAGTAAAGACCCCTTGTTTGTTATTTGCAGACAATACTCTATTGTTATCTCAAACTGCTTTGTGGCTCTCTAATTTGCTCACCAAGTTCATGGGCTTCTGCAAAGATCACGCATTGGAAATCAACGCAGCCAAAACAAAGTACATGGTTTTTGGGGACGCAAGTCAGGGGATACCTTGAGGTACACTGCCAGGTCTACCAGGTTTGCAATTACCCCTGCCATGGAAATATATAAGGCCCAAGCCAGAGAGGGAACATTATACGATGCTGAGCTATGGGGCTATTGCAACCTAGAGGACCTAGAAAGAGCTGAAAACTCTTTTGTAAAATTGTTCTTAAAAGTGCCCAGAAGTACCCCCTCATTGCCGATCCGGATGGACCTCAATCTCCATTCCATTGCACATATTGTGGCCTTAAGACCGTTACTGTATTGGATCCGGATCTGGTCAGCGGACACTTATAGTCCGTATAGGGTTTCGTGGAGTGATCTGTTAAGCACACATGCTATACAAAAAAAGTCAGGTGGCTTAAATATGTCGAAGGATCCTTCGGTGAACTTGGGTTGGAAGAGTACTGGTCAGACCCTTCCTCTTTGCCAAAAAATGCTAGCCAGGTCATGAAGGATGTGTACTGGCTGAACGCACAAGTAGACAAATTGGCTAAAATATCCTCGATTAGCATGACTAATAGTTTTTTATTGTCTGAATGCCATTGTGAGTTTGAACATTACATGGATGCGATTTTATCTCCACTAGCACGAGCACTTTACATTAGACTTAGAATAGGGATGCTCCCTTTTTGTACTTTTACATGTAGATGGCTGAAATCTGACAACCCTTCTAACTTATGCCCAATGGGATGTGAAATCGCTGAATGCGTGGCACATGTTCTTTTTCACTGTCCAGCGTATTCCAAGCACGCTGGATAATACCGCTTTGCAAATCTATGGGATTTAGGAATCGTTCACTGGCTCTCGGGATCTGCAAAACGGATCCAAATGTGTTAGTAGCTTGTTGCTTAGCAAAATATTTGGAGGCTATTTGGCATAGTAGACTAAAATTTTAAAACAATAGTTTTTAATGTCTTATATCTTTTGTTTGATGAATTGTTTTATGATAGTTAATACATTTATTAATATTTTACAAAACAAGGGCACTCGCGAAACGATAGTTATGACATGTATTTGGATTATGACCCGTATCCATATTGAGTTTTATTGTATTTTATCGTTCTTAGCCAAAGAACACTGTGAAGGATTTTTCCACCTTTTTTTATATTCATTTAAGTGTTTGTATAGGTGCTTTTATGGTATATTTTTTACCAAAATAAAGCTGAATTGAGTTGAATTGAATTGAATTGAATTGAAAAAATATTCTGATTCTGTTACATGGAGTCTTATTATTCCAAAACAAAACTGAGCATGGGATTTATTAATATTGGTAAAAAAAGAAGAAGGAAACATTGATAATAGATATAACACTTGTGAGGCTGTTACCATTTTAAGTGCCTCAATTCTCCTCCACCATGACAGGTTGAGCAAAGCCCATTTATCTAATTTTTCCATAATTAGGAATGTTTAAAACTGGGCGTGGGACATTGGGGGACGGAAGTTCACATTCGAAATTCTATCTAAAAGTGGATCAGATACCATATTAAAGTCTCTTCCTATTTACATTTCTAATAATCAAAGTTTCTGAAGAAACTGATTACCAAAAATTAGAATCATCTTGTGTAGAGGCATAAATAAATATTACATAAGTGAATGGGGTATTTTTCAATTAATGTCTGAACTTACACAAAACAATCATCAGAATAGTGTTTGAAGTGCAAAATGGTAACTCGTAACTTCTGAGAGAAAAATATAGCCACAGCAGTTTTACAGCCATATGTAGGTAATCAGGCTATGGGCCTGATTTACATCTTGGCGGAATCAGTCCTGCAGTCGATTTTCTGTTGGATTATCTGCCCGCCGCCTCGGTGGTCCGCTAGCTGTATTTAGATGTTGGCGGTTCAATAGATGAAAGTTAGTCGCCAAACAGCTGCCACCGCCAGGATTGTACACCCGCATCGACAGAACCATAGGCAAAAGGGGCTGGTGGCGGTACCCCAGCCAGTTTTACCACCGGGCCAATCACAATGTTTCTTTCCGCAGATGTAACTGTGGCAGCTAAACCTCCACACCTGAGCTGGCGGATTGGGAGGTATACAAGCACAAAAGGTACCTATTTTTGACTTTCTTCATTTCCTGCCGCCATGAACCCGATCACACAAGTCCTACCTTTGCTGCTGGTACCGGACCAGTTGTCGCAGGAACTGAAGGTAGGTGACTGTCTTATCTGGCATCAACAGAATCTTCTGTGTAAATTAGGTCTGGACTTGTGCATGTTTAAAAAATACTTGCAAGCAAAAATACAATGAGAGTAATGCATATGTGTGTGTAACGTGGTAGTTAGAAAAACTTAAAGAAATACACCTCGATATATAATTAACACTCGCCAGTCTGGTACTAACTACCTTCGTGCCAATGGACACCTACACCAAAAGTTGCATCAATCCCTAAATTTAAATGTGTCCCTACAGGTGTGTGTGTAATAATTTTCCATAAACTACCATATTATATATATAAACAGTACACATTATTGTAACTACAGAGATTCAGTATAATGTAGTAATTGCACTACACAATACAACAAGTGGGTTTACACAGAATGTACAACCAATGTTACCTCTAAAATTCATACATGTCAGAGATGTTCACATGTCCCCTTGTCTTGTGCGATGTCTATTAAACATTAGATGCCATTGAACTCCAAAGTGGAATTTTCATGGTGTAATGCATATGTGTATACTATTAACATATGTCATGTTAAAATAAACACCTGCATTCTCAAGTTACAAAAATATAAACATGGTACAAGCATTCATCATGGTCCAGTATCATGATGATTGCTTGCACCAAAATTAACTGTCCATCACAAATGTCCAACACTAATGTATGCCATATAAAAATATGTAAAAAAAAATACCTGTGCTTGTCACTGTCAGAAATGAGAATAAGTGCATGTCACACACATTGGTATAAATAACATGATCAGCAATCAATTACTAATAATTTAAAATTAATGCCAGGACAAAGGTATTGAAAAAAATGAAAATTTTGTACAACAATGACAAGTCTCTCATATAGAAGGATAAATGAAAATATATATTACAAATGTTCAGAGTCCAGCATGGGTAGTGGGGGCTGCAGTCCCAGAACTTGCCTCCTAATTGCACTGCCAAGTACAACCTCTTTAGTAAGAGGCATCCAGTGGGCACAGCAGTCACCTTAATGATGTTTTTTCCTTTGGGCGGGTTTAGGTCTTACAGGGATCAGGGACAGGGCAAGTGCAAAATCTGGAGGAGAAGGGGTGGGAGAGGATGGGGTTGGAGAGGTTGAGGGAGCTGGAATGTCCGTTGAACATGTGCATGTGAGTCTGGTGTATGTGGTGCATGTTTGGGTATGTGTGTGTGTTTTGAAAGGTGTGTGGTGTTCAGGTGAGTGTGTGTGTTTGGGTTTTGGGATGTTGGGGTGTCTATGCTTTTCTGTGAGTGCGCATGTTTGTGGTTTTGTCGATGTAGTGTATTGTGGTGATTGTGAGTGTCTGCGTCTGGTGGGTGTTGTTTTGCGTGTAGGTGTGTGTGTGTGTGTGTGACTATGTGTGTTTGGGTGATTGTGATGTAGAGGTGGATGTTGTGGTGCTTGTGGATGTGCTGATGGTTGAGGGTGTGCTGGTGGATGAGGTGGTGGTGCATGTGTCTGTGTTAGTGGGTGTTGTGAGTGTTGTGGGTGTGTCTGTGATGGATGTGTCAGTAGTGGTGGGTGCGGTGGTTGTGTATGTGGTGGTGGGTGTTGTGGTTGTGGGTGTGCTGGTGGGTGTTGTGGTGGGTCTGGTGGTTGTGTCAGCAGTTGAGAGAAAAGGCCTCTTTTTGACATGGCTAGCCTGATGTTGATGTAGCCTAGAAGTTGTAGTACAAGGTCACCTGCTAGTCAAGTTCCCTGGGCCAGAGCTCTTTCCCTAAAACTGTTGTGATGTTTGGCACAATTGGATACACCCTTAACTACCACTAGAAGTCCCTAGTTAAGTGGGTACCTATGTGCCCAGGGCTGAGGATACTAAGGGAAGGCCCCAGGGGGCAGCAGTACTGATTGTGCCAACCTCTAGGGCCATGCATCCAATTGCACCCAGCACTGCCATTGCAGGCTGAGGGGGTGATTCTAAGCTCCGCCCACCAAGCGGGAACCGCCAGAAGACCGTTGACCGCGGCGGTCATTCTGGGTTTCCCGCTGGGCTGGCGGGCGACCGCCAAAAGGCCGCCCGCCAGCCCAGCGGGAAACACCCCTCCATGAGGATGCCGGCTCCGAATGGAGCCGGCGGAGTGGAGGAGGTGCGACGGGTGCAGTAGCACCCGTCGCGAATTTCAGTGTCTGCTAAGCAGACACTGAAATTCAAAGTGGGGCCCTCTTACGGGGGCCCCTGCAGTGCCCATGCCATTGGCATGGGCACTGCAGGGGCCCCCAGGGGCCCCACGACGCCCCATACCGCCATCCTGTTCCTGGCGGCGGAAACCGCCAGGAACAGGATGGCGATATGGGGGTCGGAATCCCCATGGCGGCGCAGCAAGCTGCGCCGCCATGGAGGATTCATCAGGGCAGCGGAAAACCGGTGGGAGACTGCCGGTTTTCCCTTTCTGGCCGCGGCTGAACCGCCGCGGTCAGAATGCCCTTGGGAGCACCGCCAGCCTGTTGGCGGTGCTCCCGTGGTCGTTGACCCTGGCGGTCAACGACCGCCAGGGTCAGAATGACCCCCTGAGTGTCCTGGTGCAAACCTACAACACAAACTCGACATAGCACACTGCCTGTGCGGCCTGTCCACCATTCATTGCATTTGCTATGGGTAAGACACCCTTCTAGCAGGCCTTACCGCCCAAAGGCAGGGTACTCCATATTATGTGTGAGGGCATAGCTGCGTGAGCAATATGCCCCCACTGTGTCCATGCCAAACCTGGGACATAGTGAGTAAACAGAGCAGCCATTTTAATACATTTGCTGGTCAAACACGAGTTCCCCAGCAACATGATGGCCACTCTGAATCCTGGGTTGTTTGGTATCAAACAACTCAGAAAGATAAATCCAAACTGGTGCTAGTATTGGGTTTATCCCTTAATGTACCCCGGGCCACCTTAGAGGTGGCCCCTGCAAAAGCTAACTAACCTGGCATGTTTGCTGACTGGTTCTGTACAGCATGCCACTTCCGGACAGCCAATATACAAACCTTGTGGGAAAGCCCTGTTTCTCTGGTTTGTAAAACAATGCCTTTCATGGGTGGAGGCGATAACACCACCTCCCTCAGGAATGTGCACTGCCCTGGCGTGAGCTTCAAAGGGCTACCGCCCTTGAAATTCGACCCCAAGGCCTACTGATAGCAGCAGATGGCCTTCCCCTTTGCAAACCCTCTCTTTTGGTGAGAGCAAAGGTGGGAAACCACACAAAGGGTAGGAAAAGCAGCCCCACCCAGCATGGCCCACCCCTAAGGTGTTGCCTGGGAAGTGGACCATCCATTTCATTTTCCTCCATCTTAGATGGAAGGAAAATAGCCAATTAAGTTTAGGGAAGTGACCCTTCCCCCAGGAAGTGGTTACTATAGCTAGAGTAATCCCCCAAAGGTAAGTGTTCCATTGGACACTACCAAGTTCCCCCTAAAACGCCCACAATTCAGTATTTAGTGGGCATCCCTAGACCAAGAAATCAGATTCAAAGAACTGCTCCAAGAAGATCCAAGGCACAAGAGCTGTGGACCTGCTGCATCAAGAAAAGGTGGCAACCACTGCCTGCTGCACCCAGGACCCAACAATTGCTGGTGCTGAGAAGCTGGACACTGGACTGACCTCAAGAAAACCAGAGGACCTCCAGACGTCAACAGTCTCCCAAGAACTCTCTCCAGAGTGGAGGTACCACTCTGCAATAAACCAAGAACCAGCAACCCAGTGAGGGGCACTTCACTGACTGGCCAATATCTCCCAAACCAGAAGTCTCAGTCAGACCCAATGACACACCGATGACACCAGGACGAACCCCCAAGTGTGCTGAGTTTGGTGGCACAGCACCCTCCAGTGGCCGAGTCGTGCCAATACCCTGGTGGTAGACCTGACAGCCTTAGGGTGGTCACCCCTAACTTTTTGCCTGCCTCCCTCCACTTTTTAGATACTGTTTTTGCTGGTTTTAGGACTCTGCACACTTTACCACTGCTAACCAGTGCTAAAGTGCATATGCTCTCTCCCTTTAAAAATGATGACATTGGATCATACCCAATTGGATTATTTAATTTACTTCTAGGTCTCTAGTAAAGTGCACTATATGTGCCCAGGGCCTGTAGATTAAATGCTACTAATGAGCCTACAGCACTGATTGTGCCACCCATGTAAGTAGCCCCTTAACCACGTCTCAGGCCTGCCATTGCAAGGCCTGTGTGTGCAGTTTCATTGCCAATTTACTTGGCATTTAAAAGTACTTACCAAGCCTTAAACTCCCCTTTTTCTACATATAAGTCACCCCTAAGGTAGGCCCTAGGTAACCCCTAGGGCAGGGTGCTGTGTAGACAAAAGGCAGGACATGTACCTGTTTAGTTTACATGTCCTGATAGTGTAAAACTCCTAAATTCCTTTTTGCTCTGCTGTGAGGCCAGCTCCTTTCATAGGCTAACATTAGGGCTGCCCTCATATACTGTTTGAGTGGTAGCTGCTGATCTGAAAGGAGTAGAAAGGTCATATTTAGTATGACCAGAATGGTAATAAACAATCCTGCTGACTGGTGAAGTTGGATTTAATATTACGATTTTAGAAATGCCACTTTTAGAAAGTGAGCATTTCCCTGCACTTAAATCCTTCTGTGCCGTACAATCCATGTCTGGCTAGGTTCAGTTGACAGCTCCCTTGTGCATTCACTCAGACAAACCCCAAACACAGGATGCTCAGCCTCACTTTCATACATCTGCATATTGAATGGGTTTTCCTGGGCAGGAAGGGTGGAGGGCCTGACACTTACATGTCAAAGGACAGTAGCTGGCCCTCACACAAAGGACTGCCACACCCCCTACTGGGACCCTGGCAGACGGGAATGAACTGAAAGGGGACCTTGTTCACTTCTATGCCACTCTTTGAAGTCTCCCCCACTTTAAAGGCACATTTGGGTATTTAAACAGGGCCTCTGCCCCTCCCAACTGAGACACTTCCTGTAGAAGAGAACCTGAACCATAACCTGCATCCTGCCAAGAAGAACTGCCTCCCTGCCCAAAGGACTCACCTGACTGCTTTCTGTGAAGGACTGCTGCCTTGCTGTTGCCCTGCTGCCTTGCTGCCCTCTGGCTGTGGTGAGAAGTGCTCTCCAAGGGCTTGGATAGAGCTTGCCGCCTGTTCCCTGAAGTCTCAGGACCAAAAAGGCTTCATTCCTGTGAGAAAGTAGCCTCTTTCTACCATGGTTACCCCCACTTTTTGCCTGTCTGTGAGTGTGTGTCAGTGTGTTTTTACTGTGTCACTGGGATCCTGCTAGCCAGGACCCCAGTGCTCATAGTTTGTGGCCTAATGTATGTGTTGTCAGTAGTGCTTGACTGTGTCTCTGAGGCTCTGCTAACCAGACCCTTAGTGCTTATGCTCTTTCTACTTTTAAATTTGCCCCTATAGGCTAGTGATTTCATTTACCAATTTCAATTGGCACACCGGACCCCCCCTTATAAGTACCTAGTATATGGTACTTAGGTACTCAAGGCATTGGGGTTCCAGGAGATCCATATGGGCTGCAGCATTTCTTTTGCCACCCATAAGGAGCTGAAACAAACCCTTACACGGGACTGTCATTGCAGCCTCCCTGAAATAGTGCACACACTATGGTGCCCTCCTTGCATGAACCAGTCTACACAGGTTCAGGGACCCCTTCTGCCCTGCTCTGGCATGAAACTGGACAAAGGAAAGGGGAGTGACCACTCCCTTGTCCATCACCATCCCAGGGGTGGTACCCAGAGCTCCTCCAATTTGTCCCAGACTTCAGCCATCTTGTTTTGCAAGGTGTGGGGGCACTCTGGAGGGCTCTGAGTGGCCAGCGCCAGCAGGTGACGTCAGAGACCCCCCCAATAGGTCCATACCTGATAAAGTAACCAATCCCCCTCTCAGGGCTATTTAGGGTCTCTCCAGTGGGTTCTTTTCAGATTCTGCTTGGAAGGTTCCTCCAGAAATCCTCTGCAACAACTTCAGACTCTTCTGACCTCGGATCAACCGCAGCCTGCTACAAGAAATGCTGTAACTGCAACAAAGTGTCTACAAGAGACACTTTTCTTCAGCAACCTCAGCTCCAAGTCAGCAACTGCAACAGTGTCCATGGTTTGCACGCTCTGGGGACTCCCTGTCTTCATCCTGCACCAGAAGGACCGAAGAAATCTCCCGTGGAGTGACGGAGTCACTCCCCTGCTCCAATCTGGCACCTTCCAAGACGACGACCAGTACCCTGGGACTCCTCTCACAGCGACGAGCATGCTCCTAAGGACACAGAGGGTGGACATCATCGACATAGACTGTCCTGAGGTCCTGCTGACCAAATTTGGAGGAGGTCCCCGAGAGCGACGGGACCCCTGTGTACTGCATTTCCTCCACCTCCTGAGGCCTCTGTGCACTCTTTGCAAAATTCCTTCGTGCACACCCTGGCCTAGGTCCCCAGCACTCCATCCTGCGACGCTCAACTCTCTGAGTTTTTCGGCGGTGTGGGACATTCTTTTCTTGTGCTGCATCAATTGCGTTTTGCACCTCCTTTGAACCCGGATCCTGCGACTCCTGGGGGTGCTGGCTGGCATCCTGAGGACTATCTAAAGTGCTGAGAGCCCCCTCTTCCTCCTCACACAGAGTTGAGGCCCCCAGGTCCCTCCTGGGTGTATCCAGTGCCATTTTGATGCAAAAAGCACCTTTGTCGTAGTCAAGGCTTGTTGAGGACTACCAACACGGAATCTCGTCTGCAACGATCTTCACACCGTGGGACAACCTTTGCCTCATGCAGGAAACCGCTGGCATCTTCTTAGGGTGTATTCCTACAGTCTTTGACTAAACGGGGACTCTTCTTTTGCACCCTCTTCTGGGTTGGCAGGGGCTCATGTCCTTCCTGGAACGTCTTTCAACTTCTGGACTTGGTCCTGTTCCTTTGCAGGTCTTGAAGTCCAATAATCCAGCAGTTGCTCTTTGCAGACTTGGTTGGCTACTGCAAAATCCAAAAAACGAGGTGTAGTGTGTCCTAAGGAAACAGGGGTGGGGTAATTTACTTACCTTTACTGTATTCTTACTCTCTGATTGATTCTGCACACACTACACTTGTCTAGGGGGGAATTCATGGTTCACATTCCACTTTATTAGCATATGGTCTGCGTTGCCCATAGACCTATTTTCTCTCATTGCATTCTATGGGATTTTCTACTGTTTGCATTGTTCTATGACAATTTACTTGTCTAATTTTGGTGTCTAGTATATATATTGTGTATAATACTTACCTCCAGAAGGAGTATTGTCTCTAAGATATTTTCAGTACTGTGTCACCCAAATAAATTCCTGCATTGCGGTGCAAAATTCACCGCACACCGAACCGGAACTACGCAGCCCGACTTTGCAACGAGAAGATCGATGCAGCGACAGCGTAGCGACTGGAAATTCGACGCACAGCCCACTGGATCGAAGCACAGCTGAGCCGGAACGACCCAGTCCGACTTCCAGAGAGGAATCGACGCAGCGCCTGCCATACGGTAGAAATTTCCATGCAACGCCAACTGGATCGACGCATCCCCTGTGAGCATCGGAATTCAACGCATCGTCCCCGGGGCATCCGAAAACCCCGCAACACGAAGAGGATCCAAGACCGAGGGCCGCAAAACCTTCCCTGCATGAAAAATTACGCATCGCCGCGTGCGTCCCAAGAAATTGACGCACACCTCCCTGTTTTCCACGCATCTCCTCCTCTACGGTTGCTTGCGCAGATTTTGTACGCAAAACAGGTACTTTGTGCTTGCAAGAGACATTTATTGCTTTTAAGAGACTAAAGACACTGTATATAATTTTTACAGTGATATTCCTAAATATACTTATTGCATCTTAATTGTTTTGTCCTGCATTTTACCAGATATATATTATATATTTAAACACTGTGCGGTGTATTTTTGTGGTGCTATACTGTGTTATTGCATGATTATTGCACAAATACTTTACACATTGCCTTCTAAGTTAAACCTGACTGCTCAGTGCCAAGCTACCAGAGGGTGGGCGCAGGATAACTTGGATTGTGTGTGACTCCTTCTGACCAGAGTGAGTGTCCTTTCTTGGACAGGGAGTAACCTGACTGACAACCAAAGACCCCATTTCTAACACTTGGGTACTGGTCATCTGACGCCAAACAATGAGAAAAAAAGCTCCCCCAGAGCTGAAAAAGGATCAGAAGGAAGCCCCAGTCAAGGGACATCAGGAACACCCCAGACCTCCCACCAGAGTGCCCCTGTTTTCCTGTAAGTGACCTTCAAAAAGACTCAATGCCAGCTCCAAAGGGCTCCTTTGCGCCCAGCTCCTGGATCACTAACTCACTCTGCACCCAGCTGCCCTGTGCCCCACAATGAGGATCCAGCTGTACCCCAAGGGTCCCTCACCCCTTGCGACCTCAACACTCCAAGGGGACCTCAAGGCACCACATTTAAAGCTGCAAGAACAGACCTTTTTCTAAGTGGTCCCCCTCAGTGGCCTTGCACCAGCTCCAAGAGACCTTTCACCACTGCTCCCACCGGAACCAGGAGTCACCTGAACTTCTCCAGCTGGCACAGCGTGCCCACCAACAACCTCAACCAACCTGCAAAAGTGGAACTTGGTAAAACAATTGTGTAATTATATATGCATTTTTAAAAGTGACTGCTTATTGATTCCTATAGTGCGTAATTACGCACAGGAAGACTGCATTTATGAAAAGTTCATAAATCCATATCTTCAAAAGTACTTAACAAATTTTGATAATCTTGGTCTTAAAATTTATATAAAAATTTGAAGTATTTTTGTAAATTGGTCTCAAGTTATTTCTTTGAGTGTGTGAGTTGCATGATTGATACTATGAGTACAACAAATGCTTTCCACTTCTCCAAGATTCACCTAATTGCTCAACTAAACTACCTCAAAAATTAGAGCATTATGTGATCTAGTTTTTATCTCTGGAAACCAATGTATGGCTGCCTGGACCCCCTGCACAGTGTGCCTAGCTTTGCACACTACATAGAGGGCCAGCCTTCTACAGCAGTGTGTGTATGTTGGCTGGGTGCATGCTTGTGTTTCTTTCTGTGTTCGCGTTTATGTGTGTGCTGCTTGTGTCTGTGTGATTGGGTGCATGCAAGGATAGGAGTGTGCTTAGAACAGGGCTGGGAATAGGGAACTGGGATGGGGTAGGGGCAGGAGTTGGGGCACTGGAATGAGATGGTTGGGAGGCTGCGGTCAGTGAGGAGGGAAGACCTTGAAATTACCTCTGTAGTCCAGACATTTGGACATTTGACTCCTAAATATCCCTAGTTACTTGAAGTCTTTTTAGCATTGTGTAACTGTTTCACAACATATGCTGGCCCTCACTTTAGGCACAAATTGGTGCAACACCACAGTAAATATTTATTCATATATAATTTTATTCATCAAAGATTAACATGGAATTCATAATATGCTATAGATTACACCTTGATTTCACCATTTACAAAATGAGCTTGATTTGGGCCTGATATTGACTTTTCCAGATGAGATACACCGACATATATGTGATGGAACCTTCTATCTGCAAAAGCCCCTTTAAGTACCCCATTTTTCTCCATCATTGATTTACCATCTGAGCATGAAAAGGACATTGTAAAATAGTTTACGATATATGGTACTCTGTCACCAGTGTGTGCACAGTTCTGTCCGTGTCGTATCAACAATTGTATGCCTATCACAATTATTTTTTGCAAAACAGAATGGCTTACCATGCACATTTGTGAAGAAGTAACACATTATGCAAATATGTCACTTTTAACATGAATGAAATAGTATTTGTGTTTCAAAACACATCTGGGATATGTTTTGGATCAAAAATGTAGACTTTTACCTGATGTTATTCGACATTTTGGCTCACATGCTCACTCTTGTTTGTGTGTAAAACCAACTTACCAATGTGACGTTTGGAACATCCACTGTTTCATAATAGCATTAGTGCAGGGGCATCACACTGGACACGATAATGACCAGTGTCCTGTTTGGTATTACTGTCCCTTATAAAATCAAACTACCTGTTAATTCCGGCCCCCTGCTATACCTCCATTAAAAAAAATGCTGTCCAGAGATTTTCCTTTGTGATTTGTGTTTTTGGATTGCTAGAAAAGTAATTTAGTTTGAGCAGACATTGCTGATCTGGGCCAAATTTGTCTGTATGACATTTTAAAAAATGGCCGATGTGTTGCAGTGATGTAATATTTCAGGAACCATGAGACCTATAAACTACATTTTGGTGTCAAAACATAGGTTTGGGAGTCAAGTAGTCTTACAGAGACAGAAAATAACTTCTCAGAGCGGCCCTTCTGCAATTTTCCAAAATAGAGGAAGAAGAGACATATACAGAAATGAAACAAATAATACTGATATTTAATCCTTTTATGTATACACCAAACAATGTTTATGATCTGAATATGGAAAAAATAATAATGTTTATCTCTCCTGTTTTAGACACATTTTCATAGTTCCCTTTATTTATTTGTTTCGCCAATCGTTTGTGGTACATTTGCAGAATGTTGAACATTTGAGAAGAGCATATCGACAGGAACATCTTTTTGTAGCACAAGTTTTGTAAGTGTGAGTTCTGTGGGTAGAGGATTTAGAAATTGGTACGTTTTAGCACCCCATCAATATCTTCCCAACCAAATTCACACAAATTTTTCTCTACATATGCATGATCCAAAACATTTACACATCTTCTGACCAATTAGAATGCTCTTTTATTGTGTCAATGCACAGAATATGACGTTGGTGGAAGGTGACTAAGCTGGACTGAACTCTTGAACTCACTGTGCCGAAAATCAGCAAATGTTTGACAGTCAGATCTTGTTTTCCACACACCCACAAGATATTTTTCCACTTCTTTAAAGTCACATTCTTCTTCTGTCTCAGCAAATCCTTTTAGACACTTCACATGTTCAGCAGTTAAAGCTCCAAGCTTTGTTCCAATTATGCTCATAGTATCATCACCCGTAATACTATGGCCCTCATTATGAACATGGCGGTAAACACCACACCGCTGGTGTACCGCCAACTAATGAAGCACATGAGAAACAGCCAGCGTGAAAACCACACACCGCCAGCATAGGAGTGCCGACATCGATGGAAGAGGCCACCTACAGGCCGACGGAAAGGCCCCACCCACCCAACAAATAATGAAACACTAGACTGCCGTCAGTTCTGGGGCGGGAACCACTGCCACTCAATGCGTGGCAGAAATGAACCAAATAAAAGGAAACACTCACCGTAGGAACACAACACTACGATTCAGACATGGAGAGAGAATTGGAAATCATGCCAGTGCAGCTCCTTGCCATATACCTCCACGACTGTGACCACCGACGAAGACGGCGACGGTAAGTACCGCTACCTACTAAACACAAACTTCCTTGCAGCGCACCACCAACCCCTCACACCATCACAAGTCATACACACCAGAACAAGAGGTACTTACCCAACACAAGGCCAATGAAACCTGCCAAAAGCACACACATGTGCACACCACATCCCTACAATGAAACCATGAACCACGTCTCCAGAGTGTACCAACAGCAATACTGGACACACAAACTTTAATAAATAAACGAAAAACTGCAATGTCCAAAGAAGGCCATTGGCCAGCCCAACTGCAACAGTCTGAAGGGCCCAAATGGCCCGAACTTGACTCCCACATGTGCACATGGTACTCCACCATAAAGGGGCATCAATGGGGCAGCCAGGCACCTCAGGGAACAGGGGCAGGGGGTTGTGGGGGTGTGGACTTAATCTGGGAGGGGGGGCTTGGGCTTACATTTCGAAGGTGGAGGGGGTTTGGTCTGCTTTTTCGAAGGTGGGGCAGTGGGCTTGGACCAGAGGGTGGCAGATGGGCTTGGGGCAGCACGGGGCTTCTTGGTCTCTGCGGAAGGGGCACGGGAATGGGAAGGGTCGGATTGGGGCGGACTTAGATGTGGAAGGAGTGGACAGGGCAAGGAGGTGGGCACATTTCGGGACGAGACGGGGTGGGCCAGTGGGTTTCGAACAGGTCAACAAGAGACAGGAAAAGTTTTTTAGTGGCAGTTGGGCTGGACATGGAGGAAGGTGTGGGAGTGGATGTAGAGGGAGAGCTAGTAACTGGGGTAGGTGTGCTGGACGTGGATGCAAGTACATGTACAGTATGCTGAGGAGTGGTGGATTTGTGTTGGGTGGGTGTCTGGGAGCACTTGAGTGTTTTGGGAGGAGGGGGGTGTACACAGCGGGACAAGACAGGCTGCCAGTGTAAATGGTAAATGGATGTTGTCTGGGTGTCTGCAAGTCTGGTAAGTGTGCTGCATGTGTCAGTCAGTGTCATTGTGGTGAGTGCAGGTGTGGTGTCTGGGGTGGATGACTGGATGTCTGATGTTGTGGTGACTGCAAGAATGGGGACAGCAACAGTGACTGAGGGTGCAGTGCTTGTGGGTGTGCATGTTGAGGTGACAGACAGGGAGGAGGGAGAGGTGGACACACTGGGGGAAGTGGATGCTATTGTATGTGCCTTTGGATGTTAGATGTTGGCGGTGTGTATGCCTGTGGTGGGAAGTGTGGTGCTTGTGTTTCTGTGTGTGCTTCTTGTGTGTTGGGGTGCTGGAAGGGGCAGAGGTGGTTGGAGGGGGGACGAAAAGACCAGGGACACTGGCTGGCACCAAAGAGGAGTCCAGAGCCTGAAAAGATCTCTGTAGGCCAGACATGGCACCGTGAATGCCTTCCAGGTTTGCATTCCATTGCTGCATCTGGGAGGCTAGCCCCTGGATGGCATTCACAATGGTTGTCTGCCCTACAGAGAAGGTCCTCAGGAGGTTAATAGCCTCCTCCGTGAGGGCAGCAGGGCTGACTGGGGCAGGGGATGAGGTCCCTGGGGTGAAGGTGACGCCCACCCTTCTGGGTGAGCGGACAACTGGGTTGGGAGCAACTGGGAGGGCGGTGATGATATGCCGGGTGGCAGAAGATGACACAGAATGGGTTGACCCACTAGGGTCTGCCACCACAGGGAGCTCCCATCGGAGGAGGTATCAGAGTCACTACCACCAGTGGTAGTTGCCTCCCCCGTGTTACTCCCCTTGCCCTCCAACCCACTGGTCCCCTTGGCGTCCGCCGACTCTGCCTCCTTGGAACCGTGGGCCACTGCATCCCCACTAGCTGGTGCCACTGCTCCCTCGCCAGATGATGCTGATGTACACAGACAACTCAAGAGTACAGGGGTGGAGTGACAAAAAATGAGAGGCATCTGCAAATACCTGAATGGATGTACAAACTTGGTGCACACACACTCCCACCCAGCTTACACACCTACATGCAGCACCTACAACTATAGTGATGCCTCTGCCCCTGACTAGTGGCCACCACACTAGCATACAACTCTTCTCCCACATGACACAAGGACCTGATGAAATGTCAGACCTGCCCCTAATCATCTCAGTGCCCATGGGGGCAGGACTGCTGGTTGTCAGAGTTCCTGGCACTAGAAAGCATACATTCTACAGCACCCTCAGACATCCATCAAAGAGGCATGAAATGGTGTTGGTACTCACCCCCTTGTGGCTGCTGTGCAGCCTTCAAGCACCCATCCAAATCAGGATATGCCACCACCAGAATGCGGCACATGAGGAGGGTCAGTGTCCAACGGGCACCCTTTCCTCGTTGGGGGAGGACTTCCCTAGCTGGGCCTCACAGGTCTTCCTGGCCCAGTGCCAAAGGTCCTCCCACCGCTTCCTGCAGTGGGTGCTCTGCTGGTTGTAGACAACAGGGCCCGCACCTCCCTGATGATGGCCTGCCAGAGTGCCCTCTTCTGATGGGCGCTGACCTGTATGGAACACACAGAA
Organism: Pleurodeles waltl; assembly: GCF_031143425.1. Lineage (NCBI taxonomy): Eukaryota > Metazoa > Chordata > Amphibia > Caudata > Salamandridae > Pleurodeles > Pleurodeles waltl. The sequence goes on along the minus strand of NC_090445.1, from coordinate 1,713,031,844 downwards.
AAGAAAAACAGAGTTCAGGATATGGCCAGGTGATACTGCTGACTATACGTCCCCTAAGGGACGGACACTTCACAAGATCCTTTCACCACCTCACTCACTGTACTTGCCACACAATCTACACCTGTGCAGGTACATACCAACCACACATCCATACAGGCATCTGCCACCATCCCACACATCTATGCACCTCATACGCCTACTAACCTGCACCTCTGGTCACCCACATATTTTGCCATACAGGGGTAGGACCCCATCCACCAGCTTCTCCAGCTCCTCCGTTGAGTACTTCAATGCACTTGATCCGGGAGTCAAGTGAAATTGGGGTGACGACATGGTGTACGCTCCGCGGCGGTGTGCACCGTCCCAACCGGCAGTGATCTTGATAGGCCCATGTTCCCCATTGACAACCATGTTAACCAATGAATGGGTGCACGGCGGTGGACACTGCCTCACGCCATGACAACAACCGCCAGCGGAATGAGGTCACATCCACTCCTACATATCTGGATGGCAGGAGGCTGCCATTTTGCTAGCACAACGTGAATATTTCTTTGTCATAGGCCCCATTCTCACCCTATGAATCCCAGCCCTTAGTCGCATGCCCACATGAGTGTTTGTTCCCCACATCAGTCCAGACGTATCACTGCAATAATGTCCCTACAGTTGTACATCATACATCACTTGTGTGTGTAACCTACAGATTGTACAGCAGTTATTCATACACAACATGTTTTGCATGTGTATGTGTGTCCCTCATATGTGTTCTCTCCTCCCCCTAGGTACAGAACCATGTGGCGAGGGAGGGCCCCCTCTGTGTACAGACCTCTTGTTGATCTGACTTCCATGGTGGACCGTCACAACATTGTCACCTACAGTCTCAATCATACAACAATCCATGAGTGATGTTCATTACTGGATCCTGTACTGAGACTGCCTAACCGGAATCAGCATGCCATCCCTACTGCAGTGCAAGTGCTCTCTGTACTCCATTCCTTGGCTACGGGCTCATTTCAGGTGACAGTGGGCATGGGTGCAGGGTTCTCACAGCCCATGTTTAGCCTCATCCTGTCCAAATTCCTGGATGCATTTGCACAACACCTGCAGACAAAGGTAAAGTTTCCCCAAAGGGCTGAACTCCCTGCCATCAAGTCAGAATTTTATGCCTTTTAACATTCCCCATGTGATAGGTGGCATCGATGGCACCCACATAGCTCTCATCCCCACAAGAGTGAATGAACAGGTGCACAGAAACAGGAAGAACTTCCAATCAATGAACATACAATTGGTGTGTTCTACAGACCAGTACATTTCACATGTGAATACCATGTTTCCATGATCAGTCCATGATTCATTTGTGCTGAGAAACAGCAGTTTACCACACATGATGGAACAACTACAAGGGACAGAGGATGGCTCATAGGTGAGTGTGTATGACACTGGATCAGTACATAGCTGACAGCCAGGCTGTCTGCAAGTAATGACAGTTTGTTACAGTCCTGTTTCAAACACTTTTGCAGGTGAATCTGGCTATCCCAACATGCAATGGATCCTGACACCTGTGAGGAATCCCGGGACAGAAGCAGGGAGGAATTACAATGAGGCCCATGGACGTACTAGGAGGGTGATAGAGTGCACTATAGGTCTCCTGAAGGCAAGATTCCGTTGCCTCCATCTCTCTGGGGGTTCCCTTTGCTATGGCCCTGAGAAGGTATGTAGAATAGTGGTGGCCTTCTGCATGCTGCACAACGTGGCTGTAAGGAAAGCTATCCCCCTACTAAAGGAGGAGGGTGCTGTATGTCCAGACCTGCTTCCTCTGAGAGGGGATGAGGGTGATGTTGAGCATGATGAGGGAGAAGATGTCCACTCCAGGAACCAGCTGATCCAACTTTACTTCCAGTGACTATGAGGTACTGTTCACTGATGATGTTGTCTGCACTGCATAATGTCTGTTTGACCTATTCATTATGGGGATTTGGGGTCTGTAGTCATTGACACTGTTACCTGGAGCATAAGGTGGCATGGATACAAACATGGTGTACATTAATGTTCACTCCAGACAATGTTGTGCGTGGGGTACCATTCCTGCAATAAAAGTCTGATTATGAATTTGACTGGCATATGCAATCACATTTACAATTGATTCAACATAATGACAGGGGACATACGAATTGGTGTACATGTGTTTTATTTGGTGGTGTCATAAATGCATTGGTGCGCTGTACAGAGATAGGGAATGGTGGATGTCCATACTAGGTACATGGGCTCAGCGATTGCTGGCAATGGGTATAGATCCATATGTCCCTTGCAAGTGGTTATTTTGCTATTGGCAGGTGAGGATGGTAGCACAGTGGCACACTTGGGAGACAGTTCATGTCAGTCACTTCTTAGTAGGGGGCTTGGTCTTGGCAGGCGTTGCTGTGCCATATCTGGGTCTGAGGGACTGTTTGAGGGTCTGGTGCTGGGCTGCAGGGGTAGGGGTGCTGGCCTCCTGTGTGTCCTCTGCCAGTGCCACCAGCCCAGGTGCTGCTGCTGATGTTGAGGGCTGGTCTGTGTCCTGGGCAGTGGTATGGGCTTCCAGGTTTGTGGGGATCTCAGGCTGAGTTAGGTAGTGGTGCTGCAGCACCCCTGCAATAGTGGCCATGGTGGCATTCAGTTGTTTCCACTGCTCCATGGTCTCTTGATGTTGGGCTATCTGCAGCCTTTGACTCTGTTCCAGGGTGGCCAGGATTTGGCCCATCCTGTCTTGTGTATGGTGGTATGCTCCCAGGACCTCCGAGATCACCTCCTGGGCTGCAGCATCCATCCTTTGGCCTCCCCTCTGGGCCACTGATTCCCTCCCGATGGCCCCACTTGCACTGGGGCCATTGTCATCCTGCCTGTTAGTAGGTGGAGACTCTGGCCTCTGTACTTGGGTTCCACCAGTCTGTGGCCTGGAGACACTGGTGTGGGGTCGTTTGGCCAGAGCTGTTGTTGGTGGCTGGGTGGTAGGGGTGTCAGTGAGGACCTGGGTGGAGGTGCTGGAAGGTGACAGTCCAAGACTGTGTGACGGGCCTGGGTACACCTCACTGTCCACACTTCCCTCTCCAGTCTCCTGGGTGGGACTTCTGTCTCCATGTGGGGCTCTGGCACTCCTTGGCCTTTCCGTCAGGGTGGCATGGGTGGTGGTGCCTGTGGGGGGCAATGGACATGTATGTTACTTGTACTAATTTGAATATGGATGGACAGCTCTGCCCTATCTTGTGCTGTTTATTCCCCTGTTGGGCCATGCAGGTACCTATTGTGGGGTTGCCATTGCATTTTGCATGGGGCGCAATGTGGGTGGTGTAGTGCCATTGTGATTCCTTGCAGGGATAGATGGCTGTGCACGGGGAGGGATGTGGGCCTGTTGGTGCGTTTGTGGCATGCAGGGTGAGTGGATGTAGTGATTGTGGCCTGGATGGGGTAGTGGTCCTGGTGGTAGTTGGAGGGGTGGGGTGGTGCTTGCATTACAGGTGTGGTGGATATGGGGTTATTGTAGATGACTTACCCAAGTCCATTCCTCCCGTGAGGACCTCAGGGTGCAGGATGGCCAGTACCTTTTCCTCCCAGTCAGTGTAGTCAGGGGGTGTAGGTGGGGGTCCTCCCCCAGTCTTCTAGACTGCAATGTTGTGCCTCGATGCCATGTACCTCACCTTCCCACGCAGGTCGTTCCATCTCTTGCGGATGTTGTCCCTCGTGCGTGGATGGTTTCCCACTGCGTTGACCTTGTTTACTATTGTCTGCCATAACTCCATCTTCCTGGTGATGGGTGTGTGCTGGACCTGTGCTCCGAAGATTTGTGGCTCGACCTTCAGTATTTCATCTACCATTGTTCTTAGCTCCTTAACTGTGAAGCGTGGGTGCTTAGGGGGTGCCATGGTGTGTGTTGTGGGTGGTGTGTTGTGTGGATATTGGTGAGGGTGTTGTGTAATGTTGCGTTCAGTGTCTGCGTGTTGTGTTGTCAGTTTCAATTGTCCTATTGGTGATGCCAAGGATTGTGGGGTGTGTATGTGAGTGGTTTATAGTGTTGTGGATGTGTGTCAGGTGTGAGGGTTTCAAACTTGCCAATGTGTGCATTTCTTGCTGTTGGGTCCCATTGCTGGCTGTGGCGGTCCATACTGCCAATGGTCGTTCGACATCCACTATCTGCCGCAGTGATTTGTGCATTATTATTTGGAAGGCGGGGGATTGGTCTGCTTGGGGGTGGCGGGTAGGGTGTGCAGCCTTTCCAATATCAAGGGCCCTGACGATGGCTGGAGGTAGCTGATTCTTTGGAGGTTTCTATTTTTGGCATCATTATTTGGCGGGTTTCTGTTCAGCGCCAATGGTGGTCTTCTGTTCACTGTCGCCACAGCTGGCGATGGTGTTTACCGCCATGTTCATAATGACCACCTATGTGCCTTGATTAGAACACTGGCCATCTCTGGGTCATGTTTCTTGTACAGAATGTGACGTGGGATTAAGTGTCTTTTCTCTCCTGTTTGAGAACGTATCCATAATTCTGACAATCCTTGATTTATGGACATTGCAACAAATCTAAGTAGCACAATGATTGCATCTGTGCCGTTTGACAGTACAACGACTCGATTGGAACCATTTCAAACAGCCCACTCAACATGTAGCACAACACGAAGGTCAACTTCCTCTAATTTGCTGTTAAGTTCTTGAACAATATGACCTGTACCTTTTGAATATCTCTCTACAGGCACCAACTCCTCATTGGCAATCATTCCACTTACAATAATTGGAAATTCACTATTCAATGAAGCTTCAGCAATGTTTTGGCGAGTTAACATCTCTAAGTTCATCTTGTTCGATGTTGATGACCAGAATTTTTCAAGCTGCACAGGTATAGATGTGGAAGCTTTGATGCAGGCAAGGTCAATTGTTCCACTTGTAGACATTGGTCTGATTCTCTCACATTTTTTGACAGATAGTTCAAGATAACTGTCAAAGACAATGTGCAGTTCTTGCAAGATGCACACCGACTTTGATATCTGTAGAGCAGTCTGAACGTCCACTCTGAAGTTTTGCATGGAGGAAATCTTGATCATTTGCAATTGTGACATATAGTTCACAACAACAGCAGCTTTCAATGAGGACACCTTTTCGAATTTAAATTCTTCAGGTGAAAGATTTTTTAGAGCTCTTGTACAAATTTGTGCTTTACTGGTTTGGTTGCAGCATCTCCATCAAATAATGTGTTTGTTGGAAGAAGATCATGCGACAGAATGTCCTTGATAAATTCACCCCTTTCTTTAGCTACATCCATCTCTCTATGTGCCTGCAAAAGTTGGTTTTTTGTAACCAGTTTGTAGTGGCTGGTTGGATGAAACTCTTACTATGGCAGTGAAAGCGTGGAAGTTTAGCTTTACTGATTATGTCAAACTGCTTTTTCTCTTTCAATACAAATATCTCCTGCTTCAGTTCTGCTTATAGTTTTGATCCATGTTCCTGGACATCTAGTAGACATGCCTTTACGTCATTATCATATCGACCCTGATTTATACTTTTTGGTGGAAAACTGCACTAATGCAGTTTTGCACCAAAAGGTTTAGCACCGGCTTGCACCATTTCTCTGCACTAGCCGGGCACCAATATTTATGGAATGGTGCAAGCCGGTGCAAAGGGTAGGCTAGCGTTAATGACGTTAGAAGGGTTGGACTGACAGTATGGAAGAAGGGGGTTTTGACCAAAAAATGACATTAGGCAGGTTAGAGTAATAAAATATGACTCTAACCTGCCTAGACTCATTTTCTGACGCAAAACCATCCATACCACATGACTCCTGTCTTAGAAAAGACAGGAGTCATGCCCACCATCCCAATTTCCAGCACAGTGGACCAGGGTCCCCTGGGCATGGTCACTGCACCCAGTGCCATGTAGGGGGCCCATTTCAGGCCCCCATTGGCACTTAAAAAAAAAAAATAGAAACTTACCTGTGCTTACCTATACTTACCTGGGATGGGGGTCCCCCAACCTCTGCTGTGCCTCTGGTGTGGGTGTCCCTGTGGCCTGGGGAGGGCACCTGTTGCCTTATTCCATGGTGTTCCACCAAGGAAATAGGCCCACAGGCCCCCTACCTCCTGCCCTGACCCATGCATTAAAAAATGGTGCAAAGCAAGCTTTGCACCATTTATTGACCCCTCCCCCCGTGTGTAACTTTTGCACGGGAGGATAAATAAGGCGCTGGGGCCGTAGAGTCATTTTTTGCAAGGTAGTTTTCCGCAGCCAAAAAAATTACTTTAACACCATAAATTTGGTACTAGACTGGTCTAGTTCCAAAGTATAAATATGGAGTTAGTTTTGCACCAAATGTGCATGAAAAAAATGACACAAATTTGGCGCAAAACAAGTGTAAATATGCTCCTTTGTTTGGTCACAATGTTGTGTAGTCGCACAGGCTCAGTCATTTCAAAGGGTTTTCCTTGTTGCTGCATGAAATGAAGACGGCTGTCAACATGTATAATAAAACGTTCCCCTCTCTTTCTCGCAAGTTCGTGGTGAGGAACAGTTTCACAATGGTCTATTCATTTTGAATTTGTCATCTCTCTGAAACCTTTGCAAAAAGAAAGGGCTGCATGGTAAACTAGCTGCCATTGAGCAACATGTTCACTTTTACGTGTCTGACCAACAACTCCCTTCGATCTTTTCTGTGATCTCTGGATTGCCTGTTCCAGTTTCAGATCTGGAGCCACATCATTGAACCGTCCCTCTCTGTCTTTCATCACAAAATGTCTTTAAATGAAATTTCTGTAGAGGTATGGATTTTCCACCTCTAGCTTCTTCACTGTTTCCAAGTACCAGGACCCACATCTCAGGTAGTTTACGCAATCAAATTCGCGACAAAACAGTAATCAGTGACTTCACAGTCTTCACGTGCAGCTCCCAATCACCTTCCCGATCAGCATGTACCAAGTCTTTCACTGGAGCTATCATGCGTAAAACATTTCCCCAGTACTTGCAAAGTTCTGATTTTTATTCACATTCTTTGAACATTGCCTGGCTTTGCATTATGTATTTTGAATGAAGTGCACCCTGTGCCTTCTTTACTGCTGAGATAGGATATTGAAAACCTAATTTGTCATTCTTGTTCCTAAAAGCATTCCAACACAATGTTTCTGTAGCCTTGGATATGATGATCATATCTTGTAACAAACTAACAAAATGAGTTCCGCTCAATACTGAATGGACAGTTTTGCTTCCAAAGATTTCAGCCTCAATACATGCATTATGTATGCCGTATCCACTGAGATAACCTCCTGCACACCCAAACACAACTTTTATAATATGGAAAATGCCCATCATTGGATAAAGAGCAGCAAATTTGATTGGATTGCTCATAAAATGTCACCTACAATACGGAAAACACCTTTAACACAGAAAAGTGGCAGGATAGGCTGGTCTTCAAGCTGAGCATGCACATTCTGGAAATGATTTAGGGCTGTGTGTACTGCTGCGTAGTTTGTCACTGGAGATGGTATTACTTGTAAAAACCCCTCCTTCTTCAGTGGGGTGGTATTCTGGGAGATCAGAGCGCGAATTCCAGCCCATGGAGGAACTGGCTTTTCTTCATCCTTCAGTCTGCAGTAAAAAAAACAATATGATAAATTGAGTTAAATCAGCTTTGAGGATGGCAGCATCAGGTAGAAGAAGATCCATGTCCTCAGCCACTTTGAAACTTTCTGTTAGACCAGGACTTGTTGATGGCTTGAATTTGAACACAGTGGCAAGGCAGTTGGAATATCATGTTGATGCTTCGTTTGTTTATGCCTATAGCTGGCACAGCTTGTTTTCCAGCAGCTACTTCATTGGTACAGTCTTGAAAAAGCACCACAGCAGTATCATGTGTGCTGGATGTTCCAGACATAGAAGAGCTGTCTTCAAAATCAAAATTATCAGGAGCAGCAATTGTGAATCCTTTCCTGGTAAAGTGACTTGGAAGCGATCTGCTGAAGGAGTCACAAGATTTTACAGCATGAGCTGCTAACAAGTTCCTGCTCCGCACTATGTCATTATAACTTTTTGATACACCAGTCCTATTCATTGAAGTGATTAGCTCTCTACTTTTGCATTTGTCATTGATTGCGTGGGCAGAGTTTTCTTTTTGCCATGATGTAATTCATAAAACATGAATTTGAAAAGACAGTACATTTGCACAGTGTAAGCCTTTCGGTTCATGGGATTGTCTTCCACTCCTTCACTTATATCTTCTAAGCCATCATCAATGTTGTTGGCTACTGTTCCGAACCCAAAAACTTTAGTTTCTAACAGTTTTGCTTTGCTGATATCGAACAATGATCTAAAAAATGTTAAGACAACTCACGCATTCTTGTTGACTCCCATGAACTGCAGAGTTCTGGGGCATCACAATAATTGTCATTAAGTCCAAAATCTAAATCTTTCTGGACGTTTCTTAAAATGGTTCCTGCTGATTTTACTGTATCCTGTGATCTTCTTTTGGCAGCAAGACCTTCAGGAGTCACACCAGCTGAGAACACCATAAGTTGCTAATTCTTTTTGTTAGACTGACAAAATAAAATGTGTCATTGTACATTCTCACCACAAAAATCTTAATTTCATTATTATGCATCATACAGTTTCATCAATGTTGACTATTATTTCTCTGATCTCACTGAGTGTGAACACGTAGCCAGCACTCAAGAGCGGCTTTAAAATTTAATTTGCTTTTTCAAAGAGTGCAAATTTAACTGAAGGCTGGCGGTTACGTTACTGCTGGGAGCTCATTGTACATTCATATTTTTGAAAGTATGCATGCATGCAGTTTAGTGGGCATACAAATCGGCTGCAAATACATCCACCTCTCTGTTTAGATCAGCTACTCTGCTGAAAACTTCATCTTGGAAGAAACTAGCTGCAGATAAAAACATGTTTTCCCTGTGAGACTCATATACTTTGTTCTTTCATCAATCCCTTTGGCCCTTGTCCTGCCTAAACCACAGATAACACATTGAAGATCCTCCGCTTTCTGATCAGTTGTTAGCGGTGGATGGGGGGTAGCCATCGATCTTCTAAGTGGATGGGCACTGGGTTTCGTTGTCGAAGCTTTCTCAGAAGACTCAGAACTTTGTTGTGATTCACTGGTTTCTGCTATTTTTTGACAATTTTTTTCCAGGCTTTTCTTCCATTGCATAGAGTTGTAGCACTTGTTCTTAAAATTATAAAACATTTGATCCTCTTCAGATCAGTTTCAATATTTGGTAAACTTTGCCTTGTCGTATTTTTGCAGCATCTCAAACTCTCTTCTGTCCAGCTGCAGTTGATGATAGCTTTTCTTTCGGATTAGTTTGGCGTATGAGGCATTTTTCTATGTAGAAGGAGTCCTCAGATTTTGCAGTAAGCAACACTCTGTCAAGAGGTAAAGATCCTCTGCTATCATCTGCTTCACTCATGTTTACGAATTCGAATCAATGGAAAACCTGAAACAAAAACAATATTAAAATAAATTACCAATGTGATAGCTAAAACACATCATTATAGAGCTACCATTTTGGGCAATTGCAGAAGGGTTGCTCTGAGGAGTTATTTTCTGTTCCTATAAGACTACTTGACCGTCAGAACCTATGTTTTGACACCAAAATGAAGTATCTAGGTCTCATGGTTCCTGAAATATTCCATCATCCCTGCAACACATCTGCCATTTTTTAAAATGTAGTCGAGAAATAATTAGCCTGGATTAGCAATGTCTACCTAAGCTAAACTACTTCTCTAATGATATAAAAGCACAAAACAAAAATGAAAATCTCAACAATTTTATACGGAGGCATATTGTCATGACCACTCAAACCTGCCACGCAGTAACAGTGAAAAGTCTAAGAAAAGCAATAAGAATGCAGGCAAAGGAGTATCCACAGTGGAGACAGCGACGTCCAGGTGCATTTTACAAACCAAAGGGCATTACTGTGAATTGGTAGTGCCCTCCTATAGTTGAAAATGCAGTCTTTGGTTTAGGATCTTATGCCAATTTGTTCTGCCAATACCCTGCAGTCAAATCAAAAGTGCTAAGATATTTGGCAGATGCCAGTGTATCAATGAGCTCATCTGCCCCGGGTATAGGGTGAGTATCAGTTTTTGTTACCTCATTGAGACCTCTGTAGTCTACACAAAACCTCATCTCCCTTTTTCCATCTTTTGTGTGTGCTTTGGTACAAGACCCACTGGGCTAGCCCATGGGCTTTCAGAAGGCTCAATCACTCCCAGATCCAACATTTTCTGCACCTCTTGTTTTGGAGTGCCACCAGTCTTGCCACTGGCTTGGCAGGTCACACAAGACTTGCAAAAATCTTTTGTGTCCTCTGACATCCTAGGCCAGTGAAACAAGGGGACAAGTCTTTCCCAAGTTTTGATCTGGCTCAAATGCCCAGCCAAAGGAATGTCATGTGCAAGAGTTAGGAGAAACTCTCTGTACTGCAGGGGAATGACCAATCTCCTGGCTGCTCCAGGTTTTGGGTCCCTTGTCCCTGTGTACAAGAGGTTATCCTCCCAGTAAACTCTATGGCTGTCACTGACATCCCTATTTTGCTGCTTTACAGCTTGCTGTCTTAGACCCTCTAATGTGGGACAGGTTTGCTGTGCCACACTCCGCTCCTCCCTGGCAGGCCCCCCTCCACCCAAAAGCTCAGCAGTGTCTGCTGCCAGCTCATCTGGTGAAGGTTCTGCACAGGGAGGAAATTCCTCTTCCTCGGAAGGGGAATCATCTGAAGAGGGAGGGATAGTCGGTAGGGATTTACCCTTGCTACCCCTAGCTTTAGGGAGCACTTGGACCATTGTTCCAGGATCCAAGTTACCCTGTCTTTTTTGCTTTTTGGCCTGAGCCCTGGTTAAAGCAAAAATATGCCCTGGAATGCCCAGCATTGCTGCATGAGCCTCCAACTCCACTTCTGCCCAAGCTGATGTCTCTAAATCATTCCGTAGTATACAGTCTACAGGTAATTCTGAGGCAAACCACAACTTTGTTTGGACCAGTAAACCCCCCCCAGTTGAGATTCACAACAGCCATGGGGTGGCTAAGAGTGTTGTTATTAGCGTCTGTCACTTGGTACTGCTGACCAAGTAGGTGTTGTTCAGGGTGGACCAGTTTTTCTATCACCATAGTTACACTGGCTCCTGTGTCCCTGTAGGCCTGAACCTCAACACCATTGATTAGGGGAAGTTGCTTGCACTTATCCATATTCAGGGGACAAGCAACCAAGGTGGCCAAATCAATGGCACCTTCAGAGACTAACACAGCCTCTGTGGTCTCCCTACCAAGACCAACCCCAACTACATTGCCAATAGTGAGCCCAGCTACACCCTTGGATTGGCTATTAGTAGGTTTCCCACCACCACTGCTATTACTAGGGGCACTAGAATTTGCAGCAGGGGTTGTGGTGGTGGGAGGTTTGGTGTTTTTCTTTGGACAGCTGGAATCAGTTGTCCAATGGCCTTTGACTTTACACAAATAACACCAAGGCTTTTTAGGTTGATTATTGGAAGAGGATTTAGACCCACCACCCCCAGAGGATTTTTGTGGGCCTGATGAAGACTCAGAATGTTTACTTTTGTTCCCACCCTTGTCAGAAGACTTACCATCCTTCTTCTTGCCATCCTTGTTACCCCCTGTATGAACTTTTCTGTTCACCCTTGTTCTGACCCACTTGTCTGCCTTCTTTCCCAATTCTTGGGGAGAGGTCAGATCCGAGTCCACTACGTATTGGTGCAACAAGTCAGACACACAGTTATTCAGAATATGCTCTCTCAGATTATACAGGCTTTCATAGTCAGATACCTTACTGCCATGTAACCACCCTTCCAAGGCCTTCACTGAACAGTCCACAAAATCTGTCCAGTCTTGAGAGGACTCTTTTCTGATGTCTCTGAACTTAATCTTGTATTCAATACTGTGTAGTTATTAGCTTCAATTTCTCTAACAGTAAGAAGCCTATCCCTACCCTTTCCAGTGAAAGATAGCCACAAAATAGCAGGGACCCCTGAGGGACCCCCTGTACCATACAGGCCCTCTCAAGTGCAGCAAACCACTTGTTGATGTCATCCCCCGCCTTGTAAGGGTGGACTATCTTGTGCAGATTCCTGGAATTACTATCAGGAATACTGCTGGTGCCACCATTGGGTCCAAACCCCAACTTCTGTCTTTCCTTCTCAATGTCTAGGGATTCCCTATCTAAGGCCAGCTGTTGCTGTTTAAGCTTCAGTCTGGTCTCTTCAACCCTCAACTTTTTGAGTTCCCTTTCTAACAAGTTATCCTCAGGGTGGGTGGGTTGGGAATGCTTTGACACAGATGCCGAATTGGAAACTTCAGAGGGGGACCTGTCCCTAACTATCTGGATCCTGGTAACCTGGCCTCTAGGAATAAAGGATGCCCTACTGTGGTGGGAACCTCCATTACTACCAGCATTACTAGGTGCCCTGCTAGGGGTGCAGACCCTTATCAGAACCCTCCCCAGCTTCCTCAAGGGGTTCCTCTGAATCAGACTGGGAGGCTTCTACTAACCTCTCATTGGATGGGTCCGACTGGTTCTGGTCGTCCACCATAAGCATTATAAACAGAAACTCTTTTGTAGGGTTCTTTCCTATAACTAAACGTCTGTGTAAGCAGAGAGTCCTTAAGCTCTTGTAGTTCAAAATGTCATAAGTAGCATTGGAAGTTTTGAGAGTGGAATCTACCACAGACATGATAGTAAAAGGTTTAGAGATAGGGAGAAGAAAGAAAAAGTTTTAGAACTTTTGAAAGCACAGAGAAAAAACTTTTTCTAACTTTTAGAAAACTTTTAGAAGTTTTAAGAAACTTTTCAGAACTTTGTTAAAAGTTTTAGAAAAGTAAAGCAAACGTTTTGGTTTAAGTGTACATACACTGACCTGTTTTGTATATGGTTCTCTTATGAAAAGTACAAAATGACAAAGTGGTAAAGCAGTTACAAGTACTTATCCCACAGCTGCACCACCAATGTAGGAGGCTGGCCTGGCTTGTAGTGGGTACCCAAGGTACGTACACCTTGTGCCAGGTCCAGTTATCCCTTATTAGTAGAATAGAGGTGTTTTTAGCAGCTTAGGCTGATAGAAGGTAGCTATGGCAAAGCAGCTTAGGCTGAACTAGGAGACATGCAAAGCTCCTATTATACCACTTATATCATATGCACAATATCATAAGAAAACACAATACACAGAGTTACTAAAAATAAAGGTACTTTATTTTTTTGACACTATGCCACAAGTATCTCAGTGAGTACCCTCAGTAAGAAGGTAAGTACTATACACAAGTTATATGTACACAAACCAAAATCAGGTAAGTAAGAGTCAGAAAAGTAATGCAAACAATGTAGAATTACAACAGGTTGCAATAGACAAGCATAGGTATAGGGGCAAAACAAACCATATACTCCAAAAGTGGAATGCGAATCACAAATGGACCCCAGACCTATGTGAGCTTGTAGAGGGTCGCTGGGACTGTAAGAAAACAATCAGGATGTCCAAGATACCCCACCCCAAGACCCTGAAAAGTAGGAGTAAAGTACACCTACTACCCCAAGAGAGCACAATAATCGGGATAGGGGAATTCTGCAAGAAAGAAGAGGACTAGTAACTTCTCCTTTGGAAGAAAGATGCCCCACATCGCGATGATGCTTGCAGAGGTGTTCCCACGCAGAAATACCGCAAACAAGCCTTGCTAGCTGCAAGGGTCGCGGTAGAGGTTTTTGGGTGCTGCTGAGGACCAGGAAGGACCAAGATGTCGCCTTTTGGAGGAGGAGACAGAGGGGGTGCTCAGCAACTCAGAGAACCCTCACAGAAGCAGGCAACATCCGCAGAAGTACCCCAACAGGCACTTAGAAGAATAGTGAACTGGAGTCCACGCGAAGTTACAAAAGCGGGTCCCACGACGTCGGAGGCCAACTCAGAGTGTTGTGCACTACAGGACGGAGTGCTGGGGACCCAGGCCTGGCTGTGCATGAAGGAAATCCTGGAAGACTGCACAGGAGCCGGAGCAGCTGCAAATCGCGCAGTACACAGCTTTGCAGTCTAGCGTGGGGGAGGCAAGGACTTACCTCCACCAAACTTGGACTGAAGTGTCACTGGACTGTGGGAGTCACTTGGATAGAGTTGCTGTGTTCCAGGGACCACGCTTGTCAGGATGAGAGGGGACCCAGAGGACCAGTGATGCAGTCTTTTGGTGCCTGCGTTAGCAGGAGAAAGATTCCATTGACCCACTGGAGATTTCTTCGGAGCTTCTGGTGCAGGGTGAAGGCAGGCTACCCCCAGAGCATGCACCACCTGGAAACATTCGAGAAAGCCGGCAGGCTTAGGCGCTACAATGTTGCTGGTAGTCGTCTTGCTATTTTGTTGTGGTTTTGCCGGCGTCCTGGAGCAGTCAGCGGTCGATCCTTGCTAGAAGGCGAAGAGGGAGATGCAGAGGAACTCTGGTGAGCTCTTGCATTTGTTAGCTGAAGAATTCCCCAAAGTCAAGCCCCTAAATAGCCAGAAAAGGAGGTTTGGCTACCAAGATAGGAGGATTGGCTACAAAGAGAGGTAAGAGCTTATCAGAAGGAGCCTCTGACGTCACCTTCTGGCACTGGCCACTCAGAGCAGACCAGTGTGCCCCCAACACCTCTGTTTCCAAGATGGCAGAGGTCTGGGACACACTGGAGGAGCTCTGGGCACCTCCCCTGGGAGGTACTGGTCAGGGGAGTGGTCACTCCCCTTTCCTTTGCTCAGTTTTGTGCCAGAGCAGGGCTGGGGAATCCCTGAACTGGTGCAGACTGGCTTATGCAGAGATGGGCACCATCTGTGCCCATCAAAGCATTTCCAGAGGCTGGGGGAGGCTACCCCTCCCCAGCCCTTCACACCTATTTCCAAAGGGAGAGGGTGTAACACCCTCTGTCAGAGGAAATCCTTTGTTCTGCCTTCCTGGGCCAGGGCTGCCTGGACCCCAGGAGGGCAGAAACCTGTCTGAGGGGTTGGCAGCAGCAGCAGCTGCAGTGGAAATCCCGGAAATGCAGTTTGGCAGTACCCGGGTTCTGTGCTTGAGACCCAGGGGATCATGGAATTGTCACCCCAATACCAGAATGGTATTGGGGTGACAATTCCATGATCTTAGACATTTTACATGGCCATGTTTGGAGTTACCATTGTGACGCTATACATAGGTAGTGACCTATGTAAAGTGCACGCATGTAATGGTGTCCCCGCACTCACAAAGTCCGGGGAATTTGCCCTGAACGATGTGGGGGCACCTTGCCTAGTGCCAGGGTGCCCACACACTAAGTAACCTGGCACCCAACCTTCACCAGGTGAAGGTTAGACAGATAGGTGACTTATAAGTTACTTATATGCAGTGGTAAATGGCTGTGAAATAACGTGGACGTTATTTCACGCAGGCTGCAGTGGCAGGCCTGTGTAAGAATTGTCAGAGCTCCCTATGGTTGGCAAAAGAAATGCTGCAGCCCATAGGGATCTCCTGGAACCCCAATACCCTGGGTACCTCAGTACCATATACTAGGGAATTATAAGGGTGTTCCAGTATGCCAATGTGAATTGGTGAAATTGGTCACTAGACTGTTAGGGACAATTTGGAAAGCAGAGGGAGCATAACCACTGAGGTTCTGGTTAGCAGAGCCTCAGTGAGATAGTTAGGGGGTGATTCCAACTTTGACGGGCGGCGGAGGCCGCCCGCCAAAGTTCCCCCAACAGAATACCGCTACGCGGTCAGAAGACCGCCGCGGTTATTCTGTGTTTCCCGCTGGGCTGGCGGGCGACCGCCAGAAGGCCGCCCGCCAGCCCAGCGGGAAACCCCTTCCCACGAGGAAGCCGGCTCCGAATGGAGCCGGCGGAGTGGGAAGGGTGCGACGGGTGCAGTTGCATGGCAGACACTGAAAATCTTTGTGGGGCCCTCTTACGGGGGCCCCTGCAGTGCCCATGCCATTGGCATGGGCACTGCAGGGGCCCCCAGGGGCCCCACGACACCCCTCACCGCCATCCTGTTCCTGGCGGTCAAAACCGCCAGGAACAGGATGGCGGTGAGGGGGTCGGAATCCCCATGGCGGCGCAGCAAGCTGCGCCGCCATGGAGGATTCCTCAGGGCAGCGGAAAACCGGTGGGACACCGCCGGATTTCCCTTTCTGACCGCGGCCATACCGCCGCGGTCAGAATGCCCTTGGGAGCACCGCCAGCCTGTTGGCGGTGCTCCCGCGGTCGTTGACCCTGGCGGTCAATGACCGCCAGGGTCAGAATGACCCCCTTAGTCATCACACAGGGAACACATACAGGGCACATACTGTGAGCAGTGGGGCCCTGTCTGGCAGGGTCCCAGTGACACAAGGACTAAAACAACATACATACAGTGAAATATGGGGGTAACATGCCAGGCAAGATGGTACTTTCCTACAGTACGTGTGGGTCAAGTGAGACTCACTGGAGCTCTCTGCCCAGACAGACCAGATGGACCAGGCAGCGCCTCATAATCTGGACTTGCAGGAGTGATGTCTTCAGTGAAGCTTGATCCTGGTCTGGAGTGTAAGTGTCTTCAGTTGCAGGTGGTGGTCCACTTCAGTTGCTTGTGGTGGTCCATCTAGGTAATGGACCTAATATTAATTACAAACAATATGAAATTCAAAGTCTGGATTATACCTCAAATGTGTCTTCAGATACAAATAAAGCAGCCTAAATGTAAACATTATGATTAACTGAGTGATTAGGCCTTTGTGTGATTTTAATAATTTACACATGCAGGATAATTTACATTGATGCATACTTCAGTAAAAATGTTGAAGAGATGTCCTGAAATGAAAAATGTTATTTAGAAAGGCCACATGACATGTACCAGACATTCAACCCAGCACAATAGAGAGGAGATTTGAGAACTAAACTGTTCCAAGTCCTAGCAGGCTTAAAAACAGACTATAGGACAATTTATTACAATTAATGACATTGGCCATCAAATAAACACTGAAAACTGAGGGGCATATTTATACTCTGCGCTGAAATACCGTCATTTTTTATGCTATTTCAGCGCACACTTAACTCCATATTTATATTTTGACGCTAGAGCTGTCTAGTGTCAAAATATTGGAGTTAAAGTCAATTTTTGCCTGCGGAAAACTACCTTGCGTCAATGAGGTACAAGGTATGCGTTCTGGGGCAAAACATGACTCTAAGGCATGTGTGCCTTATTTATCCTCCCGTGCAAAAATTGTGCACGGGAGGGAGGCGGGCCTAAATAATGGCACTAAGCTTGCTTAGCATCATTATTTAACACATGGTCAGGGCAGGCGTTAGGGGGTCTGTGGGCCTATTTCCATGGTGGAGCACCATAGAATGAGTCCACAGTTGCCTCCCCTAGGCCCCAGGGACACCCCCACCCACACCAGAGGAACAGCGGAGGATGGGGGAACCCATCACAGGTAAGTACAGGTAAGTGAAGGTAAGTGTTTACCTTTTTTTTTTTTTTTAATGCAATAGGGGACCCTTGTCCCATGTGCTGGTCATTGGGATGGTGGACATGACTCCTGCCTTTTATAAGGCAAGAGTCATGTGGCGTGGTAGGTTTACTGCCGTAAAATGACGCTAATCTGTTAGAGTCATCTTGTTTTACTCTAACCAGACTAGAGTCATTTTTTGGTGCTAAACACCCATCTCCCATACCGCCATCCCCTCCCGGCTAATGTCATTTTGTTTTACGTTATCCCACCCTTTAAGCCAGATTGCCCCATTCCATTAATATGGCGCCTGGCTGGTGTCCTGGAATGGCGCAAGCCGGCGCTATACTTTTTGATGCAAAACTGCGTTAGCGCAGGTTTGAGTCAAAAAGTATAAATCAGGGCCTGAATTGTGTATCAAAACTACTTATATATAGCATGCCACAGAACATGATTGGAAATCTTTGATTCAACAAAGTATGAATTATGTAAGAAGTTACATCAATTCTATGGAGTAATGAAAAGGTGATAACATACTAGAACAACACAACAAATGACATTTTCATCCATAGCATGAAATGGTGAATGAGAAGTGCATGGCACAGGGTATCATGGTAGCTGCATTCATATGTAAACATCATTGACAATACATGTTAAAATGTGAGTTAAACCTACCTATTTAAATATCTACAGTGAAATTGAACACACATTTACAATATGTGCACTCTTATGTGAATGATGTCAATAGGTGAAAAAAACCCAAGCACTATTCCTTCAATCTGTTCTTTAAGTAAAGGCAAATGCAAGGGATGATCTGTGGAGAACAACACACATTCTGACAGAACATAACTAGCATTGTTAAAAATAGGGATACAACCATGATGCTAGTGATTTGGATAAAACAATATATTTTGATGAATTAAATTTACATATATATGTTTTGATAAGGGTCGTGAAACATTCTGAACAGCTAAGTAAAGGACGAAAACGACATTTGTGATTAGTGAGGCATTGCTAAGTTCAAGTTAAGAGTCTCCACCAGGAATTTCTTTCAAGCCTTCAGGATGTAGGACATGGACGGCCTTCTCCTCCCAGGAAAGTGTTGTAAGGGGGGCTGGGAGAACTACCACCAGTCATCGGGGCCTCCAGGTGACACACGGAGGCCAGTGAACGCACTCTCTCTAATTCCACCTCTTTCTAATTCCCTCCAGTGTGCGCAGATTGTTTGCTGCAGCATTCACTCTGTCAACTATTCTGGTCCACATTTGCCTTTTCTGCGATATGGTTGTACTTTGTACTTGGGCTTCAAACATTGGGGGCTCTACTCTAATAAATTCATCCACTATGACTGACAGTTCTCTCTCTGTAAAATGTGGATTCCTTCTCCCTGCAATAGAGAGTAACATAAAACAATTATCTAGTGCCCCAAAAGTTGATGATATCAAAAAAATGAAAGGAAAGGAAAATAAACAGGAGTAAAAATCTGAGAAACAACCTAACTCCTGAGTGGCAAATTCAGCAGCAGAATGGTGTTCTGCCGTAGAATGACAAAGGTTCATGCTCTGAATTGCAGTGTGTTGTATAGTGTGTTTTCAAGGTGTTCACAATTGTCCAATGTACAGTAGGTGTGCGCTGCTAGCATCACCCAATAACCACAGCCATATTACAATCCTGAATGGGTCCTAACATGGACTCCCGCCATCAGGGGACTGCCGCTGGTACACCACCAGCATGACTGTGTTATCTAAATATGGTTGGCGTAAACTCCCCATCCTCGATGGAGTGCTGTGTGCCACCACTGGAGTCCACCCTGTCGGCCGCAGGATTATCTAGCCCTATATAACTAACTCACAATTTGTTCATGGAGGCAAGAATATTATCCTGAATGTGCGTTTCTTGTAAAAACACAAATACTTTAAATTCATTTAAATTGTCTAATATTTTCCTTCTTTTTTTGATGAGGAAGGCCTTTAACATTTAACAAGGCAGTTTTTAAAGTGTAATTATTTACCATAGTAATAGAAAGAAGAATGAAAAAAGAGAAAATAAGTTGAAGGCTGAATGTGGACAACAGTGATGAAGATAGAATGCAGCCCATTTATAACTACAAACAAAACGAACGAGACAGACAAAACAGATGTATCCCTAAGGGAAGGAAACCATTAATTGAAACATTGAGACAGTGAATGTATAATCCAAGTGGATGTAGAGCGTCAAGAAATCCTGCTGAAGGAAGACAAAATGGTTAGAAAAGAAGATGGCTGAAACTCATTTTAAGTACAGAAGCTTGCGAATCCATCAATACTGGAGCATGAAGATCCAAGTAGGCAACCAGATCTGCACGTGAAGAAAAAAATTAGATATGTAATGTATCCATATTCTCATGACTGAAGTGTTGAACAGTCCATACTTGAAGCCTGCATCACAAAGCCGAGGATGTAAATCAGCAACTGTTTCCTTAGAGCTGCAGTT
This sequence comes from Pleurodeles waltl, assembly GCF_031143425.1. NCBI lineage: Eukaryota > Metazoa > Chordata > Amphibia > Caudata > Salamandridae > Pleurodeles > Pleurodeles waltl. Next base: position 1,713,011,928 of record NC_090445.1, on the reverse strand, counting down.
TCTTTTACAAAGTCCTGATGTATAATATCCTATCGCCTTCCACCATTAATGATGGAATTTCCCAGAGCGCTTTGGGTATCATAATGAAGTGGTGATGACACAATGAATATGACCTGACATTCTTTAGACTGGTTAGGTTTACGATCTGAGGGTATGTTCAAATTTCTCTGACAATTTTAATTTCAGTAAGGATGGAAGTAGGGTTTCTACATGGGCTCTGTAGTTCTGACCTTCAGTGCTCTCCAGTAAGTTAAGATAAGCAAGTTATATTGATGGTTTCTATTTTCTAAATCCAAAGGCATATGTTTTATAGGCACAATGTGTGAAGTTAGAGGAGCCAATTGATGTATTGCAGTTGTATTATTACAAATTTAAATCTTATTATCAGAGACTTTCATTGACAAACCTGCAACATCTCTTTGAATGTTATAAATTCAGAAAGTTATCTCCAGAAATCGAAAGGCTACTCATAACTGATTGTACATGACTGAAAACTGTGACGTTAGACATCATTTAACATATAAGTACCTCGAATGCTTTGTGGAGTTTGTGTATGTGAGGCAGATGATAAAAGTGCACATTGATGCCCTCTCCAAAGATGGTCAACTCTCTGTCCCCAAATAATTTTGAAAAATTACATGTAAAGCAATGTGTTGCTCCAAAATTAGATTTTGTACAGATGTGTGTCCTACATTTTATGCCATTACACACAGATGCACTAACCATCTTCATGTTATTTTGTATTGTAGGACCAGCTCTGACATCAGAAGGCCATGCCGTCACTCCTCCAACTCCTGCACAAGCCTTCAGTGAGGACTCAACTCCTGCTGGTCCTAATATGGATGAGGAGTGGTCTGGTCCATCAGATCTATCTGGAAAGGCTGCTGGGTGAGCCTGAGTCTGCCCACAGCTGCTACCACATTGTTGTGTCTCCCTCAGCAGCATGCAGTAGCAGGCACTGCTCCCTGTGTCCCATCTCCAGCATCTATACTGGCAGAGTGCGCCCCAGTGCTGGCTCCTGTATTGTCAGTTACCACTGATACTCCTACATCCGCAGGTGAGCCGGGAGCCAGTGGGATGGTGGGCACTCGTTCAGAGCCACAGGGCAGAGCGGGGAGTAAAGAGCACCATTAACAGAGCTGAGTGAAGCCACTGATGCCCATAGTTTAAGGGAAATGACGGGCCACAGTATCATTGGAGCAGCCTCCTGACATGAAGAGCAGATGGGCAGATCATGCAGCTCCAATGGACCATACTCCACGTCCTTCCACAGAGAGGGAGGCCCTGCAACCACAGGAGCCACCTGCCCTCCCTGGAAACCCAGCAACGGCTGACCCACCGGTCACCCGGAGGATGGGACGATCATCAGGGCCAGTGGGAGATGATAACAGAACCACCACCTAGAGCCACAAGTAATTGCCTCCTGTGCAGCTGCCACTATGACTCTTGGGACAATTCAAACTTCACATTTGCCTCTTGAGTAGTATTATTGAGATTGACATTTCCACACAATAGTTTGGCCTTGAATGTTTGAGACCTCATACACCATGAACATCAATTCTGTGTTTGATACAATGTTGTTCATACTTCTGAGTAAACAACAGTTTATTTTGTTCACCATTTACCAGCTTCAAATAAACATTTATTTGTTTCTATGAATATTCTTTTTTCAGCCTCTACATGTAATTTGTATCTTCTTAAATACTCCCTTGTGGTTTGTGAAAATGTGTTGTCTGCATAAACATCTTTAATCTTCAAATCTGTCTGTTAATCATTCAATATCCCAGGTCAATAATCATGCTTAAATAGTCAACAAAATCAACATGCACAGGGACCATTAAAAATAATGTAATGCACTCAGATTGTATTTAAAAAGGTCTTGATTACTTACACGTAAGCAAATTATCCTGTTACGTTCTGCACATATTATTGTTGATGTGGACAAATCATAGTAGGAGCATACGAGGAGTCTCAGCTAGGGCTACTAACAACCAAAGCAATAATGATTGCAGTTACAACAGAATACATGGTTACAGACACAAAAACAAATTATTGCAAAAACGTTCACTACATATGTCTGTACATAAATATTACGCTACTTTACCCATTTATTTGGTCACCAATTACTCCTTTGTACTACTAAAAAGGACAGTGGATGTTCACCTACAAGAAAAGCAAGGCCACCATTGATAAACTAATTTAAAGACTCATATACACTCTAAATGGCCTTTTCACAGTGGAGCATCTTCAGCTACACAATCTCCTCTTTTGATGATAGAAACATTGAAATTATTAGCTTTACTTTCTCAGGTGAGAGGAGAAGGGTCCTCCAGACTAATCCAGACACCAGAATCTTGTTTTCAAGAGCTCAAAAGCCTGCGCCACAATCCGACGAGTTCTACCATGAGCCTCATTGAAGCCGAATGACACTGGCATAGTTAGACCTCTCAGGCGTGGTAACAGCCGTGGTCCACTAGGCTAGGCTGAGACTCCTACAATACATACTACAGGACAAATTATTAGGTTACAGTACAGACATTTTACATTGTTAACAGAACTATATTAATGGTTCTTCACATACATCAAATCATGACAGGACCAAGCCAGCCCTTCACATTTCCAAGATGTGCCACTTACTGCTGCGTACTGCTATTGTGTAGTATAAACAACGCATGGGTGGATCCTGAGAACCTCTCAGAGATGCTAGAGATGCACAAATCTGGTAGCCAAACCACTTGTACATTAATGGAATAAAAGCTTTTCCTGTTGCGGTAGACTTGTTCTCTTTTGTGTGAGAAAGTAGCCTCTTTCTAGCATGGTCACTCCCACTTTTGGCCTGTTTGTGAGTGTGTGTCAGGGTGTTTTTACTGTGTCACTGGGACCCTGCTAGCCAGGACCCCAGTGCTCATAGATAAAAACATATATGTCAGTATGTTTTGCCTGTCTCACTGGGATCTTGCCAGCCAGGACCCCAGGGCTCATAGTTTGGCCTAATGGGCATGCCTGTGTAGTGCCTAACTGTATCACTGAGGCTCTGCTAATCAGAAGCTCAATGCTTATGCTCTCTCTGCTTTTATATTTCTCACTGTAGGCCAGTGACTTCATTTACCAATTTCTATTGGAATACTGAACCCCCCTTATACGTCCCTAGTATATGGTACCTAGGTCCCCAGAGCATTGGGGTTCCAGGAGATCCATATGGACTGCAGCATTTATTTTGCCACCCATAGGGAGCTCAGATAAACCCTTACACAGGACTACCACTGCAGCCTGGGTGAAATAGTGCACACAGTATTTCACAACCATTTTCACTGCACTTAAGTAACTTATAAGTCACCTATATGTCTAACCTCCACTTGCTGAACGTTAGGTGCAAAGTTACTAAGTGTGAGGGCACCCTTGCACTAGCAAAGGTGCTCCCACATAGTTCAGGGCCATTTCCCTGGACTTTGTGAGTGCGGGACACCATTACACATGTGCACTACATATAGGTCAATACCTATATGTAGCTTCACAATGGTAACTCCAAATATGGTCATGGAACATGTCTAAGATCGTGGAATTGTCCCCCCAACCCAAATCTGGTATTGGGGAGACAATTCCATGCATCCTGGGGGCTCCACCATGGACCCCCAGTACTGCCAAACCAGCTCTCTGAGGCTTGCACTGCAGCTACAGCTGCTGTCACCTCACAGACAGGGTTCTGCCCTCCTGGGGTCTGGGCAGACCAGTCCCAGGAAGGCAGAACAAAACATTTCCTCTGAGAGCAGGGTGTTACACCCTCTCCCTTTGGAAATAGGTATTACAGGCTGGGGAGGGGTAGCCTCCCCTAGCCTTTGGGAATGCTTTGAAGGTCACAGATGGTGCCCTCCTTGCTTAAACCAGTCTACACTGGTTCAGGGACCTCTTCTCCCCTGCTCTGGTAGGAAACTGGACAAAGGAAAGGGGAGTGACCACTCCCCTGTCCATCACCACCCCAGGGGTAGTGCCCAGAGCTCCTCCAGTGTGTCCCAGACTTCAGCCATCTTGCTTTGCAAGGTGTGGGGGCACTCAGGGGAGCTCTGAGTGGTCAGTGCCAGCAGGTGACGTCAGAGACCCCTCCTGATAGGTCCATACCTGATAAGATAGCCACTCCCCCTCTCAGGGCTATTTAGGATCTCTCCTGTGGGTTCTCTTCAGATTCTGAGCGCAAGTTTCCTTCAGGAATCCTCTGCAACAACTTCAGCATCCTCTGACCTCGGATCAACCGCAGCCTGATCCAGAAACGCTGTAACTGCAACAAAGTGTCTACAAGAGACACTTTTCTTCAGCAACCTCAGCTCCAAGTCAGCAACCGCAACAGTTTCCATGGTGTGCATGCTCTGGAGACTCCCTGTCTTCATCCTGCACCGGAAGGACCGAAGAAATCTCCAGTGGAGTGACGGAGTCACTCTCCTGCTCAAAGCAGGCATCTTTCAAGACGACGACTGGTACCCTGGGATTCCTGTCACTGCGACGAGCATGCTCCTAATGACACAGAGGGTGGACATCATCAACATAGACTGTCCTGAGGTCCTGCTGACGCATTTTAGAGGAGGTAAGACCTTGCCTTCCCAGAGAACGATGGTACCCCTGTGTTTTGTGTCTTCTTCTCCTCCTGAGGCTTCTGTGCACTCTTTGCAAAATTCCTTCGTGCACACCCTGGCCCAGTTCCCCCGCCCTCCACCCTGTGATGCTCAACTCGCAGAGTTGTTTTTCGGCGGCATGGGGCCTTCTTTTGCTGTGCTGCATTAACTGTGTTTTGCACCTCCTTTGAACCCAGATCCTGCGGCTTCTGGGGGTGCTGGCTGGCATCCTGAGTGCTCTCTGAAGTGCTGAGAGCCCCCTCAGCCTCCTCACACAGAGCTGAGGATCCAAGGTCCCTCCTGGGTCCATCCAGCGCCATTTTGATGAAAAATGCACTTTTGCCGTAGGCAAGGCTTGTTGGTGCCTTCCAACACGAAATCTCACCTGCAATGATCTTCACACCGTGGGACATCTTTTGCATCATGCAGGAACCCGCTGGCATCTTCCTAGGGTGCATTTCTGCAGTCTTCAACTAACTGGGGACTCTTCTTTTGCACCCTCTTCTGGGTTGGCAGGGGCTCCTGTCCTTCCTGGAACGTCTTTTGACTTCTGGACTTGGTCCCCTTCCTTTGCAGATCTTCAGGTCCAATAATCCAGCAGTTGTTCTTTGCAGACTTGGTTGGCTGCTGCAAAATCCCCAAAACGAGGTGTAGTGTGTCCTAAGGAAACTTGAGGTACTTTACTCCTGCTTTTCTGGGCTATGGGGTGGGGTAATTTACTTACGTTTACTATATTCTTACTGTCCCAGTGATTCTGCACACACTACACTTGTCTAGGGGGGAATTTGTGATTCACATTCTACTTTTTTAGTTTTTTGGTTTGTGTTGCCCCAGACCTATTTTCTCCCATTGCATTCTTTAGGATTTCCTACTGTTTGCATTGTTCTATGACTATTTACTTGTCTAAGTTTAGTGTCTAGTGTATATATTGTGTATAATACTTACCTCCAGAAGGAGTATTGTCTCTAAGATATTTTTGGTACGGTGTCAGCCAAATGAATACCTTTATTTATGGTAACACTGAGTATTATATTTACTTGTTTACAAGTACTGTTAACTATAAGTGGTATTGCATGAGCTTTGCATGTCTCCTAGTTCAGCCTAAGCTGCTCTGCTATAGCTACCTCTATCAGCCTAAGCTGCTAGAACACTACTACATTCACTAACAAGAGATAGCTGGACCTGGTGTAAGGTGTAAGTACCCAAGGAACCCACTAAAAACAAGGCCAGCCTCCTACATGGTGCCACCACACAATGTGGGTGCACCAATGGCACCGATGACATGTAAAATGCCAACCAACCCATAATAATCATCCTCCACATTGTCTATTTCCTCCGCAGTCCTTGGGAATTGTATGAAGCGGTTACAGTGGGTCAGCATCTTGTGTATTAATTCCCACAGCACACCACTAAAAGTAGCTTGTGACATTCCATCACAATCACCTATGGTGTGCTGGAATTAATGGTTCTTGCCTTGAGGTTGGAGGATGTTTCTAAAAGACAATGTGTAAAAATATAAGTATAAAAAGACAACGTTTACAATGTAACAAATTCAACAATTCACATACAGTATTTCTGTATTAGACGACATAAGGATTATCTATATGCATTAACTCACAATTTAACACATAAATCAACACAATTGTAACTACATGACTACATGCTGGAGTGTGAGGCAGAGTGCTCCCTTTCTGCTTTTCCATTGTAACTAACATGTGTGTTATGCTTACACCAAACATGCTTTCAATGGCCTTTAACAAATGAATTACCATTGAATATGATTGCCAAGAGTATATAAATTAACACTCACAGAAGTCCCTATGTATTTTAAAACAGGAAATGTTCATGAGGCATGTAATTGCAGAACATTTAAAAGTTTTTTATGAAATATTTCTAGCAGATTTTTATTATTTTTTAATTTAAAATCTGTCAATGGAGGTTTACTTTGTCCCTTGTACAGTACGGGTATAGAGTACACAGTCGCCATTTCACACATAACAACTTTATGGATATCAAATCTATGTGGAATTAAATTATGTTTTTCTAATTTAGCAAGATTGCGATTTTAGTTATTACTATGTAGTTCTGACTTTAAATATTGAGTGCCCGATGTCTGCTTCAAGACAAATGGAAATAGTCTGTCTCTTACATATTACTTCCAGCAACACACCGCACACCCATTGTTAAACGAGGGACAGTTGCTTCTAAAATGGTAAATGATTTTAGAAAACATTCTGTTGATGCATTTACACATATCAGTATTGTTCATGTTTTCCAGTGGATTCTCACTCGCCTCCCATCTTTGGTACGGCTGCAGACCTCCTGTGACTTTGATGCTCCTGGACTGTTTGAAACCATGGTGGATGGTGGAACATGCTCCAGTCTTTACTGGAAATTGTTACTCATAAGGTCCTGTCCCAGTATACCCAGCTATATGAGATGCTACAGCAGCAGCTAAGCAAATGATAGCTCTTATGCTATGACTAATCCAAAGCGTTTGAGAATTCACAGCTAGACCTACATACTCTATGTGACATATAGGGGTCATTTTGACCTCAGCGGTCTTTTTCCAAGACCGCAGAGGGACCGCCGTGCGGAAGACCGCCAGTGGTGGCGGTTTGCCGCTCGGCCTATTATGACCGTTGGCAGCTCTCCGTCCTTTTTCGGATGGAGAGCCGCCAACAGCCATACTGGCGGGAGGTGGGGAAGTGGAGGTTGCTCCACCTCCACTGCCACCCCAACAGAACACCGCCCAGCGAATCACGTCCTGTGATTTGCCGTGGCGGTGTTCTGTTGGCGGTGTGGTGTCGGCGGAGCTGCCCCCATGGCTCCCGTCCCCTCCCGGAGGATCAACGGAACAGGTAAGTCGATCGTCCGTTAGGGGAGGGGGGTGGGGGGAGTGTTGTGTGTTGTGTGGGTGCAAGGGGGTGTGCGTCTGTGTATGTAGAGGGGGTGTGTGAGTGCGTGTATGCTTGCAGGGGTGTTGCGTGTTTTGGGAATGAGAGCGTGTATGTCTGTGGGTATGTCTGTATGGATGTGTGCGTGTATGTTTGTATGTGGGTGTGCGTGTCTGACTGTGTGTGTGGATGTAGGCATGTATGTCGGTGTGTGTGCGTGTAAGTGTGTAGGTGGTGCCTGCGTGCGTGTCGTGTGGGTATGGGTGATGTGATGTTGGGGGTCGAGGTGGGGAGGGGGCCCTGCCACCTTTGGGGGGTGGCAGGGGTGGTGGTGGGTGTAGGGGAGGGAGTCGGGGTGGGGGGTGGAGGAGACCCCTATCAGTGCCAGGGAAGGAATTCCCTGGCACTGATAGTGCTTACCGCCATGGATTTCATGGCGGTTCAAACCGCAGGAAATCCACGGCGGTAAGCCGGGTCAAAATACCGCCGGCGGTATAGTGACGCCCGCCGGGCTGGAGACCCAGGTCTACAGCTTGGCGGGCGGAACGGAGAACTGCCGGATGACCATGGCGGTAACCGCCATGGTCATAATACTACAAAGAAAGACCGCCTGCCTGTTGGCGGTCTTACCGCTGCTTCTCCGCCTTCCGCCAGGGTCATAATGACCCTCATAGTGCTTATGTGACACAGGTAAAAAGTATTTATGGGGACAATCATGTGATCCCTGGTATTTCAAGTTGCCTTTCCTCAGTTCATTTCACTTTGTCCTTGGTACTTGCTTCCATTAGGGAGTATTAGATGGTTGTGTAAACATGCAAGGCAGACATACATATTTCTCTCTTTGTACTCACATGCTGCAATGGAGTACATTGGTTCTGTGACCTTGCACATACATGTAAATGTGTTTCATCAGAAGCCATATATGCTACATGGAGAAATCATGCTAAGCTGCCAATAAAATGCTTTCTTGCTCAAGTCTCAATTTAGTGGCTCCTGATAATATCCGCACAGCATTTAATCTAAACACACACTGACAAAGAGCAGGGGACACAGGCAATGTCCACTAGGAACAAATAGACTTCTTTTTAGGGGAACATACCAATACATCTTTTTAATTACATGATATGTATGATAGGACACTTACATATTTAATGATCGGCTAATTATTTAGATGTTGAAAAAATACTATTGTTATGTCTTAGAAGAAAATTACATTAACAGTAGTTATTCGGATGTGCAGGTACGTAGTGATTCAGATATGATTCCTAATGCATATATGACTTGAATAGGATGTGTGTATACACACATATATCTGTGCATGGACATACGTGTGTACACACATCCTATATACAGGGATCATGAAAAATAAACATTTTCTTTAAAAAAAATGTGCACGATTACAAACGAAATAAATATATGATTGTATTTATAGAAGGTTAAATCTTTTTAGACCTCATGTTGCAGAGGGTAAGCATATGTTTTCTGAGCAATTCATATTACTAAAATGTAAATGCACAATCTTATGATGTTTTGAAGTTAGACATGTTCAAATGATGACATCTATAACCATTTTTGTACATATTTTGTTTTTGCCAAATCTCAGTCAGCCCCAATATGAAAAAATGTGGAGGGCCATGGCTGCTTAAGTGCGGACCTTGGGGGTCCATAGGTGGCAGACTGGCCTGCATTGCTGTAAGCATTGGGAGGACCTATGTGGCTGGTCCAAGATGGTGGCAGAGGTCCAGCTGGGGAAGTCCTTCTGGCACAGGAAGCAGAGCAGGTCCGGAGCACCCTGACTCCGCCCCCAATGGCCCGCACACTGCTGGTGGCCTTTCCACTCGTTGATGGGGAGCCGATGGCCTGAGAGCAGCAACAAGGGGGGAGGAATGCTGGTCAGGGTATGGCCTGGTGTATGATGTAAAATTTATGTTGTTTGTGAACTCCATAAGTCGGAGTATATGTTGTGGGAGAGCAAAATTGATGATAGAATTAGTTATATAGGAGTAAGTATATAACGTGAGTATGATGTGTGCATATAGCTATTTCTGAGTACTCATTCAAAAAGATGACCCTTTCTCAGTGGATATTTGCTTACATTGACCTAACAGGTACCTACATATGACTAGGGTGTATATCGGAAATTTAACGATGGTCCTCCACATATATATGACGGCTGCTTACATTTTCTGCAACTATTCACCTCAGTATGGAAACATCCATGATTGCCCTTTTTTACTGTAACAGTTGATGTGCAGATCAGTGGAACTGCCACTGTGTCCAAATAGTATGTAACATGGAAAAACATCTGAAGTACAAGTAATAACTAAGACAAGTTCAAATTAAAATGTATACTTGCAGACCAAGCACAACATTGACATATGTGAAAGGATGCAATATGTAAGTAACATATTTTGTGCAAATTCCTGCTCGCGTGTAAGCTTACTACGGTTCAGAGTCTTGTTTGGCACATATCTTCCCTGAGGGCACCATTTAAAGAAAACAACATTATGGGTTTTGTTAAGTAGAGGACTATTCATAATGCAATCACTATTATTGAGACTGTCATTGTAGGAAAGTACCATCTTGCCCAGCATGTTACCCCCATTTTTCACTGTATATATGTTGTTTTAGTTGTATGTGTCACTGGGACCCTGTTCTCCAGGGCCCCAGTGCTCATAAGTGTGCCTGACTGTGTTACCTGTGGAGTGACTAACTGTCTCACTGAGGCTCTGCTAATCAGAACCTCAGTGGTTATGCTCTCTCATTTCTTTCAAATTGTCACTAACAGGCTAGTGACCAATTTTACCAATTTACATTGGCTTACTGGAACACCCTTATAATTCCCTAGTATATGGTACTGAGGTACCCAGGGTATTGGGGTTCCAGGAGATCCCTATGGGCTGCAGCATTTCTTTTGCCCCACATAGGGAACTCTGACAATTCTTACACAGGACTGCCACTGCAGCCTGAGTGAAATAACGTCCACGTTATTTCACAGCCATTTTACACTGCACTTAAGTAACTTATAAGTCACCTATATGTCTAACCTTTACCTGGTAAAGGTTAGGTGCAAAGTTACTTAGTGTGAGGGCACCCTGGCACTAGCCAAGGTGCCCCCACATTGTTCAGAGCCAATTCCCTGAACTTTGTGAGTGCGGGGACACCATTACACGCGTGCACTACATATAGGTCACTACCTATATGTAACTTCACAATGGTAACTCCGAATATGGCCATGTAACATGTCTATGATCATGGAATTGCCCCCTCTATGCCATCCTGGCATAGTTGGCACAATCCCATGATCCCAGTGGTCTGTAGCACAGACCCTGGTACTGCCAAACTGCCTTTCCTGGGGTTTCACTTCAGCTGCTGCTGCTGCCAACCCCTCAGACAGGTTTCTGCCCCCCTGGGGTCAAGCCAGGCTTGTCCCAGGATGGCAGAACAAAGGACTTCCTCTTAGAGAGGGTGTTACACCCTCTCCCTTTGGAAAATGGTGTGAAGGCAGGGGAGGAGTAGCCTCCCCCAGCCTCTGGAAATGCTTTCTTGGGCACAGATGTGCCCAATTCTGCATAAGCCAGTCTACACCGGTTCAAGGACCCCTTAGCCCCTGCTCTGGCGCAAAACTGGACAAAGGAAAGGGGAGTGACCACTCCCCTGACCTGCACCTCCCCTGGGAGGTGTCCAGAGCTCCTCCAGTGTGCTCCAGACCTCTGCCATCTTGGAAACAGAGGTGCTGCTGGCACACTGGACTGCTCTGAGTGGCCAGAGCCACCAGGTGACGTCAGAGACTCCTTCTGATAGGCTCCTTCAGGTGTTAGTAGCCTATCCTCTCTCCTAAATAGCCAAACCCTCTTTTCTGGCTATTTAGGGTCTCTGTCTCTGGGGAAACTTTAGATAACGAATGCAAGAGCTCATCCGAGTTCCTCTGCATCTCTCTCTTCACCTTCTGATAAGGAATCGACTGCTGACCGCGCTGGAAGCCTGCAAAACTGCAACAAAGTAGCTAAGACGACTACTGCAACTCTGTAACGCTGATCCTGCCGCCTTCTCGACTGTTTTCCTGTTTGTGCATGCTGTGGGGGTAGTCTGCCTCCTCTCTGAACCAGAAGCTCCGAAGAAATCTCCCGTGGGTCGACGGAATCTTCCCCCTGCAACCGCAGGCACCAAAAAGCTGCATTACCGGTCCCTTGGGTCTCCTCTCAGCACGACGAGCGAGGTCCCTCGAATCCAGCAACTCTGTCCAAGTGACCCCCACAGTCCAGTGACTCTTCAGTCCAAGTTTGGTGGAGGTAAGTCCTTGCCTCACCTCGCTAGACTGCATTGCTGGGAACCGCGACTTTTGCAGCTACTCCGGCCCCTGTGCACTTTCGGCGGAAATCCTTTGTGCACAGCCAAGCCTGGGTCCACGGCACTCTAACCTGCATTGCACGACTTTCTAAGTTAGTCTCCGGCGACGTGGGACTCCTTTGTGTAACTTCGGGTGAGCACCCTTTCACTCATCCTCGTAGTGCCTGTTTCTGGCACTTCTCCGGGTGCTACCTGCTGCTGAGAGGGCTCCTTGTCTTGCTCGACGTCCCCTCTACCTCCTGGTCCAATTTGCGACCTCCTGGTCCCTCCTGGCCCACAGCAGCGTCCAAAAACGCTAACCGCATGATTTGCAGCTAGCAAGGCTTGTTGGCGTTCTTTTGGCGGGAAAACACTTCTGCACGACTCTGCACGGCGAGAGGGATCCGTCCACCAAAGGGGAAGTCTCTAGACCTTTTCGTTCCTGCAGAAACCTCAGCTTCTTCTGTCCAGTAGAAGCTTCTTTGCATCCACAGCTGGCATTTCCTGGGCATATGCCCATCTACGACTTGCTTGTGACTTTTGGACTTGGTCCCCTTGTTCCACAGCTACCCTAGATTGGAAATCCACAGTTGTTGCATTGTTGGTTTGTGTCTTTCCTGCATTATTCCTCTATCACGACTTCTTTGTCTTTTGGGGAACTTTAGTGCACTTTGCACTCACTTTTCAGGGTCTTGGGGAGGGCTAATTTTCTAACTCTCACTATTTTCTAATAGTCCCAGCGACCCTCTACAAGGTCACATAGGTTTGGGGTCCATTCGTGGTTCGCATTCCACTTTTGGAGTATATGGTTTGTGTTGCCCCTATCCCTATGTGTCCCCATTGCATCCTATTGTAACTATACATTGTTTGCACTGTTTTCTAAGACTATACTGCATATTTTTGGTATTGTGTACATATAACTTGTGTATATTTGCTATCCTCTCACTGAGGGTACACTCTAAGATACTTTGGCATATTGTCATAAAAATAAAGTACCTTTATTTTTAGTATAACTGTGTATTGTGTTTTCTTATGATATTGTGCAAGTGACACTTGTGGTACTGTAGTAGCTTCACACGTCTCCTAGTTCAGCCTAAGCTGCTCTGCTAAGCTACCATTATCTATCAGCCTAAGCTGCTAGACACCCTATACACTAATAAGGGATAACTGGGCCTGGTGCAAGGTGCAAGTACCCCTTGGTACTCACTACAAGCCAGTCCAGCCTCCTACATTGGTTGTGCAGCAGTGGGATAAGTGCTTTGAGACTACTTACCACTCTTGTCATTGTACTTTTCATAAGAGAAAACTATACAAAACAAGTTCAGTGTGTGTACACATTGCTAAAAAGTTTTGCATTTCCTCTTTTCACTCTTTTCTAAAGTGCTGAAAAGTACTTCTAAACTTTCAAAAAGTTCTTAAAAGTTTAAAAAGTTTTTTTTCTGTCTTTCTAAAAAGTTCTGGAAACTTTTTTCTCTTTTTCTATCACTTTAACTCTCTCTAAAAATGTCTGGCACAGGCCAAAATGTTGATCTGTCCAAACTTGCATATGACCACCTTAGCAGGAAAGGAGCAAGGAGTCTCTGTGTAGAGAGAGGTTTGAGTGTAGGGAAGAATCCTTCCTTGGAATTGTTGCTTAACATGCTTAGAGAACAAGATAAGGCCAAAGGGGCCACATCTGTTGAAAAAGTAGCAAATGGTTCCCAATCTGATCCAGGGACTCCCCCAGGAAAAGATTCAGGAAAGAAACTTCCTAGCCTGCCCATTACTAGACAGTCTAGCATAGTTGGTAATGATGATGAGCCACACCATACAAATAGTGTTGTCTCACATCATAGCAACAGCATTTATTCTCACCACACTGGGAGTGATGTTTCTGTTAGCCAAGCTGTTAGGGTGGCTTCTGTAAGGGACAGGTCTCCTTCTGTTCATTCTTCTGTGTCTAAGAATGTCCCTCCCACCAACCCTGATGACAGAATGTTAGAGAGGGAACTCAATAAGTTGAGGGTGGAACAAACCAGACTGACGCTTAAAAAGCAACAGCTGGATTTGGATAGGCAGTCTTTTGAACTAGAAAAGGAAAGACAGAAGTTGGGTTTTGAAACACATGGTGGCAGCAGCAGTATTCCCCATAGTCATCCTGTAAAAGAGCATGATTCCAGGAATCTCCACAAGATAGTTCCCCCTTATAAGGAGGGGGATGACATTAACAAGTGGTTTGCTGCACTTGAGAGGGCCTGTGTTGTACAGGATGTCCCTCAAAGGCAGTGGGCTGCTATCCTATGGCTATCATTTAGTGGAAAAGGTAGGGATAGGCTCCTTACTGTGAAAGAAAGTGATGCCAATAATTTTACAGTTCTTAAGAACGCACTCCTGGATGGTTATGGCTTAACCACTGAACAATACAGGATAAAGTTCAGAGAGACCAAAAAGGAGTCAAGACTGGGTTGATTTCATTGACCATTCAGTGAAGGCCTTGGAGGGGTGGTTAAATGGCAGTAAGGTTACTGACTTCGAAAGCCTGTATAACTTGATCCTGAGAGAGCATATTCTTAATAATTGTGTGTCTGATTTGTTGCACCAGTACTTGGTCGACTCTGATCTGACCTCTCCCCAAGAACTGGGAAAGAAGGCAGACAAATGGGTCAGAACAAGAGTGAACAGAAAAGTTCATACAGGGGGTGACAAAGATGGCAACAAAAAGAAGGATGGTAAGTCTTCAGACAAGGGTGGGGACAAATCTAAAAATGAGTCTTCATCAGGCCCACAAAAACACTCTGGTGGGGGTGGTGGGTCCAAATCCTCCTTTAATCAAAACAAAGAAAAGAAACCATGGTGCTATTTATGTAAAGTAAAAGGCCATTGGGCAACAGATTCCAGTTGTCCAAAGAAAAGCACCAAGCCTCCTACCACTACAACCCCTACTGCTACACCTAGTGTCCCTACTAATAGCAGTGGTGGTGGGAGCAAACCTACTAATAGCCAATCCAAGGGAGTAGCTGGGCTCACTATTGGTAACTTAGTTGGGGTTGGTCTTGTTAGGGAGACCACAGAGGCTGTGTTAGTCTCTGAGGGGGCTATTGATTTAGCCACCTTAGCTGCTTGTCCCCTTAATATGGATAAGTACAAGCAGCTACCCCTAATAAATGGTGTTGAGGTTCAGGCCTAGAGGGACACTGGTGCCAGTGTGACTATGGTCATAGAAAAACTGGTCCACCCTGAACAACACCTACTTGGTCACCAGTACCAAGTAACCGATGCTCACAAAAACACACTTAGCCACCCCATGGCTGTTGTAAATCTCAACTGGGGGGGGGGGGTTACTGGTCCAAAGAAAGTTGTGGTAGCCTCAGATTTACCTGTAGACTGTCTACTAGGAAATGATTTGGAGACATCAGCTTGGTCAGATGTGGAGTTGGAGGCCCATGCAGCAATGCTGGGCATCCCATGGCATATTTTTGCTTTAACCAGGGCTCAGGCCAAAAAGCAAAAAGGACAGGGAAGCTTGGATCCTGGAACAATGGACCAAGTGCTCCCTAAAGCTAGGGCTAGTAGAAGCAAACCACTTCCTACTATCCCTCCCTCTACAGTGGATTCAACTTCAGAGGAAGAAGAATTCCCTCCCTGTGCAGAACCTACACCAGAGGAGCTGGAAGCAGATACTGCTGAGCTTTTGGGTGAAGGGGGGCCTGCCAGAGAGGAGCTGAGTGTGGCACAGCAAACCTGTCCCACATTAGAGGGTCTAAGACAGCAAGCTGTCAAACAGGCTAATGGGGATGTCAGTGACTCTCACAGAGTTTACTGGGAG
This sequence comes from Pleurodeles waltl, assembly GCF_031143425.1. Classification (NCBI taxonomy): domain Eukaryota; kingdom Metazoa; phylum Chordata; class Amphibia; order Caudata; family Salamandridae; genus Pleurodeles; species Pleurodeles waltl. The sequence continues at coordinate 1,712,996,293 of NC_090445.1, read as the reverse complement.
GACAACCTCTTGTACACTGAGCATAGGGATCCTAAACCTGGAGCTGCCAGGAGATTAGTGATTCCTCAGGAGTACAGAAAGTTCCTCCTAACTCTGGCACACACCATTCCCCTAGCTGGGCATCTAGGACAAATGAAAACTTGGGACAGGCTTGTTCCCCTGTTTCATTGGCCTAGAATGTCTGAGGGCACAAAGGAATTTTGTAAGTCCTGTGAAACCTGTCAAGCCAGTGGCAAGACAGGTGGCACCCCAAAGGCACCCCTTATTCCACTGCCTGTGATTGGGGTTCCCTTTGAAAGGGTAGGGGTTGACATAGTTGGCCCCCTTGACCCTCCTACTGCTTCAGGCAATAGATTTATCTTGGTGGTAGTGGACCATGCCACAAGATATCCTGAAACTATTCCTTTAAGGACCACTACAGCTCCTGCAGTGGCAAAGGCCCTCCTGGGAATATTTTCCAGGGTGGGCTTCCCAAAGGAAGTAGTATCAGACAGGGGAAGCAATTTCATGTCTGCATACTTAAAGGCCATGTGGAAGGAGTGTGGTGTAACTTATAAGTTCACAACACCCTATCATCCACAAACAAATGGACTGGTGGAGAGATTTAACAAAACTCTCAAAGGCATGATTATGGGTCTCCCTGAAAAACTCCGCAGGAGATGGGATATCCTTCTACCATGCCTCCTTTTTGCCTACAGGGAGGTACCCCAGAAAGGAGTGGGCTTCAGCCCCTTTGAACTTCTTTTTGGACACCCTGTTAGGGGTCCACTAACACTTGTGAAGGAGGGTTGGGAACAACCTTTAAAAGCTCCTAAGCAGGATATTGTGGATTATGTACTTGGCCTCAGATCAAGGATGGCTGAGTATATGAAAAAGGCCAGTAAAAACCTTCAGGCCAGGCAAGAGCTCCAGAAGCAATGGCATGATCAGAAGGCTGTTTTGGTTCAGTACCAACCAGGGCAGAAAGTGTGGGTCTTGGAGCCTGTGGCCCCAAGAGCACTCCAAGATAAATGGAGTGGTCCCCACACAATTGTTGAGAAAAAGGGTGAAGTCACCTACTTGGTTGACTTAGGCACTGCAAGGAGTCCCCTTAGGGTACTCCATGTAAACCGCCTGAAACCCTACTATGACAGGGCTGATCTCACTCTGCTCATGGCAACTGATGAGGGACAGGAAGAAGACAGTGATCCTCTACCTGATCTCTTCTCTTCCACAGAACAAGATGCTCTTGTGGAAGGTGTAGTTTTGGCTGATTGCCTTACTGCTGAGCAGAAAGACAATTGCATAAATCTCCTAGATCAATTCTCTGAACTCTTCTCTACTGTGCCAGGTACCACGTCTTGGTGTGAGCATACTATAGATACTGGAGACAGCTTGCCTGTCAAAAGTAAGATCTATAGGCAGCCTGACCATGTCAGGGACTGCATAAAGCAAGAGGTCCAGAAAATGTTAGAACTAGGAGTGGTTGAGCACTCTGAAAGTCCATGGGCTTCTCCTGTGGTACTTGTACCAAAACCCCATTCCAAAGATGGAAAGAAGGAAATGCGGTTTTGTGTAGACTATAGAGGTCTCAACCTTGTAACCAAAACTGATGCTCACCCTATACCCAGGGCAGATGAGCTCATAGATACACTGGCATCTGCCAAGTATCTGAGCACTTTTGATTTGACTGCAGGGTATTGGCAGATCAAATTGTCAGAAGATGCTAAACCTAAAACAGCATTTTCAACCATTGGAGGCCATTACCAGTTTACTGTAATGCCTTTTGGTTTGAAAAATGCACCTGCCACTTTTCAGAGGTTGGTGAACACAGTCCTGCAAGGGCTGGAAGCTTTCAGTGCAGCATATTTAGACAATATAGCTGTCTTTAGCTCCAGCTGGGATGATCACCTGGTCCACCTATGGAAAGGTTTGGAGGCCCTGCAAAAGGCAGGCCTCACTATCAAGGCTTCAAAGTGCCAGATAGGGCAGGGAAAGGTGGTTTATCTGGGACACCTTGTTGGTGGGGAACAGATTGCACCACTTCAGGGGAAAATCCAAACAATTATTGATTGGGTTCCCCCTACCACTCAGACTCAGGTGAGAGCCTTCCTAGGCCTCACTGGGTATTACAGGAGGTTCATTAAGAACTATGGCTCCATTGCAGCCCCTCTTAATGACCTCACATCCAAGAAAATGCCTAAAAAGGTATTATGGACAGCAAACTGTCAGAAAGCTTTTGAGGAGCTGAAGCAGGCCATGTGCTCTGCACCTGTCCTGAAAAGCCCTTGTTACTCTAAAAGATTCTATGTCCAAACTGATGCATCTGAATTAGGAGTAGGGGCAGTCCTATCACAACTTAATTCTGAGGGCCAGGATCAACCTGTTGCTTTTATTAGTAGGAGGTTGACCCCTAGAGAAAAGCGTTGGTCTGCCATAGAGAGGGAGGCCTTTGCTGTGGTCTGGGCTCTGAAGAAGTTGAGGCCATACCTGTTTGGCACTCACTTCATTGTTCAGACAGAACACAAACCTCTACTTTGGCTAAAACAAATGAAAGGTGAAAATCCTAAATTGTTGAGGTGGTCCATATCCCTACAGGGAATGGACTATACAGTGGAACATAGACCTGGAAGTAGCCACTCCAATGCAGATGGACTCTCCAGATATTTCCACTTAGACAATGAAGACTCATCAGGTCATGGCTAGTCTTATTGTCCTTCGTTTGTGGGGGGGGGGGGGTTGTGTAGGAAAGTACCATCTTGCCTGGCATGTTACCCCCATTTGTCACTGTATATATGTTGTTTTAGTTGTATGTGTCACTGGGACCCTGTTCTCCAGGGCCCCAGTGCTCATAAGTGTGCCTGACTGTGTTACCTGTGTAGTGACTAACTGTCTCACTGAGGCTCTGCTAATAAGAACCTCAATGGTTATGCTCTCTCATTTCTTTCCAAATTGTCACTAACAGGCTAGTGACCAATTTTACCAATTTACATTGGCTTACTGGAACACCCTTATAATTCCCTAGTATATGGTACTGAGGTACCCAGGGTATTGGGGTTCCAGGAGATCCCTATGGGCTGCAGCATTTCTTTTGCCACCCATAGGGAGCTCTGACAATTCTTACACAGGCCTGCCACTGCAGCCTGAGTGAAATAACATCCACGTTATTTCACAGCCATTTTACACTACACTTAAGTAACTTATAAGTCACCTATATGTCTAACCTTTACCTGGTAAAGGTTAGGTGCAAAGTTACTTAGTGTGAGGGCACCCTGGCACTAGCCAAGGTGCCCCCACATTGTTCAGAGCCAATTCCCTGAACTTTGTGAGTGCGGGGACACCATTACACGCGTGCACTACATATAGGTCACTACCTATATGTAGCTTCACAATGGTAACTCCGAATATGGCCATGTAACATGTCTAAGATCATGGAATTGCCCCCTCTATGCCATCCTGGCATTGTTGGCACAATTCGATGATCCCAGTGGTCTGTAGCACAGACCCTGGTACTGCCAAACTGCCTTTCCTGGGGTTTCACTGCAGCTGCTGCTGTTGCCAACCCCTCAGACAGGTTTCTGCCCCCCTGGGGTCAAGCCAGGCTTGTCCCAGGATGGCAGAACAAAGGACTTCCTCTGAGAGAGGGTGTTACACCCTCTCCCTTTGGAAAATGGTGTGAAGGCAGGGGAGGAGTAGCCTCCCCCAGCCTCTGGAAATGCTTTCTTGGGCACAGATGTGCCCAATTCTGCATAAGCCAGTCTACACCGGTTCAGGGACCCCTTAGCCACTGCTCTGGCGCGAAACTGGACAAAGGAAAGGGGAGTGACCACTCCCCTGACCTGCACCTCCCCTGGGAGGTGTCCAGAGCTCCTCCAGTGTGCTCCAGACCTCTGCCATCTTGGAAACAGAGGTGCTGCTGGCACACTGGACTGCTCTGAGTGGCCAGTGCCACCAGGTGACGTCAGAGACTCCTTCTGATAGGCTCCTTCAGGTGTTAGTAGCCTATCCTCTCTCTTAGGTAGCCAAACCCTCTTTTCTGGCTATTTAGGGTCTCTGTCTCTGGGGAAACTTTAGATAACGAATGCAAGAGCTCATCCGAGTTCCTCTGCATCTCTCTCTTCACCTTCTGACAAGGAATCGACTGCTGACCGCGCTGGAAGCCTGCAAAACTGCAACAAAGTAGCTAAGACGACTACTGCAACTCTGTAACGCTGATCCTGCCGCCTTCTCAACTGTTTTCCTGTTTGTGCATGCTGTGGGGGTAGTCTGCCTCCTCTCTGAACCAGAAGCTCCGAAGAAATCTCCTGTGGGTCGACGGAATCTTCCCCCTGCAACCGCAGGCACCAAAAAGCTGCATTACCGGTCCCTTGGGTCTCCTCTCAGCACGACGAGCGAGGTCCCTCGAATCCAGCAACTCTGTCCAAGTGACCCCCACAGTCCAGTGACTCTTCAGTCCAAGTTTGGTGGAGGTAAGTCCTTGCCTCACCTTGCTAGACTGCATTGCTGGGAACCGCGACTTTTGCAGCTACTCCGGCCCCTGTGCACTTCCGGCGGAAATCCTTTGTGCACAGCCAAGCCTGGGTCCACGGCACTCTAACCTGCATTGCACGACTTTCTAAGTTGGTCTCCGGCGACGTGGGACTCCTTTGTGTAACTTTGGGTGAGCACCATTTCACGCATCCTCGTAGTGCCTGTTTCTGGCACTTCTCCGGGTGCTGCCTGCTGCTGAGAGGGCTCCTTGTCTTGCTCGACGTCCCCTCTACCTCCTGGTCCAATTTGCGACCTCCTGGTCCCTCCTGGCTCACAGCAGCGTCCAAAAACGCTAACTGCACGATTTGCAGCTAGCAAGGCTTGTTGGCGTTCTTTCGGCGGGAAAACACTTCTGCACGACTCTCCACGGCAAGAGGGATCCGTCCACCAAAGGGGAAGTCTCTAGCCCTTTTTGTTCCTGCAGAAACCTCAGCTTCTTCTGTCCAGTAGAAGCTTCTTTGCATCCACAGCTGGCATTTCCTGGGCATATGCCCATCTCCGACTTGCTTGTGACTTTTGGACTTGGTCCCCTTGTTCCACAGGTACCCTAGATTGGAAATCCACAGTTGTTGCATTGTTGGTTTGTGTCTTTCCTGCATTATTCCTCTATCACGACTTCTTTGTCTTTTGGGGAACTTTAGTGCACTTTGCACTCACTTTTCAGGGTCTTGGGGTGGGCTAATTTTCTAACTCTCACTATTTTCTAATAGTCCCAGCGACCCTCTACAAGGTCACATAGGTTTGGGGTCCATTCGTGGTTCGCATTCCACTTTTGGAGTATATGGTTTGTGTTGCCCCTATCCCTATGTGTCCCCATTGCATCCTATTGTAACTATACATTGTTTGCACTGTTTTCTAAGACTATACTGCATATTTTTGGTATTGTGTACATATAACTTGTGTATATTTGCTATCCTCTCACTGAGGGTACACTCTAAGATACTTTGGCATATTGTCATAAAAATAAAGTACCTTTATTTTTAGTATAACTGTGTATTGTGTTTTTTTATGATATTGTGCAAGTGACACTTGTGGTACTGTAGTAGCTTCACACGTCTCCTAGTTCAGCCTAAGCTGCTCTGCTAAGCTACCATTATCTATCAGCCTAAGCTGCTAGACACCCTATACACTAATAAGGGATAACTGGGCCTGGTGCAAGGTGCAAGTACCCCTTGGTACTCACTACAAGCCAGTCCAGCCTCCTACAGTCATGAATAAGACCATGGAGTCTCCATATGTGTGGTCACGTAGAGTCACAAATGCAATGTATGTCCTGCCCATCCTCGTCTGTGCAGATTAACGTCCAGAGTTTGACTTGATTAATGAGTGTGGACGATATAATCCACACTCATTAAGTAGTTTGTAATTATACCCTCCATACCTACATATCTGATTCACTATTCTATTGTGCCTTTACTACTAAGATGTCAAAAAATGGTCCACCCCTCCACCCGATTGGTAACCTGGGGTGCTTGGACTCCAGCATGTTCATGGAGTGACAGATGCCCCTTTTGCAGGACCTCAAACACTGTATGCCTTTAAGTTTGGTTACTGTATGGACCAGGCACCATAAATGCTGTGTGGGAGAATTTGTTTTCAATTACGATTTTATGTTTGAGTAGGTTTATCATTATTTATGTAGAAATTAGAGGTATCTCATTTTGTGTTCATCTAATTTTTCTGCATAACTTGTCCTTTCTTGTGATTTACAGCAATCACATTGTGCAGCAAATATTTGAATAACTTTTAAAAGTTGACTTTTTTGCTGTAAGTCACAGTAAGATATTTAGCTCCTACATGTTGGCTCCTATGGGGTTTTGAGCACATGATTTGATAAAACCTCTTCTCCTACATATCGGTGCCCTTGAGTTATCTCATCCTGTATTGACAGGCCTAGTAACCAGCATTTCACATTCATCCTGTAGCTCACAGTAGAAGTGCTCTTATGACACCTAAGATCTCATGCATATCCCTGTCTACATCGATTGTAACTTATTGTGGACTTGTGAGTGCCAATGTGAGCTTCATGGTGGGGTGAACCTAAAATAGTGAAAATATTACTTTAAACAATAATTGCACAGGTAATGGGGCAATCTCATTTACATATCACAGGCATGTCGAGATGAGAGAGAGGTTATGGAGAGCATTTAATTGTCATCACTCTTCAGGAGGGCAAAGTAATTTATGATGCGGGCAATGATCTCTATCTTACAATAGGCTACACCCTTAGATATGTGTGTCGATTTGTGTTACCTAGTTTTTTATGGGATAGTCATTTGAGCAAATGTAAGGTCAGGTGTATGTGATGTACACTTACAATTCTAGGACTCTTGTAGATTGTGGGGATTCTTTAATGTATTTATTGTTATAGTGGTGAGTTAATTTTGCCACCTACAATTGATTTTGTGATGATGGAGATTGACCACGGGCATGATTTAGCATTCATTTGATCTGTCCAGAGTGTCTCTGCACATACATGCAGTACATTTAGTTTATGGTTTATTTGTACACATAAGATGTCATAGTTAGTGTTGTAGAGCAGTCGTGGGAAAAAGACAGCACAATCCAGGTCGGGTGAAAGAACTCCAAGTTTAATGTTCTTAGGTACAGCAACATGCGGCTCCCAGTTCACCATCCAGCTCCGTAACTGTCACGGCAAGGAACGCCACACTCATACCCCGCATTCTACATTCCTTCCTAGCAACCAGCAATACCCAATACAACACATCTTTCCCTTTTTACAATAAACAAAAGCAAAAAAATGAAAAACTGCAAAAAAAAAAAAAAAGAAAAACAAAACAAAACCAACAAAGACAAGGCAAAACATTGTTTACAAAACAACCATGAAGAAAATAATTTGCTTCTCAACATTAGTCTAAGAAGCCCCCATTTGGTGCTTTGGAGCACTATTCTGTACTAGAATAACATCTTATATAGAAACTTTAACTCACATAACTTACATAATCTCTCATGTAAAAGGGAGTTCTGTGAGTCCTCTGAGTTCTTCGCAACAGCCTCTCTCCCATACTCTCTCCTTCACCAACACTACAATCACCTCCTTTTCTACCTCCTCTATCACCATCTCTGTGAATCAAATCATCATCCATCAACATGTAACTGCTACACCCATCTGCAGTCTTACTGCTTTGCTTGTCTGCGGAATGTTGATCCTCATCCATCCGTACAGAACTCGCCCCACCAAACTTAGCTACTCTCCTCAAGTTCCATTTTTCACCATTCTCCAAAATTACAAAAAAACAATGCACTTCTTTCACTTTGAAAGGGCCACGAAACTTCTTCCACATGCCCATATTGATTCTAACTTTTACCCCGTCACCTTTTCGTATTCCATTGGAGCACATTTTGAAGCACTCTTCGTTTTTCTCACTAGACTTGTTATCCTTACCATCGCAAAGACACCTGTCCAACATGGTTCTCATCCACTCTGGAAACATTCTTGCCCCCGCCTTTCGTCCTCTCGTCAACTCAAAAGGTACCTCCCCTGTCACTCCATTCCTCATAGTGCGATATGCCCAAACCATGTCCAAAACCAATGATTCAACGATGTTGCTGCCACTCACCGCCAATTGCACTGCTCCTTTCACCAAACGATTAGCCCTTTCTACAACACCATTGGCACGGGGATTATACAAACTGGTGCAAGAGTGTTCGACACCTGCCCTTTGCAAAGGAAGGCCCAGCATCACTGTCTATGGTAATTACCAGAATCCTCTTACCGGGTCTCTGCACTCAGACACTTCTAGCCCTGCGACTATCACTGAAAAATGAAAATGTGGCTTTGTAAGTTACGTGAGCCCCCAGGGAATGTCACAATATTGGAACAGAGGGAGAGAAATAATTGCAAGCCACAACCAGATAAATAGTTCCTGTATTCATCTTTATTAATCTCAAATACACACAAGGGTTGCTTCCTAGGGACATTGCACATCCCATTAAAAGTCTCTTTAAAGAACAGCTAGAGCTGAGATGCAGACAGACTCAGCAGATCACAAGCTTCATTTAAAGCAAGGTAATAGCACATTCCACATTAACTGCTCATAATATACTGCAAAAACACACATATCAATTATCTCATCACACAATGATAAGCAACAGACAGACCCATTAATTACGACACTCCACTCTCGCATTCCTATGATATCTGATCCAGGTGCTCAGATCTGCAGCAACAAGATCATTCACTCATATTTTAATACAATCTTCTCTTCACAGTAGTCCCAACACGTGCAACTCTGTATACGAATCGACAGTCCCAACCCTGTCCATTCATCATATAGAGGAACGCTGCCAACTCCATCCACTCTGTATATGGGTAAACGATCCCAGCGCTATCCACTCTGGATACAGATGTGCTCGTTCCACATGGATGCACCATCCCAACAGCATCAACCTTCCATACAGATGTACACCTCTATCTCTATCCACTCTATACGGTTGAACGATCCCAACACCATCCACTCTACATAGCTGTACAGGTCCAATACCATCCTCTCTGCCCACGGATGCATGGATCTGACAATATCCACTCTGCACACAAATGTATGGCTCTGAAACTATCCACTGGGCACACAGATGTACAGCTCTGACACTACTGTCTGAACACACAGATGTACAGCTCTGGCACTAGCCACCCTCCACACAGATTTACAGCTGACACTATCTACCCTGCACACAGATGTACAGATGTGACACTATCCACCCTGTGTGTAGATGTACAGCTCTGACACTATCCACCCTGCCCACAGATGTACAAATGTGATGCTATGCACCCTGCACACAGATGTACAGCCCTGACAATATCCACCCTGCACACAGATGTGACACTATCCACCCTGAACACAGATGTACAGCTCAGGCATTATTCACCCTGCACACAGATGTACAGCTCTGACACTATCCACCATGCACACAGATATACAGCTCTGACAGTATCCACCCTGCACACAGATGTACAGCTCTGACAATATCCACCCTGTACACAGATGTACAGCTCTGACACTATCCACCCTGCACACAGATGTACAGCTCTGACAATATCCACCCTGCACACAGATGTACAGCTCAGACACTATCTACTGTGCACACAGATGTACAGCTGTGACACTACCCACCATGCAGATACTAATGATAGAACCCATTTTTAGACTTTGGGGGTCATTTTGACCCCGGCGGTCGGCGATAATGTGGCAGTAGTACCGCTAACAGGCTGGTGGTACTTACCACCACATTATGACCGTGGCGGTCCCGCGACAGTAATACCGCTGATACCGCCAGCCTGCAGCCTGGTGGTCCTGGTGATTACGAGTCCCCATCCGCCAGCCTGTCCATGGTGGTAAACACCTCCATGGAAAGGCTGGCGGTATGGGTGACTCGGGGGGGGCCTGGGGGCCCCTGCAGTGCCCATGCACTTGGCTTGGGCACTGCAGAGGCCCCCATGCACAGCCCCATTGTGCATTCTACTGCCCGAATTACGGGCAGTGGAATGCGGGACGGACGAACCTCAACATTGCCCCCGGCTCCATTATGAGCCGGCTTCAATGTTGTGGTGACTTTTCCGCTGGGCCAGCGGAAACGTCATATTGTGGTGCCAAACATACCGCCAGCACTGGTGGTATGTAGGCGCCCGCGGCTTCCGAAGTCGTAATGAGGGCCTTTATCTGTTAATTTAGTGCAAAAACATACAGAGCACCTGGCACAAATGTTAGAAGCGTGAGGGTGTTTTTGCACCCATTTGTACCGGTCGGGCTTTAATAACCCCAAAAGAGCAAGCATGCAGGTGAAACTGCGCCCTGTTAATTAAGCACTACATAAATGCTGTTAACGATCCGCTCATCAGATCAGCACCCAGCAATATGCAACAATTAATTCTCTGGGGACTTTCCTCTATCTTTGACAAATTGTACAACTTCCACAAAGTCTTTCTGGAGCCCAAAGACAGTGTCATGCAACATCTGAAAACCTGCCTACTACTGGTTTATTGATGACATCTGTATTCAGGTAGCTCCTAAGACTGGAAGTGGAGGCTTACAGCAAGGGTGTCACCACACATAGCTCACCTCCCTTTCATCACTCATAGCTCCCCTCCCTCTCATCCCTCACAGCTCCTCTCCCTCTCATCACTTACAGTTCACCTCTCTGTTATTACTCATAGCTCCCCTCCCTCTCATCAGTCAGTTCACCTCCCTTTCATCACTCATAGCTCCCCTCCCTTCATCCCTCACAGCTCCTCTCCCTCTCATCACTTACAGTTCACCTCTCTGTTATCACTCATAGCTCCCCTCCCTCTCATCAGTCACAGTTCACCTCTCTGTTATCACTCATAGCTCCCCTCCCTCTCATCCCTCACAGTTCACCTCTCTCTCATCACTCACAGTTCATCTCCCTCTCATCACTCACAGCTCCTCTCCCTCTCATCACTCACAGTTCACCTCTCTCTCATCCCTCACAGCTCCCCTCCCTCTCATCACTCACAGCTCCCCTCCCTCTCATCCCTCACAGTTCCCCTCCCTCTCATCCCTCACAGTTCCCCTCCCTCTCATCCCTCACTGTTCACCTCCCTCTCATCACTCACAGTTCATCTCTCTGTTATGACTCATAGCTCCCCTTCCTCTCATCCCTCACAGTTCACCTCCCTCTTATCACTCACAGTTCACCTCCCTCTTATCACTCACAGTTCACCTCTCTCTCATCCCTCATAGCTCCCCTCCCTCTCATCCCTCACAGCTCCCCTCCCTCTCATCCCTCACAGTTCACCTCCCTCTCATCACTCACAGTTCATCTCCCTGTATTCACCTCCAGTCTCAGCACTCACAGACCTCACCAAGGTACAGGAATCTGATACATGCAAGGGAGAGGGGTATTGCAGGGAATATCCCCACCATTTTCTCACCAAGAGCACAATTAAGCCAGAGCTCGCATAGAAGCGTGAAGAGGGCTACAGAGGCAAGTACTCCAGGTCACGAAGGAACAGCAGCGCTGTGGCAAGCCTCGTTCAGGAGCGGAGGATAACCAAGGCCCAGAGATGGATTCCTCCTCTCCGTTAAAGGATGTTCTCTTCTAGACAAGGGTGCTGATGGATGCCTCCTAGCCCAGGACCTGGACCTGTAACAGAGTGAGGATCAGACATTCCTTTAATAAGGGCTCTATTCTCAATCAGAGGACAAATTATAAATAACCGTGCAGGACAAACATGAATATCACCGAAAAACTTTGCGTTCCAGTTCTACTTTGTGCCAACCCTCCCAGGAGTGCTGTGAGTAACACGCTTGAACGTATCCATCAATTCTCAAAAGCAGTATCCAAGTAAAAAAAATGTATCATAAATATTAATAGGTGTTTTCTTTCCTGAACAGCACAACAAACCTAAAATGTGACATACACTTTGAGTGAGTTTACAATTACTTTAGTGAGTTTACACTTTTGGGTACGTTTATTACTTTTCATTATTCGCAAACTCCAGGCCTGATTCACAAACTGCATTTTGTAGTACTACACAATGTTCCACAAACTGCAGTTCACAAACTACATTCTGCAGTTCTACGCTCCAACTGTGAAGTCTCTGCACATGTAAGTATACATTTTAGTAGTAAATGTGGGAGGAGTGGGTGGGAAAAGGGTCCTACTTACTCCTAAAGGGGATGAGATGAGCAAGGACTAAAAGGGGTTTAGGTAGGATCACAGAGGGCTTTACTGAAGGATGTCACACACCCACTCAAGACTAATCCAATTGCATTGCTCTGGTGGTGGAAACATCCAACTTATACTTTTGTGGTAGGCGAAGCCTCTGAGTTTGTGAATACCGAAAGGAGTAAACTCATTACAAAGTGTAAACATACTCAAAAGTGTATCTTACCTTTGTGAAGCAGGCCCTCAGAGTGTACGTTACTACTAAAAAACACAGCAGTAGTTCCAGCCTTCACATGTTCAGTCACTGGTACTGCAACATCCTCCCTCAGAAAATAATGGTGGTAGGGAATCCAAATAAAGCCCCATCGGAAATAATATTAAATGCAATTTAGAAAATAATGTCACAATACACTTTAATAAAGAATAAAAATGAATTTTAATTAATGCTGTACATCTTTTGTGATACTTATTAATGCACATTAAAAAATCTTTAGGTGAGAACTTAATTTTTTATTTACACTTCAAAAAAATAATGTTGATTTAATATAATATATTTCCATTCGTTATAATTTTAACTCTAATTTAACTTGCTAGTATTTTTACATTTTTAGTTTTGTTCTACATATAAGGTTAATGTATACAATTAATTTAGGTGAATATTTAACAAAAATGTTAACATTATTTATTTTTATTTTTCCCGTGACTGCAGAGTTTCCCTGTGACAAATTCATTCCTCTAAGGCTGTGGGGTTTACCCAAAAGAAGCTTAACATAAACAAAAGTAAATTTTTTAAAATTTAAATAAACTTTTTTTTTTTTTTTTCAATCTACTTTATGATGTGGAGAGCTTTGTCCCGATTGCCAAGTCTCCCCATGGTAAATTCATCCCTTGAGGGGTGTGGGAATTACCCACAAGAAGTGTTCAGTATACCATCCCAAAACTAATGGAATGGTGGAAGGTATTATCCCTCCATCCAACGTACCACCTCCGGCGGCAGAGCCTTCTCCCACCTCGCCACCAACCTACGCAAGACCCAGGACCTCCTAACCTTCGGACAGCACCTCAAAACATGGCTTTTCAACCTGTAACCCTGCTTCCCCAGTGCCTTGAGACCCTACCAGGTGAGTAGTTCGCTTAAGAAATTTGTTTGATTGATTGATTAATTGGAAATTTAGGGAGGGAATTCAGTTATCTAGAGGCTGAGGAAAAGACTGGAAGGTAGAGTTGTGGGAAAAATTGGAAACATATCCTTTTTCTCTGCAAGCCAATCCAGGGGTTACTCCTTTCCAGCTATTCCACAGGGGACAGTCCAACCCTATAGTGTGTCTAGCCTGTGTAAAAGGCCATTGTGGTTCTTTTATGGATGGGAGTGTGGGAGAAGAATCACATAATTTTACCGTACCTCAGTTTTTCAGATCACCCCAAAATTACCTCACATGGTTCCACTCCAGCACCCTTCATCTAGACGTAATGTTGCTCACTGGAGGTTAATCAAGTGTCTCTTTAAGGACCACATGTGCTGACTTTATATCACTATGTCATTCATTACTTATTATGATGTCATTCCCTAGACGGTCATCTCTTTGCAGGCAAGGTAGGAATTCCTCATGTCACTTGCATGTTGAGGTGCTACTTTAATTAGGAGGGATCTATTACCTCTACCTTTATTAGCTATGATGAATGCCTGAGACAGTGAAAGTGGACATCTTTCAGATCGAGCACTGTATGAAGTCTCCTTGATGTAGTAATGGGATGACATCCTGCAGAGTGACCATGTGAAAATGTTCTGAGCGGATGTATTCTTTCAGGCGTCTGAAGTCCAATATTGGCCTTAAGGACCTATCCTTTTTGGGTATAAGAATGTAGAGTGGATAAACCCATGTGCCTTGTTGGTGTATGGGCAATGTTTCTATGGCACCTTTGTTGGGATGTGCCTGAACGTCCTCTTTGAGCAACTGCTGGTGTTTTGTTGAGAGTCTGTGTTTGTGAGGTGGGATATTTGGAGGTGTGCAAGTAAGCTCCAGATAATAACCATGTTGGATAATATCCAACACCCACTGGTTGGAGGTGATTCTCTGCCAAGCGGGAAAAAACTGTTATAGTCCCCTCCACGATAGGTGTAGTTTGATGAAGGGGGATAGTCGGCAAGTCAAGGTTTGCCGATGGAGGCGGTAGGTTTGGTAAGCCGTCTTTACTAGTTCCCTGGGAACTGTTCCTCCTGTATGAACCCCTACAATACCCCTTTGGTGAGGATGTTTGTTATACGATATGGAGGTTTCAGGGGAGGTGGTTTTGGAGCCTTCACCATAAGAGGAGCGGTGAAAGGAGGCACGTTGTGATAAGGTTTGCAACGCCCCCATAGCCTTAGCTGTCTCGGTGTCATTTATTATTTTTTCTAAAAGGGTGTGTACTTGGTGGCTAAAGAGATGTTTTCTGTCAAAGGGGAGAGCTAGGAAGTTCTGTTGAACTTTAGACTTAGAAAACTGACACCCTCAGCCAGGCATGTCTTCTAAGGAGCAGGGTTGAATTAATACCCCACCTCCTGAGGCAGCCGCATGAGGGCCAAACATATAGTTGTGTGTGATATGTTTACCCTCTGCAGCACTCCTCTCCGAGAAGATGCTTGAGAATGTTCTCCATCTCGTTCCAGTGGGTCCCATCTTAGCGCGATAAGAGACCAATGGAATTTGCGATCCTCCAGCGGTTGGCAGATTGTGTAGCCACTCTCTTACCCACAGCTTCTATCTTCTTACTCTCCTTATCTGACGGGGGCACCTCACCAGATGTTTGCCCTTTTACGAGTCATGGCCACCACTAGGGAGTCAGGTATGAGTTGTCCCTTGATGTATGTGGTGTCATTTGGCAAGGGCTTATAGGATAAACCCTGAGGGTGATTACTCTAGCCCTAACAGGGTTGTGCCAAATGCTGATTGGACTAGACAGTTTCAAACAAAAAGTCATCATCTAGAGGCTCCGTATATAGTGGTATCTTATGAAATTTAGCCTCTCTACTTATGAGGTCATTATCATCTGGGGGGAAAGGTCTAGCTGGATATACAACCAGGTCCGTATTATCAGGTAGGTGTACATCATACGCATCCCACAGATCATCCTGAGGTGGGGTTAAGTACTGGTTTGCATCCCCCTCATCCCCTGTGTAAGAATGTAGTGAACCCTCAGGTGACCCAGTAATATCAACAGGTGAGAGTTGTGGTGATGGGGTATGTAGGAGGCTGGCTCTCTATGTAGTGTGCAAAGCTAGGCACACTGTGCAGAGAGTCCAGGCAACCACACATTGGCTTACAGAGGTAAACACTAAACAACTTAATGCTTTAATATTTATGGTATCTTGGTCGAGCAGTTAGGCTAATCTTGAAGAAGTGCAAAGCATTCATTGTACTTATAGTATCAATAAAGCAAGACACACACTCAAGAGAATTACTCGAGACTAATTTACAAAAATACTTCAGGTTTTATAAAACTTTTAAGACCAAGATTATCAAAATTGAGTAAGTACTCTTTAAGTTCGTAATTTTTTAAGTTTAGAAAATGTCTCAGGTCTGTGCGTGATTACGCACCATGAGAATCAATGGGGAAATACTTTAAAAATGCGTATAAAATCAGGCAATGTGTTTACCAATGTCTCCTTTTGCAGATAGGTCGAGGTCATCAGTGGGCCTGGTGGACCAGCTGGAGAAGTTCAGGTTGCTCCTGATGTAGGCAGAAGCAGCTGTAGAAATTGTTGGATCTAGTACAAGGCCATTAAGGGGGATCACTTGGAAAAGAACTGCACAGGTGGACTTCAAGGTGAGTCCGGTGGGTCCCCTTGGAGTGTCGAAGTCACAAGGGGTGAGGGACCCTTAGAGCACAGCTGGATCTTCAGTGCAGGGCACAGGATGGCCAAGTGCAGAAAGAATCAGTGAGCCAGGAGCTGTGCATAAAGGTGTCCTTGGAAGCAGGAGGTAGGTTGCTTTGAGGGTTGCTTGCAGGTCAGCAGGGCCACTCTTGTGGAAGGTCCTGGTGTTTTCTGAAGTCCCTTGACTGGGGCTTTCTTTTGGTTCTTTTTCAGTCCAGAGTGGACTGTCCTTCTGGGTGTCCGATGTTGAGTGACCAGTACCAGGGGCTATTTGCACGGTTCAGCCACTGAAGGTTGCAGTGCCACCAAACTTGGCACACTTACAGGTTTTGTCCTCACTGTCTTTTGGGTGAAATGTGGTCTGGCTGCAGCATCAAGTTCCTTGGTCAGCAGCTGGTAAGGGAACTGGACTTCACTGGGCTTTTGGTCTTTGTTGCAGGAGAGCGATGCCTTCTTTCTGGAGGGAGACTGTTGGTGATTTTCAGAAGTGTGGAGGTCCTCTGCTTTTTTTTTTAGAGTCCTTCTGATGTCCGAGCTACCCCTCAGTGGCGATTGGCAAGTCCTGGGTGCAGCAGGCAGGGTTAGGCGCCTTTTTCTTGGTGCAGTCGAGTTGTTTGATACTAAACTTGAGTTGTTTGATACTAAACAGCACAGACTGCAGAGTGGCCATCATGTAGCTTCAAAACTCGTACTGACCAGAGTCTAGCACGTGCATTTAAATGGCTGCTCTGGTCACTTCGTATGTCCCAGGTTTGGCAAGGACACAGTAGGGGCATATTGCTCGTGCATCGATGCCCACACATACAGTATAGTGCACCCTGCCTTGGGTCTGGAAGGCCTTCCAGAGGGGTGAGTTACCTATATTACATATAGTGTGTAGGGGACAGGGCACACAGACTGTGTGCCATGTCGACTTTGCATTTTAGGATTGCATCAGAACAATCTAGATGCATGGCCCTAGAAGGTGCCACAATCTATGCTGCTGCTCCCCCCCTCCCCCCCCAGGGGCATACCCTTAGTATCCCATGCCCTGGGTACCTAAGTACCAATTACTAGGGACTTACAGTGGCAGCTAAAGGTGTTGTCAATTATGCCAATGCATCACAACAGTTTTGGGAAAGAGATCTGGCCCAGGGAACCTGGTTAGCAGGGGCCCTGGGCACTTACAACTTTGAGAACACATCCAATACCAGGCAAAATGCAGGAGGTAACCATGACAAAAGCGGCCTTTTCTCACAGGGTATGCACAGTAGGCTGTGATGATTATAGCCAGGCGTACAGCGGGCTAGTTGCCTTGTCCTCTTTATTTTTTACATGGTGGAAGAGGAATTTCCAGTGTCTCCTCAAAAGACAGCTCTCTTTTTCCAGGTTGTACTCCTTATGTTACCTCATGTATCTGTATGGATCATTAGGTGCATTTGTCTTGAATCCAACTCCTGGTGAAGTTTTTCTCAAGCACTGTTTGCACTGTTTCCACCGACTGTTCATCAGCTGGCAGAGATTTTGGCTCTGATATGGGTTTAGGCAACACTATTTTTAGTGCCGATGCTTTTGGTTTCAAAGTGTTTTTTTTTTTATACTAAGGTGGAGTGCTGTTTCGACTCCAAAGCTTTCGATGCCAAAGGTCGACTTGAATCCGATGTAGTGGGCTTTGGGTTGATGATATGCTGCTTAGGCTGTTTTTTTTGTGCCAAGGCTGGGCGTGTGTGAATCAGTTGGTCGGTGCCAACCATGTCTTGAAGGGAATTGTGGCCCAATGAGTCTTTGGTTTTGGGTGAGAGGATATTGAGTTTTTGTACATGTTTGCTGTGGTCGGGGTTTACATGGAGAGGGCACAGTACTCACGGTTTGCCCTGGAGTGAGGTCTTGTATGTCCCTATCGGAACTAGAGCTCTCATCAGGTGAAAAGGTTCCTTCACTGGCAGCCGATAGGTAGGGCCCGACATTGAGTTCTGAGTCTTCCAAACTGAAAAGGTCCACAGAGTTTTCAGCGTTGCGTTGAGACATTTCGAGTCTTCTGGTTCTTTGATCTCTGAGTTTCTTTTTCGATCAAAAAGACTTGCAGGCCTCACAGGTTGGCTCCTCGTGTTCGGAGGACAAGGACAAGTTGCACACTGATGTAAGTTGGTGTGGCAAGATGGGCAAAAATGGAAAGGCATCTGTTTCATCACCAAGTGGGCATCTCTTGGAGAGAACGTCAGTGAGAAATAGCACCCCGAAGGGTGAAGGCCCAAGAGGGCCATGGTTGAATAGAAAAAGCCATGGATGAATTCATAGTCGATGTGATAACATGAAGATAGGAATCAAGCTGTGATCACAAACAGTACCGATGGTGTCAAAGGAATAATTGACAATGGTGTTGAAATGAAGCAGGAGCAGCACATGCCCAAATGGGATGGTGGAAGAAAACAAACTAACAATGGAGTTGGTGATCATGTGGATTGCTAGCAAGAGGAGGAGTCACTAAATATCGTGACTTGAAAGACTTTCTTCCAAGAAAAAAATCTGCAGAGACAAGAGTTGGTCCCAAAAGTATCAGCCAGATCCGAGCCTCCCTTTGATGGATGGCAGAAAATGTTTTGGGCCTGATGGTTTGTCCAGATCTCCAGAAGATAGATATGGGGCTGGCTCTCCACTGGAGACCAAAGGCCTATGATCTCCATCCGTCCCAGGTGAACCACCACCCCAACCAAGTAGTGATGCACCCATGAACTGTAAACTAAGGGTATGGAAGGAAGAGAGGCCTGCGCCAGGCAGGTTGATGCTTATCATTTACCACTGCATAGCCTGACCTGTCTCATGAGATCTGAATGGAGTCGGAGAAGCAGCCCTGAAGCTAGGCCCTCTGGGATCTGAGGTTGCACTGCAAGGCCTGCTTATGCCACCTGGTGTTTAGAATGAGTAGAAGGCATGATGTCAAAAGACCAAAAACCCTTGTAGCCATTCTTACAGAGACCCAGGACTGATCTTGAAACATCAAGATAATTTCTTTTACATTCGGGTCCAGGATAGCCCCAAAGAAGGGGACCCCCTGTATGAGCTTCAGGCGAGACTTTGGCTCTTTGATGATAAACCCTTAGGATGTCAGAGGTTTGGCTGTCATCTGGAGGTGGTCCACAACTGACTGAGTCTGGCCCATCTTTAGCAAATATAAGTCGAAGTACGAGAACACATGTAACTCCAACCTTAGAAGATGGGCAGCGACCACTACCATCACATTCAAGAACAACCGATGTGAGGGGCCTAACTAAAACAATAGGGGTGGCTGGAAAATTGGAAGTGTTCTGGCTTCAACACAAACCACAGGTAACAACTGTGAGACTGCAGAACACGTTATGAAAATACGTGTCCTGCAAGTCCAGAGACACCGTTCAGCCTCCAGAGTCCATAAAAGAAAGAGTCAGAGGAGAGTGAGCATTCTGGATTTCTCTTTCTTTAGAAAAGCATTCAATGGGCAGGCGTTCAATATAGTCATGGGGCCTCCGTCTTTCTTTAGAATGATAGAGTAGCATCAATAACACCTGTCTCCCTTCTCTGAGTCCGGCGCTGGCTCAGTGACACTTGTGGTGAGGAGACGGTTGACTTTCTGCAACAAGATTGCAGAGTGATCTTTTTAAAGTTGTCTGGCTTTGGGGGAAGAAGGGCAGGGAAGGAAATAAAAAGCTGGGTGTAGCCCTTTTAGATAATTTGGCCCAAAAGGACCGCATCTGTCCTCCAGGACAGGTTGTAAGGGCTAGCGTTTGGTATAAGTCAGTCCCTGGCATAGCCTCTGAGATTTCTCTACTGTTGGTGAAACTGTTTGGCCGGATACAAGAGCCCCAAAGATCGTGCTGTGGTACAACTATCTGAGTCATACTTGTGTCGAAACAGCTTACTTTCAAACAATCAAGACTCACCAAAAGGCATATCCATTAGGCACGCTTGTACATCTCCTGAAAATCTGATTGATTTCATTGGGGTGTGCCTTCAAAGCAAGACACTGGTGCCCACAACTTTACCTATGGAGTCTGCAGTATCCACGCTGGCGTGCAAAACATACTAGGTAGCATCCTGCCCATATTATGGCACTTTGGCCAACAAAGTCCTGAGCCCTTCTGCACAGCTGGTAAGGTCTTGCTGGCCAGGTCCCACAAAGCATGGGTGTACCTACCCAAGAAGCTTACTGTTTTGAGAGCTCTGAGGGCAAATATGGTCTAGGAGAACACGTTCTCTCCAAAAGCATCAATTAGTTTTGACTCTATTTGGAGGATTGGTCAAAAAAGAATTTGGATTCACTTTATTGGTTGGTGCCTGAACTATCCAGGCCTTCTGTTGTATGTTTATTCAGGAAATCTGGATCACTGCGGCCAGCCTATGTCACATAGCCACAGGCCAACTAACTGGGGCTCTGTACATCCCAATAACAGGGTATCTGTAAGCGCTTCACTGTAGCAGTGGCTCAGACAAGGCTTAGCCCGGATTAGAGAATGTAAGTTATTAAATTTGTTTTTGACTCATCAGTAGACAATTGTAAGTCTAGGAATCCAGGTCTTCGTACAACTACTGCACGCCTGCTACTTCCCCCCTTCTTTCCACTACTGCAAAGGCACTGCCTCCCACTGGTGGCCCAAGTGAAGAGTCTAGCTCTGCTTCAGGGGAGGCATCAGCCCCACTGGCATTTTTCAAGTCTACCTAGAAGCCATCATCAGTACAATGCACCATTTTCCTCCAATCGTGAGCTTTGCGGGTGCCAAGGCTTGTTGGCAGAATCCAGCAACGCAAACCAGACTGCAATCATCCATCCAGTGTGGGACAACATCTGCCCCAACCAGGAATCCGCATCCATCTTCTTGGGTGCAGTAGTGACTGTTCTTCTTCACCGGTAGTTGTTCTCTTGCACCTTCATCCAGGTTAGCATGGGCTCATGTTCTCCCTGGACTCTTCAGTGCTTCTTGGACTTGGTCCCCTTCTTCCACAGGTCTTTAGGTCCAGGAATCCCTTGTTGGTGTCTTGCAGTCTCTTCTGGTTCTTGCATTATCTTCTATCTCGTGTTCTTGTGTGTTCTAGGAAACTTACTGTGATTTAATCCTAGGCTCTGGGGTGGGTTCTATTACTTGCCTTTGGTGTTTTCCTACACTCCCAGGTCCCCTGTACACAGTACACTTGCCTAGGTGGGAAACCGACTTTCGCATTCGACTATTTTAGTATATGGTTTCTGCTCCCCTTAGGCCCATTGCTATCAATTGTGATTTTCACTATTTGCACAGTTTTCTAACTGTTTTTACAGCTATTACTGCATTCTAGTGTATATTCTGGGTATATTACTTACCTCCTAAGGGAGTATAGTCTCTAAGATATTTTTGGCATTTGTGTGACCAAAATAAAGTACTTTTATTTTTGTTTCACTGAGTATTTTTTTATGTGTGTAAGTACTGTGTGACTACAGTGGTATTGCATGAGCTTTGCATGTCTCCTAGATAGGCCTTGGCTGCTCTGCCTACAGCTACCTCTAGACAGCCTGGCTTCTAGACACTGATTACATTTCACTAATAAGGGATAATTGGACCTGGTATAAGGTGTAAGTACCATAGGTACCCACTATAAACCAGGCCAGCCTCCGACACAAACAACTTCAATCGGGACCTGGACTTTTCACAGGAACAGCCTTGTGAATGGGACCGCAGGTGGTACCACGACTTGGAAAGGAAGAAAGATTTGTGCATCTACCACAATATCTTCTTAAGTTCAGATGATGGAGAGCTGCACCTCTCATTCTGGAATCAGTTTTGTGTGCAAAAGGCCACCCTTATTGCCGAATCTGAGTCGTGAACGGCGCACAAGCACCATTACCATCATCAAGTGGGGTCATGACCGGCATCTGCTTACTGCAGTCTCAGCATGGTTTGAATCATGTCATTTTTGGTGGGGACAATTCCCATATGACACGGTCACAATAAGAATTTGAATCATAGGACCAATGAGTGGGGTAAGGACCTCCAGAAATGCATTGAAGCATGCAGAAAGAAATGAACTGACATCAGTGTGCAGGTGTGGCATTTATATGCTGTTTCACTCCATCACTTCCATGGCAGTTCAGTGCCACCTGCTGGCGTGCAAGAACATTAATGGAAAACATCTGTTGATCTAGTATAGTGCCTGGTGGACATACTAAAGATGAGGAATCTGTGATTAGAAGTAACAAGTAGAACGTCACCCAAAAGTTGGATTGAGTTCTTTGAGGCTTATACTAGTTTAAGGAATTGTTTTAACGCATTTGAACTGAAGTGTTTCCCTAAAAACAATGATTGGAGTTAATTTCCTTAGGTCAGTGGGTAGCGGTTTCAAGCTGGTGATGCTGCCAATGAGAAGATTGGTTGTGGAAGTTTGAAACTTCCAGCAGAGATGTGTCTTTACCTCATAGTCCTCTTAAGCCGCCAGCAAGAGTCAGAAGTTCTACAAGGCAAGTTTGGTTATTCTTGTAGATTGTCTTGTGGACAAGTGTAGGAAAGTACCATCTTGCCTGGCATGTTACCCCCATTTTTCACTGTATATATGTTATTTTAGTTGTATGTGTCACTGGGACCCTGTTCACCAGGGCCCCAGTGCTCATAAGTGTGCCTGAATGTGTTACCTGTGTAGTGACTAACTGTCTCACTGAGGCTCTGCTAATCAGAACCTCAGTGGTTATGCTCTCTCATTTCTTTCAAATTGTCACTAACAGGCTAGTGACCAATTTTACCAATTTACATTGGCTTACTGGAACACCCTTATAATTCCCTAGTATATGATACTGAGGTACCCAGGGAATTGGGGTTCCAGGAGATCCCTATGGGCTGCAGCATTTCTTTTGCCACCCATAGGGAGCTCTGACAATTCTTACACAGGCCTGCCACTGCAGCCTGAGTGAAATAACGTCCACGTTATTTCACAGCCATTTTACACTGCACTTAAGTAACTTATAAGTCACCTATATGTCTAACCTTTACCTGGTAAAGGTTAGGTGCAAAGTTACTGAGTGTGAGGGCACCCTGGCACTAGCCAAGGTGCCCCCACATTGTTCAGGGCCAATTCCCTGAACTTTGTGAGTGCGGGGACACCATTACACGTGTGCACTACATATAGGTCAATACCTATATGTAGCTTCACAATGGTAACTCCGAATATGGCCATGTAACATGTCTAAGATCATGGAATTGCCCCCTCTATGCCATCCTGGCATTGTTGGCACAATTCCATGATCCTAGTGGTCTGTAGCACGGACCCTGGTACTGCCAAACTGCCTTTCCTGGGGTTTCACTGCAGCTGCTGGTGCTGCCAACCCCTCAGACAGGTTTCTGCCCCCCCTGGGGTCAAGCCAGGCTTGTCCCAGGATGGCAGAACAAAGGACTTCCTCTGAGAGAGGGTGTTACACCCTCTCCCTTTGGAAAATGGTGTGAAGGCAGGGGAGGAGTAGCCTCCCCCAGCCTCTGGAAATGCTTTCTTGGGCACAGATGTGCCCAATTCTGCATAAGCCAGTCTACACCGGTTCAGGGACCCCTTAGCCCTGCTCTGGCGCGAAACTGGACAAAGGAAAGGGGAGTGACCACTCCCCTGACCTGCACCTCCCCTGGGAGGTGTCCAGAGCTCCTCCAGTGTGCTCCAGACCTCTGCCATCTTGGAAACAGAGGTGCTGCTGGCACACTGGACTGCTCTGAGTGGCCAGTGCCACCAGGTGACGTCAGAGACTCCTTCTGATAGTCTCCTTCAGGTGTTAGTAGCCTATCCTCTCTCCTAGGTAGCCAAACCCTCTTTTCTGGCTATTTAGGGTCTCTGTCTCTGGGGAAACTTTAGATAACGAATGCAAGAGCTCATCAGAGTTCCTCTGCATCTCTCTCTTCACCTTCTGCCAAGGAATCGACTGCTGACCGCGCTGGAAGCCTGCAACACTGCAACAAAGTAGCAAAGACGACTACTGCAACTCTGTAACGCTGATCCTGCCGCCTTCTCGACTGTTTTCCTGGTGGTGTATGCTGTGGGGGTAGTCTGCCTCCTCTCTGCACTAGAAGCTCCGAAGAAATCTCCCGTGGGTCGACGGAATCTTCCCCCTGCTACCGCAGGCACCAAAAAGCTGCATTACCGGTCCCTTGGGTCTCCTCTCAGCACGACAAGCGAGGTCCCTCGAATCCAGCAACTCTGTCCAAGTGACCCCCACAGTCCAGTGACTCTTCAGTCCAAGTTTGGTGGAGGTAAGTCCTTGCCTCACCTCGCTGGACTGCATTGGTGGGAACCGCGACTTTTGCAGCTACTCCGGCCCCTGTGCACTTCCGGCGGAAATCCTTTGTGCACAGCCAAGCCTGGGTCCACGGCACTCTAACCTGCATTGCACGACTTTCTAAGTTGGTCTCCGGCGACGTGGGACTCCTTTGTGTAACTTCGGATGAGCACTGTTTCACGCATCCTTGTAGTGCCTGTTACTGGCACTTCTCCGGGTGCTACCTGCTGCTGAGAGGGCTCCTTGTCTTGCTCGACGTCCCCTCTATCTCCTGGTCCAATTTGCGACCTCCTGGTCCCTCCTGGGCCACAGCAGCGTCCAAAAACGCTAACTGCACGATTTGCAGCTAGCAAGGCTTGTTGGCGCTCTTTTGGCAGGAAAACACTCCTGCACGACTCTCCACGGCGAGAGGGATCCGTCCACCAAAGGGGAAGTCTCTAGCCCTTTTCGTTCCTGCAGAAACCTCAGCTTCTTCTGTCCAGTAGAAGCTTCTTTGCATCCACAGTTGGCATTTCCTGGGCATATGCCCATCTCCGACTTGCTTGTGACTTTTGGACTTGGTCCCCTTGTTCCACAGGTACCCTAGATTGGAAATCCACAGTTGTTGCCTTCTTGGTTTGTGTCTTTCCTGCATTATTCCTCTATCACGACTTCTTTGTCTTTGGGGGAACTTTAGTGCACTTTGCACTCACTTTTCAGGGTCTTGGGGAGGGCTAATTTTCTAACTCTCACTATTTTCTAATAGTCCCAGCGACTCTCTACAAGGTCACATAGGTTTGGGGTCCATTCGTGGTTCGCATTCCACTTTTGGAGTATATGGTTTGTGTTGCCCCTATCCCTATGTGTTCCCATTGCATCCTATTGTAACTATACATTGTTTGCACTGTTTTCTAAGACTATACTGCATATTTTTGGTATTGTGTACATATATCTTGTGTATATTTCCTATCCTCTCACTGAGGGTACACTCTAAGATACTTTGGCATATTGTCATAAAAATAAAGTACCTTTATTTTAACTGTGTATTGTGTTTTCTTATGATATTGTGCAAGTGACACTTGTGGTACTGTAGTAGCTTCACACGTCTCCTAGTTCAGCCTAAGCTGCTCTGCTAAGCTACCATTATCTATCAGCCTAAGCTGCTAGACACCCTATACACTAATAAGGGATAACTGGGCCTGGTGCAAGGTGCAAGTACCCCTTGGTACTCACTACAAGCCAGTCCAGCCTCCTACATTGGTTGTGCAGCGATGGGATAAGTGCTTTGAGACTACTTACCACTCTTGTCATTGTACTTTTCATAAGAGAAAAATATACAAAACAAGTTCAGTGTGTGTACACATAACTAAAATGTTTTGCATTTCCTCTTTTCACTCTTTTCTAAAGTGCTGAAAAGTACTTCTAAACTTTCAAAAAGTTCTTAAAAGTTTCAAAAGTTTTTTTTCTGTCTTTCCAAAAAGCTCTGACAAATTTGTTTTCTTTTTTTTTCTCTTTTTCTATCACTTTAACTCTCTCTAAAAATGTCTGGCACAGGCCAAAATGTTGACCTGTCTAAGATTGCATATGATCACCTTAGCTGGAAAGGAGCAAGGAGTCTCTGCGTAGAGAGAGGTTTGAGTGTAGGGAAGAATCCTTCCTTGGAATTACTGCTTAATATGCTTAGAGAACAAGATAAGGCCAAAGGGGCCACATCTGTTGAAAAAGTAGCAAATGGTTCCCAATCTGATTCAGGGACTCCCCCAGAAAAAGATTCAGGAAAGAAAGTTCCTAGCCTGCCCATTACTAGACAGTCTAGCATAGTTGGTAATGATGGAGAGCCACACCATACAAATAGTGTTGTCTCACATCATAGCAAAAGCATTTATTCTCACCATAGTGGTACTGATGTTTCTGTTAGCCAAGCTGTTAGGCTGGCCTCTGTAAGGGACAGGTCTCCTTCTGTTCATTCCCATCATACCTCTGTATCTAGAAATGTCCCTCCCACTAACCCTGATGACAGATTGTTAGAAAGGGAACTCAATAAGTTGAGGGTGGAACAAACCAGACTGAAGCTTAAAAAGCAACAGCTGGATTTGGATAGACAGTCTTTTGAATTAGAGAAGGAAAGACAGAAGTTGGGTTTAGAAACCCATGGTGGCAGCAGCAGTATTCCCCATAGTCATCCTGTAAAAGAGCATGATTCCAGGAATCTGCACAAGATAGTTCCCCCTTATAAGGAGGGGGATGACATTAACACGTGGTTTGCTGCACTTGAGAGGGCCTGTGTTGTACAGGATGTCCCTCAAAGGCAGTGGGCTGCTATCCTATGGCTATCATTTAGTGGAAAAGGTAGGGATAGGCTCCTTACTGTGAAAGAAAGTGATGCCAATAATTTTACAGTTCTTAAGAATGCACTCCTGGATGGTTATGGCTTAACCACTGAACAATACAGGATAAAGTTCAGAGAGACCAAAAAGGAGTCTTCACAAGACTGGGTTGATTTCATTGACCATTCAGTGAAGGCCTTGGAGGGGTGGTTAAATGGCAGTAAGGTTACTGACTTTGAAAGCCTGTATAACTTGATCCTGAGAGAGCATATTCTTAATAATTGTGTGTCTGATTTGTTGCACCAGTACTTAGTGGACTCTGATGTGACCTCTCCCCAAGAATTGGGAAAGAAGGCAGACAAATGGGTCAGAACAAGGGTGAACTGAAAAGTTCATACAGGGGGTGACAAAGATGGCAACAAAAAGAAGGATGGTAAGTCTTCTGACAAGGGTGGGGACAAATCTAAAAATGAGTCTTCATCAGGCCCACAAAAACACTCTGGTGGGGGTGGTGGGTCCAAATCCTCCTTTAATCAAAACAAAGAAAAGAAAACATGGTGCTATTTATGTAAAGTAAAAGGCCATTGGACAACAGATCCCAGTTGTCCAAAGAAAAGCACCAAGCCTCCTACCACTACAACCCCTACTGCTACACCTAGTGTCCCTACTAATAGCAGTGGTGGTGGGAGCAAACCTACTAATAGCCAATCCAAGGGAGTAGCTGGGCTCACTATTGGTAACTTAGTTGGGGTTGGCCTTGTTAGGGAGGCCACAGAGGCTGTGTTAGTCTCTGAGGGGGCTATTGATTTAGCCACCTTAGTTGCGTGTCCCCTTAATATGGATAAGTACAAGCAGCTACCCCTAATAAATGGTGTTGAGGTTCAGGCCTACAGGGACACTGGTGCCAGTGTGACTATGGTCATAGAGAAACTGGTCCACCCTGAACAACACCTACTTGGTCACCAGTACCAAGTAACCGATGCTCACAACAACACACTTAGCCACCCCATGGCTGTTGTTAATCTCAACTGGGGGGGGTTACTGGTCCAAAGAAGGTTGTGGTAGCCACAGATTTACCTGTAGACTGTCTACTAGGAAATGATTTGGAGACATCAGCTTGGTCAGATGTGGAGTTGGAGGCCCATGCAGCAATGCTGGGCATCCCAGGGCATATTTTTACTTTAACCAGGGCTCAGGCCAAAAAGCAAAAAGGACAGGGAAGCTTGGATCCTGGAACAATGGACCAAGTGCTCCCTAAAGCTAGAGCTAGTAGAAGCAAACCACTTCCTACTATCCCTCCCTCTACAGTGGATTCAACTTCTGAGGAAGAAGAATTCCCTCCCTGTGCAGAACCTACACCAGAGGAGCTTGAAGCAGACACTGCTGAGCTTTTGGGTGAAGGGGGGCCTGCCAGAGAGGAGCTGAGTGTGGCACAGCAAACCTGTCCCAAATTAGAGGGTCTAAGACAGCAAGCTGTGAAACAGGCTAATGGGGATGTCAGTGACTCTCACAGAGTTTACTGGGAGGACAACCTCTTGTACACTGAGGCAAGGGATCCTAAACCTGGAGCTGCCAGGAGATTAGTGATTCCTCAGGAGTACAGAAAGTTCCTCCTAACTCTTGCCCACGACATTCCCCTAGCTGGGCATCTAGGACAAATGAAAACTTGGGACAGACTTGTTCCCTTGTTTCATTGGCCTAGGATGTCTGAGGACACAAAAGATTTTTGTAAGTCCTGTGAAACCTGTCAAGCCAGTGGCAAGACAGGTGGCACTCCAAAGGCACCCCTTATTCCACTGCCTGTGGTTGGGGTACCCTTTGAAAGGGTAGGGGTTGACATAGTTGGCCCCCTTGACCCTCCTACTGCTTCAGGCAATAGATTTATCTTGGTGGTAGTGGACCATGCCACAAGATATCCTGAAGCTATTCCTTTAAGGACCACTACAGCTCCTGCAGTGGCAAAGGCCCTCCTGGGAATATTTTCCAGGGTGGGCTTCCCAAAGGAAGTAGTATCAGACAGGGGAAGCAATTTCATGTCTGCATACTTAAAGGCCATGTGGAAGAAGTGTGGTATAACTTATAAATTCACTACACCCTATCATCCACAAACAAATGGACTGGTGGAGAGATTTAACAAAACTCTCAAAGGCATGATTATGGGTCTCCCTGAAAAACTCCGCAGGAGATGGGATATCCTTCTACCATGCCTCCTTTTTGCCTACAGGGAGGTACCCCAGAAAGGAGTGGGCTTCAGCCCCTTTGAACTTCTTTTTGGACACCCTGTTAGGGGTCCACTCACACTTGTAAAGGAGGGTTGGGAACAACCTTTAAAAGCTCCTAAGCAGGATATTGTGGATTATGTACTTGGCCTTAGATCAAGGATGGCTGAGTATATGAAAAAGGCCAGTAAAAACCTTCAGGCCAGCCAAGAGCTCCAGAAGCAATGGCATGATCAGAAGGCTGTTTTGGTTCAGTACCAACCAGGGCAGAAAGTGTGGGTCTTGGAGCCTGTGGCCCCAAGAGCACTCCAAGATAAATGGAGTGGACCCCACACAATTGTTGAGAAAAAGGGTGAAGTCACCTATTTAGTTGACTTAGGCACTGCAAGGAGTCCCCTTAGGGTACTCCATGCAAACCGCCTGAAACCCTACTATGACAGGGCTGATCTCACCCTGCTCATTGCAACTGATGAGGGACAGGAAGAAGACAGTGATCCTCTACCTGATCTCTTCTCTTTCACAGAACAAGATGCTCTTGTGGAAGGTGTAGTTTTGGCTGATTGTCTTACTGCTGAGCAGAAAGACCATTGCATAAATCTCCTAGATCAATTCTCTGAACTCTTCTCTACTGTGCCAGGTACCACTTCTTGGTGTGAGCACACTATAGATACTGGAGACAGTTTACCTGTCAAAAGTAAGATCTATAGGCAGCCTGACCATGTCAGGGACTGCATAAAGCAAGAGGTACAGAAAATGTTAGAAATAGGAGTGGTTGAGCACTCTGAAAGTCCATGGGCTTCTCCTGTGGTACTTGTAACAAAGCCCCATTCCAAAGATGGAAAGAAGGAAATGCGGTTTTGTGTAGACTATAGATGTCTCAACCTGGTAACCAAAACTGATGCTCACCCTATACCCAGGGCAGATGAGCTCATAGATACACTGGCATCTGCCAAGTATCTAAGCACTTTTGATTTGACTGCAGGGTATTGGCAGATCAAATTATCAGAAGATGCTAAACCTAAAACAGCATTTTCAACCATTGGAGGACATTACCAGTTCACTGTAATGCCTTTTGGATTGAAAAATGCACCTGCCACTTTTCAGAGGTTGGTGAACACAGTCCTGCAAGGGCTGGAAGCTTTCAGTGCAGCATATATGGACGATATAGCTGTCTTTAGCTCCAGCTGGGATGATCACCTGGTCCACCTATGGAAAGTTTTGGAGGCCCTGCAAAAGGCAGGCCTCACTATCAAGGCTTCAAAGTGCCAGATAGGGCAGGGTAAGGTGGTTTATCTGGGACACCTTGTTGGTGGGGAACAGACTGCACCACTTCAGGGGAAAATCCAAACAATTATTGATTGGGTTCCCCCTACCACTCAGACTCAGGTGAGAGTCTTCCTAGGCCTCACTGGGTATTACAGGAGGTTCATTAAGAACTATGGCTCCATTGCAGCCCCTCTTAATGACCTCACTTCCAAGAAGATGCCTAAAAAGGTATTATGGACAGCAAACTGTCAGAAAGCTTTTGAGGAGCTGAAGCAGGCCATGTGCTCTGCACCTGTCCTGAAAAGCCCTTGTTACTCTAAAAAATTCTATGTCCAAACTGATGCATCTGAATTAGGAGTAGGGGCAGTCCTATCACAACTTAATTCTGAGGGCCAGGATCAACCTGTTGCTTTTATTAGTAGGAGGTTGACCCCTAGAGAAAAGCGTTGGTCTGCCATAGAGAGGGAGGCCTTTGCTGTGGTCTGGGCTCTGAAGAAGTTGAGGCCATACCTGTTTGGCACTCACTTCATTGTTCAGACAGACCACAAACCTCTACTTTGGCTAAAACAAATGAAAGGTGAAAATCCTAAATTGTTGAGGTGGTCCATATCCCTACAGGGAATGGACTATACAGTGGAACATAGACCTGGGAGTAGCCACTCCAATGCAGATGGACTCTCCAGATATTTCCACTTAGACAATGAAGACTCATCAGGTCATGGCTAGTCTTATTGTCCTTCGTTTGGGGGGGGTTGTGTAGGAAAGTACCATCTTGCCTGGCATGTTACCCCCATTTTTCACTGTATATATGTTGTTTTAGTTGTATGTGTCACTGGGACCCTGTTCACCAGGGCCCCAGTGCTCATAAGTGTGCCTGAATGTGTTACCTGTGTAGTGATTAACTGTCTCACTGAGGCTCTGCTAATCAGAACCTCAGTGGTTATGCTCTCTCATTTCTTTCAAATTGTCACTAACAGGCTAGTGACCAATTTTACCAATTTACATTGGCTTACTGGAACACCCTTATAATTCCCTAGTATATGGTACTGAGGTACCCAGGGTATTGGGGTTCCAGGAGATCCCTATGGGCTGCAGCATTTCTTTTGCCACCCATAGGGAGCTCTGACAATTCTTACACAGGCCTGCCACTGCAGCCTGAGTGAAATAACGTCCACGTTATTTCACAGCAATTTTACACTGCACTTAAGTAACTTATAAGTCACCTATATGTCTAACCTTTACCTGGTAAAGGTTAGGTGCAAAGTTACTTAGTGTGAGGGCACCCTGGCACTAGCCAAGGTGCCCCCACATTGTTCAGGGCCAATTCCCTGAACTTTGTGAGTGCGGGGACACCATTACACGCGTGCACTACATATAGGTCAATACCTATATGTAGCTTCACAATGGTAACTCCGAATATGGCATGTAACATGTCTAAGATCATGGAATTGCCCCCTCTATGCCATCCTGGCATTGTTGGCACAATTCGATGATCCCAGTGGTCTGTAGCACAGACCCTGGTACTGCCAAACTGCCTTTCCTGGGGTTTCACTGCAGCTGCTGCTGCTGCTGCTGCCAACCCCTAAGACAGGTTTCTGCCCCCTTGGGGTCAAGCCAGGCTTGTCCCAGGATGGCAGAACAAAGGACTTCCTCTGAGAGAGGGTGTTACACCCTCTCCCTTTGGAAAATGGTGTGAAGGCAGGGGAGGAGTAGCCTCCCCCAGCCTCTGGAAATGCTTTCTTGGGCACAGATGTGCCCAATTCTGCATAAGCCAGTCTACACCGGTTCAGGGACCCCTTAGCCCTGCTCTGGCGCGAAACTGGACAAAGGAAAGAGGAGTGAGCACTCCCCTGACCTGCACCTCCCCT
Source organism: Pleurodeles waltl (assembly GCF_031143425.1). NCBI lineage: Eukaryota > Metazoa > Chordata > Amphibia > Caudata > Salamandridae > Pleurodeles > Pleurodeles waltl. Next base: position 1,712,964,392 of record NC_090445.1, on the reverse strand, counting down.
GGGAGGTGTCCAGAGCTCCTCCAGTGTGCTCCAGACCTCTGCCATCTTGGAAACAGAGGTGCTGCTGGCACACTGGACTGCTCTGAGTGGCCAGTGCCACCAGGTGACGTCAGAGACTCCTTCTGATAGGCTCCTTCAGGTGTTAGTAGCCTATCCTCTCTCCTAGGTAGCCAAACCCTCTTTTCTGGCTATTTAGGGTCTCTGTCTCTGGGGAAACTTTAGATAACGAATGCAAGAGCTCATCAGAGTTCCTCTGCATCTCTCTTTTCACCTTCTGCCAAGGAATCGACTGCTGACCGCGCTGGAAGCCTGCAACACTGCAACAAAGTAGCAAAGACGACTACTGCAACTCTGTAACGCTGATCCTGCCGCCTTCTCAACTGTTTTCCTGGTGGTGTATGCTGTGGGGGTAGTCTGCCTCCTCTCTGCACTAGAAGCTCCGAAGAAATCTCCCGTGGGTCGACGGAATCTTCCCCCTGCTACCGCAGGCACCAAAAAGCTGCATTACCGGTCCCTTGGGTCTCCTCTCAGCACGACGAGCGAGGTCCCTCAAATCCAGCAACTCTGTCCAAGTGACCCCCACAGTCCAGTGACTCTTCAGTCCAAGTTTGGTGGAGGTAAGTCCTTGCCTCACCTCGCTGGACTGCATTGGTGGGAACCACGACTTTTGCAGCTACTCCGACCCCTGTGCACTTCCGGCGGAAATCCTTTGTGCACAGCCAAGCCTGGGTCCACGGCACTCTAACCTGCATTGCACGACTTTCTAAGTTGGTCTCCGGCGACGTGGGACTCCTTTGTGTAACTTCGGGTGAGCACCGTTTCACGCATCCTCGTAGTGCCTGTTTCTGGAACTTCTCCGGGTGCTACCTGCTGCTGAGAGGGCTCCTTGTCTTGCTCGACGTCCCCTCTATCTCCTGGTCCAATTTGCGACCTCCTGGTCCCTCCTGGGCCACAGCAGCGTCCAAAAACGCTAACCGCACGATTTGCAGCTAGCAAGGCTTGTTGGCGTTCTTTCGGCGGGAAAACACTTCTGCACAACTGTCCACGGCGAGAGGGATCCGTCCACCAAAGGGGAAGTCTCTAGCCCTTTTTGTTCCTGCAGAAACCTCAGCTTCTTCTGTCCAGTAGAAGCTTCTTTGCATCCACAGTTGGCATTTCCTGGGCATATGCCCATCTCCGACTTGCTTGTGACTTTTGGACTTGGTCCCCTTGTTCCACAGGTACCCTAGATTGGAAATCCACAGTTGTTGCCTTGTTGGTTTGTGTCTTTCCTGCATTATTCCTCTATCACGACTTCTTTGTCTTTGGGGGAACTTTAGTGCACTTTGCACTCACTTTTCAGGGTCTTGGGGAGGGCTAATTTTCTAACTCTCACTATTTTCTAATAGTCCCAGTGACCCTCTACAAGGTCACATAGGTTTGGGGTCCATTCGTGGTTCGCATTCCACTTTTGGAGTATATGGTTTGTGTTGCCCCTATCCCTATGTGTCCCCATTGCATCCTATTGTAACTATACATTGTTTGCACTGTTTTCTAAGACTATACTGCATATTTTTGGTATTGTGTACATATATCTTGTGTATATTTCCTATCCTCTCACTGAGGGTACACTCTAAGATACTTTGGCATATTGTCATAAAAATAAAGTACCTTTATTTTTAGTATAACTGTGTATTGTGTTTTCTTATGATATTGTGCAAGTGACACTTGTGGTACTGTAGTAGCTTCACACGTCTCCTAGTTCAGCCTAAGCTGCTCTGCTAAGCTACCATTATCTATCAGCCTATGCTGCTAGACACCCTATACACTAATAAGGGATAACTGGGCCTGGTGCAAGGTGCAAGTACCCCTTGGTACTCACTACAAGCCAGTCCAGCCTCCTACAACAAGGCAGCATATTTTGAATTGTTTGTTCTTTTTTGCTGGGTGTATAAATCTACCTGTAGAGTGGGCCTATAGAGGGAAGTGGTACTCTAAGAAGGTCAGTGTTGCCAAAGTCCAGTCTGGATAGGACTAGTCAGAGCACTGAGGTTCTAAACTGTTTGGTTGCTTGAGGGAGATGTTCCTCAGGGTATGTAGATAAAGGTTGTCTGCTTTGGTCATTCAGTTAATGTGCGGAATGAGTGTGAAGGATGAATCTAGTGTGTGCCCTCAGGGATTGGCATTAGTGGAGGATAAGGTGAAAATCCCATTGGGTTCAATAATTTCAGAATCGTTAGATCAAGCTTTAGTTTGAGGGACCTAGATAGGAGGAGGAATTCAGTGTTATGCAATTTAAGGCTAGGTTGTGGAGCATTGTGATGTCTTATAATGTTGATATTTGAAGATACAACTGTCCATTGTCAGGGTATTGGTGCACAGTCACATGAGAGTCTTTCATGATCAGTCCTGGGAGCTCCACGTAAGGGATAAATGGTGTGGGAGCTGGGATAGAGCCCTGAGGCTCAGTGCACCCTATCTGATGTATGATTGAGATCTGGTGACCGATTTGCATCACAAGGCGTCTGTTGAGCAGTGAAGTGAACTAGCCCTTTAACTTTTCTCTGAAACCCATGAGCTGTTCCAGTGTCTTAAGTAGCCGGCCACTAGCAAAAGTGGCTACAAGATCAACTGACACAATTACGCAGCGATTGCCTCTGTCGAGGATGTGGTGCTTGTTGTCAAGTACCTTCAAGTGAATCATTTTGAAACTGGACCTGAATTATTAGTAGCCAAGCAGCCTTTCTTAGCTTTCTGGCGATGATGGTGTTTAGTTGGTCTGTACAACCTTTTCAATGGGTTTACTTGCCATGAGATGTTGGACGCAGGATGGTTGTTGGCTGGGCCTAGGTTGGCTTTCTTGAGATTGAGATATTCTTTCATCGTGGGAGGCATTGATCTGATTGCACCAGAAGCCTTGGAAGGCAACAACTTTGTGTTTGATCATTTGTTTCTGGGATGGGACCTGTGAAGCAGCTTGTCGGCAGAGGTTTTTAGAAGATTCTCCTAGCTAGTTGGTGGAGATAGGTTTGAACATGTCTCAGTTGTGGTAGTATTTTGGGAAGTGTGCTGTCCAGATCAAACCTATCTCTTACTATGTAAATCTTCTCAGTGAGAAATGTATTGGAGATTTCTGCAGAGGGCGGCTGGTGATCTTTTTTGAGGTGTGGATAGATTTTTGATTTGGCTGAAAAATGCATGTGTCACTGGGCAAAGCCCACAATTGGCTCGTAGGATACATGAGGATTTAGCTGTTAGGATGATGTCTAATACCTTTGCCTGAGTTTCCTTGGCTTAGGTCTCATTATTTCTGAGGATCCTCTGGCTTTGGCACCTGGGACAGTGAACCAGGGTTAGCTTCTCTTGGGGTGCACTTTCTTTAAGCTATAATGGGGTTCTTGTGTCCACAAGATTTACAGTCTTATAGCATCATAGTACGTAACTGCTGTGCAAACATTTTCTTTGTGACCTAGCTGCTTCAGTGTGGATGCGATGTGATCTTGGACAGTGAACTTTTCAATGATAAAAAATACGTAAGTTAGTGGAGCGCGGTTTTAGCGTGTGGATGTAGTGTTCACTTAGGACTCATATGTATCCAGCAGAGAATCAAAATCTGTTCAAAACTCTCATCAAAAGCCCAGAGCCCCTTTAGGTGATAGAGACGGCAAACTTTACTGTCATACATTTATAGATGGAAAATGCACAAGCAGGTATTTTAGTCACAATGTTACCACTGAAGCTGGAAAAAATGAGAAGGTTATTGTTATAATTGAGTAACAAATGCCCCTTGGAGTCCGGCCATCACCTACCTCAGGCAGAGAACTAGCTGGATGAAGAGTCTGTAGTAGGAGGGTCTGCCAAGAGAAGAGAGAGTGAGAATCCTGCTTCCAATCCAGATATGTCTCTATTTTAATTCTTCATTTGTGATTTTTGCAATTTAACTATTCACAGCAGTAGGACAACAATGGTGCGTTCCTGCACCAGCACAGTGAGTACTAACAGTACCCACAACATTATAGCATACAATACTACACACGTCATCTGTAAGCGGTCCTTCATGCACCATCCTGCCCCTCGTTCCCACCCATTCCAGTCACCCAGTCTCAACCACACACAACCACTCCTCTGTCCCTCGCCCACCGTATGACATATGTGTCTCTTTCACAAACACAGGAGACAAGACAGAATATTGACCTTTGTAAATAAATAGTGCCTGCAAGAGCCCTCTAAGCAGAGGCCTGTTTCCGAGCTGCCCTGGAAGTCCCAATGAGGGCTCATTTGAAGATTCAAGCCCAGTCAAGGATTCAAGAGGCTGTCATTCAGTGTGTATGGATTACAAGAGTTGGAATTGTTCTGGCAGGCCTGGGGTGAGGACCCAGGACTGGACATGCAGACACTGGAAGGCCTCCCCTGCTTGCCTAGGATAAGAAGCTCTGTCCACGTTGGATATTCAGGTGGCCCTGGTGGGAAATGTCAAGCCCTTGGCACCCTTCTCCAGCCTACTTCATTGCAAAGTGCATCAGGAGGTCTCCCCTGCTTATCCTGGTTCAGAAGCTCTGACTGGGCCCCGGGTCAGAGCTCCGGTTGGCCGCGAGTGGAAGCCCCTGGCCTGCCGTGCTGGAAGTGCCCCAGATGAGGTCCCACAGGCACTAAGAGGTTTCCCCTGCTTGTCCAGGTTCAGACGTTGTGACCAGGCCCCAGATCAGAGCTGTGGCTGGCCCTGGGTTGGAAGGTCTCTCTTTTCTGGCCCATCGTGTCGCAAAGTGCCCAAGATGGGGTCCCGCAGGCACCGGGAGGTCTTCCCTGCTTATCCATTTTCAGAAGCTCTGATCTGGCCGGGGTCAGAGCTCCAGCTGGCCTTGGTAGGGAAGCACCTGGCCCTGGGTTCCCGTCTCGAACTTGCTGTGTTGCAAAGTGCCCAGGACGGGGTCCCACAGCCCGGGGAGGTGTCCTTGAGGATAGCCATTTGCCTGATATCCAGGAGTCCCTGTCTTCTCCACAGGTGAGCAGAATCCTTTTTCATAAGACATGGTGCGATCAGATAACTGTCCTTTGAATCTGAACACCTGATCACTGTAAGCCCCGGGCATCTGGATGCACACCACCCTATAGCATGCACAGATGGCCGGGCAGTCCCAAAGAGGGCTCATTTGCCTCTTCAAGCCCAGCCAGATCTCTCAGAGGTCAGGAATGTTTTCTCCAATTGCCTTTTGTACAGGTAAGGGAGGGGGGCTTTCTCTGGATTAGCAGGGACAGTGTACTCAGGCCCTTGGGCTGCTGGTGAAATACCACTACTCTAAGGGTCAGATTTATCATGATTTCCAATAGCTATTACCAAATTGCAATTTGTTGCGAATGGCAATTAAGTAATTGCTATTGGAATGTATGAAACTCCAGGAGTTTCATATAGCGATTCTCAAGGTCTCGCAAATGGACCTATCTCATTATTATTCATGAGGTAGCTCGCAATTCGCAACCCATTGCGAGTGGCTACAATCACAGGGGTGGTGGCCTGCAGGGCTCAGCAAACCACCATGTCTGTGATTGCTTTTAAATAAAGCAATCTTTTTTTTTTTCAATGCACCCTGTTTTCTTTTCATTTTTTAAGAGCGGACCACTGCCTGCTCTTAAACAAAAAAAAAAAAAAGATTTTGCATGCATTCACAAAGGGGAAGGAGTCGCTTGGGGACTCCTTACCCTTTGCGAATAGGTTACCACCTACTTTCAATAGGCAGTGTTGCAAATGTTTTGTGACCGCATTTGGGTCACAAAACATTCATACATACCTCTGCTATTCGGTATTAGGAAGGGACGCCCTTGACACGCCCCTTCCTAATACCGAATCGGTATGTAGTCGCAATACTGAATCACATATTGGACTTGATACATACCAAAATGCATTTTGGCCATTTGCGATCTGCAAAAATGTTTCATACATCTGGCCCTTATTGTTTTTTCACTTATCTGAGCTAAGGGAGTACAGAACCCTCCTACCAAGCACAAGGGCAAAAGCTGGCGTGATCTTAATTTTCAGTATGAATACAGACTGAAAGTGGGGTCTCACGGTCCTTCTGACTTTTTGAGTTTCAAGCAGGAGGTGTCAGAAACATTACTACAGTGGTAGCTGGTTTGTAGAGGCCAAATATTCATAGCAATGTCACTTTCTGATCCTTCGATGTTGGCTCTTCCCATCATTGTAAAGCAGAACTGACCGTGGGTGCCTGTGCCCCGTGGTGTTCCTCTGTTACCAGACGGGCAGGAGTGATAGGGTGCGGGCTGTGGGACGCAACCTCCATCATGTGCAGTGTGGCTCTGGGGCCTCCTACTCCTGCCCTGCATCACTGGGCAAAAGGATGGGGGCATGATCCGTTGCAGGTCAGGAGAATGACCAGATGGCTGGAGTGGGCACCAGTGGAGTCGCCTTGAGAAAAGAAGTCAGTGGGTGGCTCTAGGAAGGAGCCTCCGTAGCACTGGCATTGTCGTTGGCTGCTGCCTAGACACTCTGGTCACTGGGTCAGCACAAGCCATCTAGTCGCAGGCTGCTTGACCACATTACCTATCAGCGGCTGGCTGACCAGGTGACCGGCCAGCGACTTGCGGACCACTTTACCGGCAGGCCAGTGGGCACAGCTAATTCTGACCTGTGCCTTCCCACAGGATCTGTATGCCTCTACTGTGTGGGGGGCTTAAAATTTGAGGAAAAAAGGCTTCCCTGGCAGTCCCAAGGGAGGAGTGGGTTGGAGAGAGCTAAACCCTCCATAGCTCATCAGTCACCAGGAAGATGAAAGGCCCCCGGGGCTCCTGTAGCCAATTAGACTGGGGTGACAATCTCTATCTAGGGCAAGGTGGCTGCACACTAGGAAGGACTCTTGTTCCCCTCCGGGGTGTGGAGCAGATATGGGACCCCTGCCATCCCTGCCCGAGAAGGCCCAGTCACCAGGTGCATCCCAGAGTGGGGTAAAGTCAGACCAGAGAGGAGTCTGGGGCTCCTGCAGCCTGAATAGCTTGTGTAATCTCCATTGAGAAGCCGGCAAAGCCATAGCTTTCACCTGGGAGGCCTGGTCCCTAAAGGCCAGGGGTCAAGGCACTGGGCAAAGCCACCTTCCCTACCCAGACCAGGGTGTAGTAGGGAACACTGAAGTGTCAGAGTGTCATTATTCCACCATAGAAAGATAGCTCTTTGAGTCCACATGGGATATAGATTATTTCAGACACTTTATGTGATATGTGATTTATTGTCAGAACAGTTCACAAGCTGCCTATTTGCATGTTATCCCAGCATGGGAGCAGATACTTGATGTTTCAGTTGGCACGCCTGGCTGTCAATTTGCAGATATATCAGTTTTATGTGGAATATATTCCTGGCAGAGTCAACCATCGTACTCTCTGGCTGTCCAGGTTGCTATTTGAGGTTCGTCAGATTACTGAGAATGACGACGAGGAATGTGAGATGGGTTTCTTGATAGAGGATGTACTCCTTTGCAACGGAGCGGAAAAGTAATGTCCACCACAACTAAGGCGCTTTGGGTGAAATTGATAAAGGAGGATAGAGTGATTCTGATTGATTCTTAAGGTGTAAACTGGGGGGGCGTGGCCAAGATGGCAATCGGAGCGGTAGTGTAAACCACAGCTCCGTCGCCCAGCCCGCACAATTATCCTGTCATTGAGCTCCTAGCCCCCCCTGGGGCAGGGTGGGGAGGCTGCTCGGGGGGCGCCAGAGGGCTGCACCATTAACCGCGACCGAGAGCGCTGCATTCCCGGTGGAAATTAAAAAACATCGCTGAGATCTGCGCTCACCTCGAGGACCTCGGGGACCGCCTAGCCCAGCTGATCGGGGCTACGCACTTGATGCACCGGAGCCGTCACCCGGACCCCGTCGCCATCAGTGAGGTAAGGGCTCGACGCCGCGACCCCGTCGTGTGCGCCTGAGCTGTCCGATAGTCCGCGGGAGGCTGCCTGGCGCGCACAGGGCCGGCCGAGTCCTCCCGCACACAGCCCTGCTTTATTGAACGTTGCGCCGGAGCGCGCCTGTTCGTACTGATCTCTTTTCTCCCGCGGGCACCCATCGGGCGCCCGCGCTCCGCCCTACGGCATTGTCTTATAACTGGGACCTTTGGAACCTAATACAGGTGCTGCTGACGACCCGTGAGGCGGTCCGGAAAAAGACATAATCGAACACTCGTAGGAACGGAAGCCGCCATTTTAGGTGCCTCAAACCTTGGTGGGACCGAGATCCTGTGGCTCAATAATACCGCTCTCATTAACAAAGAAAACTATACTGCATAAACGCCCCCCTTAAACGTGATGCACACCAGGTGCACTGACTGACCGCAATTGAGCAACAACATCACCCTAAGCCCCACTGCACCTCCCTAAGGCATTAGGAAAGCTAGAATTAGTGAAGCCAATGTAGTTGGTGCAGGAGTGTTGCGGCAGAGGCAGAATAAATCGCGCACGAATCTCTGGGGCACAAGTAGTGCAGATAAAAACATTAGGAGAGCCTCCTGGCGATACTCATCGAGTTGGAGCTTTATAATAAGCACAAACACTGCCCCTGCCTGACCTGAAAGCGCCAAATACACGCCTCCTCAGCAACGTGATATCCAGCTGACACCGCTAACTGCAGCCTCTTTAAGCAGATAGTCAACGCTTCTAGCTGCTCCTTCCCCAGTTAATTACCGGACCCAAGCTCCGTTCGGCCGGCTTGTCACACCATCTGATCTGGTGGCTTTCACCGCAGTGACTCCCAATGCAATACTAACTCACAGACATTGCTGCATCTCTCAAATGGTGAAGCCAAAGACCACCCGAGCACCTCTTACCAAAATGGACCACACTACAGCACCTCCTCCGGAAGCTCACCCCAATGCGCAATCAACATTACAGAAGCTGGAACTAACCTTACAATCACATACTTCACAATTTGAAAAAACCCTGCAAGCTATTCTAGACACTAAGACCACCTTGGAAGCCAAAATAGGCTCTGTAACAGAAGAACTCAATATCCTTCGCACTGACCAACACGCTCTAGCTGATAGAGTATCTGAACTTGAAAAAGACACGGCGTCCTTACCTGGCTCCATGAAAGACCTGCAACTACAGCTAACGCAACTGTCAACAGAAGTTGATTTCTTAAAGCGCAGAACAGAAGATGCAGAAGGCAGGTCCCGCCGCAACAACATACGCCTGGTAGGATTCCCTGAACGCGCAGAGGGCTTAAGTGCGGAACTGTTCATTGAGCAATGGCTCATAGACACACTCCTTAAAAATAAAATCCCGAAGTTCTTCTCAGTTGAAAAAGCACACAGAATTCCAGGCAGACCTCCAGCACCCGGCTCACAACCAGGCCCCCTGATAATAAGACTCCTTAACTACCGAGACAGAGATCTTATCCTTCAACTATTCCGCAAATCAGGCCCAGTGTGCTACGAAAATGCTACGATAACAGCTTATCCAGACTTTACAGCAGAAGTGCAAAAAAAATGTAACTCCTTCTACCGTGTTAAAATATGCCTTCGCAAACACGATATCAAATATGCACTGATGTTCCCAGCCAGACTTCGGATACAGGATGACTCTCGTTCCCTCTTCTTCACCACCCCGGAAGATGCCTGGACCTGGCTACATGCCAAAGGCTTAGCGGACCCGTTGGACGCAAGCACTCAAGACGACAATAGATCTCTCTCCACGCCGCACCGTAAACAACGCAAGAGACAGGGAGCCAGACCCTCACCTGAGCAGGCAAAATCCGAGAGCTCTCGGCTCCTTCAAACAACATCCAATTTTGTCAATGCTCCCTCCGCCGCCCTACCTTTGCAAACGGAAAGCGAACAGGAACAAGATCTAAACTCTGACTCAACGGAGTCCGCATGTGGTCCGCTTCTCACACCACGCACAGCGGACATCTGATGAATGAACGGACTGGCTCACTTACTGCCTAAAAGTTTCATCACAGCTTCTTCGTGGCTCCTATACGTAGTCCTGCAGTCAACGGGCGCCCCCCGCCCGACGCGCTTCGCCTTTTAAACTATGTGAAACCCGGGCAGGGTAAGACCGTACCTTTGTATCAACGCTAACTGGCACCCCCTAGCTCCATATGGACAATTACCTCACACTGGATTTTTCCGGTATTGTTTTCTATATGTTAATAGCTTATTCGTTGTATGTTGTTTTAGTGTGCACCTCTATATTAGGAGTATGGATCTATAGAAGGCGGGTCAAGCATAAAAGCAGCAGCAAACACACAAGAGACGCTAATTGTAGCAACAAAAACACAGCTCACAGCCTGTCTCTTGATTGTCGGCCAGCCACAGCGACTGAGTCCCATAATAATGTTAACATTGGGTCACCAGATAATCATAATCCCAATTATGTAACGCACATAAAAAACAACTATGGCCACTCACAAGCACCCAGGAACCCTAAAATATAAAACACTCACATGGAACGTTAAGGGTATGGCAAATCCTCGGAAATGCCAAAGGGTTCACACCTTTCTCACAAGACATCAAATAAACATAGCTCTGCTACAAGAGACACATTTCACCAAATCTATCCTGGACACTGCACGCTCAAAATGGAAGGGCCAATTATATGGCACTACTTCTTCGTCCTTTGCTCACGGAGTAGCCATCTGGATAGCACCCAGTGTCCCGTTCGTACCCTCCCGCACGCAATGTGATCCAAGCGGTAGGTATGTAATACTGGAAGGCGCCTTAGACGGGTCCCCATTAGTCTTGGTCGCACTATACTCCCCAAATACGAACCAGCGCGACTTCTTATCCACGCTAACTACTGGCAACCTTAGCGACCCCACATTGGAAAGCATATGGGGAGGCGACTTTAATAGTGTCCTGGACACTCAAATGGATCGCTCATTTCCCCCACTCATTGCAGCCCCTGCCAATCGTGCTTCAGAATCTTTGGCACAGTGGGCATCAAACAATGGCCTGAGTGATATATGGAGGGTGCATCATCCCACTCACCGCGAGTACTCTTACTTCTCCCCAGTCCATAAACTGCATACCAGGATAGATATATTCTTTGTATCCGCCACTGTTAATCACAAAATATGCTTATCTGAATATTTAGCACGCACGATCTCAGACCACAACCCATTATGCTTAACATTGGCATGGGGACACATACATACTTGAATACCAACATGGCGTTTGTAACCAGAAGCCCTCCTAGATCCTCCTTTTCAAAAAGATATCTCCAAAAGTTTAACCGATTATTTTCTATCAAATAAAAATACAACATCATCCCGTGCCATAGAATGGGACGCTCATAAAGTGGTAATAAGGGGTCACTGCCTTTCGGCCATGGTTGGGGTCAGAAAGGTACTCATTAAGGAACTACAAGACTTAGAAATAAAGCTCCGTAACGCAGAAAATGCAAATGATAATAGTGAACCTGCACTAGCAACACTGCACCTGCTTAGGACTTCTCATAAGGAGACAGACAATAGATTGAGCAAACACGATTACAGACACTATATGATCAGGCAACACGCTGAAGGCGACAGTTCTGGCAGACTATTAGCTTGGCTGATTCGGCAACCACCACAACCAGCACCCATTGGCGCAATACGCCTAAACCCTGACACGATCGTTAATACCCAAGCAGGCATAAACGATGCCTTCTCCACATACTATCGGACCCTCTATACGCCCCCTCCACAACCTCCAGAACAACATATTATCAACACACTAAGGGGGTCATTCTAAGTCTGGCGGGCGGCGGAGGCCGCCCGCCAGACTTCCCCCTCCGAAATACCGCTCCGCGGTCGAAAGACCGCGGAGGGTATTCTAGGTTTTTCCCTAGGCTGGCGGGCGGTCGCCAAAAGACCGCCCGCCAGCCCAGGGAAAAACTCCCTTCCCACGAGGATGCCGGCTCGTAATCGAGCCGGCGGAGTGGGAAGGTGCGACGGGTGCTGTTGCACCCGTCGCGTATTTCACTGTCTGCTATGCAGACAGTGAAATACTAGCGGGGCCCTCTTACGGGGGCCCCTGCAGTGCCCATGCCATTGGCATGGGCACTGCAGGAGCCCCCAGGGGCCCCGCGACACCCCCTACCGCCATCCTGTTCCTGGCGGGCGAACCGCCAGGAACAGGATGGCGGTAGGGGGTGTCAGAATCCCCCATGGCGGCGCAGCGAGCTGCGGCGCCATGGGGGATTCAAATGGGCAACGGAAAACCGGCGGGAGACCGCCTGTTTTCCATTTCTGACCACGGCCAAAGCGCCGCGGTCAGAATGCCCAAGGGAGCACCGCCGGCCTGTCGGCGGTGCTCCCACCCCCGTTGGCCCTGGCGGTGCAACACCGCCAGGGTCATAATGAGGGCCTAAGTCTGGTCCCACAAAGTCAACTTATCCTCGATAACACTGCCGCGCTAGACGGCCCCATCACTATTGAAGAGTTGCGTCTTGCATTATCACAAATGGCACGTAATAAAACGCCCGGCTCTGATGGCCTGCCGATAGAATATTACAATTCTCACGCTGCCTATTTATTACACCCACTCACAGAAGTATTCAACGAAGCACACAATAAATTACAACTGCCGGACTCAATGTGCGAAGCACTGATAGTCGTCCTCCCAAAAACGGGCCGCGACCCTCTAGATGTCAAATCATACAGACCGCTCTCCTTGCTGAACACAGACTGTAAATTATTAGGAAAAATACTCGCAAACCGTCTTCTCCCCTACTTACCGACTTTAATACACCATGATCAATCAGGCTTCATTCCTGGCAGAAACACCTTCCTGAATATTAGGAGACTCTTACGCATAATACACAGTAATACAAACTCGGAAGCAGTGGCCCTATCTCTAGATATAGAAAAAGCATTCGACACACTCAGCTGGAACTATCTTTTACACACACTCAAAGCATTCGGCTTTGGTGCCGGCTTCATTAACTGGATCAAAACGCTTTACTCCAGGCCCACTGCTCGGGTCAAAAATGGACGAGTTATCTCTGAAGCATTTCCCATAGGTAGAGGCACCAGACAAGGCTGCCCATTATCTCCATTACTGTTCGCTATTTCTATGGAGCCACTAGCGATTAAACTACGGAGTTATGCACACATATGGGGTATCCCGGAGGCTAACACCTACCACATCATATCTATGTACGCAGATGATGCCTTAATATATCTGCGTGATCATTCGGCTTATATGACTGAGACCCTGCAGTTACTGGACTCCTTCGCTATCGCCTCTGGTCTACACGTCAACTGGTCCAAATCAAGCGTATTCCCCATTTCTCCGTCCCCGGTAGCGCACCATATGTTACTGCCGCAATACAAACTACCCTGGTCACACATAACCTTTAAATACCTGGGAGTGCAGATTTATCACGGATCTAAAAGAAGGAAACATAGACAGGATCCTTGGCTCCGTTCGCGGCTCAATACCCTTCTGGAGCTCACTTCCCCTGTCTCCAATGGGCCGAGTGGCAATAGCCAAAATGCTCATCCTTCCAAGGTTTCTATATTACTTTACAGCTCTTCCGCTGTGCTTACCGCGTTCTTTTTTTAATAAGCTGCAATCAATGCTAACGGATTTACTCTGGGGTAAAGATAGACGCAGAGTGGCGCTGTCAATAACGCAACATCCGCAAGAGATGGGCAGATTAGGAATGCCTAACTTCGAAAGATATTATGCAGCCACCCAATTATCATGGCTGTCTACATGGCTATGCGACACCCTGTCGGCTGAAAGCAGGATGTTACAGACACATATAGCATCACAGAAGCTGTTACTCTCGATACTAACTAGTACCCCCCAAACGTCTCCCAGACTAATATTACTAGAGGCAGCCCGATTCTGCTGGCGAAGATATGTCCAAACCAAGTCCACATCTTTCCTCTACTCGCCTCTGTTGCCACTACTTCAATTGCCGGGCACCCAAATCCTGTCAATACACCATGATACACGTGAAATGAATATGCTCCAATTGGGTGGCTTATATTCTGGCTCAGCGATGCGTACTTTCGCTGAACTGGTGACAGCAGGCACTATGCAGAATAGGGCCTTCCTAACATTTAATGCCATAAAGCTATTGCTCAATAATATCTGGGGCGCAGGAGATTCGGAACCTCCCGAGTCCTCGCTGCTCACCACTATACTAACCATTGGCAGCTCAAAGAGCATTATTACCATACTATATAAAGCATTGCTCGAAGCAATATGTACAACACTGCCACACGCAAAGGCTCGGTGGGACACTGTCCTTCCTACCCCACTACCACAGAAGACCTGGGTTACTGCCCTCGCAACAATCAAATCAATATCTCGTAATCCTCGTCTGCGGTACACTCAATATAATTACCTTCACCAATCATATCTATCACCAGCCCGCATTCAAAAAATCTACCCCAATACAACACCAACATGCCCTAGATGCGCTACACCAGCAGCTGACTTCTACCATATGGTTTGGAGTTGCCATTCTATAAACTCGGCCTGGCAACGTGTGACGGAGGTCACAGCAGAGATCTCATCTCACACCCTAGCGCCCACTCCTGACTCCTGCTTACTCGGCATAAGGCATCGCACTAAAGCAGACAAACATACGCACAGATTCATTGACCTGGCATTCGTAGTGTATAAACGCTTGATAGCAATACATTGGAACGCTCCACATGCTCCCTCCCACGCGACATGGCTACGTGACTTACATAGCCGATCTCAAGCTGAAGCCCAGACACTTCACTTGCTCCAACACAGAGGCCTTATCCTAGATGGCCCGGAGGTCTGGGACACATTCGTGGTGGCAATAGAGGCCAGAGACGACATGTATCCCCCATGAACGGGTCTCAACTCACGTACATTACAGCCTGCGCTGACACTGTTAATACCTTAGCCGCACGGCACCAACTCTGATTGTCCTTAAATACACTCATTGCTAATATCCCTCTTCCTCCTCAAAAGACATTTCTTAGCTGTGCCCAACTACTCCCCAAACGCTCATACAAGCATGTAACATACAATCATAACATGTAAAATACTCCTGCCCCTGAACCTGTCAACACCACAGACACCCTCTACAGCCTTGAAGTGTTTTCTATATTAGTTACGGATAGCGTCAGTGATTGGCCAGACCCCTTAAGCTGCAATCGGTCATCACAATAGCTTGCATGCTAAATGTCGCCGCATTCTCCTTTTATCATGCCCTTAACTCCTTCGCATTATTAGGATTAGTTGTAAAAGTCTCCCCCCCCCAGCTATCCTTGTCTTCCCTTTCCAATTTCCCCTTCTCCTCCTTCCTTTTTACACCTCTCGGTGTGGCAATGCTGTGTAAAATTATACAAGTGTGCAAATGTATCGCAAAAGAATGTACAGCTGCTGTATTGTTGTGGGAAGTTTGTGTTCAATAAACAGATTTAAAAAAAAAAAAAGGTGTAAACTGAAGAATGCAAGCTTAATGCTGATTTGAGTGCATTTTTCAAAGTCAAGGATGATCTGGCTGAGTATGGAATGTTGATGTGTGCAGATAAAGTAGTTCTCTCTGTTGTGTTAAGGAAGAGGAGTTTTAATTTGGGACATGATGGGCAAGTCAGAATACCTGGCAATAAGAGGCACATCAAGGATATTTTATGGTGGGCGGGCACTGGTAAATGTATGGATATATAGGCAGGAGTGTCCTATGTGCGCGTGCAGTGATAAGTCAGGCAAGCCGTGTGTGACAGAATGTTCTATGGTGGAATGTCCCCCGGAACAGTACAAGACATGGTATTGATGTTCTGGGCCACTTTTCTGTGATTCCAGAGTAATAGGCTGATGCCCTGGTCCTAGTGGATTATTTCACAAAATGGCTATAGGTTAGAATGATGGAGAAGGTAGCATCTAGGGATATGATTATGTTCAGAGGATGTTTTTTTCCAGTAAGGGCTGCCAGAGTTGTTGATTTCAGATAATGGGTCCCACTTTGTGAGCAAGGAGTTTGAGGAGTGTTTGTCTAGGTATGGTATTGTACACAAGGGAACAACTATCATCCCAATCCAATGGTCAGGTTGAGGGAATCTGTATAGATGGGGGAGGAAAGTGTTTTTTCTTTGCGGACGCGGTTCAGAGATACTTGGCTAACTTACAGAAATACTCAAAGTTCTATAACTAAGGAATCATAATTTGAGTTGCTTGAGAGATAGGGAGCCATGGTCTAAGTGTGCCCCGTGGTCGCTTAAGAACCGTGATAAAGCTGGCAATAGTGTTGGTAGTCTTGATTTTGCAAGAGTCAAGGAGTGAGTGGAAAGATACCAAGAAAGGATGAAGATGTATGTGATTCATAATAGACGAAAACCATCAAGAAATGGTTTCAAAGATGGGATGCGAGTTCAAATTACATTTCCCAGAGTTCTGCTGGGGAAGGAGTGCCTAGGTGGTCTTGGTCTAGGAATAGTTTTGATGCTCAGTAAGGTGATAAGACTTGAGGTCGGCCAGATCTGGAGCCTGAGCAGGGTTTTGTATCTACTGAGCTGGGTGGGAACAATCTTTGTCCTGTTCTGGACACCACTGAGGATAATGTCTCTCTTGATGTCCCATCTGGTGTGTCTGGGAACGTTGACCTTCTTCCCAGGAGCCTGAATGTGTTCAGATGCCTGGTGCAGTTCTTCAAGATGGATCTGTCTCAGGGCATCAGGTTGTCAGATGCAGTGCTAGCCTAATACGCAAACCTGATGGATCACGGGAATTTGTCAGATTTGAATTGCAATATTTCAAATTAGTTTTTTTCTTCATTTTTGTCATTTGTGCATGTGTGTTTTTCCTTGTTGTCTTGTTTTACATTGAGGAGGAAGGTGTGTTCTGTGCTGATGTAATTGAGTAGATTTTTTATTGATCTAGAACAGGAATCGTTATGTTGTAATTCCTTGTTATTGTCAGTGGCACAAGCTGTGTTTGGTGGGTCTGCTCCAGTGTCTGATTCAGTCTGGGAATCACACACCGCTGCACTCACCACTGCACTAGGACATTCCGTGTAGCACACACCACTGCACTCACCACTGCACTAGGACATTCCATGCAACACACACTGTTGCACTCATCCCTGTACTAGGGCATTCCATGCAACACACACCAATGCACTCATCCCTGTACTAGGACATTCCATGCGGCACACACCGCTGCACTCATCCCTGTACTAGGACATTCCATGCAGCACACACCGCTGCACTCATCCCTGTACTAGGACATTCCATGCAGCACACACCGCTGCACTCATCCCTGTACTAGGACATTCCATGCAACACACACCACTGCACTCATCCCTGTACTAGGACATTCCATGCAGCCCATACCACTGCACTCATCCCTGTACTAGGGCATTCCATGCAGCCCGTGCCACTGCACTCATACCTACATCCATGTACTAGAGGACTCCATGCAGCACACACCACTGCACACATCCCTGTACTAGGACATTCCATGCAACACACACCGCTGCACTCATCCCTGTACTAGGACATTCCATGCAGCCCATACCACTGCACTCATCCCTGTACTAGGGCATTCCATACCACTGCACTCATCCCTGTACTAGGACATTCCGTGCAGCACACACCGCTGCACTAGGACATTCCATGCAACACACACCGCTGCACTCACCACTGCACTTCTCTCTGCACTAGGACATTCCATGCAACACACACCGCTGCACGCATCCCTGTACTATGACATTCCATGCAGCCCACGCCACTGCACTCATACCTACATCCATGTACTTGAGGACTCCATGCAGCACACACCACTGCACTCCTCTCTGCCCTAGGACATGCCATGCAGCACACACCACTACACTAGGACATTTCATGTAGCACACACCACTGCACTCCTCAATGCCCTAGGACATGCCATGCAGCACACACCACTGCACTAGGACATTTCATGCAGCACACACCGCTGCACTCAACTGTGTGTTCAGACATTCCATGCAGCACACACCACTGCACTCCTCTCTGCCCCAGGACATGCCATGCAGCCCACACCACTGCACTAGGACATTTCATGCAGCACACACCACTGCACTCATCCCTGTACTAGGACATTCCATGTAGCACACACTGCTGCACTTATCCCTGTACTATGACATTCCATGCAGCACACACCACTGCACTCATACCTACATCCATGTACTAGAGGACTCCATGCATAACACACCACTGCACTCATCCCTGTACTAGGCAATTCCATGCAGCACGCACTGCTGCACTCATCCCTGTACTATGACACTCCATGCAGCACACACCACTGCACTCATACCTACATCCACGTACTAGAGGACTCCATGCAGCACACAACACAGCACTCATCCCTGTACTAGGGCATTCCTTGCAGCACACACTGCTGCACTCATCCCTGTACTAGGACATTCCATGCAGCACACACTGCTGCACTCACCACTGCACTAGGACATTCCATGCAACACACACTGCTGCTCTCACCACTGTACTAGGACATTCCGTGCAGCACACACTGCTGCACTCATCCTTGCACTAGGACATTCCATGCAGCCCATGGCGCTGCACTCACCACTGTACTAGGACATTCCATGCAACACACACTGCTGCACTCACCACTGCACTAGGACATTCTGTGCAGCACACACCGCTGCACTCACCACTGCACTAGGACATTCTGTGCAGCACACACCGCTGCACTCACGACTGTACTAGGACATTCCATGCAACACACACTGCTGCACTCACCACTGCACTAGGACATTCCGTGCAGCACACACCACTGCACTAGGACATTCTGTGTGGCACACACCGCTGCGCTCACCACTGCACTAGGACATTCCATGCAACACACACCGCTGCTCTCACCACTGTACAAGGACATTCCGTGCAGCACACACCGCTGCACTCACCACTGCACTAGGACATTCTGTGCAGCACACACCGCTGCGCTCACCACTGCACTAGGACATTCCATGCAACACACACCGCTGCTCTGACCACTGTACTAGGACATTCCGTGCAGCACACACCGCTGCACTCATTCCTGTACTAGGACATCCCATGCAGCACATACCACTGCACTCATCCCTGACCTAGAACATTCCATGCAGCACACACTACTGCACTCATCCCTGCATCCCTGTACCAGGGCATTCCAGGCAGCACACACCACTGCACCCATCCCTGTACTAGTGCATTCCATGCAGCACACAGCACTGCACTCATTCCTGCACTGGGGCATTCCCTGCAGCGCACACCACTGCACTCATCCCTATACTAGAATATTCTGTGCAGCACATACCGCTGCACTCTTCCCTGTACTGGGGCATTCCATGCTGCATATAGCACTGCAGTCATCCCTCTACTAGGAAATTCCATGCAGCACACACTGCTTCACTCATTCCTGTACTAGGGCATTCCACGCAGTGCACACCGCTGCACTCATCCCTGTATGAAGCCATTCCATGCAGCCACACATCTATCCTCATCTCTGTACTGGGGCATGCCAAGTAGCACACACCACTGCACTCATCCCTGTACTAGTGCATTCCATGCAGCACACACCACTGCACTCATTCCTGTACAAGGGCATTCCATTCAGCACACACTGCTGCACTCATCCCTGTACTGGGGCATTCCATGCAGCACACACCGCTGCACTCATCCCTGTTCTGGGGCATGCCAAGCAGTACACACCACTGCACTCATCCCTGTACTAGGACATTCCACGCAGTGCACACCGCTGCACTCATCCCTGTACCAGGGCATTCCATGCAGCCACACATCTATCCTCATCCCTGTACTGGGGCATGCCAAGTAGCACACACCACTGCACTCATCCCTGTACCAGGGCAGTCCATGCAGCACACGCCACTGAACTAATTCCTGTACTGGGACATTCCATGCAGCACACACTGCTGCACTCATCCCTGTACTGGGGCATTCCAGGCAGCACACACCGCTGCACCCATCCCTGTACTAGGGCATTCCATGCAGCACACACCACTGCTCTCATCCCTGTACTAGGACATTCCATGCAACACACACCGCTGCACTCATCCCTGTACTAGGACATTCCATGCAGCACATACCGCTGCACTCATCCCTGTACTGGGACATTCCATGTAGCACACACTGCTGCACTCATCCCTGTACTGGGGCATTCCAGGCAGCACACACCGCTGCGCCCATCCCTGTACTGGGGCATTCCAGGCAGCACACACCACTGCGCCCATCCCTGTACTAGGGCATTCCATGCAGCACACACCACTGCACTCATCCCTCTACTAGGACATTCCATGCAACACACACCGCTGCACTCATCCCTGTACTAGGACATTCCATGCAACACATACCACTGCACTCATCCCTATACTAGGGCATTCCATGGAACTCACACCACTGCACTCATTCCCGTACTAGTGCATTCCATGCTGCACACACCACTGCACTCATCCCTTTACTAAGGCATTCCATTCAGCACACGCTGTCACACTCATCCCTGTACTAGGGCATTCCATGAATCCATGCGGAACATACCACTGCACTCATCCCTGTTTTAGGGCATTCCATGCAGCACACACTGCTGCACTCATCCCTGTCTTAGAGCATTCACTGCCACACACCAGGGCCCTCACCCTAACAAAGGGCACTCTGCAAATTTAACATTGTTGCTCTTATACCAGTTCGAGGGCATCCTGTAAAATTCAAACACAACTCAACAAGCAGGATCATCCACTGCACTCATTCCTGTCACAGGGCCTTCCTTTCATTAAATATCACTGCAATGAGCGCTACCCTAGAGGATTCCATGGACGTCACCTCCCTCGCCAGTAGTGGCACCATACACTGCACTCATTCCTCTCACAGGACATTCCATTAATTAAATATCACTGCGCTGAGCTCTGCCCCAGAGCATTCCATGGACGTCACCCCCCTCACCAGTAGTGGCACCATTGACTCACTCATTCCTGTCACAGGGCATTCCATCCAATTAAATATCACTGCGCTGAGCTCTGCCCCAGAGCATTCCATGGACGCCACCTCCCTCACCACCAGTGGCACCATACACTCACTCGTTCCTGTCACAGGGCGTTCCTTTCATTAAATATCACTGCACTGAGCGCTGCTCCAGAGCATTCCATGGACGTCACCTCCCTCACCAGTAGTGGCAGCATACACTCACTCGTTCCTGTCACAGGGCATTCCTTTCATTAAATATCACTGCGCTGAGCTCCGCCCTAGAACATTCCATGGACGTCAATTCCCTCACTACTAGTGGCACCATACACTCACTCATTCCTGTCACAGGGCATTCCTTTTATTAAATATCACTGCACTGAGCGCTACCCCAGAGCATTCCATGGACGTCACGTCCCTCACCAGTAGTGGCAGCATACACTCACTCGTTCCTCTCACAGGACATTCCTTTTATTAAATATCACTGCACTGAGCGCTACCCCAGAGCATTCCATGGACGTCACGTCCCTCACCAGTAGTGGCACCATACACTGCATCAGAGGACCTGCAGCCTTCACAGTGTTTCCATAGTTGGCCATCTCTTCTGAATTACAAAACAGATCACAAGAAATTGACTTTTACTTGAGACCTAAACACCTAAGAGAGACGCCTGGGTATCTGCAGTAGTCATTTGTTTGAGGCAGGAACAACACTGGTTGCAGTCCGTGACTAAAAGTACATTCCCAAACATAGCAATTGTTTGAAGACTTTGCCACAAACTAAGGAGAGGAGGTCTCCAACCGTGCTGAGGTGTGTGGCAAGAAGGAAGTGAGGCCAGCGAATAAGGTGGCATCCTAGAGGGCTCCATGATGTCACATCCGGGGAAGATTCAGGGCCATGGTTAGTCACAAAGCGCCAACTTTTAGAGCTGAGAAACTATCGCGTGACGAAGGAAACCGCTGAGGGTGTGCAAGGTTCGTCAAGATGTGCACCTATGTGCATGACACACACCCTGGACATGCACCAGTCCGGTTAATATGTGCAAGTATGTGCATGACACAACCCTGGCTGTGCATCAGTCTGGTTAATATGTGCACGACACACCATGAACGTGCACCAGTCCGTTTAATATGTGCACCTAGGTGCATGACACACACCATGGACGTGCACCCGTCCGTTTAATATGTGCACCTATGTGCATGACACACACCTTTGCCGTGCATCAGTCTGGTTAATATGTGCACCTATGTGCATGACACACACCCTGGCCGTGCACCAGTCCGGTTAATATGTGCACCTATGTGCATGACACACACCCTCGCTGTGCACCAGTCTGGTTAATATGTGCACCTATGTGCATGACACACACCCTGGGCATGCACCCGTCTGGTTAATATGTGCAAGTATGTGCATGACACAACCCTGGCTGTGCATCAGTCTGGTTAATATGTGCACGACACACCATGGACGTGCACCAGTCCATTTAATATGTGCACCTATGTGCATGACACACACCATGGACGTGCACCCGTCCGTTTAATATGTGCATCTATGTGCATGACAAACACCCACGCCATGCACCAGTCCGGTTAATATGTGCACCTATGTGTATGACACACACCCTTGCCGTGCATCAGTCTGGTGAATATGTGCACCTATGTGCATGACACACACCCTGGCCGTGCACCAGTCCGGTTAATATGTGCACCTACGAGCATGACACACACCCTCACTGTGCACCAGTCCGGTTAATATGTGCACCTATGTGTATGACACACACCCTGGCCGTGCACCAGTCTGGTTAATATGTGCACCTGTGTGCATGACACACACCCTCGCTGTGCACCAGTCCGGTTAATATGTGCACCTATGTGCATGACACACACCCTGGGCATGCATCAGTCTGGTTAATATGTGCACGACACACCATGGACGTGCACCAGTCCATTTAATATGTGCACCTATGTGCATGACACACACCATGGACGTGCACCCGTCCGTTTAATATGTGCATCTATGTGCATGACAAACACCCACGCCATGCACCAGTCCGGTTAATATGTGCACCTATGTGTATGACACACACCCTTGCCGTGCATCAGTCTGGTGAATATGTGCACCTATGTGCATGACACACACCCTGGCCGTGCACTAGTCCGGTTAATATGTGCACCTACGAGCATGACACACACCCTCGCTGTGCACCAGTCCGGTTAATATGTGCACCTATGTGCATGACACACACCCTGCCCGTGCACCAGTCCGGTTAATATGTGCACCTACGTGCATGGCACACACCCTCGCCGGGCACCAGTCCGGTTAATATGTGCACCTATGTGAATGACACACACCCTCGCCGTGCACCAGTCTGGTTAATATGTGCACCTGTGTGCATGACGCATAAAGCACACCCTGGCCATGCACCAGTTAGGTTAATATGTGCACCTATGTGCATGACACACACCCTGGCCGTGCACCAGTTCGGTTAATATATGCACCTATGTGCATGACACACACCCTGGCCGTGCACCAGTCCGGGTAATATGGAAACATTAGGGTAATTAACCTTATGCCAGTTGAAACAAATTGAACAAAAACATCTGGCTTACCCCAACCGCCCATGGACTTTCAATCTAAAAAAAAATTAAAGAGGCAGATGGTGTGGGTGACTGTCTCACACCTAATGTCAGGATGTGAGGTACCCACAACTTGTCTGTAGTCTCACAGCACTAGAGTGTACGTCTGGGACTCTACATTTATCTGACATGAGTCTACTCTGCACTCTATGACACTGCACCACACTGCATTACTGCACTCTCTGCCACTCTATTGCATGCCACTCTATGCCACTGCACTCTGCGCCAATGCACTCTAAACAACTGCATTGTACGTCACTGCCCTCTACTCTGCACCACTTTACTCTACGCCACTGCTCTCTGTGTCACTCTACATCACTGCACTGACACTCTACTCTGCAACACTGCACTCTCCGCCACTGTACTGTACACCAATCTACTCTGTACTACTGCATTCTATGCCAGTGCACTCCATGCCACTGCACTCTACGCCACTCTACTCTGCACCACTCCAACATACGCGACTGCACTCAACAGCACTATACTCTACTCTGCACTGCACCACTCTACACTACGCCACTGCACTCTGCTACACAAGTCTACTCTGCACTCTATGCCACTGCCCCACTCTACACTACTGCACTCTCTGACACTCTATTGTAGGCCTCTTTACTCCACTGCACTCTAAGCCACTCTACTCTGTCTCATGACACTGCACTCGAAACCACTGCACTCTACACCATTGCACTCTAAAGAACTGCACTGTACCTTGCACCACTGGACTCTATACCACTGCTCCTATGCTGCTCTACTCCACGTCACTATGCCACTAACATTTAGCTATGAACAGAAGCCACTCTGGTGTATAACATGGCTAAAACACATTGGCAAAGCCAATAACTCTTGTGTAGACTATACCTATTGGGTTTGCCAATGTTTGTTAGTACTATGAGGTACCAAGGCCTCTGAAATAACTGTGAATGTTTAAGTCCTTATTTTGAACATGCATTCGACGACTCATCAGGGATAGTAAGCGCTATATAAATACAATTACATCATATATAGGCGCTACAAAATGCGCAAATACATTTCGGTTAAATACAAAAAAGTGCTTCTCAAATACTGATTTGAACAACATACAGTTTATACCTAGTACTAACACTCTTTATAGCACTCCATTAAAACCACACACTCCCCAGCTCACCTTGACACACCATTGCAGTACCTCTGCCATCAGAAAGCTTCAAGTGACTCCTTTGGTTAAAGTGGATGCAGGTGTCCAAGCCCCTTTGCATTTGCAGATTTACCAAATGTCCACAACCGCATTTCTTTAGGGAAGGAGACACCTTGGCAAGAAGGTCTGTTTCCTATCTGTCCACCCCCCCTTCCTCAGAGCACAGGAGACCCCCTGCCTTCCACTCAAGCTGGGAAAACTCATCTGCGCGTAATCTCGCCCTGCCGTCCCTTGTCCTTTTGGTGAAAGGCTAAAATTACCCACAAATGCCTCCGTTACGCCTTCCATCACGGCCAACTGACGGCAGGGCGAAATTACGGGCAGTCTGTGAAATGTACGGAAGGATGGTCACCCTATACGTGAGGAGGAACCTTTAGGTGTCAGATAGTGAGGAAACAACAACGGGAGTGGGGGGGGCAGTAAACTCCGTCAAGTGCTGGTTGCAGAGTTTTTGCCAAACTGTGTTCCACGCGAACACTCACAGAACTCCGCAAGCGGAGCAGAGTTTGCCGCCCACCCTTAGTCTTCTCTTATTCGCTCTCAGCGAACCAGCGAAACTCATCACACACAAGTCAGGACTCACTCACCTTTGTTTGCCACAGTGTAGGTAGATTTTCCTGAAAAATAAAACATTTTGTGAGTCTTAAGGTCACAGCGGTCACGCGCCCAGTCTCTGTTGTAGGAAAGTACCATCTTGCCTGGCATGTTACCCCCATATTTCACTGTATATATATTATTTTAGTGTATGTGTCACTGGGACCCCGCCAGGCAGGGCCCCATTGCTCATAAGTGTGCCCTGTATGTGTTCCCTGTGTGATGCCTAACTGTCTCACTGAGCCTCTGCTAACCACAACCTCAGTGGTAATGCTCTCTCTTTGCTTTCCAAATTGCCACTAACAGGCTAGTGACCAATTTCACAAATTCACATTGGCATACTGGAACACCCTTATAATTCCCTAGTATATGGTACTGAGGTACCCAGGGTATTGGGGTTCCAGGAGATCCCTATGGGCTGCAGAATTTCTTTTGCCACCCATAGGAAGCTCTGACAATTCTTACACAGGCCTGCCACTGCAGCCTGAGTGAAATAACGTCCACGTTATTTCACAGCCATTTACCACTGCACTTAAGTAACTTATAAGTCACCTATATGTCTAACCTTTACCTGGTAAAGGTTGGGTGCTAAGTTACTTAGTGTGTGGGCACCCTGGCACTAGCCAAGGTGCCCCCACATTGTTCAGGGCAAATTCCCCGGACTTTGTGAGTGCGGGGACACCATTACACGCGTGCACTATACATAGGTCACTACCTATGTATAGCGTCACAATGGTAACTCCGAACATGGCCATGTAACATGTCTAATATAATGGAATTGTCAACCCAATGCCATTCTGGCATTGGGGAAACAATTCCATGATCCCCCGAGTCTCCAGCACAGACCCAGGTACTGCCAAACTACCTTTCCCGGGGTTTCACTGCAGCTGCTGCCAACCCCTCAGACAGGTTTCTGCCCTCCTGGGGTCCAGCCAGGCTTGGCCCAGGAAGACAGGACAAAGGACTTCCTCAGAGAGAGGGTGTTACACCCTCTCACTTTGGAAAAAGGTGTCGGGGCTGGGGAGGAGTAGCCTCCCCCAGCCTCTAGAAATGCTTTGATGGGCACAGATGGTGCCCATCTCTGCATAAGCCAGTCTACACTGGTTCAGGGATCCCCCAACCCTGCTCTGGCGCGAAACTGGACAAAGGAAATGGGAGTGACCACTCCCCTGACCTGCACCTCCCAGAGGAGGTGCCCAGAGCTCCTCCAGTGTGCTCCAGACCTCTGCCATCTTGGAAACAGAGGTGCTGCTGGCACACTGGACTGCTCTGAGTGGCCAGGGCCAGCAGGTGATGTCAGAGACTCCTTCTGATAGGCTCTTACCTGTGTTGATAGCCTATCCTC
Organism: Pleurodeles waltl; assembly: GCF_031143425.1. Lineage (NCBI taxonomy): Eukaryota > Metazoa > Chordata > Amphibia > Caudata > Salamandridae > Pleurodeles > Pleurodeles waltl. The sequence continues at coordinate 1,712,937,741 of NC_090445.1, read as the reverse complement.
CTTCCTAGGTAGCCAAACCTCCTTTTCTGGCTATTTAGGGTCTCTGCTTTGGGGAATTCTTTAGATAACGAATGCAAGAGCTCATCAGAGTTCCTCCACATCTCTCTCTTCACCTTCTTCCAAGGAATCGACCGCTGACTGCTCAGGACGCCTGCAAAACCGCAACAAAGTAGCAAAGACGACTACTGCAACCTTGTATCGCTGATCCTGCCGCCTTCTCGACTGTTTTCCTGGTGGTGCATACTGTGGGGGTAGTCTGCCTCCTCTCTGCACTAGAAGCTCTGAAGAAATCTCCTGTGGGACGACGGAATCCTCCCCCTGCAACCGCAGGCACCAAAAGAACTGCATCACCGGTCCTCTGGGTCCCCTCTCAGCACGACGAGCGTGGTCCCTGGAACTCAGCAACTCTGTCCAAGTGACTCCCAAAGTCCAGTGACTCTTCAGTCCAAGTTTGGTGGAGGTAAGTCCTTGCCTCCCCACGCTAGACTGCATTGCTGGGTACCACATGATTTGCAGCTGCTCCGGCTCCTGTGCACTCTTTCAGGATTTCCTTTGTGCAGAGCCAAGCCTGGGTCCCCGACACTCTAACCTGCAGTGCACAACCTCCTGAGTTGTCCTCCGGCATCGTAGGATCTCCTTTTGTGACTTCGGGTGAGCTCCGGTTCACTCTTCTTCATAGTGCCTGTTTTGGCACCCCCTCTGTATCCTCACGCAAGTGGCGACATCCTGGTCCCTCCTGGGCCAGAGAGCATCCAAAAACCCTAACCGCAACCCTTGCAGCTAGCAAGGCTTGTTTGCGGTCTTTCTGCGTGGGAACACCTCTGCAAGCTTCTTCACGACGTGGGACATCCATCCTCCAAAGGGGAAGTTTATAGCCCTCTTCGTTCTTACATAATCCACAGCTTCTACCATCCGGTGGCAGCTTCTTTGCATCCTCAGTTGGCATTTCCTGGACATCTGACCTATCTCGACTTTGTCGCGACTCTTGGACTTGGTCCCCTTGTTCCACAGGTACTCTCGTCCGGATATCCACTTTGGTTGCATTGCTGGTGTTGGTCTTCCTTGCAGATTTCCCCTATCACGACTTCTGTGCTCTCTGGGGAACATAGGTGTACTTTACACCTACTTTTCAGGGTCTTGGGATGGGCTATTTTTCTAACCCTCACTGTTTTCTTACAGTCCCAGCGACCCTCTACAAGCTCACATAGGTTTGGGGTCCATTCGTGGTTCGCATTCTACTTTTGGAGTATATGGTTTGTGTTGCCCCTATGCCTATGTGCTCCTATTGCAATCTATTGTAACTGTACATTGCTTGCATTACTTCCTTTTGCTATTACTGCATATTTTTGGTATTGTGTACATATATCTTGTGTATATTTGCTATCCTCATACTGAGGGTACTCACTGAGATACTTTTGGCATATTGTCATTAAAATAATGTACCTTTATTTTTAGTATATCTGTGTATTGTGTTTTCTTATGATATTGTGCATATGACACCAGTGGTATAGTAGCTTTGCATGTCTCCTAGTTCAGCCTAAGCTGCTCTGCTATAGCTACCTTCTACCAGCCTAAACTGCTAGAAACACCTCTTCTACACTAATAAGGGATAACTGGTCCTCGTACAGAGTGTAAGTACCCCTTGGTACCCACTACAAGCCACGCCAGCCTCCTACATTTATGTAATCACAAATGTTCATATTAGGAGGTTGGTGCAGATGGGGTTGAGGGAAGCACAGTCTCAGGGGCAAAGCTTTGTCAGTGAGATTGTGTGTGTGTGTGTGTGTGTGTGTTTGTGTGTGTAAATCTCACAATCTCTAAGTAAAAAGCATTGCCCACAGGGTGGATGTGTGAAGTTACCAAAGTCCTGGGTGGACTGTTCCCATGAGCAGAAGTGATTTGCATTAGGCAGGTCTCTGGGGCTGGTTTACAGTTTGGTGGATAGGTTCTCTGTTGCAACCAGCCAAATTCAAGACCTGCCCCCCAATTTTGAGTTGGGGAGGCCACAGGTTTTACGCCTACAGACTACATTTTATTCTGTCAGGGTAAAGCGTCCTTCAGCGGTCCGATGGAGTAGGTGCATCGGAAGTAGGCCTTCTGACCGTAGTTAGAGTGGACGGTTAGTGGCTTTTTTTTAACTCTTTGCCACGGCCAGGTATATCTTGGTTGTGAAAGAGAATACAAAAGGGAATTTACCCCACACCATAGAGGAAAACCGGTGTGAGCTGTTATTTCTTTTATTTATCAAGCAACTCTAGCTTTGGGAGTTTGCTTTTGAAAAAAAAAAACTTTAGAAAACTATGACAGCCAGCCACCATGGTCGATAGAGCATCCATAAAATTTTGCCCACACTGATAGGAACCACCAGGACAGCTGTGCCTGCCAATGTATAAAGATGGCTGGTGAGCTGGCAGACAATTGGGTGGGAGGAGGGAAGGCGGTAAAGTTTTCTGCCACCCCTTCTGCCTTTACTCCGTCTGCTAATTCCTACATAAGACCCTTTTCTAGCGTGGCACAGTGAAAAAGAATGGTTTGGGTTACTACCCGAGGGATTGCCAGTGGTTAGACTATTTGAAACATTTGTCTCATTACCTTTTGGGTGTCTGACTGTGAGTAGTGCCTGGAAACCTGGGAGTGTCGCAGCGCTCCAATCGTACTGCTGCCAATGTTTGTGAACTCTAAACAGTAGGAAGTTTGCATGAATTCAAGGAGTACTCCCATGGGTGCAGATTTGCTACCTTATCTGTAAACCCGCCTCTAGGGGGCATATTTACAGACAAGAGCTGCAAAGCACTGCGGCAAGCAAAACTGCTGGGTTGTGTCATCTGAAGAGAGCAAACCTGAGGCACATATTCAAAGAAATAGAGCACTTCTGCTTTCTCCAAGCGCTGCATTACATTGGAATAAATATGGCCATTATTCTTTTACCATTCTCTAAAGGGAAGCGGTCCATGGGGGACCCATTCCCGTTTGTGAAGTACTTACCACTTCCTTTGAATAAGCAGCAAAGTATAAGTGCCACATTATCAAAATGTAACACAGCACAGCCAGTCACACCTCAGCACACAGTACCTGTGTGGCACTCATGGCTCTCACACAGTACCTGTGTGGCTCTCATGGCTCTCACACAGTACCTGTGTGGCTCTCATGGCTCTCACACAGTACCTGTGTGGCTCTCATGGCTCTCACACAGTACCTGTGTGGCTCTCATGGCTCTCACACAGTACCTGTGTGGCTCTCATGGCTCTCATGGCTCTCACACAGTACCTGTGTGGCTCTCATGGCTCTCACACAGCACCTGTGTGGCTCTCATGGCTCTCACACAGTACCTGTGTGGCTCTCATGGCACGGGTCTCACACAGTACCTGTGTGGCTCTCATGGCACGGGTCTCACACAGTACCTGTGTGGCTCTCATGGCACGGGTCTCACACAGTACCTGTGTGGCTCTCATGGCTCTCACACAGTACCTGTGTGGCTCTCATGGCTCTCACACAGTACCTGTGTGGCTCTCATGGCACGGGTCTCACACAGTACCTGTGTGGCTCTCATGGCTCTCACACAGTACCTGTGTGGCTCTCATGGCTCTCACACAGTACCTGTGTGGCTCTCATGGCACGGGTCTCACACAGTACCTGTGTGGCTCTCATGGGCTCTCATGGCACTGCCCTCACACAGTACCTGTGTGGCTCTCATGGCACTGCTCTCACACAGTACCTCTGTGGCTCTCATGGCTCTCACACAGTACCTCTGTGGCTCTCATGGGCACTCATGGCACTGCCATCACACAGTACCTGTGTGGCTGTCATGACACTGCTCTCACACAGTACCTGTGTGGCTGTCATGGCACTGCTCTCACACAGTACCTGTGTGGGTCTCATGGCTCTCACACAGTACCAGGGTGACTCTCATTGCTCTCATACAGTACCTGTGTGGCTCTCATGGCACTGCCCTCACACAGCACCTCTGTGGCTCTCATGGCACTGCTTTCACACAGTACATGTGTGGCTCTCATGCCACTGCCCTCATACAGTACCTGTGTGGCTCTCATGCCACTGCCCTCACACACTACCTGAGTGGCTCTCATGGCTCTCCACAGTACCTGTGTGGCTCTCATGGCATTGCTCTCACACTGTGGCTCTCATGTCACTGCCCTCACACAGTGCCTGTGTGGCTCTCATGGCACTGCCCTCACACAGTACCTTTGTGGCTCTTGTGGCTCTCCACAGTACCTGTGTGGCTCTCATGGCATTGCTCTCACACTGTGGCTCTCATGTCACTGCCCTCACACAGTGCCTGTGTGACTCTCATGGCACTGCCCTCACAGGGTAACCGTGTGGCTCACATGGGCGCTCATGGCACTGCCCTCACACAGTACCTGTGTGACTCTCATGTGTAACTCTCATGGCCCTCACACAGTACCTGTGTGACTCTCATGGCACTGCTCTCACACAGTACCTGTGTGGCTCTCATGGCTCTCAAACAGTACCTGTGTGACTCTCATGGCACTGCCCTCACACAGTACCTGTGCAGCTCTCCTGGCACTGCCCTCACACAGTACCTGTGTGGCTCTCATGGAATTGCTCTCACACTGTGGCTCACATGGCACTGCCCTCACACAGTACCTGTGTGGCTCTCATGGCCATCACACAGTACCTGTGTGACTCTCATGGCTCTCACACAGTACCCATGTGACTCTAATGGCACTGCTCTCACACTGTGGCTCTCATGGCACTGCTCTCACACAGTACCTGTGTGACTCTCATGGCACTGCTCTCACACAGTACCTGTGTGACTCTAATGGCACTGCTCTCACACTGTGGCTCTCATGGTACTGCTCTCACACAGTACCTGTGTGACTCTCATGGCTCTCACTCAGTACCTGTGTGGCTCTCATGGCACTGCTCTCACACAGTATCTGTGTGGCTCTCATGGCACTGCTCTCACACAGTACCTCTGTGGCTCTCACGGCACTGCCCTCACACAGTATCTGTGTATCTGTCATGGCCCTCACACAGTACCCGTGTGACTCTCATGGCTCTCACAAAGTACCTATGTGACTCTCATGGCAAAGCTCTCACACAGTACCTGTGTGGCTCTCATGGCTCTCACACATTACCTGTGTGACTCTCATGGCCCTCACACAGTACTTGTATGACTCTCATGGCTCTCAGACAGAACCTATGTAACTCTCATGGCACTGCGCTCACACAGCACCTGTGTGGCTCTCATGGCACTGCCCTCACACAGTACCTGTGTGGCTCTCATGTGACTCTCATGGCACTGCCCTCATACAGTATCTGTGTATCTCTTATGGCCCTCACACAGTACCTGTGTGACTCTCATGGCTCTCACACAGAACCTATGTGACTCTCATGGCACTGCGCTCACACAGTACCTGTGTGGCTCTCATGGCACTGCTCTCACACAGCACCTGTGTGGCTCTCACACAGTACCTGTATGACTCTCATAGCCCTCTCACACAGTACCTGTGTGACTGTCATGGCACTGCCCTCACACAGTACCTGTGTGACTGTCATGGCACTGCCCTCACACAGTACCTGTGTGACTCTCATGCACTGCCCTCACACAGTACCTGTGTGACTCTCATGGCACTGCCCTCACTCAGTACCTGTGTGGCTCTCATGGCACTGCTGTCATTCAACAGCCCAAGTTATTTTGCCTACGTTGTACTTTTTCTGGGGACCCTGCTACGGTATGCTGTGTGCTTTACCGCCTTCCACAGTATCCTGGAGCTGATCCTACTGGAAGCTGGTCCAGGAAGGCACAGGGTGTTTCAGCTGAGCAGCCAATCAGAATGGCTGAAAAATGGGAGACAATTTTCATTGACCAAAGACTAGCCAAACTGATTGGTGCACACCAACTGTTACAATTCAGGACAGCTTTAATATTAGTTTATGCACTGGGGGTTGGAGACTGAGTAGTGAAATGGTGCAATGACCCTGCATCAGTCGTTAATCAGCAGGGAAATACCTGCTCCACCCACATCCATGTAAAGGAACCAGGTCTCCAAGCACAGATGTGTCCCCACCCCTGCTCCACCCACCTCCATGTAAAAGAACCAGGTCTCCAAGCACAAATGTGTCCCCACCCCTGCTCCACCCACCTCCATGTAAAGCAAGCAGATCTAGAAGCATGGATGTGTCACCACCCTGCTGCAAATGGCAGATAGTATTCACCTGCACCCCTGCACACTAATCATGAAGTATTACTACCTCCCACTAACAAAATCAAACTGATTCCACTTACCTGATGTGTTCTTCTTCGAGTAGACAACCCAAACGACAGCACCGAGCGTCCCAACACCCACGAGGGCTCCAATGACTCCTCCGATAACCACCCACACTGGAGGAGATTTCTCTTCTATGGGACAGAGACGGACAGGAGCAGAGTTACAGCAGAAATCACTTCAAAGATGAAATTTAAGATGCAGTAACACTAAGACCTGCCAGGCATGAAGATCTCTGTGAGTAAAGAGTCAGCAAGAGCTACAGCCTGGCCTGGGAACAGAGGTCTGATCCTACTACAGCCCTCCATACTGCACTCCTGTCACACCATAGTCCACAGTATACCCACAGCTTTGTAGCCCTCCAAGCGGCACTAGTCTCACACCATAGGCCTTGTAGCTCCTTGTTTTAGTATTTTAATCTCTTGCCTTTTCCTAGGTAGACAGAGTTTACGATGCGCATTGTATCAGCCATTGTACAACAAGTGATCTGTACCCTTGTCCAAGGTGGTCAAGTATGGTACATGATATGCTAACTTGCATTGCCATTCCAGGAGTCCAGGAGCCAGTCCCTATATACTAAACATATCAGTTCATCAGGCCTGTTCCACAAACTCTCTTCTGGTTATTATATAAACAACACATAGGCCTAAGGAGGACAGGGGGCATTCTGGTCATAACCGCCCTGGGACGCACACCACACCGTAAACAGCTTTGCTGATCCTGGGGCTGACTCTTCCACTTACTGAAAGGATTGCCCTTGACATCCTATCGAGGCAAGGGGTCGGGGTTACTCTCTTAGATCAGGGCAGTCATAAAGGTTACAACCACTGTTCTCTCAGATCTAGACATAGGCCCTCATTATGACTTTGGTGGTCTTTGTACAAGACTGCCAAAGCCGCGGGCACCATAAGACCACAGTGCTGGTGGTCTTCCGACCACCATATTGAGAGTACTGCTGGATTTCCTCCACATTTTGGGCCAAAATCCAGCAGTAGTCGTGCTAGCGGTCAGAGGCGCTGTGGCGGTTCCACCACCGGCCCCGCCTCACCAGTATGACTTCACCAGCAGTATTATGTGCAATAATACCACCTGGCGGTGTCCTGCTGGCGGGGCGCAGCTGGCAGTGGAAGCGTCCTTACCCGTTCCCTGCCGGTTGACCTCCTCCCCAGACCAGGTAAGTTGATCGTCCCAGAGGTGGGGGGAGGAAGGGTGGGGATGTTGTGTGTGCGTGTGTGGTGTCTGCGTGTGTAAATGAAAGTGTGTATGCATTGTTGTATGTGTGTCTGAATGTTGAAGTGAGTGCATGTAGGCATGTAAGTGTGTATGCGTGTGTGTATGTGAGTATTGTGGTGAATGCGTGTTTGTCTGCATGTGACTATGCGTGTTTGGATGGGTGTATGAGTGCTGAGGTGAATGTGAGTATGAATGCGTGTGAGTGAATGTGTGTATGAATGTTGAAATGAATGAGTGTATGCAAGTGTGGGTGAATGCGTGTGTGTAGGTGAATGAGTGTATGTATGGTGTGCATGGGTGTCTGTGTGCATGTATGCAGGGGGATGGGGCGCTGTACCAAGAGGGGGTGCTTTGTATGGAGGGAGTGTGGGGTATTGTGCTTCCTTGAGGGGGTGGGGGCACCGTACTAGAATGGGGGTGGGGGCAGGCGGAAGGGGGGGTTGTGTATGGGGGTGCATATTGTGTTTGCTTGTGAGGGGCGCTGTGCTTGAAGGGGGGATAGGGCGTGGAGGATGGGAGTGCTGTGTATGGAGGAAGGTCGGGGGAAGTATTGTGCTTGCTTGGGGAACAGGAGTCGTCTGCCAGTGACAGGGAAGAAATTCCCTGTCACCGCTAGCCTTTCCGCCATGGTTTTCTGCCATGAAAACCCTGGTGGAAAGGCATCTCCTAATACCGCCGGCGGTCTTAAGTGGACCGCCGGGCCAGAGATGATCATCTCCGGCCCGACGGATATGACCGCCATGGAGGTATGAATGAAGATGTGGCGGGTTGACAGCTGCAAACCGGCCACACTCATAATGTGGCAGTCTTCACCTCCAGCCTGTTTGCGGTGGTGCTGCCGCCCTAAACATGTAGTCTTATCATCATAATAAAAAAACTGCATGACACACAAAGCACTACCATCACACCACAGCCCCCTGTATACACAGTACTTTTTAACCTTCTCAGGGGACCTCAGTTACTGAAGCACAGAGTATACTTAGCAGTTCCCTGGAAGAGGTCACAAAGCACTATCACAACACAGCCTTCCTCAGAGCACTGCTATGATACCGGAGGCCACGACTCTGATGTGCCCAGCAGACTCTGTGCAACTTTTGAGCATCAGGACTCAGTCTCCCAGGCTGCACTGCGGCGTGAGTAACGATCCGGTACTCTGAGTTACCAACACACCCAAGCAAGCTTCTCCGGCTTTTGTGCCCTTGTCCTGAAAGAAGTGAGTAAACTGAGGGCCTCATTTACAAGGAGCTTGCGCTGCCGTTGCATTATTTTCTTTGATGCAGCATTGGCGCAATCATTGCTCTGCACTGCCCCATACATACAAACTGACACATGCGTCACATTATACCTGCACCAGCTGTAATGTATGCAGGGTAGGCGTTTGCACGTAAATGTACAACTTTTCACTGCATCAAAATCCTTACGCCTGCTCAGACCAGGTGTAAGGATTGATGCAGGGCTTTTTTACTTAGGACTTTTCTTTGTGTTCTGACGCATTGCTGAAGTTGCATCAGTTTTATGACACAACTCCTGCAATGTGTCACCATAGCGCCAACAGATGCGTCAGAAATTCTGTGAAAACTTGCACCACGGAACACTGTATTGTAAATATAACACATCCATGGCATTGTTAGGGCATTTGCGGAAGGCGCAAGAAATTTGATACACCGATCTGTCAGTTCTTGTAAATGGGACCCAGACTCTCGGAGTGTGTTTCAGTCTGATGCTCGGGGACAACTCCACGAGCAGGACACCACAGGCATGTTCCTCTTTTTGCCAGCCAATGGTACATCACCTACAGTCCAACTTTGGTGCATCTTCTGCCGGCCATGTCCAAGGTTAGCAGGACTGTCCTTCTTCGGTCAGTCGAGATCTGAGCTCTGGGTGTCATGTTGATACCCATAAAGTCCCATTGGGGGAGGTGACAGTCACTAGCCAAAAGGCTGCTAGGTCCCTTACCGTCTGATGAAAGCTTCCTGTGAAGTGTGGCATCTAGCAATCCCAGAGTGCTCTAGTAAGCCCCCTCCCAAGATGGCAGAACCCTAGAATGTGGCTACCCGAGGGTTACAAACCCACAGAAAAACTATTTTGATATGCCTTTTACTACTCTGTGCTTGAAGCCCTCCTGTCTGCCTAAACAAAGAAGCAGCCCCTCTTCACGTGTGCCTGCCCTTCGAAGACGGCTTCCCCGTAGGAGGCTGGACTGGCTTGTAGTGAGTACCAAGGGGTACTTGCACCTTGCACCAGGCCCAGTTATCCCTTATTAGTGTATAGGGTGTCTAGCAGCTTAGGCTGATAGATAATGGTAGCTTAGCAGAGCAGCTTAGGCTGAACTAGGAGACGTGTGAAGCTACTACAGTACCACCTAGTGTCATATGCACAATATCATAAGAAAACACAATACACAGTTATACTAAAAATAAAGGTACTTTATTTTTATGACAATATGCCAAAGTATCTTAGAGTGTACCCTCAGTGAGAGGATAGGAAATATACACAAGATATATATACACAATAGCAAAAATATGCAGTATAGTCTTAGAAAACAGTGCAAACAATGTATAGTTACAATAGGATGCAATGGGGAAACATAGGGATAGGGGCAACACAAACCATATACTCCAAAAGTGGAATGCGAACCACGAATGGACCCCAAACTTATGTGACCTTGTAGAGGGTCGCTGGGACTATTAGAAAATAGTGAGAGTTAGAAAAATAACCCTCCCCAAGACCCTGAAAAGTGAGTGCAAAGTGCACTAAAGTTCCCCTAAGGACAAAGAAGTCGTGTTAGAGGAATAATGCAGGAAAGACACAAACCAGCAATGCAACAACTGTGGATTTCCAATCTAGGGTACCTGTGGAACAAGGGGACCAAGTCCAAAAGTCACAAGCAAGTCGGAGATGGGCAGATGCCCAGGAAATGCCAGCTGCGGGTGCAAAGAAGCTTCTACTGGACAGAAGAAGCTGAGGTTTCTGCAGAAACAAAAAGGGCTAGAGACTTCCTCTTTGGTGGACGGATCCCTCTCGCCGTGGAGAGTCGTGCAGAAGTGTTTTCCCGCCAAAAGAACGCCAACAAGCCTTGCTAGCTGCAAATCGTGCGGTTAGCGTTTTTGGATGCTGCTGAGGCCCAGGAGGAACCAGGAGGTCGCAAATTGGACCAGCAGAGAGAAGGGACGTCGAGCAAGACAAGGAGCCCTCTTTGAAGCAGGTAGCACCCGGAGAAGTGCCAGAAACAGGCACTACAAGGATGTGTGAAACGGTGCTCGCCAAAGTTGCACAAAGGAGTCCCACGTCGCCGGAGACCAACTTAGAAAGTCGTGCAATGCAGGTTAGAGTGCCGTGGACCCAGGCTTGGCTGTGCACAAAGGATTTCCGCCGGAAGTGCACAGGGGCCGGAGTAGCTGCAAAAGTCGCGGTTCCCAGCAATGCAGCCCAGCGAGGTGAGGCAAGGACTTACCTCCACCAAACTTGGACTGAAGAGTCACTGGACTGTGGGGGTCACTTGGACAGAGTCGCTGGATTCGAGGGACCTCGCTCATCGTGCTGAGAGGAGACCCAAGGGACCGGTAATGCAGCTTTTTGGTGCCTGCGGTTGCAGGGGGAAGATTCCGTCGACCCACGGGAGATTTCTTCGGAGCTTCTGGTGCAGAGAGGAGGCAGACTACCCCCACAGCATGCACAAGCAGGAAAACAGTCGAGAAGGCGGCAGGATCAGCGTTACAGAGTTGCAGTAGTCGTCTTTGCTACTATGTTGCAGGTTTGCAGGCTTCCAGCGCGGTCAGCAGTCGATTCCTTATCAGAAGGTGAAGAGAGGGATGCAGAGGAACTCGGCTGAGCTCATGCATTCGTTATCTAAAGTTTCCCCAGAGACAGAGACCCTAAATAGCCAGAAAAGAGGGTTTGGCTACCTAGGAGAGAGGATAGGCTAGCAACACCTGAAGGAGCCTATCACAAGGAGTCTCTGACGTCACCTGGTGGCACTGGCCACTCAGAGCAGTCCAGTGTGCCAGCAGCACCTCTGTTTCCAAGATGGCAGAGGTCTGGAGCACACTGGAGGAGCTCTGGACACCTCCCAGGGGAGGTGCAGGTCAGGGGAGTGGTCACTCCCCTTTCCTTTGTCCAGTTTCGCGCCAGAGCAGGGGCTAAGGGGTCCCTGAACCGGTGTAGACTGGCTTATGCAGAATTGGGCACATCTGTGCCCAACAAAGCATTTCCAGAGGCTGGGGGAGGCTACTCCTCCCCTGCCTTCACACCATTTTCCAAAGGGAGAGGGTGTCACACCCTCTCTCAGAGGAAGTTCTTTGTTCTGCCATCCTGGGCCAGGCCTGGCTGGACTCCAGGAGGGCAGATGCCTGTCTGAGGGGTTGGCAGCAGCAGCAGCTGCAGTGAAACCCCAGGAAGGGCAGTTTGGCAGTACCAGGGTCTGTGCTACAGACCACTGGGATCATGGAATTGTACCAACAATGCCAGGATGGCATAGAGGGGGCAATTCCATGATCTTAGACATATTACATGGTCATATTCGGAGTTACCATTGTGAAGCTACATATAGGTAGTGACCTATATGTAGTGCACGCGTGTAATGGTGTCCCCGCACTCACAAAGTTCAGGGAATTGGCTCTGAACAATGTGGGGGCCCCTTGGCTAGTGCCAGGGTGCCCTCACACTAAGTAACTTTGCACCTAACCTTTACCAGGTAAAGGTTAGACATATAGGTGACTTATAAGTTACTTAAGTGCAGTGTAAAATGGCTGTGAAATAACGTGGACGTTATTTCACTCAGGCTGCAGTGGCAGGCCTGTGTAAGAATTGTCAGAGCTCCCTATGGGTGGCAAAAGAAATGCTGCAGCCCATAGGGATCTCCTGGAACCCCAATACCCTGGGTACCTCAGTACCATATACTAGGGAATTATAAGGGTGTTCCAGTAAGCCAATGTAAATTGGTAAAATTGGTCACTAGCCTGTTAGTGACAATTTGAAATAAATGAGAGAGCATAACCACTGAGGTTCTGGTTAGCAGAGCCTCAGTGAGACAGTTAGGCACCACACAGGGAACACATACATATAGGCCAAAAACGTATGAGCACTGGGGTCCTGACTAGCAGGGTCCCAGTGACACATAACAAACATACTGAAAACATAGGGTTTTCATTATGAGCACTGGGCCCTGGCTGGCAGGATCCCAGTGAGACAGTGAAAACACCCTGACATACACTCACAAACAGGCCAAAAGTGGGGGTAAGAAGGCTAGAAAGAGGCTACTTTCTCACAGGCATGCATGGTAAAGGATAGAATGCACTGGAGTGGTGTAAACTGGAGTTTTGTACATTGGAGTGTGGTATAGTGGCATAGCATACAGTGGAGTGGCATAGAGTGACATGGAATGGAGTGGAATAGCAGTGGAGTGGCATACAGTGGAATAGCATACAGTGGAATAGCGTAGAGTGTAGTGGCGTGGTATAGAGTACAATAGCGTGGAGTGGTGTTGGGTAGAGCAGAATTCCGTACAGTGGAGTGGCATAGAGTGGAGCGGAATAGCGCAGACTGGAATAGCATAGAATGATGTGGCATATAGTAGAGTGGAGTGGGGTAGAGTGGAATGGCAGAGTGGAACAGAGTAGAGTGGAGTGACACAGTCGAGTGGCTCAGAGTGAAGTAGCATAGGGTGGAACAGTCTACAGTGGAGTGGCATAGCATGGAGTGGCATACATTGGAACAATGTAGAGTGGAGTGGTGTACAGTAGAGGGGCGTAGAGTGGAATGGCCTTGAGAGGAATGGCCTTGAGTGGAATGGCCTAGAGTGGAATGGCAGAGTAGAATAGCATACTGCAGTGGCGTAGAGTGGAATACCATAGAGTGGAATGGCGTAGAGTGGAGTGGAATATGGATGTACGTGAAATTTGGCAGGAATGTAGACTATGGTGTGCAGGATAATGCAAGACAGCGATTTGTGTTGCCTCACGTTTCTCTGGATTTACCAAGCTACAGGGCCAAGCATGGTGACCTTGTTTTGCTTTGTAAATGTAACTTAAGTATTGTGCTGCTCATAAGCCCATGCATGTAACTTTGCGGTTAACAGAGGTGCATGGCGATGACAAAGCAGTATATAATTGGCCATTGGCTGTCTTTACAAAATTAAATATTATTTTTACTGTACTTTGCCTGTGTTCTGTGTCAAGGCCTTAGATATAGGTAAGTAGTAGTTTTTTCACTATACTCTACCTATCAACACTGTATTCAAGTGGGAATATGTAGGGAAATGTATTTATACTTTTTAAAAAGGTTTACTGAGTACCATGCTAGAACCTAGCTAGTACTGGGTTTGTTAAAAATGTTTTTTTTTTTGCTTTTTTCAAATATCGCTGTAATGCATAGGTACTACCACAGTTCTCTGTAGACTTATTTGTCATAAATATGTAAAAAAAAAAAAAAATACACTGCAGTACACTATGGCCCTCATTACAACCCTGGCAGACGGTGTTAACTTGGCGTTAGCATCGCCGACAGGCTGGCGGTAATTACCACCAAATTATGACATTGGCGTTTTGGCACATGCCAAACGGCCAATGTACCACACCGTCTGCCACGGCGGTTACGATCGCCAGGCTGGAGACAACAGTCTCCAGCCCGGCGTCCGTCTCTAGATCGCCTGCGGGATAGTGACCCCACATACCGCCATGGTTTTTGTGGTTTTTGTACCGCCACGAAAACCATGGTGGTAGGCACTATCAGTGCCAGGGAATTCCTTCCCTGGCACTGATAGGGGTCTCCCCTGCCCCCCTCCCCAGAGTCCTCCCCCAACAGCCACGACCCCCCGACCGCCCCCAAAGGTGGTAGGGTCCCCTCTCCTCCCCCACCCCCCTGACCTCCATGGGCCCCCCCAGACATACCCCCCACTCACGCACACACACCACTCACACACATACACGCGCACACACATGCACACATACATACACAATACATTCCCCCGACACACATCACACCTCCGCATACATACACGCACTCACACCCCCCCTCCACACACTCACAGTCACACCCCCATTAACGCACACACCACACAACACCCCTCCACCCCACTCCCCTGTTGGACGATCACCTTACCTGCCTCAGTGGTCATCCAGGAGGGAATGGGTCCCACGGGGCCTGTTCCGCCACCAGCACCCTGTCACCAGAACACCACCACGCCGAATACTGAAACCTAATTCGGTGGGCAGTGTTCTGATGACGTGGCAGTGACGGACGAGGAACCTCCACTGCACCGCCGACCGCCAGTATGGCTGCTGACGGCTCTCCGCCCAAAATATGGCAGAGGGTCGCCAGCAGTCATGATATGGTTGGCGGAAGACCGCCAAAACTGGTGGTCTTCGGTGTGGCGGGACCTTGAGTCAATAATGAGGGCCTATATTTGTTAAATATAGTGTAGTACAGTGTATTTTTTTTAATTGTTTTACAAATTTCCTTTAACAAACATTTTTAAGTACTGCAGTACTTTCTAGGTAGTACTGCAAAACTCTATTTAAAAAAATATATATAGAAACTTATAAATAAGTTCCTCTACTTATTGCCACTTTACTCATGTGGTAGCAGGTAGGGAAAATCTAAAACCTCTTAATTATCTATATCTAAGTCCCTAACCTAGAATTTAGCCATAGTGTACTTAAAACAACATGGCTGCCTTTAACTTTTGTAGAGGCAGTCTTTAGCCAATTCCATAACGCCTTGTCATCTTCACATACCGCAGTACTTTTGTGAAGTGTTCTGAAATTACCTCAATAACAGAAATCACCAAGTTAAAATACTTCTAACTTTATAAAATACATATCCAACTTACCTATATTACCAAAAAGGATCATCTGCACACCATAATCTATAATCCTGCCAAATTTTTTTTAAATCTGACTGGGCCTTTGCCCGCTATACACAAGTAGAAAGTATATGGACCCAAAATGTGTTTTGGGAAGAACACCTTTTTTCTTTGCACCCCCGTGATGAATTCTCACTAAATTGTGCATTGTCCGGCAATGGCGAAAAAGTAATAGGTCTGCAAAGTTTCGTACAGATTTGTCAAAGTTATTAACAGGCAAAAATCAGAGGAATTCCTATGTTTGTGAAACCTAGCTATAACTTTAGAGGGGCTAGCACCACTTTGTAAAAAAGTTTCTTGTATTTGTTTTTGTTGCAGTGAGTCTCTGGTGGGGTGACCTGCATGGACCCCACTAGGTTTTCTTTCCAAGAATGCCTTTAAATCTCAATTCTTGGCAAAAATCACGCATTTCTTTCATACTTCTTTGAGGGAAACTTCTGGAATCTGCAGGGATCCACGAAATTTCTACCACCCAGTATTCCATCAAATCTACTCATCAAAATGGTACTCCACTTGTGTGGCTGGGTCTGGCGTCTGTGACAGAAACAGATCAAAACAGGGACCATGGGAAATCAATATGTACGCCACCGTCACAATCCCCGCTACAGACCATAGTGCACTTACCATACATCACGGTCACAGTGTCCGGCAGGCTGCTGTGATACACCTCATATCTGTAGGTTTTCTCATCATCTCCTTCCTGAACTTCCACTGTTGTCCTGACCTGGTAGGTTCCGTCATGGTGTGGTAGGATGTCCCTCGACTCCCAGGGAATCTCTACACCATTCCTGACCCATTTCACCTCAATTTCTCTGGGATAAAATCCATACGCGTAGCCGGTGAGAAAGGTGCGATCACCATTCTTTCTTCGTGTAACCATTGTTTCTGGGGCAACTGCAAGGAAACGCAATAACTGTAATTACGCAACAATCACAATATTGGGATTTACCCAGTACATTGGAATTACTTACCTGTAACACTTTTCTCCAGCACATGCTCTGAATACCCCCGTCACATCACTTCCAGGACCCCATGTGCACCTGCACAGCGGAGAAACCTGGGTAGAGGGGCTGCTAGAAGAGGCCTTACCACAGCCATCTCGGATCACAGACCCAACTACATTGGTAGCTGTATCCTACAAATATCTGTGGGTGCTTTCCAGGTGCTCAAGGAAAGGATCAAAGAAGGTGACAGATGTTGGGGCTCACCCGTGCTAGAGATTTTTATTAGAAAATTGGATTCATTTAATTGCTAACATGTATGAATAAAAAAAACATGCCTAACCAAAGCTGCATTTAAACGTGCACTTTCCTTTTTTAAACCTTGCATGATTCGCGATTGCCTGCCTCGCTTGATTTGCAAACGATGACATATTCCAACATACTTTAACTCATTAGAAATGTTTCCATCGTAACCTCTGCAAGGCCTATGTATGACACTAACTTCCTCCGATAACATAGAAAGCTATACTATTTTATTCTTTCTATCTGGTTTACCAGCATTAGAATTTCAAACTTTGCTAAACAAATCTGAAATTTGCTTCTTTATGAATAAGGTTACGATGTGGAGATGTTTGAGAATGGAAGGGACGGAGTGAAAATAAACATAAAACGTATACAAATGTCGTGTTTTTCAGAGAGCAAAGCGCATAAGAAAAAGTACCCATGTAACCAGAATAATGACTGAAACAATGCAAGTAGCATGTTTAGACTGCTCTTTGTTTAACCTCCTATCTCAACCAAAGTTTTTCCGTTCTAACAAAACTCACGACTCCTGATTGGCTGTTTAATATCTTGAATGCCACAAATTTGCTAAAATGCATTATTCATGTTTTATGTATAAAAAGTGTCCCAGGGAAAGAAAATGGGTTGAGCTTAAAGAGAGAGAGAGACTGCTTTTGGACAGTACTCAAGTTATTGTTATTTGCTCTCAGATCTAGACGCTCTGGGTTCTTGACACAGACAGATTACTCTTCGCCAAGACTATTCTCTATCATACTCGGTTACAGTATTCTTTATCACTAGACTGCTCTCTTGAAAGCTTGTTCACGTTTGAAAATATCAACTAAATGTTTTACTGATTTAAAATACTAGAAAAGGGATAGATTGTATGACACACTTTAACCATTGTTCTATAAAGTTGAATTGATTAATAAAGAAAAGACCAAAAACTTATGATAAAATAAATTCTTTAAAACTTTAATCCACTCTAACTTGAATAAAAAAGATTGCAATGTATTTTCATTGACAATTGCACCTATACCCATTCCCAAGATCCTCCTCATGGGCCCTAAGTGGTGAGAAGTATTTTATAATTTTAGGACTCTCCGCTCTCTCAAAAAGTCAGTAGCAGAGCTATGCTTGGATGGTTAGGGAAACAAGCTGCAATAATTAAAAAGTGCCCAAAATAACTCAGCATTGTGAGTGGCGAATATTTTTTTATTGAAAATCGGAAGCGGTAAAACCTAGTTCTGGTTTTTGAATTGTGCTGTTGGTTTTATTTAAAAAAAAACGACAATGACTGATGTCTTTTTATGTTGCTTAGTTATCAGATTTGTCTTTGTTTCGTTTAGAGAAGACAATTGTAAAGGAGAGTGAACCGCTGCAAGGACTGAGTTGTTGAGTCACACTGTACTGCGCTGGTATTGGTAGGTTGGTGTGGAGCTATGCTTTGATTGGCTGAATCTCAGCAAGAGTTGCAAAGTAATTAGTTGACTGAATTACTTTGCTGTACTGTGATTTGATAAAAGGGGTTTTGTTTTCTGATATATACGGAACAATTTCAAAACATTTGAAACACTAATTTTAATTATTGAAATGTTCAAATAAATTTGAAATTATGAAGTTTTTCAAACCTTTATGAAGTCTAATGAGAGGTGATGTAATGATACCAGTTAGAGAGGGTGAGGAAGTACCTTCTGAGGATACGCCAGAATATCAAATGATGATTAAGTAAGGGTTAAATAGATATGCTTAGCTACGGAAATGGTGCAAGATCACTGAAAAAGAGGGGTCATTGAGTTTTCATAGACGGGGAACATTTAATTTAGGGATTATTTGCAGATTACGAGAAAAATTACATGAAATAAAGCCATTTCCTAGACCTACACAATTTGAAGTGCATGGGAGAAATAGCATGAAACAATGATAGAGAAAGATTTAAAAAACAAACTAACGGAGCAATGAGAAATTGTGCAGATGCAGTTTGGAATGAACGAGCACAGGTATGGAGGAAGGTACTAGATTATATCCTGTACTCACAAAAGAGAGCATAAAATCTAAAGATTCTGAGAAGCCTGTAAAGAAAAAGATTAAAGAGGATATAGAAGTGAAAACTGAAATAAAATTTGATTCAGATTCTTATTCTGATGATGAATTAGAAGAATTATCGGCTACACGTCCACCACTATATATGGGTCCTATGCCATATGCTAGAGCTCTATTAGTAAATAGACCTTGAGAACCTCATGGGTGAGCAGCACACTTTACAAAAACTGATTGATTGATTAAATAATGTGACCACAGCTACAGCTCTAACAGATCCAGGTGTTTCACAACTTACTAGCCCAATCTAAGTAGTACAACCTGCAAATACATAAACTGTATTGACACAGCCAATTGTACCACACCCAGTAATAACTCTACCAATTGTTGCCCAACCCGTGATTACACGGCCTGTAGCTCAGCAAGCACTTGCAAATGCTCCAGCACCAATGAGTACAGCACAAACGGTAATTCAAATTGATGGTCCTGTACCTGTGATTGCAACTCCAGCACAGATTACTGAATTGATTACACTGCAAACATGTTGTGAGGGCCCTTCCGGGCCTGATTTGGGCACCCCATCCTAGCTTATTTTCACAGTTTGTGCAGTTTACATTCATACATGTTTTATTAATATTTTTTAGAAAACATGCTTTTAACAAATTGTTTTATATATTTTATCAGCTGCCTCTTTCTAAGTATAGAGAGTCCATGCTGCACATTGTATCAGCTGTTGCACAACACAAAATCTGTACCCTTGTCCAAGGCTGCCATGTATGGTACATGATATGCTTACTTGTATTGCCAGCCCAGGAGCCAGAACTATCCTTGAGAAACTACATTATTTTATGTCAGGATTATTCTCCAAACTCTGCATGGGTTATTATATAACTGGGTGGAGGGCATTCAGGTCATGACCATCCTGGGACTCATACCACACAACAGACAGTTTTGCTGATTATGGCGCTGACACTTAAGCTTCCCGAGAGGAATGTCATCCAGACAACTGGCAGATTCCTTCTATTTTTTTCAGGTATGGGGCTGGGACCACTCCCTTGGATCAGGACAGGCGGAAGGGTTACCCCTACTATGCTCTCAGATCTAGACATAGGGTTCGGTAGGAATCTCTAATCACACAGAATCACACAACATGGTGGGGTTGTTCATCTTCTTCACTTTCTATGTAATGTTGATTAAGGTGTTCTGTTTTATCTGCCTTATTATTGCAGTACATGATTTTTACACTAGGATGCAATTGCTTTAATAAATGCATTAAAATCCAGTTTGCATCTTGTTTCTTGGCTTGACATGTTTGAGTCACTGAGTAAAGAGGTATGATCTGTTTCCACAACTTCCCTGGGGAGTCAGTGTCAGGGTTCAAGTTGCGACAAATCTCTTTCTAGATTTAGGTGAGGCATGGCAAGCTAGTCAGGACCTAGGCCGACAGCTTCAAAGTAACGTGGGTTGAACTTAGTCTCCCATGCTCAGTGTTGCTGATGTCCTAAACATGCAGTCTTATCAACTTAATAGTAACCACACAACATGGCTCTCCCAAGGTACTATAGTTAGGTACATATTTAACAGATCTCCTGAGGAACTCTCTCATGTATGCCAAAGGTACGCTAAGCACCTTTGTATGCAGGGACGTCCCTGGTATCGGGAAAACTCCTCAGCTTTATTATATAGGCTATACAGGCTATATTATTATATAACTATATAATATAGTTAGTACCTTTATCAGTCTGTAGGTTGTTCAAGCTTAAAAGGGATACCCATTTGGTGTTAATATCTCCAAATTCTAGCTTACAATATGGCACAACCACAACCAGTAGTAATTCTGGTTAATTGTAGACAAGCTGTCACACAATCTTTACTGGAGATGTTACATTTGTAGTAGAGGCACGTGTAGAGTACAGAACAGCAACATTTTATTTTTGGGTAACTTTTCCTGAAGTTGATGCTAATTCAAACACTTTTCACACATACACTGTAGCTAACATACAAGCACAGTAAAGAGCATATCAATATTTAGAAATACCATTAAGATATCAAGAACACCAAAACTGGTTTCAAGGCACCCTACCACACTTTACTGAGAATGTCAAATTAGGACCCCTCAGTAAGGATGGGGCCTCATGGCCAGTTCTTGCTGCTTACACACCATTTCCAAAAATACAAAATTTACAGGCAGCAGATCTGTGCCCAATATATAATAATCTAGTCAGAATATATAGATGCTCAAAACAATTTGTAATTCCACCTCTAAATAATGCCCCAGCAAGGGCTGCTCCAGCTGTACAACAATTGGCTACACGAGGGATAAACCAGGTAACTATTAATGCAATTAGGGGTAAGGTTCCCACCAGACGTGAAGATGTTCCATTCCGGATTGCAGAAAAAACAAACCAGCTGGAACCAGTGTTTCTCCATATGGGACACCAGGCTAAACATAGAATTTTCACGATATGCTTACCATTTGGGACAATTCCCTCAGTTGATGACTGTTCCCCTTGGAGCACAGTATTTGCTGCAGTATATACCACAACACATGGTACACCAACTCTGTGAAATCTTCAAGAGGTGTTAAAAAAATACAAATTTAACATGAGACTGTCCTCGCCCAGGATTTGGGGGTAAAACTAATGGGCAACTTTGCCTCAGTGTCCTCATTAATTTTAGAAAATATAAAAGGGGAAGCAGCAGCATTGGGAATACCCCAGCAGCTAGGAGATGTTCCTTAAATTGATCAAGAGACTGAGCTATCAAAAAACTATCTCAGAAACGTATACAAGTACAGGTCGGGATAATCGGGGTTCCATACTAAATAAGCCACAACTTATTGGTAATTCTGAAAAGGATAATACCAAGAAAGAGTAGGAGGGTTCAAAAATTACTGGGACACACAAAAATATAATAAAAATAAAATAGAACAATGAGGAGAATCTCTGCAGTCAGACACCTCAGAGAAAAGCTATAACTTAAGAAATTGTGATAATTTAAAAACCCCTGACAGATATCATTATACTGATACACGCCCTTCTCATACCTTTCAGGACTCATCCGACAAACAGATGGAGAGATGTGGGTGGTCAGAATGCAGAAACGAGTACATGGAACCAAAGTAAAACTCCCAACGCTCATCTGATATCATGATAAAAAAGGAATAGAAGCTTCCACAACTAAATCCTCCATTTATAAAGAAGACAATTGTGGGGATTTCAACTAAGTACGACACATATTTTGAGAACATTACTGAAGAGCAGGATGTGGACAGTGACCCTGATAAACAACGTGGCAGATGTCATGATAGTTTGCCAGAATCTTCAAGAGTTTCTGGATGTGAGAGCAACTAACGACTATCTCAAAGTTGAAACCCCTCCCAATCGGGTTTACAAACTAAGGGCCTGATTTATATATCAGTGGATGGGTTACTCCCTTCACACTGGTGATGGATCTCCTGTCTGCTGAAATATAAATCCCTTTATTTCCTATGGGATTTACATTTTGGCAGACGGGATATCCATCCCTATTGTGACAGATTAACCCATCCGCCAAAATCTAAATCAGGCCATAAATATTCAAATTGAGGGTGACATTATGTGCACTATTTAAGTAATTTCCTGGGAAAGTTTAACGGTCAGTTATGACATTCTTCTGGTAGAGAAAGATTGGCCGTCAGAGTTTGTTAGAATGCTTCCACAAGGGAAAGATGTAATTTTGAAAACTTTTTCAGTCCTAGTTCCAGACACGGTAAAATAAGTCTATGCTACAGAGGGCTCTAGTACAGGTGCCAGCACTCTACCACAACCATGTGGGCTGGGATATAGGCTCTCCTTTTCATGTTATACCCATATAGTTCAGCCCACAAATACAACTGCAATATCCAATAAACAATATGCAAAAACAATGTGAGGGTAATTTTCTCTCAAATGGAGTACCAGAGAGTAATTGAACCCTGTGTATCGGCTAACAATCACCTTTTATTTCATATAGCTAAGCCGGACCATTCATATAGAATAGTCTTAGATTATAGACATTTATATAGTCACACGTGCATTTGCTATTCAAAATTCACATAGCACAGCTGAACAACATTGTCCGTTAAAAAACACAAAACAACCCTGGATATTTCCAATGGGGTTTTCTGCCAAAATCTTGCACCTGAAAGCAGAAATTTAAGTGCATTTTCTGTGCTAAGCTCTCAGCGTCACTTTTGCTGACTCCCTCAAGGGTATAAGAACAGTCCAGGATTGTTCTCAGCCCATGTGACATAAATATGACATATTGATCTTGAGGCGTTGTCCTATGTAGATGATATTTATCTGACAGACGACCACCTTAACACACACCTGACCAGGGTAGATTGCATTGTATTGGGGTTTGCTGATTATGGCGATAAATACAATTTCAAGAAAACTAAAATTGCTTTCCTCAGTGTCCTGTTCCTGGGATATGAGCTTTCAGATGAAGGTAAGTCTCTGGCACCACACTTCCTAGAGAAGTGAGCACAATTACAACTACCAAATACTATTCAAAAACTCAAATCCTTGTTAAGATTCTTCAAATTTGGCCGAACATATGTTCCGGATTATGCACCATGCATTAAAGCACTTTATATTTCCTCCAGATTTCTCAAGCAAACACTACAACACACACTAATACTTAAGTCATACAAACTGACATGCTTGAAGCAAAACACTTACACATGCGTGAAAACAAAACAAATTTGGTGGTCTGGGTAATTCCCGGTGCTATAGGATTCACACATGTCACATTCAATGAAGGCGACAGTACTAATTGCGTACAAATCACACTTATACTCAAATGCAGAAATGTGTTTTGCACCAACAGAAAATATAATGGCTGCAGTTCAGGTGGCTATCATCATGGATAGACCACTGTCCCAGTGTAAGCTCATTATTGTTGTTACTCCAGTACTAGCCCTTGAGGCTGCTACGAAAGCCAGCGTTCCAAACGTTAAAGCATTACATCCGCAATGGATACAATGGGCTACCTCCTTGACTGCCACTGATGTTGACTATGGTTTTGATCCAAAACGACAGACACAAGAATTTCTCCAATATGAACTTGAATACCCCATGTCTACTAATGTCATGCCTCTTGATCATTACAAATACATCATTTACACTGATTTTTCAGCACAACCTGCTGTAGGTACCAAACACCAATACTCTGCGGCTTGCACAGCAGTTTACGGAGTCATGAGGGATTGTGAATTACACTCTCAACAAACCTACACACAGTCCGTAGGGGAATGTACAGCTCAGCTTGCTGAGCTGAAGGCACTGATCTTGGCACAGAAACATACAAATACTGATTTTCCCACACTTATTGTGTGTGATTCGTATTACTGCGTCCAGTTCTTAAATGAAACTTACACTACTGGCACCTAAATGCTTTCAGAGAATCAAAAGGAAACACCACAAGACACAAATTATGGGGGAAGGTGGCACAGTTTAAGGACAAATTGCCACAGGCTCATGTTTTAGATACACTGTGCCACCAACGTGTTGGAATACACATTGTAGGAAATTAATTGGCTGATGAAGCTCCCAAATCTGCAGCTGTCATGG
Source organism: Pleurodeles waltl (assembly GCF_031143425.1). NCBI lineage: Eukaryota > Metazoa > Chordata > Amphibia > Caudata > Salamandridae > Pleurodeles > Pleurodeles waltl. The sequence continues at coordinate 1,712,913,542 of NC_090445.1, read as the reverse complement.
CAACTGTTGCTGTGATAAGTTGTTCTCATACGAGGGTGGATGTTGACATTTCAGCTGCTGTAAACACTTCAGCTGACGGCAAGCCTTTACCAAAAGCATACCCTACAAAATATCCCTACCACTTGAGTGCTTAAAACATCCCCTTTGTAACAATACCAGAGCTGGGAGAACGTATGATCCCTAACCAAGATCACAGAACTAATCATTACAGCTCAGTAGGATGCTGCTTCTGCCCATGCTGGTGTAGCAGATGCTATTTCCCTTTTGCAAAAATGCTATTGGTGGCAGGGTCTATACAAAAAGACCAAACAGTATATCCTTAGCTGTGACATTTGTCAACAAATAAAAGGTTACACCATCAAACACCCACTGTAGGCAACCCTCTTAATATCAAACACGCCCATCCATTGTACATACCTAGACCATTGTGGTCCCCTAAATTCAGATGGTGCATACAGATACATTCTACTAGCAGTAGATTCTTGCTTCAGATTCCCATGGGTGTGGCCACAACAATCAGCTGACGCTCGCACTGTTATTAAAGAGTTGCAAGTCTTTATCAGAACATATGCATTGTCCGATTTCCATTCGGACCAGAGCCCTGCTTTTGCCTCTAGGGCTTACAGGGATGCCATGGGAACGCTGGGGTTAGCAGTGTATTTTTCTTTACTATACCATCCTGAGGAAAATTCGGTTGTGGAAAGAAAAAAAACAGACTTGAAGCAATCCTTAATAACTAGAGTAATAGGCTCAGGTCATAGTTGGATCCATCACTTGTATGGAGTCCAGAGAGCATTAAATAATCTGCCTAGAAGATCTTTTGGAGGCTGTACCCCCTATGAAGTCCTGTTCGGCATACATATGTACGTCCCAGATCTTGATGGTCCGTGCACTGGTGGCAGAAATGAACATCTCACCGTCTTGCAGGAATTACAACAGTTCTGAGATGAACATTCCTAAGCACATGTTGCCAGTTTGGGAATGAGGGATTCAACAAATTCTACAAGCTGAATTCCAAAAATGAGGGTTCTGGTTTGAGAAGAAGTTGCTGTGAAGAAGAAGTTAGGACCATCCTACCGGCACCAGTGCAGGTTCTTGAAATACACGGTACAAGGATTGTAATTCCACCATCGCTGTCTGGTTCCAAAGACAATTGTTTTGTCTCCATTGATCACATAAAGTTGCATCATGTGGCCGATCCTGCACAGTAGACCACGAGGATTCCTGGGTGGTTCCCTGACCCCTCACACTGCCATACAGGAGATACATCTTCAAACATTAAACAACACTGAAATTGTTTCCCCGAGGTTGACGAGGACGGAAAATGAACTTTTGTTGATTTCAGTTATCACTACAATGACAAGAAATGTCAAAAATCTTAATCTACAATTTTCTAAAGCAACACAACTTGATGGGATTGTCTACGTTAAGCCACCATTGAATACTTCTACCAGTTCTCTTTCACCAGCATCAACTCCAGTTTTTGCACAGAATGCTTCTGGTTATTTTGCTGACTTGATGATTTTTCTTCAAATTCTTCAGCATCAACTATTGCCTCAGTGCATGGTATACATAAGCTTTTTAACTGGCTTAAACACACTTATTTCATTTGTCCATGGTATTACCTGTGGATTCTATTGGCATTGTTTGCAATGGATCTGTTATTGTCTTATTTTTGCTAAACCATGGCCATTATTTTCCTGAATGCTTTGCTGCTGAACTGGTGGGTGGGGTTTTAAAGCCTTATTTGTCTTCCCACAAAGTGTGAAAAGACTTGTACCTACAGAGCATTTCTGCTGTTCCAGTTCCTGATGGGATTGCTTGGGATTACATTTTTATTAGATATATTTAGCCCCACAGAGATTATACAGAGCCCGGGTTTTTAAAATTTCCATGAATGACATTGTTACACCTGGTGTTGTTTCTGATGACTGGGGTGTTAAAACAGTTGATTCTATGCTTTCTGAGCTTGAATATTATACGGTATTTTAAAAGTGAAGACATACACGAACAGTGCAAATTATGGTGAAATGTTCCGTTACCATTATTATGGACATCATTATCTACATAGAGCTAGTACTGCAAGAAGAGTTTTCAATTACACACAATGGGAACATTGTCCAATGTCTCCAGTAGGGAATTCCAAAACATTTGCAGAAAAATTAACTGATTTTTCTGGGCATGCTAATGGTGAGTCATATTATTTCAAATTACTCACAGCAAGAGCAAGAAAAACACTGCTTACAGACACTAGATTAAATTATTCATACTAATTTGTTTACCAGAAGGCTACAATTTTTGGTGAAAAGCAATTGATTTAAAAACGGTTTGGGGAACAAAAGATTGGCAGTTACAAGGCGTGGGAACCTTATTTAAAGCATGTTTAATTCCATTACCAATGATTTTCTTGAACAACAATGTTCAGCAAATAACTTGCCTTAGGTGAGCAAAAGTAAAAGAGATTAATGTGTCCAGTACTCCCTCAATAGCTGAATTTGATAATTGGCAAAAGGTTGGGAATTTTTCAAAAGAGCAGCTCAACGGGATGGTTCAGAATGGTGCATTTAATTCATGACTCTCGGGTCCCAACGGGTAATTATTGTGGCAAGTGGACACAAATGGTTGTCATGTAACTCCACACAGGGTTTTAGAGCGAGCAGACAGGAACCTCGTTATGTCACCACACAATATAGAGGTAATGTCACCACGTATGGCGTGTGAAAATTATGTCAGCAGTGGTTGCAACACTCCACATTAACAGCTCTCTCTCCTTTGGAAATAGACTTACAAGATTTCTTGTAAGGTCCTAGAAAAGCACGCTCTAAATGATTTCTGTATGTAATATGCAATGAAATATGAAAGCTTTCACAAATGGAAGCTGCTGCTTTAAGGCAAATTAATGAGGAGAACTTAGAGAAAGCATTAGCCGTTGTTGATAATGGTGTGAACACAATTTCCACTCGTATTTACAGATTAAATAACATTCTGTCTTCTGCTATTCACATTATTGAAAAAACATGTGATTTTTACAACATGGGCAAAGTCATCTTACATCCATTATGCAGCCGAGTTGCACTTTACAAGTGCCATGAAAGCACAAGAACTCTAAAGAGTTATTCACTGCATTCAACCTTACACATAAACAACAGATAATGGCAAAAAAGGAAGCTAGTTACATCATGCTTAATATAAAAAAGCTAGGAAAGTTGCCTTTTACAGTAGCTGAAACACCATCATCAGTGTGGTAATACAAGCAGTGATATTCCTGTTGATATCCACATTTCAGTTCATTTTGTGTTTGAGACATTTTCCTATTGGTTCAGTTGAATATTTAAGAGATAGTTATATCCATGAGGTGTGAGAACTGCCTTTTGATTTGAAATGCGTGAGTGGGGAAAAGTTTTCTTCTTAGTGGAAACTAATGTGAGCCTTCTGTAAGCCATTCAATGATTTGTAAACAGGTGCTTGTAATTCATTGGCCACTAACTTACCCAGCTACTTGAAGGGTATTCCCGTATCTGTGATACGCCCAGTATTTCACTTACTCTCAGATGGGAGTTACCTGATGCTGAGTGATCAAGGCTGTTGTGGGATAAGAGAAGGTGTCCCATATGTGATTTCGGTTTCTTAAAAAGTGACCTGCTGTGGAAATGTACTTTGCACTCCCATGCAACAGATACAAGTGGCAAATCTGTGGCCTCACATTGCTACTTTGAATGTAAATTTTGAGAAGCTGAGCAGAGTAAAGAAGCTATTGTTTCAAAAACACGTGGAGCTCACATCTGCCCATGAGACCTATGATCTACAATGGCGAGGTCATCAGCTGAGACAGTCCCTTTTAAACACCAACTTTCCAAGACAATTTGGTGAATTGGTGAGTCGCAATTTTATTGTAACTAACACCACAGGGATTGTACACTTTTTAAAACCTTTAGGTCTGGATTTGTTAGTACATTTCAGACTGTCTTTGGGGTTATACCATCGACAATTCACTCCCTTTGTTCGAGTGTTTTTGGAGGTTTCCGGATTGCTTTGGCACTAATTCGAAGCATTTTGCTGTTTCTGATTCGCAATAGCTGCTCCATCTCAACCAAGACGAGTGATGGAGCTTCCACCCGCCCGTCTGAGTTGTGACTGTATGATGCAGTACTTTGGAGTATTACTGTTAGAAGAACTTGATAAGGACTGGTCATTATCATTTCGACCAGTTTTCTGCTGTGTGCCTGTTTTCAATTGCTTATTGTTGCCCTTTCGAGAACGCAATAGAAGTGTATCTTATTCAGTAACAGGTACTTTCTATGGACATGAATCTGATGATGTTCCTGATAAGGGTTCATTGCTGGAGTTGTCCAATAATACTGTGGTTGCTCTGTGACGCCTTCTATGAGCCAGCCTTCATGGATCAGGCCGTATTTAGATGTATGGTAGCTGAACCTCCATCTATGTCCGAGTGTATTCCATTATGTAAACTGCTGACGCATGGACTCCTCAGTTGGCTAACAGCACTCCATCATCATCCAGATGGCATGAATGTGCCAGGCATATTTAGATTTCACAGTTGTGCTGGTGTTGTTCTAAAAGAGGATCCCTGACAGCGGGAGTCCATTGCATGATGCGTTAAAAAGTGTAATATGCTTGTGGCTATCTAAATGCTAAGAGCGTACACTTGATGTATTTTGGTTAATTGTTAACACCTACATCCCATGCTTGAAAACACGCTCCATTTCAGACCATGATCCTTTGCCATTCCACTGCACTACCCCATTTTTCTGCTGAAATTGCCACACGTTTATGTTTCAATTTTCTTTTTTAATCCTATAACTTGTGGGTCCTTATCTCATTTATTTTTCCATTCGCTTATAAAGGCTGGGGAGAAAAATCCCTGTTTGATAGAGGGAGAATTGTCAGTCATGGTGGATAAAATCATTAGAGAAGAGCCACAATTGTTTGGAGCACAAGTCCAAAATACAACCATAGCTCAGAAAAGGCAAATGTGGTCCAGAATCATGGTGTGAACACACTGTCCACTCATATTTACATTTTAAATAACATTGTTTCTTCTGCTATTCACCTTATTGATCAAAAACATGTAATTTTACAACATGGGCAAAGTTAGCTCACATCCAATATGCAGTTGATTTGCACTTTACAAGTGCAGAGTGAATGCTGTAGCAAACAACCTGCGCACAGGTAGAAATTAGGAAGAGGTGGAATGACCTGTGTGGTAGAGTGCATTCCCTGGCCTCCAAGTATCACCTGGAGGCCCGGAGGACTGGCGGTGGATTTCCAAGCCCCCCTTACAACGTTTTCCCTGGTAGGAGAAGGTCTTGCAGATCCTAGATCCTAATGGGTTGACAGGAATCCCTAGTGGAGTATAGACTGGCAAGTTAGACTTTTGAATATCTCACTAAACATAAGTGTCTCCTAAGTTAGCTGTTCTAAAACACATAAACCCAAAGTTAAAATTCACAAATCTATTGTGATCATCAAATTAGTAGCATTAAGGTACTATCTCTTGTTTTACTACTCGGTAATATGTGAGGTCAATATGTGTATTGTTCTTCATTCATCATTGCTAGCATTTGCTTGTTTATTTGAATGTATTTTGGTGTAATTAAGATAACAGGTTGCAAACTCCATCTAGTATACCATAAAGGTATACTGCTTGTAAGTGTCCTCTCACCTACTAACATGTTTCACATGTGTTACTATTTAGTAAATATATGTACATCTTCACTGCATATATTTTAATAGGAATGTTCAACTTACAATTTTGCAAGTGTTGCCAATGTTAAATTGAAATGACTACAACTACCATGATGCCTTCTTTTTGTACCTGGAAATAGTTTTTGCATTGTGGTGTTGGTCTTTCTCCACTTTGACCTGGTACAGCGTAAACATTAATGGGAAAGGTTAGCCTCTTGGGGAATTCCTGCTCGGTTATTAAAAGCCATACAGATGTTATATGCCGATATATGGGTTAGAGTGAGGCTAGAGGATGGTTACTTCCTGTCGAGGAAAATCGAGACACAACAAGGACTTAAGCAGGGCTGTGTGTTTACATCATATGTTTAATCTCTTTTTATCAGATTAGACTGCTAAACTAAATGAGGTGAATGTGCATCCTCCAAAGATAGGAGAAATGTTTTTCTCAAATCTGCTTTATGCAGATGACTTAATCCTTCAAAAGTCAAACAAAAGTGGAATTACGGTGATTTACTGACAGTCTATCTGATTTTCCTGAGGCAAATGGAATGATAATAAATGAGAAAAAAACTAAAGTTATGGAAGTAAGTATAAAAAATACAGAAGAAATTGTACAAGTGTTACCTACAAGGGCAAGAATTAGAACAAGTTGTTTTTACAGATATCTGGGCGTATTATTTGATGGAAAAGGTTCCTTTCTACCTCAAAAGCAGGATTTACAGAGGAAAGGAAATACATTGCTGCTTGCTTTCCATACTTTGTAAAGATCGCTAGATGGCCCTAGCTATCAGCCTCTGTTACAAGTAATTGCAGCAAAATTAATGTCAAGTATTAGCTACGGAAGCAAAGCTCTGCGAGGAAGAGACGCTGGCATTTTGAATGGGATAGTTGGAAAAGTTTTTAGGTCCCTGTTCCATCTTCCCGGTAACTCGTCTCAGGCCTAGATCAGGTTAGAGTTTGGATATTTGAACCAAACCACATCAAGAAAGGGTAGTTACATTAAGATTTGGCAAAATTTACAGCAAACTACTAGGAACCAACTTTGTCAGGCACTTTGGAAGGAGATGAGTTTAATCCATCTGCTCTATCCCGGCACGATCTGGATCTGGCTTTGGGGTTCAGACATTGAGGGATAAAAGTCTCCCTTGTGATGCCTTCAAAAAAGTCATAAACCGTACAGTGAAGAGCAAATCCCTAATTATGGATAAGGGTCTCCTTGCTGATAGATCACACTCATGGATTAAAATAAATGAGTATAATACCCTAAAACCCCAGTTATACCCGACAAGGACTTATTTATTAGATATCGTTTTGGCCACCTCTCAGTTCAAGTCAATACAGTTCCCTGGGAACGGACTGGTTTAAAATCTTCGTGTAGTCTGTGTGGAGGTGGAGTAGAAGATGTTATCCATTTAGTTTGTCTCTGTAAATGGTTGCGAAATGAACACAGAATTCTTTTGATGGCTGCCTTCAATCACAGAGGTATACAATCATGTAGGCAAGTGGTGATTGCCAGTTTTAAATCAACAAATATTATTTTGAACGCTAGATTAACAAAATTCTTATGTTTGGCAACAAAAAAACGGTACGTACAAAGCAAGATGAATTCAAACGGGCAGGCAAGTGAGGTTTTTAGGGTTTGATAAATGTTTTTTTAAAAGAGGTTTTGAAATGATTGTGCCTTTTATTTTGAATATTTTAGGTGGGTAGGGCTGTTGGCATGTGTTGAGTACAAAGCCTTTTAGGTCAATATTTTACTTTGCACTTTATTGTTATTTTGGTGGGATGATGTGGTTATGCCCTATAAAAAAAAATAGGGGAGTTAATCCCTGTAAATTAAAATATATAAGGATTACACTTTAAACACTGGTGCACTCTAAAACTAGTTACCTTGCTAGTCATTAGTTGTATGGTACTAGGAGAATATCTTTGTTGTAATACATGCTTTTGCTGCACTCATAGTTTTTTATGTAGTACATAACTCCTATGATGACTTTATGGGTACACAGTAAAGAATGTATTTATGTGTTTTAAATCTTTTTACTTTGCATGGTGTAATGGTTTTGATCAACTATGCACTTTAAATAAACTTGAACTTGTTTTTTCTCTCTTTTCTTCCGTATATACACATATGTTATAGTGTTATGTATTTGTCAAACCCAATTTTATTCAATGTATTAAAATGCCATTATTTTAGTTAATATTGTATGTTGTCAATTTCTTGTTATTTCATTGAATTGATATAATTGGTTTCACAAATCAAAGTATGTTGACAAAACATTTATTTCATGTCATGTTGTATGCAGAATATAATGATAGTAAAGGTACTTTGCAATGTTTATATGATGGCCAATGCCATTAATCCTACCAAGTTGTCTAACAGTCTGAACTGTAGCCTGCTAGGGCTTGGTATAGGTTAGTTCTCATTTATCCACTCCACTGTGTTGGGTTGAATGTGTGGTATATTTTATGTACACTTCCTAAGTAACCTTTTTTCAAGACATCTCTTCACCTAATATTTTCAAAGTTTGTATGTGTGAAATTTATAAAGTTTGTGTAACTACCCAAAAACACTGAAAGGTCAAATCACTATTAAATTTCTTTTTAATTTTAGGTTGCTTCATTTGAAGATCATAACCCATTTGATTTATAAACCAGACTTTTAATTGGTCCTACACCCAGAGTACGTGGACTACCATCTGCCAATGAGGATACCCCACTCCAAACCAATAGCAGGCCTACAGTGAGGACTCCACTCCTGCAAGTTCAGATGATAATCAGCTGCTTGGTCCATCTGGTCTGTTTGGGCAGACCGCTCCAGGGAGTCTCACCCGGCCAACACCTACACCTCCCACCCCATCTGTTACAACACCGCAGTCCGTGGATACCTCCAATTCCTGTGTCCAAAGGAACATCAGCCCAATCTTGTGTCCCCTAGTCGTGGATGCTGTTGAGCCAACACCACCAACTCCAGGTCAGCCAGGGCCCAGTGGGATGGGACACACTGGCTCAAGGGCACAGGGTAGTGGGGGTAGGGTTTGTGGGAGGGAATCTGTGGGCCAACAAAGTGAGGCCACTGGCTTGACTGTTCCCCAGGCCACAATTGACCAAGTCTTAGGATCCCTACATCAGTCCCAAGACATGATAGGCCAGGTGCTTATGGAGCTCTATGACATGACGCAGGTGCAGAGGGAGCACAATGTAGAGATGCAAACTAGAAACTCTAATTTGAGCTCCTAGGTTAGGATGCTGTTTGTCATTTACTACCACATGTGCAGGACTTTCCCAGCAACATCTATACCTTTCTGTAGCCCTACAAGATCTGGGCCCACTACACCTCCCTCAGCCACAGAAAGTAAGGGGACATTCATCGGGACTACCAGGAGTGGATGCCAAGACCACATCACTACCAGCAAGAGACACAGAGCCTAATTTCATCCAGTGTGTGACTACCATTCACTCTGTAGACTATTTTATGAACACATTTGGATACTAGTTGATTTTTGTGTCTTTTAGTCTGAACAATTTTGGCTTTACATTAATAGTTTAATTCATCAGGACTGTTCTTTGATTTTTAGTTTTCACCCAGTATCAATGAGACTCTCCTGATTATCCCCCTTGTGTCCCACCCTGTCACCTTGTCCATTTTGAACTGCCTTTGCTCCCCTTCCTATGCCTTGGACACTGGACCTGTGCTACAAACAGAATGAAACAATACCCTGGACATTCCTCCACCATCACCCCATTCCATTGCACTTTAACCTCTATTTCATAGCACTTCAATAATCACCCTTGAACACAACTTGAATACTAGTTTTTGATGTTTTGGAAATGTGCATTTATGAAAACAGCCACATCTAGTGCAAATGATCTGAACACTGTGAGAGCATACCAATAATGACCTGTAGCTGGCTGTAGTAATAACAACAGGACACTGTTGTCATATCACCAACATCTGTAAAATGACATGCCATAGATGACAGTAAGTTGAGATGCAAAGGAAGTGAATGCCATCATGCTACAGCCACACAGATAAAATCAATAGTCAGAGTAATGGTCAGTTCCCCTGTCTCACCTCTGTGTCATTGGAAGTATTGACAAATTACTGATGTTCTGATGTCCACATCCTCATCCTCTGCCTCCTCATCCTCACCGTCCTCAGGGTACACTGCTGCCACAAGGGCATCTCCAGTCTCTTCCTCCTGAAGAAAAGGCACATTTTGTCTGAGGGCCAAGTTGTGCAACATGCAGCATGCCACTGCTATCTGGCAGACCTTTCCGGGTGAGTAGCACAGGGATTCACCTGTCAGATGGAGGCAGCTGAACCTGGCCTTCAGGAGGCCAAAGGTACATTCGATTATTCTTCTGGTTCGCCCATCTGCCTCATTGTAACAATTCTCAGCCCCTGTCCTGGCATTCCTCACTGGGGTCAGGAGCCATGATAGGTTTGGAGAGCCAGAGTCACCTGCAAGTATTGAGGGACAACATTTAGCCTTACACAATGCTATGGGATGACACCTGAAGGCATACAGTGGGTGGGGAGCAGGCTCACCTATTAGCCACACCCTGTGCCTCTGTAGTTGGGCCATCACATTTGGGATGCTGCTATTTCTCAGGACAAAGGTGTCATGCACCGACCCAGGATACTTGGCAGTGACGTTGGAGATGTACTGGTTAGCCAGGCACACCATTTGCACATTCATTCAGTGGAAACTCTTCCGATTCCTGAACACCTGTTCATTCTGGCGGGGGGGAACAAACGCAATATGTGTACCGTCAGTCACCCCAATAATATTGGGGATATGGCCCATTGCATAGAATCCGGCCTTCACAGTGGCCAAATCTTCCACCTGGGGAAAAGCGATGTCGCTGCACAAGTGTTTCACCAGGGCAGACAAAACTCTTGCTAGCACGATTAAAAACATTGGCTGTGACATTCCTGCTGCCAAGCCCACTGTCACTTGGAAAGAACCAGTTGCCAGGAAATGGAGCACTGATAGCACTTGCACAGGAGGGGGATCCCAGTGAGATGACGGATAGCTGATTTCAGGTCAGGCTCCAATTGGGCACACAGCTCTGTGATTGTGGCCCTGTGCAGTCTATAGGTGAGGATAATGTGCCTGTCTTCCAGTGTAGCCAAGTCCACAAGAGGTCTGTACACGGGGGTTGCCTCCTCCTCCTATTCAACCGGTAGATATCTAAGGGACACAAGAGTGAGTAGGCTGTCACAATTAGAACAATGGGAACACCACCTAGGTTAACATATAGCAGCAATGTGATGGGGCAGTGGGAATGGCAATGTATGTACAATTATAGGCAATGACGCAGTAATGTATAATCAGATTGTTGCCCACCACCATGAAATGGCGACCGCCTGTCCTGTATCTAGCGACTGGTGGAGGTGAGGTAACTCTGCCGACGCTGGGCGTCGTGGCACAAGGCGGTCTTGCACCACCATGCAATTCCTCATTGGACAATATGGGGCTCTATGGAGTACAGTGGCCAATGGGGATCACCGCTGCAGACGTGACCGCCATTTTCTATCTATAACCTCACTTGTTTCCTGACCTTCAACAGGAGAACACCTACACTGCGTGTGCTGCTGTGACCTGTGTCTGGAACCTACCATGGCCTTTCTGACTGGGGAAAGGGCCCCTGCCTTCACCACGGAGGAGTTGGAGCGATTGGTGGATGGGGTCCTACCCCAGTATGGACCGCTGTATGGGCCTCCAGACCAACAGGTGAGTACACCTTGTGCACGATGCATGTGTGAAGGATACATGGGGATGTGTGTGCAAGCATTGTGCCATTGGGGGTGACTGTCTGGTGGCAGTGTAGATGGTAGGCGCTGGGCGATGTGTGTGCCGATGGTGATGGAAACCGGAATGGTGGGCCATATGTGTGACAGGCTGCATTGTATGTGTAACGGTGTCCTTCTGCCTGTATTTCCTCTGCAGTTCAGCGCCCATCAAAAGAAGGGATTATGGCGTGCCAGCTCCAAGGTCGTGCAGACCCTGGGGTTCTATGGCAGGCGGAGCTCCCACTATCAGAAACAGTGGGAGGACCTGAGACGCTGGGCATAGAAGACCTCGGAGGCCCAGCTGGGGATGGCCTCCCAACAAGGAAGAAGTGCCCGTCGGAACCTGACCCCCCTGATGGCCCACATACTAGCGATGGCCTACTCAGAGCTGGATGGGCGCTTGAGGGCATCACAGCAGCCACAAGGGGGTGAGTACAGTGGCCGTTACAACATTAATTGGTAGGTGGCATGGGATCCAGGTGGTGGGTGTGAGTTAGTGCGTGCCCCTAATGCAAGATCAGACATTGCAGTGTGATCCAGCTCAAGGGTACTGGGTGTATGGCAAATGCAGGTAACCTAGCTTGTTAGCATTCCATGTCAGTCAGGGATTTGTGGGTCCCAGGAGGTGTGCAGTGTAGGAAAGTACCATCTTGCCTGGCACATTACCCCCATAGTTCACTGTATATATGTTGTTTTAGTCTATGTGTCACTGGGACCCTGCCAGGCAGGGCCCCAGTGCTCATAAGTATGTGCCCTGTATGTGTTCCCTGTGTGATGGATGACTAACTTCTCACTGAGGCTCTGCTAACCAGAACCTCAGTGGTTATGCTCTCTCTGCTTTCCAAATTCACATTGGCATACTGGTACACCCATAATTCCCTAGTATATGGTACTGAGGTAGCCAGGGTATTGGAGTTCCAGGAGATCCCTATGGGCTGCAGCATTTCTTTTGCCACCCATAGGGAGCTTTGACAATTCTTACACAGGCCTGCCAGTGCAGCCTGAGTGAAATAATGTCCACGTTATTTCACAGCCATTTACCACTGCACTTAAGTAACTTATAAGTCACCTATATGTCTAACCTTCACCTGGTGAAGGTTGGGTGCAAAGTTACTCTGTAACTCTGTCCAAGTGACTCCCAAAGTCCAGTGACTCTTCAGTCCAAGTTTGGTGGAGGTAAGTCCTTGCCTCCCCACGCTAGACTGCATTGCTGGGTACCACGTGATTTGCAGCTGCTCCGGCTCCTGTGCACTCTTCCAGGATTTCCTTCGTGCACAGCCAAGCCTGGGTCCCCGACACTCTAACCTGCAGTGCACAACCTTCTGAGTTGTCCTCCGGCATCGTGGGACTCCCTTTTGTGACTACGGATGGACTCCGGTTCACTCCTCTTCTAAGTGCCTGTTCTGGTACTTCTGCGGGTGCTGCCTGCTTCTGTGAGGGCTCCCTGACTTGCTGGGTGCCCCCTCTGTCTCTTCATCCAAGTGGCGACATCCTGGTCCCTCCTGGGCCACAGCAGCATCCAAAAACCCTAACCACGAGCCTTGCAGCTAGCAAAGCTTGTTTGTGGTCTTTCTGTGTGGGAACACCTCTGCAAGCTTTTTCACGATGTGGGACATCCGTCCTCCAAAGGGGAAGTTCCTAGTCTTCTTCGTTCTTGCAAAACACCAAGCTTCTTCCATTGGGTGGCAGCTTCCTTGCACCCTCAGCTGGCATTTCCTGGGCTCCTGCCCACTCTCGACACTGTCGTGACTCTTGGACTTGGTCCCCTTGTCTTACAGGTACTCAGGTCCGGAAATCCACTGTTGTTGCATTGCTGGTGTTGGTTTTCCTTGCAGAATCCCCCTATCACGACTTCTGTGCTCTCTGGGGGTTGTAGGTGCACTTTACACCTACTTTACAATGTCTTGGGGTGGGCTATTTTCCTAACCCTCACAGTTTTCTTACAGTCCCAACGACCCTCTACAAGCTCACATAGGTTTGGGGTCCATTCGTGGTTCGCATTCTACTTTTGGAGTATATGGTTTGTGTTGCCCCTATACCTATGTGCTCCTATTGCAATCTATTGTAACTTTACACTGCTTGCATTACTTTTCTTGCTATAACCTGCATAATTTTGGTTTGTGTACATATATCTTGTGTAGATTTCTCATCCTCATACTGAGGGTACTCACTGAGATACTTTTGGCATATTGTCATAGAAATAAAGTACCTTTATTTTTAGTATATCTGTGTATTGTGTTTTCTTATGATATTGTGCATATGACACCAGTGGTATATTAGGAGCTTTACATGTCTCCTAGTTCAGCCTAAGCTGCTTTGCCATAGCTACCTTCTATCAGCCTAAGCTGCTAGAAACACCTCTTCTACACTAATAAGGGATAACTGGACCTGGCACAAGGTGTAAGTACCTCTGGTACCCACTACAAGTCAGGCCAGCCTCCTTCATGCAGTTGTCAGTGTTTGGCCCTCATCTTGCCGTGGCATCTAGCCAAATCAATGGCAGTGCAATGCATAGAGCGCAATCCTGATCCCTGTGTGTGACGGTGCTAGTAATGCAAACTGTGGTGCTGGTGCAGTAATTGTCCCAGTGTTACCTTTCTCCCTACCCCCCTTTTTTATTCTGTCATCCTTTCCATGTGTGCATTAGCATCATCTGGCAGAGGAGCAGGGGCACCGGCGACAGAGGGAGCTGCATCCCACAGGACCAAGGAGGCAGAGTCCACCGATGCGGAGGGAACCAGTGGGATGGAGGGCGAGGGGAGCACTACGGCGGAGACAAGAGGTGACAACACAGACTCAGATGCCTCCTCCGATGGAAGCGTCCTGGTGGTGGCGGACACCCTTGCTGCAGGTACAGGTGCCACCCCCGTACCAGCACCGCCCTCCCAGTAGCCCTTCAGCGAGTTGCCCTTGCTTGCTCACCCAGGAGGTTGGGCATCTCCTTTGCCCTAGGCACCTCAGGCCCTTCTCCAATGAGCCCTGCTGCCCTGAGTGAGGAGGCTATTGACCTCCTGAGATCCATCTCTGTAGGGCAGTCAACCATTGTGAATGCCATCCAGGGGCTGGCATCCCAGATGCAGCAATAAAATGCATACCTGGAGGACATCCACGGTGGATTGGCGGGCCAACAGAGATCGATTCAGGCTCTGGGCTCCTCTCTGATGGCAGTCATTGTCCCTGTTCCTACTACCACTTCCCAATCCCAGTCTCCTCAACCCCAACCCATCCCTTGCACATCTACAGATGAGGATGCTAACAAGACAACACACATGAGTGGCACAGTGGGACACAGGCACCACACTTCAGGCCACAAGCACTCATGCAAACACCACACAGTTGCAGACACAACCACATCCACTGCCTCCACTGTCTCCCGCTCCTCATCCTCCTCCCTCACAGTCACCTCCACACTCACACCGGCATGCACTGCATCGGCATTCACCACCAGCATCACCACACCAAGCAGCACACACACCTCACTAGCAGACACCTCCACAACATCCATCCACTTGTCCCCTGTGTCCTCTCCCACCCTGTCTCTCCCTCCCTCCTAAAGGACACAAACGCAAGCACTGAGACACCCAACATCCATCCACCTCACACACGCACACTGCCCATGCACCTGCACCCAAGTGCAGCAAACATATACTTTGACATACACGTAGACCTTGCACCCCCCAGCATTGGGAAATGGGCATGGAGCCTCCTCCAGAACCAACGGGCATGTTCCCATATTCGCCTGAGGTGCCCCCACCCCTCTCCCCCTGAGGTGCCTGCCCACTTCATTTATGATGCCCCTGCACAGTTCTGTGATGCTGTGGTCAGGAAACGAGTTGGGCCATGTGAGTCCTTAGTACTTTGGACTGAACATTGGCCCTTTGTGCACATTTATACATATTTGGTTCATGTGGTGGGTTTTGCTATTCTAATACATTTTCAGTGCTTCAGTTCTCTGGTCCTTCTTTTATTCTACCGTGTGTTGTGTGCCATTGTTTATCGTCTGCAGCTGGTTGCGTGTATGGTGTGTCTGTGTCTGTGTCTGGTGTGTGTTGTGCGTGTGTGTGTCACAATCCTTTTGCTCACTCCCTCCCTTGTGTGCTAGGAGGCTGTACTCACCATCATCGTCTTAATCGGCATTGGTGTTCCAGGTGGAGCATGAAGTAGATGAGCACGAGGAAGACTTGCAGTTCCAGTTCCATTCTGATGATGAGTCTTTGAACTACTATGTACTGTTTCCGCCAGGCTTTTAATGGCGTTGGTACCGCCCTAGAAATCCTGGTGGTTTGTTGTGTCATGACATGGTGGGCGGTACCTTGCCTTTCTCCTGGCTGTTGATGGCTACTGCCGTGATCAGTGGTGTTAACGCCCTGGCAGATGGTGTGGTACATTGGCTGTCTATGGGAGTTATCACCTCCATGGTAATAATTTGGCGGCAATTACCGCCAGCCTATTGGCGGTATTACCGGCACTTTAACCGTCACCGCCAATGTCATGATGAGGGAATATGTATTATCTCTAAAATTCCATCAACGGAATTATAAAGTAAAACCACAACACTATCACATTTAACCACAGTAACGTGTTACACTATACTGTTTTAATTTTAAATAAAAATGAGGGGAAGCTTATGAACCATGGCAACATTTTTTAGCTAAGCTATGTAACAGATATGTTTTCAAAGAAATTGTTTGCAAATCAATTTATGTTCAAAGTTGCTGATTGCAATGATGGCTATCCCCTCCACATATGTGCATGTAAGCCAGTCTCTATTTTTCATGATTTTGGTAGGCATACCTGTTTGTACAATACATACAGAAATAGGTACACATTGGTGACAGCGTCACACATACCCAATAACATTTTTTTTACATCCTTTGTTATGTCTAGGTGATAAATTAATATTGAAGAAAAAGAGATTAGTGAAAGGGAGTATTGCAGATGGACAATCTACAATGTGCAAAAGGTTTTTTGCTTTATGTTGATTATTGTGAACTGAGTTCACTACTCAAAACAATCAATCGGTACCATTGAGAGTTGTTAAACAATTATTGTAGAAATGTGAAAATGATTAAAAGAAATGATCAAAAATGTAAATGGGTGTAATGAGGTTAAATAACAAATACTGTGAGAAAATGGGTCCTGAAAATGTTCCCTACATGCAGGAGGTAATGGTAAACTATACCTAAATTTGAAAGCCTAGAAGCAGGTGAAATTTGAAAATTAGAAAAAGGTTAAGGAAAAAACCTCATGATCAGTTTTATTTACGCAGATACAATAAAAATGTTGTATGTGTCTTTTCAGCATCTTCAGGAGCAGGCGAAGAGGACATTGGCCACAAAGGCAGGGAAGCAGCTAGCCACTGTATTTCGGGTGGTGGAGCCTCAGACATTGATGGCCACAGTGGCATGGAGGGTAAGGAGATTAGAACAGAAGCCACCAGCTCTCCATTTTCTTTAGAGGCCTCCCCAAGTGACCAGTCCCTAGTGGGGGTCACCCCATTAAGGACCTTTACCATCTGCATCCTTGTCTGCCACCCAGATTCCCAGCTACACCTTCCCTCTTGCTTCCCCAAGTTGGCCAAACTTGTCCCACTAAAAGGGGTGGGGTCTCCTTTTCCACAGGCACCTCCCTTGCTGCCTCTTCCCCCCATCTGTGCTCAGTGAGGAGGCTATTGACCTCTTACGCAGCATCTTTGTAGGCCAGACTGCGATTGTGAATGGCATCCAGGGCCTTAGTTGCCACATGCAACAAATGGTTGTATTTCTGGATGCCATTCCTAGTTCAATGTCAGGCATGCAGAGGTCACTTGCTAAAAAATATCCTCTGCACTGACCGCAGCCCCCAAACCAGCCCAACCTTCTGTCCCAACTCCAGTCCCTTCCTCATCCCAAATTCCAACTACCACCCCAATCTCAAGCACACTTGCTGCTTTACAGACAGCCACTCCAACAGACACAAGCTGTACACCCACACAAACAAACACACACACACAAAGAAACACAAACACTCAAACAACAAACACACACTACTGACACTACACCCAAAGGTACCACACCCACAACCATCACAGCCAGACCTACCACCACAGCCACACCAACCACCACACCCACAACCACCACCACACCCGCCACTACACCCACAACTACCACCTCAACAGCACACTCATCCAAACACACTCACACAAAACCCCACCAACACACAAAACAACACCCACAAAACCCAAATCCACATCCGAACACCAAACACCTGCTGAACCACATACTTCCAACTATACAGCAGACACACATGCAGTTGCAAAGCATACAGACACAGGCACCACAACTACACCAACCAAACACAAACACTCACACGCACCCAAATACCAACCACTTGTTAAACAACAAACATCAAAACAAACACAACATACACCAGACCCACATACAAAACCCTAACATACAGGCACATGCACCTCACCCACTCCAGCTTACTCTAGCTTCAAATCCCCTGTAAAACCCAAACCCACTCCTCCCAAGAAGAACCCTTGAGGTGCCTGCTCTGTGCCCACTAGATGCCCCTTCCTGAGTCGGTTGTCCCCTGGCAGTGTAATTAGGAGGCAAGTTCCGGGCCACAAAACCAAGATTTGACGCTGTTCATCATTTGTTTTGTGCATACTTTATTTTTACGTTAATAAAAAATATGTGAGAAGCTATCTCATTTCAAAATAAAATACTTTTCTTTTCACACAGTGTGCTGACATTTTTTCTTTACAATTCATTGATTAGTAACAATGTTAATTTAAGAAAATGTGAGTAACAAACTTACTTTCAATTACAACAGTGAACAAAAATTGTGTTTTAATAACATTTGTACAGTGCTTACATTAGTGCTAAACATTTGTAATGGACATGGTAATTTTGGTGCACGCATTTATCATGATAATGGACACTTCACCAAAATTAAACATGTTTTATTTTTTGAACTTGTTAATACAGGTGTGTTTATTGTAAATGGATTAGTGATCAAAATAAACACATATGCATTACACATTAAACAAATTACAATTTAATGATATTACGAAAATGCACTAGACAAGGTGAAATGTGATATTGATACATATATGAGATGTTTTAAGCTGAGGAGTAACATTGATTTTACATTTCTTGTGAACCAGCTTTTCGCCTTGTCTAGTTCAATTTCTACATTTCATTATTATAATTGTGTTGTTCTACCAGCTGAATTTGGAATTAAGGTGAATTTTTGAGTATATGTCCATTAGCATGAAGGCAGCTCGCACCAAATTTGTAAACGCAAATTAAATATACAGGTGTGTTTCTTCAAAATTCTTAAACAGGCACATTACACACACATATGCATTGCACAGCATTAAAATATTGCTTGCACGTGTGGACTTAAAAATGCATGAATCCAGAGTCAATGTAAATAGACAATTCAGATTATAGGTAAAAAAGACACTTATCTTCGAGTCCAGCGACGACGGGGTTGATCTGCGTCGTGGTCGAGTAGCACCAGCAAAGGAAGGACTTGTAAGATCAGGTTCATGAAGGAACGGGAAGTGGAAAAAAAAGGCTTATATGCCGTTCAATCCACCACCTCAGGTGTGCAGGTTTACCCACCACAGTTACATCAGCTGTAGGCACATCGTGATTGGCCCGTGGAAAAACTGTCTGTGGTGCTTTTACCGATGGCGCCGTCGACGCGGGTGAAAGATTCTGGCAGTGACGGTGGGTCCACAATGGACTTTCGTCTATGGGCCCGCCAGCCTTTAAATAGTGCAGCGGAACACCTAGTCAGCGGTTGGATTATCCGATGGAAAATAAACGGCGGAACCAATTCTGCCAAGATCTACATCAGGCCCTAAGATTGCGCAATGAGGTTTTCATAATTAGCCGTTTGTCCGAAATGGTGGTGCTGTTCAAGATATGAATGCAAGCAGGTGGTTTTCAAACAGGAATGCTGGTTGTGCAGGGAGGAATGATGGTGTCTCAAGGAAGAGGGAGAGGTGCTCCGAGTGATCCGAATACAGGTATTGATGTTGCAATGCTAAAGAAAATGACGCCTTCTCCCTATGCAACAGGGTGGGGCATTGATAGTGCGAGTGTAGGCTCTATGAAGATATTATTACTAATAATCGGATGCAGGGAGTAAATCAAATGAAAGTGCAAAATGCTCCTGTAAGACCAATGCAAAATGAAACTCAAATGGTACCCATGCCACAAGCATCTATGGCGCAGTCAAATGGAAATAATGCAAGATTAAATCAAAACCAGTCACCAAAAACGAATCAAAATGTAGGGCAGGTTCAAAATCAAGATGTAGTTCAACACCTTCCTATGTCTGATAACCCAATGTTAAATTCAGGCATGTCACAACGTCAGCACCTGAGAAGGGAGGTAGATTGTATGCTTGGTGCAATCTTAGAGGTAGACCAGAGTGGACCATTTGTAGAGGGTGAGGTAAATGGCCACCAAGTGTCATTTCTGATTGACACAGGAGCTAACCGGTCTACTGTGAAAAGAGTGGAAGTACCAGACCTACCTCTCTAGGGAAAAGAAATCCAAGTTGTGGGAGTTACAAATAGACAAATGAATAATCTAATTTAAAAAGTGGTACCTGTAAAGAAAGGATCTTTCAAAGAAAATCATCAGTTTGTGGCATGTGATTCAAGTCCTGTTAACCTACTAGGGAGAGATTTACTGTGCAAGTTAAATTGCCCCATTTATTGAACACCACAACGAGTGGAGTTTCAGACTCATGATGAGGATGTAGACAAAAATTGTTCAGCAAGGGACAAAAGGGATCTACCTAATGTTAACAACAAAGGACTTGACCTGCAAATCTAATTTAGAAAGTCAACCCAGAAATATGGAATCTCACAAGAAGGAGATTTGACTAATCAAAGGAGCTGAACCAGTCAAAATAAATGTAAAACCACATGCGGTTTTCCCTAGAACACCAACTTATCACATGACACCGGAAACAATAGAAGTAATAACACCATTGATAATCGACATGTTAGAAAAGGGTATCCATGCAACTCACTAATTATGGGATTACAAAACCAAATGGTAAATTCAAGATAGTGCATGATTTAAGTAAGGTGAATGACTCTGTAGTCCCATGATGTCCTGTGGACCTAAACCAGTCACCATACTTTATCAAATTCCATGCATAGCTGAATGGTTTTCAGTGAATAATCTCTGTCATGCTTGATTCCATTACACAAAGACAGTTAGTACCTGTTCTCTTTTGTGTTCCTAGAAAAAGTACTAGCATGGTGTTGTGTCCCACAAGGGTACACTGAGAGTTTGCCCATTTTTAACCAGTTCTTGAAAAATAATCTGGAAATATTGAGTCTGCCCCAAAGTTCCGACTTGATGCAATGTAATGAAGATCTACTTGTTGCATCAAGAACTAAAGAATACTGACAAAAAAGATGTATATGAACTTTGACATAAACATTTGTGAATAAGTTGTGATAGTTCCAAACCATCAAATGGGGGGAAGTTGCTATAGATTTTTATTAGAAAATCTAATTTGTTTACGTAATAACTTGTATGGGTGAAAACAAGGCCTAACTAAAAGCTGCATTTAGACGTGCACTTTCCTTTCTAAACTTTGCATGACACGCATTTGCAAACATTGACAAATTCCTACAAATTTAACTCAATAGAAATCTTTCTATTGTAACCTCTGCATGGTCTATGTATGATGCTAACTTCCTGCTATAACAAAGAAAGCTATATTATTTTATTCTTTCTACCTGTCTGACCTGCCTTGGAATTTCAAAACTTGCTAACCTAGTCTGAAATTTGCTTCTTTATGAATGAGCTTATAGTGTGAAGACGTTTGAGAATGGAAGTGACGAAATGAGAATAAACATAAAACGTATACAAGCGTCTTGTTTTTCAGAGAATGTAGTGTATGAGAAAAAGTAATCAGATTAATGATGACTTAAACAGAATATGTTGCATGTTTAGACTGCTCTCCTGACAGCCCTGTGGGGGGGCCGCGCACCATAGGTACCCGCAACCCTTGTGGCAGGGAAGCCGCTCCTTCTCACCTTCCCATCCAGAGGCATTCATAAGACGGCAACAGACCCCCTGCACGGGATGCTGTCCTGACAGCCCTGTGCGGGAGGGGCTTTGCATCACAGGTACCAGCAACCCTTGCGGCACAGAAGCTGCTCTTGCTCACTTGCGGGCCCGGAGATTCTCATTAGGGGGCAACTGACCCGCTGTGCAGGATGCTCTCCTGACAGCCCTGTCGGGGGCCGTGCACCACAGGTACCAGCAAGTGTTATGCCGCGAGCAGATCACCGCCCCCCGGTCCGCTTTTCAGCACGTTGGGCCTCCCGCGGGATGTTTGTGCGCGTGCAGTGTCCAACTCTTGCGTGGCAGTGGGGTCGGACAGCCCGGGGTTGGGACACGGATCTCGCATATATAATACTTATCTGTTTTCTTGACTTTTGGCTGTCCGCCCTTTTGGTCATGGTGGCCATGCTTTCTTGGTCCCAGAATGCACTGCTCTTCCCTTTTACTAGTACCTTTCCAAGATGGTGTTTCTCCTATTTTGTCCTATGATACTTTCTCAAATAATATGTCTTTTTTCCTTTTCCTGTTTGTTCACTTCCTGTTTTACTGGTGTATATGAGGGGCTTCTTTCTTTCTTCTCTGCGTTGCAACACTCTGGTTTGGTGGTCCTAGCTCATGTTTGTTCCGCCTATGGATTGTTTTCTGCCTGGTTTTCTTTGCAGGTTCCTGATGTTCCAGTTCTTGGAGTCCTGAGTTCTGCTGTGCCTTTTCTCATTTTCTGGTGCTCCTTTTTGGAGGTTTTTTCCCTGGTGGTTTTTCCTCTGGAGCTCCTTCTAGAGGGCACGGACTGCTTGGGCTTTCATCTTACCAGGAGCACTGCAGCTACCAGAAGGGGTCACCCTTATAATGGACAGACCATGACGTACTCCGAAGCCGTACTCCACCTGCATCTGACAGAGGCAGTAAGGGAAAGGCGAATCGTAACAGCAACCCTTGTGGCAGAGAAGTCGCTCCTGCTCACTTTCGCACCCAGAGGCGCTCATTAGGTGGAAACTGACCCGCTACACAGGATGCCCTCGTGCCAGCCCTGTGGGAGGGCCGCGCACCACAGGTACCAGCAGCCCTTGCAGCAGGGAAGCCGCTCCTGCTCACTTTCGCACCCGAAGGCGCTCACTAGACAGCAACTAACTTGCTGTGTGGGACGCTCTCCTGACAACTCTGTGGGGAAGGGGCTGGGCACGACAGCTACCAGCAACCCTTGTGGCAGGGAAGCAGCTCCTGCTCACTTTCATGCCCGGAGGTGCTCATTAGGCGGCAACTGACCTGCTGCGTGGGATGCTCTCCTGACACCCATGTGGTGGGAGGCTGTGAACCACAGGTACCAGCAACACTTGCGGCAGGGAAGCCGCTCCTGCTCACTTTTGAGCGCAGAGGCACTCATTAGGCGGCAACTAACCCGCTGCATGGGACGCAACCCGACACATGCCAGGACAAAGCCAATCATAGACCAACAAAGGCCGGGCTGGGCCTACACTCTGGCAAAGCTTTCTTCACCCCGTAAGCGCTTGGTGCAAGGCAGTTTATTTTGTGTATATTCCTTGTGCCATCCCATGGGAACCTTGGTCAATACGGGGAAAAGGAAGGCAATCAGGGGCTCTACTTTGGCCTTGCAAACTCATCCACGATCCTCCATTGACAATTTTCTAGTGCGGGCCGTGGATCTGGGATCCAACTAAATCAAACTACTGGAGCACTGACTTTCTTTAGTGGTGGAGGACTTCTTTCCCTAAGGCATGCTGTTCCATGTGATTCTGGCCCTGTTGGAAGCGCACCTTTAGATATTCTCTAATGGTGCCCCCTGGCCAAACCCCCCTCTGTGAGTCAGGTGGAGTTGTTACAGATGATTTAGTGGCTGAGGAAGGTCTGGATGTTATTGACTGCCCCTCTTTTCCAAGTGGATCTTTGCATTCTGGCCCTTTAGCGAAAAGGCGAAGGAAGGCCCGAGATCCAAAGCAACTCAATCTATACAGTCCGCAAAAATTTATAATCCAGATAATCCTGAGTCACTGCACCACCCAACGCTGACTTCTGGGCCTCGTTAAGGATTTGGTTTAATGACTTGTTGCACTCCAAGCTGCAACATATCCATAGTCGACTATCCTCAATAGAATCTAGCTTGGGTAATTTAGTGTCTGAGCCAGAAAAGGGCCCGTACATTTACAGTCTGTAATGATCCAGACAAAGGAATCGGATTGGTCTTCCTCCATGCTCGCTGCCTCTGGCTCTAGCCATTCTTCTGATGTAGTTGCCCATAGTATGTTCCCCAGTTCGTTAGATGGTGGTCACGGTGATGGTTCAGATAACCAGATGGCCACAAATACTGTTAATCCCCAACCGCAGGAGCTAATTCCTCAGTTTGCTAATAATATGCTGCATTTTGTTACCCAACAAAGTCAGCGATCTTTAGAGCGTTCTCAGTCTCAGCTCCCGGCCATTGACCTGCCCCCAGCTTCATGTCTCTATGTTGCTATTTTAGATAATGTGCCTAGGCTTCAAGGCAATATCATCAAAACAACTACAGCTCTCAAAAACAAAGTTTTTTTTGGTTAAGCACAAATGTATGCGGTAAATGGGACTTATTTAAAGAGATTTTTTTTTTGTCCAAAGGGTGGGAGGAGTAAGTCCCTTGGCGAGGCAAGCCCTTGGCAACCTTGTGATTATTAGTTTCTGTGATCCTGGTGTCGCCAGGAAAGTGCTTGCATTAGCCATGGCCAGATTTAAGCAGATTAGAATAATACCTTTGGGCTTTTTCATACACATCTAACTCCTGCTTATATTGCCGGCCCTATTGAGAACCCCCAACAAGAACTTATGTCGGCTATAGAGAACCGTCCTCCCCCTAATTAGCCAGTCCTGTTCTCAGTTCAGAGGGTATAGATGTTCCTGTATTCATCAGTCGGGGTGTAGTTTGACTATTGAATATGTTTTCACTTCACTTTCCTCCGCAGTTTGGAACGAGGGTGGTCGACCCTAAACAGACACTAAGGACTAAGGACTAAGGATAATGACAGGAGGGTGGTCTGGCATTCTGTCAACTTAGCGCTCATAATGGTTCAGGTCCAAAAGCAGATTGTGGTGATGCCGCCAACTCAATATCAGGCTTTGTCGAGCTCTTTTCTCGTTTTAGGGATGTGCTGTTTAGACCCACAAAGAAATGTCCACTAGTTGATAATTCATGGTTCGACAAAGCATGTAGGAAGGCAAATGCCTCTTTGAGTCAGGCTCTCAGGCAAACTCCTAGGGATCAAGATGTTGTATCTGCCTGTAGAAAGGCTTCCATCTGGGCCTTGAAGAAGGGCCAAAATCAAAGGAGCAGTGGGAAGCTATTGTGAATGGCTACCAAATAAAGGATGCTCAGGCCTTTTGGTGAGTGGTTTGGGCAGGCTTAGCTAATGGCAACTCACCAGACGTCGTTGGGTCACACATTACCCCTGAAGCTTGGATTGACCATTTTTCCAGCATTTATGAGTCAGATGATGTGAGGGTTGATGATTCTCAAGTGAATTTGCCTTTGAATCTTAGCCCCCCTATTATCGGTAGCAGCGGCAACAAAGGCTATCCATGATAGCCTTCCCAATAAGGCCCCAGGGCCGGACGGGATTCTGCTGGATTTGTTGATAAGGGAACCAGATTTTTGGTCCCCACTTTCAACTAAAAACTTTTATTCTGTGTTTAGGGTTGGGCCCCCAATGTATTGGAGGACATCTTTAGTGGTACCAATTTTTAAAAAGGACAACATCTTGGAACCTTATTGCTCAATTTCCTTGTTACACTCTTCCTCTAAATTAATATTCAGGTCGCGTTGGAGCACTTGATTTCTTGGGTGCAAGAAAATAAAATTCTCTCTCAGGTCCAATATGGCTTTAGGAAGGGTGTGAGCACAGTAGAAGAGTGTTTTAATCTTCACCTCCTTATGGTTAAGTACAAATTTCTGAAGGATGCCCTTGTCCATTTGGCATTCATGGACTTGTTGAGTGTGCTCGACTGTATTAATAGGCAGAAACAGTGGGAAATGTTCTTGTCAATGGGCCTCGACGTTGGGTTGGTTAACCTTTTGAGACTTTTACACCAAGATCTCACGACAAAAGTTAGGTTTGGGCTAAACAGTGAGACCACTTCATTGTTTAGAGTAAATCGCAGCGTGCGCCAATGGTGTGTTCCCACCCTCATTCTATTTCTTTTGTACATTAATGGCCTAGAGAGAACCTTGGTCTCCGTAGGAGCTAATGTCCCACATATTTGTGATAGCGCCCTTCCCGCTTTACTGTATGTGGACGACGCAGTTCTGCTGGCGAGAACGGCCAATTGGCTTAAGCAGTTGGTAGCAGCTTTGATGAATTCATGAAAGGTCTGAACCTTGAAACTAATTGTATGAAAACTTTTGTAATGGTCTGCTGTAACCAGCAGGGTGCACCAGCACCCTCGCAATGCAAAGCAGACAGTGAGCATTGCGAAGGCGCTGGACAGGGAGGCCCTTGCAGTGCCCATGCCAAGTGCATGGGCCCCTATGGCCCCCTGCACCTGCTCTCCGCCAGCCTTTTCATGGCGGTGTTACCACCATGATAAGGCTGGCGGAGAGCGAGGTTGCAAACTGCAGCTGCCCTGTCAGATTAGGATGTGCACAACCGCCAGACCACTGGGATCGAAGATCCTAGCGGAGCAGTGGTTCCTTGGTGGTCAGACCTCCAGGGTTGTTATGTGGCGGTCGGACCGCCGCATCGACAGCGGTCAAGAACGCTACAGCGAGTGTGGCAGTGGTAAGACCGCCACACTTGTAATGAGGCCCTAAATATCTAACAAGGATAAAACTTGGGTTTGGAATTGCTTCCTTAAACATAGACAGGCAGCCCAGGAGAGTAATGTGGTAATGCAGCTGACAGTTAGCAGGCCTCGAAAAATCATTAAAATGTTACTAGACCTGCAGGTCCAGCATCTTGAAAAATCTACTCGACCTAACTGTAATGTACTTGACCCAGAAACTGGTCTCAAAATGTGTGATCCTATGCAAATATTGTATTTTACAGTCCTCTTTTGTTTTTATTAAATACGCTAAACATTTGCTCCATGTATTATAAATCTAGCCCACATATAGGCTACACATGATCCATGCATGTATTGCCCCTTAGATTACTAATAACTTTGCTGTCAGGGCAGGAGTGTTTCTCAGTTTATGTTTAAACACTCACTTTTAAGTAGATTAATAAAGCATGAGGTGGTAGCGCACTGTCATTTACAGACAGTAAATTTCCAAGAAATGTCCAAAACCTTCCCACTAACTTGCAGCTTTACTGGTAAAACTATATAGTGTATTAATAATAATCTGTGAAAATTAGGTTTCAGAAACAATATTTATCATTTGCACATCACCAAATGAAGTGTTCTAACTTTTTTTCATTCTATTAAAATATTATTTTCATCACACAAGTACAAAAAAATGGTCTTTTACTGCTACTGAAACATATTTTGTAATGTTTGTTAAGTTCACTTAGTTATATAAATGCTGTGTTAGGAAAGACCTGATAGCCACAGCCTTTGATTTCACACAGGTCAGACAGTTCACCTTACAAAATCCTGAACTCTGCAGTCACAAGGAAGACAAACTAACTTTTGAGCTCTGCCTCTGGCAAGAATAAGATTTAAAGACATCATAATTGCTAATTCAGTTTCTGTCTGAACAGAACACCTGTTCTTTGTCCACTCACCAGAAGGGGCGAAGAGTTTCTAAAAATAGCTCGACCTCATAAAAAATGACTAACCATAGCGAGTGGTTGAGTAGATTTTTCAAGCCCTGGTTAGGGAGTATTGTATGATCCAAATGTCAATGGGGCCTGCCCCATACCTGTTGTATGTTCATAACATGCATGAGCGAGTGTTACTGACCTGCTTTAGTTTGGGGTCTCCCAGTTGGATGCTGTCTTTTCCCCAAGGGAAGTTCTCATCCGGAGACATCTGTGTGTGCCCTTGTGATGAACAATCTCCACAAACATTGTTGCACTTTGTTTTTTTTTTCTGCAAATTTTATAAGATTTTTAAGACTTTAAAAAACAGTATTTCGTACCTCCATCACGGCAAAGGAATTTCACTAATTGTAGGGCAGCACTACTTTTTCTCCAACAGTTCAATGATTATGATGTATGTTGCTGTTTTGTTGGCTATTTTTTAAAAGGTACCATGGCTTGGCGCAAGATGCTGTTTTAGCTATTCTGGCAATTAGATGATTTGCTCTGTTTTACAGGGATTTGTAGCAATTTTTTTGAATAAGTCTTATTTGTACATATGTATTGTTTTAATGTAATGTTTTTTGATTCTTTCATGATCTATATTTATATAATCGAATAAAGAGTTATTGTTGATGATGATGATGATTATAACTGCTCTTTATTTACCAAACCAAAGCTGTTTTGTTATCAAGGAATCCGCAACTCCCGGTTGGCTGTTTAATATCTTGAATGAAACAAATTTGCTAAAATGTATTATTCATGCAGTCTGTATAAAACGTGTCCTAGGGAAAGAACAGGGGTTGCTCTTAGAGAGAGAGGGATAGAGAGTGATTCTTGGGCAGGAATCGAGTTGTGATTCGCTCTCAGACCCTGACGCTCTGGGCTGTTGACACAGACCGCTCTCTGCCCAGACTCTATCATACTCTGTTACAGTATTCTTTAAGACTACTGACACTGCTGACTAGACTGTGTTCTTCTAAGTTTGTTCTCTTTTGCTAATTTTAACTAAACATCATACTGGCTAAAATACTAGACTAGGGGTAGATTGAGGAACACATTTTATGCAATGTTCTGTTAACTTGAATTGACTAATAAAGAAAAGATTCAAAACTTATGATAAAATACTTTAAAACTTAAATTGACTTATTTTTGGCTCCTGAATAAAATAAATTGCAATGTATTTTTATTGAGAATTGCAGGTTGCACCTATACCCATTCTCGAGATCCTCCTCATGAGCCCTAAGAGGTGCAGAGTAGTTTAGAATTTTAGAATTCTCCATTCTCCCACTCACAGAGACTCGATGAAGGTGAAACAAGATGATGACTATGGGGAAGCTCATATCTAGTCCTTGTAATTAATTTTATCACACCAGAAAACCAAATTGTTTCTATGAGCTAAGATCAATTATTTTTGGAGTACGACAGACAAATATTGGTTGAAAAATCTGATCCAATGAGCTCCCTGACTGCCTGTTTCCTGTTTCCTGCCACCATACCTTGGCTGTGACAAATGGGAGTGGGTAATTTTAAGACTTGGATAAAACTCCTTAAGAAAGAGAGATGTAGTGCCATATTTATACTTTTTGACGCACAACTGCGCCAACGCAGTTGTGCCTCAAAAAGTTTAACGCCGGCCAACGCCATTCCAAAGCGCCATGCGGGCGCCTTATTTATGGAATGACGTTAGCCGGCGGAGCAGACTGGTGTGCGTAAAAAAAAATGACCCACACCAGGCAGCGCCGGCGTAGGGGAAAATGGAGCTTTGGCGTAAAAAAATGGGGCAAGTCGGTCTGAGGCAAAAAATCTGCCTCAACCCGATTTGCGCCATTTTTTTTTACTCCCACCCTCCATTAACATGACTCCTGTCTTAGCAAAGACAGGAGTCATGCCCCCTTGCCCAATGGCCATGCCCAGGGGACTTATGTCCCCAGGGCATGGTCATTGGGCATAGTGGCATGTAGGGGGGCACAAATCAGGCCCCCCTATGCCACAATTTTTTTTTTTTAAATATACTTACCTGCACTTACCTTAATGTCCCTGGGGTGGGTCCCTCCATCCTTGGGCGTCCTCCTGGGGTGGGCAAGGGTGGCAGGGGGTGTCCCTGGGGGCATGGTAGGGCACCTCTAGGCTCCTTCCGAGCCCACAGGTCCCTTAACGCCTGCCCTGAGCAGGTGTTAAAAAATTACGCAATCGCGACTGGACGTCATTTTTTTTGACCCGCCCACTCCCGTGTGTCATTTTTGCACGGGAGTTTAAATAAGGCGCACAGGCCTGGGAGTCATTTTTTAGACGGGAACGCCTACCTTGCATATCATTAACGCAAGGTAGGTGTCCACGCAAAAAAAAGACGCAAACTCCAAGAACTTTGGCGCTAGACGCGTCTAACGCCAAAGTATAAATATGGAGTTAGCTTTGCGTCGGATTTGCGTAAAAAAAAACTACGCAAATCCGGCGCAAACAGAGTATAAATATGCCCCGTAGTGTCTTTGGATGATTGAGAACAGAACTTTCCTGGCTTCCCGAGGACTCCTTATCAGTGTGACGAAATCACTAGAATAAAATGTAATGAAAGCTTGGTTTCGAATGTTGGAGTTCACAGGTACATGCGAAGGAATAAAGACGTGTGATTTACCGTGTGTGGCTTAGTCATTCAGCGGGTACTAGGCTCGGGACGAGGCTACAACTGGTGACGAGCTAAGGGTTAAGTAACCCAAAGAAGAAAGTGCTCTCCTGGAGAGTTTGCCGTGGTCCAAAGAAATTGCTTGTGTGCTACATGTGCCTTCGTCGAACTTCTGTGTCGACTGTTGGCGTAGGTAGACTCAAAGCATCACTCCAGCTGTTGTGAAGCGTCTGAACGGAAAAAGAGCTTCACAGAAAAATCCACGCATCATTGGTCAAGAAACTACGACCAAGATCCTACAAAACGGTACCACTCTGTCATGCAAAATAATGTCATGCATTGTACGGTGCATTAATGATGAAGGCAGATACAACCAGGCTTATAAAATACAGATAAAGACATTCTTAAGTTGCCACATATTACTACAAATAATACCTCCTGACAGAAAAAGCA
Organism: Pleurodeles waltl; assembly: GCF_031143425.1. Lineage (NCBI taxonomy): Eukaryota > Metazoa > Chordata > Amphibia > Caudata > Salamandridae > Pleurodeles > Pleurodeles waltl. The sequence continues at coordinate 1,712,883,152 of NC_090445.1, read as the reverse complement.
CAAAAGAAGCATACTGCTATTACTCCTACCCGAGTCTTGATAAGCAGCCAGTCTTGACCTCAGCACCGGGCAGGGAGACCCAAGAAGAAGCACTGGGGTTGTGCTTACTGAGCTGTCTAATACCTGAAGCGACGCACAATCAAAGCTGCCGGGTGATGGCTCCAGCTCCAGAGGTCTCCATAAATGACTGAGCTCGGATGGAGAACAAGAAGTAAAAACTCCAAAGACTGTTCTGGATGACCCGGAGGCTGAAACATCAGCAGGCCTCATTGATGATGCAGATTCTCAGGGACAGTCGACAGCATTTGACACAGCTCCACCCCCAACGTCAGCCACGCCTATGTACAGTTACAACCCTGCTGCCTTTCTGAAACCACCACTAACATTTAAGACGGCCAAAAAGCACAATATAGATGGACTGCCTGGATAGAGACATTTGAACATTTCATTGATGCTCTTGAACAGACCAATAACAGGAAGAATATCAAATTTCTTGAAAATCTTGCTGGTGATGGTGTGAAAGTTAATACCAAGAATTGACGAAGAAGTCATATACCATCAGATTAAGAATGCGTTGAATGTCAGGTACAATCCAGCACCAAACATTGACTATGAATAATACGTTTTCATTCAAGAACGTCAATGAGTTGGTAAAACAATTGAGGAATTTGTGGAAAGGCTCAACACACTTGTCTGATTAACTCTGACGACGAATGCTGAGAGAAACTCTTAGTCTGGAACGAGTGTTGATGGCTGCCAGAGCTGAGGAATGTGCTGAAAGACAAGCTGCTGACATGGAGGCCAGAGGTGCCCAGAGCAAGTCAGTGATGAGTGTGGAAAGTAATTTGAAACAAAAGCCTGAAGGACACAAAGTGATCTCTACATGCAAAAAGAAGTTGTGTTTCAGATCTATATTGGCGTTTACACATGAAGTAAAGTGTCCCTCCATTGGTCAGATATGCAAAGGGTGTGGTAGAGAACCATTTTGTGATGATGTTCAGGGCGAAAGCAAAAGTAAGTGTGTCACAGCACAAGGATATATTAGCCGCCAGAACACTTCAGAAGCAGCGTTCAATGTGCACCCAAAAGGCCAACAACTGTCCACAGTGCATGTTCCTACACTTCTCTCAATAACAACACTACTCCTCTTGTGTGACTGGGGTATCAACCGAGTAAATAAAGGCTCCCCAAGTCCCCTAAGACACAAAGAAACATCACAATTGTGCCTTGTGAATTGATCAATTCACGATATATGGGTAACTGTGGTAATTAGGCCAGGGCTCTGTTGGAACCCAGGAAATCCTGCTTGGCTCAGACATTTCTGAAAACAAGCCACCTAGAATAGTCTGGGGGGGGTGTGGTTTGCGTGGATCCCAATATCTTTTCTTACCCAGAATGCTCTGCAAACACCAAACTGTGGCTAAATCACAGATATTCCTCATGCCAGAATCTTTGTGGATCATAATATTCCTACTACCCGGTGCTCCCACACTTCTCCCAATAAAAACACTATCCCCAATGTTTGCCAAGAATTATGCATTTAGTATATTTTTACATAGGACCTCATAAGAGCAATTTGTTTGCTATGACCATAAATTAGACGAAGATAAAGCAGAATTTCAAAGGTGTTAGTACATTTCAAAAGGATATTCATACCACACAGATATTAAATTACAATATATAAAATTCTGAAAATTTTAGGCAATGTTCTGTTGAGATGTTTAGAGAGGTCAGTTATGATATAACCACTTTCTGCCTCAGATGTCTTGATTATGGTTTCCACAATATTTGGTTCAAGGAGATGAATCCTCAGCATGTAGACCTTGGCACAGTTATCTAAATATGAAGTCATTTTTCAAAGCTACACTCTTGTTGCAGCCCTTTGTGGCAGGGCAGACTATATTGGGTAATTGCAGATTCACAGTAGCTACTTAGGTATTTGCAGCCTTTGGCGATAGGTGGATTACCCTACAAAAACTACTTGGCTCCTGCAAACAAAATAAAGATCTCTAGACCAGACACATCATCTCACCAGGGCGTATTTCACAACAGGCCGGTGTAGGCTGGAGCAGTGACAGTGAAATGTAAGTTGTACCTGACGTTGTCCTAGCACAATAGGCTAATCAAAGCACTATGCCAGACTGGAATTTGAAGTTTTCTCATTGGACATTGCACCTGAATGGCTAGTAGGCAAAGGTAGTGACAGCCACCTAAGTATCAGGAATAGGAAACAACATGAAACGTGCTGCCTTAAGAACAACATACAAACATCAGTGTCCTGTACAGCTGTGCAGTCTTTTCACAAAGCAAATTATTGTTTGACATAACATATGTGAAAGGTACGAAGGGAGTGCAGCTAATGCCCATTGAATGCTTGGCCTCTCAGCTGTGACTGTCAACTTGTGTTGGTACCAACTTCCACATCAGCTCCTCCCACACAACACTGAGGCATTTCTCAGGGGTCCATCTTCTACCCTCTATAATTCAACATCTACCCAACCCCCTTACCAAACCTGATTAATTCATTCAACCTCACCTGTTACTACTACACAGATGAATCCCAAATCACTTGAAAAAAGGATGGTCTGGAAGACCTCTACAATCGAAAACATGAGGACTGCCTCCGGGCCATAAATACATGGATGATGAATACCCATCTAAAGCGAAATACAGCAAAGACTGAGAGTACGACCTGCAGACAATGATAAAAATGCCAGCCGACTGTCATGTTGCCTAAGGAACACGAGTCCCCGCCAACAATATCAGGAGGGGACAGAAACCTAGGGGTAACCATGGATTCAGACCAGTAGTTGATACCACATGTTAATAACATCAAACAGGTGCCTTCTACTATGTTGCATCCTCCATTGCCATGGATGCCAACAGAACCTGAAAGCTATCTTCACACTTGAGTCTCCAAGCTTGAGTACGTCAACAGTCTATACCTTGGCGCAAAGGCATTCATCATACACAAAGTACAGCTCATCCAAGATGCTGATGCAAGCCTTCTCTACCGTCATGCTAGAGAACCCAAGACTCCAGTCTTGCAATCACTCCACTGGATACCAATAGCAAGAAGAACAATGTTCAAGGCACTTTTCATTGTTAACAAAGCCTCCGAGGAAAAGGACCACTATACCTATAAGCTATTTTCAAGTGCTCCGGGCTTGCACCACTCATCACAAGTCTTCAGGTCACCACAGGAAAATTCCCCAATGACTTGAGGGAGGATACAAATGTAGGCAGCCCACTTGTTCCTCTTGGTCCCCTGATCCCTACCGAGATTGGTTATCATTGTTTAGTTGCATCACCTATCACCATACCAGCTTACCATAAGAAGTCTGTAGGAAGGCACTGCTTTTTCAGAACTAGATGCCACGATCTGGAACCCACTACCAGCCGGCATTCCAAGCATCCAGAATCATATACGTGTCAGAAGATAGTTGAAAATATTGCTGTTTCCAAGACAGCTACACCCACACATTGCAGCAACAAAATCCAGAAAGACAGTTACACTCATGCACAATCTTCAATTTACTACCCACAGAAGCAACCCAACCAGCAAACTACTTTTGGTAGACAGGTAAGTTAAAGAGGGCTGAATTATGGTTCGCTGGAGACAATATAGTTATCTAAGTTCATTCATAACTTCTAGCCCACACTAATACTAATGCCATATCCCTCAGCAGTCGGCATCGAGCTATAATTTACACATCTTATATTCACATGAAGCATGAGGACTGTCCACCACCAGTCCTGTGCAGACAATAAACCAGTGATCACTAAAAGAATATGCATTGAGCAACTGAAGAGATCTGTCAGACATTGCGGGTCAACAAGAGGACTTTAATCTAGTCCAGCCATGCAGGTCCCAAAAAAAAAGTACACTACGGCTGCTTCTCTACATCTCACGATGATACAAAGATACGGGTTGATGGTAACAGTGCACATCCCAGCAGATCGCGACACTTCTCTCTCCCTTCAGCCATGCCAGTCAGGCCCACAACTATACACTATGGGGGTCATTCTGACCCTGGCGGCCGGTGGACGCCAGGGCCACCGACCACGGGAGCACCGCCAACAGGCTGGCGGTGCTCCCGAGGGCATTCTGACCGCGGCGGTTCAGCCGCGGTCAGAAAGGGTAAACCGGCGGTCTCCCGCCGGTTTACCACTGCCCTTCAGAATCCTCCATGGCTGCGGAGCGCGCTCCGCAGCCATGGGGATTCTGACACCCCCTACCGCCATCCTGTTCCTGGCGGGTCTCCCGCCAGGAACAGGATGGCGGTAGGGGGTGCCGCGGGGCCCCTGGGGGCCCCTGCAGTGCCCATGCCCATGGCATGGGCACTGCAGGGGCCCCCGTAAGAGGGCCCCGCAAAGTATTTCAGTGTCTGCTAAGCAGACACTGAAATACACGACGGGTGCAACTGCACCAGTCGCACCCCTGCAACTACGCCGGCTCAATTCTGAGCCGGCGTCCTCGTTGCAGGGGCATTTCCTCTGGGCCGGCGGGCGCTCTTTTGGAGAGCGCCCGCCGGCCCAGAGGAAATGTCTGAATGGCCGGTGCGGTCATTCAGCGGCGGTACCTTGGTGGCTGGCTTCCGCCGTCCGCCAAGGTCAAAATGACCCCCTATATCTCTGATTGGAAACCCAGTGCAGCAACCAGCTAAGAATAAGAAATACCATAAAGGGACCTACAAAGATGTTAAAAAAGCCATAAATTGTGCATGCGTCTCTCACACCTCATCATCCACCACACTGCTAGGCGTGCATCCCATAACATGATAACTGCACCTTGTGGGCATCACGCATGACACGGAAGCACGCCTACATAGAGTCATAAAACAAAGACAACACCCTTCCAACCCCACAGCACCCCACACAGCGCAGGTTGCTGCTCATGTGAGTAAGCACTTCAGTGTCACACACAGGGGTAGTAAGTGCTATACAAATGCTGCAATACAATAAAATGCAATATTTAGCACATGTGCATCTCCAAGAATTGTTTTGATCTTGATAAAGTCTTTGATTCCGTCACACTTCAGAATTATAAAACAAAATGTGCGTTATTTCTGCTTTCATAATTGCTGATAAATGTTGAAATATGTGTACACTCCATTTACAGGCATTGTTGTGCATGAGTAACAAATTGGCATCCTGCAGTCTTTCTTTTCGCACTTCCTGCATGCAGGGCCACTAGAACTCTGGGATTCTGCAGCCGCGTAGTTTACCAGATGATTATGAATTTGTTGCATTTATCGCATGATCCATCATCTGCTGCATAATCTGCAGATTTTAACAAAAGAAATTGTTTCTGGCTCAAACGGATCAAAATGTACTAGAAATGCTGCATCATGTGCTGCCGCGCAGAGTAAGGTCCTTTGCAAAGGTTGACGGTCACCTTTCAGGTCCTGATAGTTCCATTTGGATGTGGAACTGGTTCTAACAAAGTGAAACGATGGCCCGACAGCTCTAATGTGCAAAAATGGCAAACTAATGAATTAATACTGTCACAAAATGTGCCGCATTAAGACACATAGGGGGTCATTCTGACCATGGCGGTAATTACCGCCATGGCGGAGGCCGGCGGTAGCACCGCCAACAGGCTGGCGGTGCACCGCTGGGCATTCTGACCGCGGCGGTTCAGCCGCGGCCAGAAACGGAAAGTCGGCGGTGTACCGCCGACTTTGCGCTGCCCGTCTGAATCCTCCATGGCGGCGGAGCGCGCTCCGCCGCCATGGGGATTCTGACACCCCCTACCGCCATCCTGTTCATGGCGGCTCTCCCGCCACGAACAGGATGGCGGTAGGGGGTGCCGAGGGGCCCCCGTAAGAGGGCCCCAAAAAGTATTTCAGTGTCTGCCCAGCAGACACTGAAATACGCGACGGGTGCAACTGCACCCGTCGCACCTTCCCACTCCGCCGGCTCAATTCTGAGCCGGCATCCTAGTGGGAAGGTTGATTTGCCCTGGGCTGGCGGGCGGTCTTTTGGCGGCCGCCCGCCAGCCCAGGGCAAATGTCAGAATCACCGCCGCGGTCTTTCGACCGCGGTGCGGTGTTCTGACGGCGGTACCTTGGCGGACGCCCTCCGCCGTCCGCCAAGGTCAGAATGACCCCCATAGTTTGGGTTTTTGCTTGCCACATAACTTATTCAACCTTGCCATATAATTATAATTTGGACCTCCCCTGCCGCATAATTCCAGTGGCCTTGCCTCTATCCAGCAAGTTTATCTCATAGTTCACTTTCCAAAATACTCTCACTTTGCAGTCAGAGGAAGAAAGTAAAATAAAATCTCCACTTTAAAAGACTGAGCAGCAATTTGTCAGAAGAAATAGCCTGACATTTAACCTCTGTCTTTGGACATGCAGGGAATGTAACAAGTCAAAAACATGCATTTAATTACTAATTTACGTCCTGAACTCCAGAATGTTTTTTCAGTTAGACTATATGCATTCAGAAGTGAATGCAGTTTGTTCAAACTAATTTTAATCTGAGTTTTCTATAAGTGCTGTACCAGCTGCCTCCTTCATTGAGGGGGGGCGGCAAAGATTAATATGGGCTGGCCCCGCCCTCAAATGCCCCCGTGGCTATGGCCCTGCGTGAACTGCTCTCTCACATTACCACATCAAGTCCCTGATCCATGACGCGGAAGTGGGGTCAGAGAGAGAGAGAAGGGAAATACCAGGTGGAGTGGGGGAGCCAGGGGAGGAGACTGGACCTCACACGGGACAGAACCCTGACCCCCTATTTAGCTCCCACCCCCTGCACCCATTCCCCACGTGACATGGAGTAGTAGAAGCAAAGGAAAGATTGTGAGCTGTGGGAGGGGTAGGTGCATACTGGACCTCACACAGGGGCTCCAAACAAACCATAACCCAATGAGTGTAGCACTTTCTTCTCACATCCCTCTCTGTCCCCTGTCTCCCCACAATGAGCTCTGTGACGTGGATGCTGCAGGTCCGCGCAAGTGCTTGAGTACCTGGTGAGGGGTAGTGACCATTATATCAACACCCATAACCCACCTGTTTGCAGCCTCTCCTCCCCCAGCTTCAGGTATTTCTTCAGATACTCGATGCACGTCCCCTCCAGGTACTCCTTCCAATACCGGCAGATGCTTCTGTCTGAGTTCCAGAGGTCTTGTGTGATCCTGGCTGCATCCATAGCTGCGGTGAAGACCAGTCTGTCCTTCTCAAAGCTGATGAAGTCGTGTCCATCAAAGGTGTCCTGACGGAACCCCCCGATGGAGCCGTTGTCCCAGAGCTCACAGCCGAACATCACCTGGTAAACATGAACACCTGAGGGAGAAGAGGGGTGCAGGAGAATGAGGGCCTGAGGGAGCAAAGAGAGGACTGAGGTGGGAGTGAGGGTTCAACACCTCCAGGTACTGTGTGGAGCCACAACACTGCCTCCCCATGGAGCCGTTCCCCCAGAGCCGACAGTCAGACATCACCTGGTCCATGTGGCGACCTGAGGGAGCGAGGGGTGGAGGTCAGTGAGGAGCTGGGGGAACAGAGTGAGAGCCTGAGGGGGAAGCGAGGGTTTGACACCTCCAGACAGACAGTAATTGGAGACAAGAATCCTCAATTGAGCACTCCCACAGAGCTCACAGGCATACCTGTATTGGCCAATGTGCAGACCTGAGGGAGGGTTAGAGGACAGCGAGGGGCTGAGGGAGCAGAATAAAAATCCGACATCTCCAGGCAGACAGTGAAGGAGCCAAGAACACCCCTCCGTTATGCCCTCCATGGAGCAGTCCCTCGAAGGAGGTGGGGGTGTTGGTGGCCGAATGTGAGATCTCAAGTAGGGCAGCAGATACAGTGTGCCTGAGGGCACACCGGGGAGCAGCGAGGGCCATGGGTGGAGGCAGAGGGGTGGCTTGTACCCCGCCTAGGAGCAGACAGAAAGGCCAATCACAATTTGTGCACCTCAAAATGGTTTGTGTGACTGTGCCTACCTCCCCCTTTTTCCAGTCACTCACACCCCCAAACATTGCCTCCCCTCTGGCCTCTCACAACCCAGTCACCCTGAATCTTTAACACCCCCAAGTGAAGTTCAGTCTGTGGTCATACACCAGGGTGCAACTGAGTCCCCCTTCCCCATTGTTATTCCTCCCAACCTCCTCAACTCCCCTGTGTGAATCACTCCCCCCCCCCGGTCTGGTTGCCCCCCCTCGCCAGGTGTCCTCACCTTCGGTCTGGTTGGACTGGCCCATAGCATTCCTCACATCGTCCCTGTGCACCTGCTCTGCTCCTTGGTTCACATTTGTGCACGTGTCCAAGTAATGGATGTCCTCCATGGTGATCCTCTCTATCCAGGGGGCCCGGGGCTCCGCCATGTGGCTCTCACTGGTGTAGCTGATGAAGCGGACACCGTCCACGTACCCGACAGAGGAGAACTGGGGGACCCCGGGGAGGGGTCCCGAGAGGGAAGAGCGGGAAAAGTGGCAAGTATGCGAGCCTGGGGAGGGGACAGAGAGGGACAACGGGTCAGTGAACAGAGAGCACACACTTCCCACATGTAATACCTTCCAACCCCACCCCCTCACAACACTGTCCCCCCAGCAACCTCCCTCCTGTCTATGGTGCATGCTAATCCTTTAAAACAACGGGTGGATCCAGTGGAAGAGCCCAAAAAGGGAGGGACAGGAAATCAGCAAAGACCATCCCAGTGCACACACCCCTCTCACAGTACAGTAGCACATTCCTACCGCCCAGGGAACAGTAGGGGTGCCGGAGGGCGCAGGAGTCAGGGGTGAGGATGCTCACCCCACAGTGCACCCTCCTCTCACATGTCATACCCACAGGTGCCATGGGTAGAGGGAGAAAACACATCACACCCCTGCAGAATGCCCCCAATGGCCACTGAGAGCACGCATGTGAGTGATTTACAATCTCTCATCTCTGATCCAGTGGATCTCTTCAAGTTGACTGAAACAGGAAGGGAGTTAACAATAATAAAACATTTCAATTCTCGTGTATCCCAATTGAACCCACAAGAAGGAATCAGTAATTTTATTACCAATTCATATTGAGTCCAGTAAATGTGCATGTCAGAAGAATGTGAAAAAGAAACAAGATTATAGCCGGGAAACTGAAATATCACAATAGGTTCAGTCTCCAAAGGATCAAATACAAAACAGTCACAGCCACTGCAATAGAGAAACTGAGAATTAGAAATATGTGTTCCATAAAGAAACTCCGATTCTCCCTCCTAAAGATTATTAACTCTAAATGATCTAATAAGAGCTCTAAATTAGGTATGATATTAGATAATGAAGTCTGAAGGAAACGTGAAGGTGTGGGAGGTGTCACCCAGTGAAGCATAAAGCTTCACACGTGCAAGAAGAGAGGAAGTCTACGGGAATCTGCTCTCCTCAGAGACTAAGGGGATGCGCCCTAACGTCTACCGGTGTGAACAATAATGAAAGCAAACAGAAGCTCCAGGAACATTGGTATCTCTGTGCACCCTCAGGAGCCAATCAATTCAAGCCTCCTGCAGATATTCACAAAGCAAGTTACAATAAGCATCTGAAGAATAATCTCCTCTGGATGACTCTACATGCAAAGCATGATAATCTAGTGCGTGCAAAGTATTATCTGTAGGGCTCTGGGTCTCAGGGATAATACTAGGCTTACGCTCGGTTACCGTGGAAAATGTAGGTAAAATAACCCTACGAGGAAAACAAGCAATACTACAACAACAAACAACAACCCTACACGTCTAGTTGTGTTATTAATTTCCCTGACATCTCTAGAATCAGACCATTGAATAAAAATCAGCAGCAACAGGGTCTTTGTTGGTTTCTACTGCAAATGGGAACACAAAGTTCAAATAATGTGCAATGAAATCATATACAAAATCTTCATGAGTCTTCCCTGGCCCTACTCCAGCTCCTTCTAAACAACGCCCTTACACTCCTTTCACTGCCTCAGGCCTCGGGAATCTTCTTTTTTAATTCTTTTTATTTTAGTAAACAATTTGTGACATTTAATACAGTTACAAGCACCGAATATAGGGCCAGATGTAGGTAAGTATAGTTTTGCGACTTGCAATTTGCAAGTCATAGCGACTCGCAAATTGCAACTCGCAAAACCAAATGCAGAAAGGTGTCTCAGACACCTTCTGCGACTCGCTATGGGGTCGCAAAGACCCACCTCATTAATATTAATGAGGTGGGTCACAGTTTGCGACCCCATTGCGAGTCTGGGCACTCACGGGGATGGGGGCCTGCTGGAGACAGCAGACCACCATGTCCGTGACTGCTTTTTAATAAAGCAGTTGTTTTTTTTCCCATGTGCAGCCCGTTTTCCTTAAAGGAAAACGAGCTGCACTTAGAAAAAAAAACTGAAACCTTTAGTTTCGTTTTTTTTCAGGGCAGGCAGTGGTCCATAGGATCACTACCTGCTCTGAAAAAATAATTTTGTTTCCATTCACTAAGGGGAAGAGGTCCCGTGGGGACCCGTTTGCGACTGCGTTACCATCCACTTCAAGTGGATGGTAACTGCGATTTCATTTGCGACCGCTTTCGCGGTCCCAAATGAAATTGAATAGCGTTGCGAGTCGCAAATAAGAAGGGAACACCCCTTCCTATTTGCGAGTCGGAAATGCATTTTGCGAGTCGGATCCGACTTGCAAAATGCATTTCTGCATTCCAGTGGGGCTTTTGCGACTCGCAAACGGCGTTTTTCGCCGTTTGCGAGTCGCAAACGCTTTGCTACATCTGGCCCATAGTTGTTAGCCAAAGGGGAGAGAACACAGAATTTTAATACATCACAAATGTAAGGTCTTATAAAAGGAAAAATAAAAATAAAAAATAAAAAACCATCAGCATCATGTAAAGTTGCTTAACTTTGATCACCCCTGGGTTATGCCCTAATGGCAGATGTGTGTGAACTCAACCGGCCCCCCCGCCCCTTCCCCTGCTGCCCAGCCTCTGTCTTCTCTCCAATGAGTCCATATTTTGTCATACTTTTGGGGGCCAACCCGACTCTGATAAATTACCTGCTGAATATGGAAGAATGACCCTACCATACCGCACCCTCTTCTAAACACGTCGTTTTGGCTGTGGCCCAAGCGATGCAGAAGGGATCCGGAATAATATGATCTGTGGAAGGTTCTAAGTTGTATTAGGCAAAATCTGGCATGAATTGCTACCTCCCTAGGACTTCAAAGGGCCTCCTGCCAGTCACTGTCCTATTGTAGTCATACCACCCTCCCATGCCTCACGGAGAGAACGCCAGGGATTGGGGGAGTTATTCATTCGTTTTTTATAGGTCAAGGAGATCGTGTTTTCGGGCTAAGAGCAGCCAGTCCTCCAGTGGGGTAGAATCCAGGAGCTGCTCGCCCTCTCACATATGTCCCCTGAGAAGGTGCCCTGCTAGATGTACCTGAAGCTTCCTGAGGCCCCATTGCATATTCCCTCTGTAAGTCCTCAAGAGATAACAGTGCCCCTCCCCTCCTGATGTCACCCAAGTAATCAAAAACAATTAGTCCCCATCTATAAAAACCCTTCTGACTCCAGAGTTTGCTTAGTAGGTCACTAGCCCAGAGTCACATTTGTTAATTTACCCTCCCATCCCCAGAGTTGTGTGGCCTCTCTCCACACTCTCACAGTTGGCTGTCAATAGAACGGTATCCTGCCTTCCCGTTTTCTAGAATACAGCCCACCAGGGTACCCACCGTCCGCCATTGGAGCTCTGTCCACCCTACAGGCTAGTTCCTCCATGCCGGCAAAAACCCAATCATTTATAAGACTAGCTGGGCCACCCAACAGTATGCATGTATATATGGAACCACTACACCACCCTTGAATACTCCTCTTTGTAGCTTACTACAGGGAATGCAGGGGCCACCTCAGTCCCCAGGAGTCTGTGCAGTTCTCTAGTGATCTTTGTAAAGAGGTTTGGAGGCACGTTAAATTGGTGTAAAGAAATGGCTCCCTGTTGCAGTTACCCCACACTTTTTGCCTGATACTGATGCTGACTTGGCTGAGAAGTGTGCTGGGACCCTGCTAACCAGGCCCCAGCATCAGTGTTCTTTCCCCTAAAATGTACCATTGTCTCCACAATTGGCACAACCCTGGCACCCAGGTAAGTCCCTTGTAACTGGTACCCCTGGTACCAAGGGCCCTGATGCCAGGGAAGGTCTCTAAGGGCTGCAGCATGTCTTATGCCACCCTAGGGACCCCTCACTCAGCATAGACACACTGCTTGCCAGCTTGTGTGTGCTGGTGGGAGAAAATGACTAAGTCGACATGGCACTCCCCTCAGGGTGCCATGCCAACCTCCCACTGCCTGTGGCATAGGTAAGTCACCCCTCTAATAGGCCTTGCAGCCCTAAGGCAGGGTGCACTATACCACAGGTGAGGGCATATGTGCATGAGCACTATGCCCCTACAGTGTCTAAGCAAAACCTTAGACATTGTAAGTGCAGGGTAGCCATAAGAGTATATGGGCTGGGAGTCTGTCAAAAACAAACTCCACAGCTCCATAATGGCTACACTGAATACTGGGAAGTTTAGTATCAAACTTCTCAGAATAATAAACCCACACTGATGCCAGTGTTGGATTTATTAAAAAATGCACACAGAGTGCATCTTAGAGATGCACCCTGTATTTTACCCAATTGTTCAGTGCAGGACTGACTGGTCTGTGCCAGCCTGCTGCTGAGACGAGTTTCTGACCTCATGCGGTGAGAGCCTTTGTGCTCTCTGAGGACAGAAACAAAGCCTGCTCTGGGTGGAGGTGCTTCACACCTCCCCCCTGCAGGAACTGTAACACCTAGCAGTGAGCTTCAAAGGCTCAAGCTTCGTGTTACAATGCCCCAGGGCACTCCAGCTAGTGGAGATGCCCGCCCCCTGGACCCAGCCCCCACTTTTGGCGGCAAGTCCAGGAGAGATAATGAGAAAAACAAGGAGGAGTCACTGGCCAGTCAGGACAGCCCCTAAGGTGTCCTGAGCTGAGGTGACTCTTGCAGATGGAGGATTCCCCCAATAGGGATAGGAATGTGGCCCCCTCCCCTTGGGAGGAGGCACAAAGAGGGTGTACCCACCCTCAGGGCTAGTAGCCATTGGCTACTAACCCCCCAGACCTAAACACGCCCTTAAATTTAGTATTTATGGGCTCCCCCTCAACCTAGAAATTAGATTCCTGCAACAACCAGAAGGACTGCCTAGCTGAAAACCCCTGCAGAGGAAGACCAGAAGACAACCACTGCCTTGGCTCCAGAAACTCACCGGCCTGTCTCCTGCCTTCCAAAGAACTCTGCTCCAGCGACGCCTTCCAAAGGGACCAGCAACCTCTGAATCCTCTGAGGTCTGCCCTGCTTCGACGACGACAAGAAACTCCCGAGGACAGCGGACCTGCTCCAAAAAGACTGCAACTTTATCCAAAGGAGCAGCTTTAAAGAACCCTGCAATCTCCCCGCAAGAAGCGTGAGACTTGCAACACTGCACCCGGCGACCCCGACTCAGCTGGTGGAGAACCAACACCTCAGGGAGGACCCCCGGACTACTCTACGACTGTGAGTACCAAAACCTGTCCCCCCTGAGCCCCCACAGCGCCGCCTGCAGAGGGAATCCCGAGGCTTCCCCTGACCGCGACTCTCTGAAACCTAAGTCCCGACTGTAGGAAAGTACCATCTTGCCTGGCATGTTACCCCCATTTTTCACTGTATATACGTTGTTTTAGTTGTATGTGTCACTGGGACCCTGGTAACCCAGGGCCCCAGTGCTCATAAGTGTGCCTGAATGTGTTACCTGTGTAGTGACTAACTGTCTCACTGAGGCTCTGCTAATCAGAACCTCAGTGGTTATGCTCTCTCATTGCTTTCCAAATTGTCACTAACAGGCTAGTGACCATTTTTACCAATTTACATTGGCTTACTGGAACACCCTTATAATTCCCTAGTATATGGTACTGAGGTACCCAGGGTATTGGGGTTCCAGGAGATCCCTATGGGCTGCAGCAATTATTTTGCCACCCATAGGGAGCTCTGACAATTCTTACACAGGCCTGCCACTGCAGCCTGAGTGAAATAACGTCCACGTTATTTCACAGCCATTTTACACTGCACTTAAGTAACTTATAAGTCACCTATATGTCTAACCTTTACCTGGTAAAGGTTAGGTGCAAAGTTACTTAGTGTGAGGGCACCCTGGCACTAGCCAAGGTGCCCCCACATTGTTCAGAGCCAATTCCCTGAACTTTGTGAGTGCGGGGACACCATTACACGCGTGCACTACATATAGGTCACTACCTATATGTAGCTTCACAATGGTAACTCCGAATATGGCCATGTAACATGTCTATGATCATGGAATTGCCCCCTCTATGCCATCCTGGCATAGTTGGCACAATCCCATGATCCCAGTGGTCTGTAGCACAGACCCTGGTACTGCCAAACTGCCCTTCCTGGGGTTTCCCTGCAGCTGCTGCTGCTGCCAACCCCTCAGACAGGCATCTGCCCTCCTGGGGTCCAGCCAGGCCTGGCCCAGGATGGCAGAACAAAGAACTTCCTCTGAGAGAGGGTGTGACACCCTCTCCCTTTGGAAAATGGTGTGAAGGCAGGGGAGGAGTAGCCTCCCCCAGCCTCTGGAAATGCTTTCTTGGGCACAGATGTGCCCAATTCTGCATAAGCCAGTCTACACCGGTTCAGGGACCCCTTAGCCCCTGCTCTGGCGCGAAACTGGACAAAGGAAAGGGGAGTGACCACTCCCCTGACCTGCACCTCCCCTGGGAGGTGTCCAGAGCTCCTCCAGTGTGCTCCAGACCTCTGCCATCTTGGAAACAGAGGTGCTGCTGGCACACTGGACTGCTCTGAGTGGCCAGTGCCACCAGGTGACGTCAGAGACTCCTTGTGATAGGCTCCTTCAGGTGTTAGTAGCCTCTCCTCTCTCCTAGGTAGCCAAACCCTCTTTTCTGGCTATTTAGGGTCTCTGTCTCTGGGGAAACTTTAGATAACGAATGCAAGAGCTCATCCGAGTTCCTCTGCATCTCTCTCTTCACCTTCTGATAAGGAATCGACTGCTGACCGCGCTGGAAGCCTGCAAACCTGCAACATAGTAGCAAAGACGACTACTGCAACTCTGTAACGCTGATCCTGCCGCCTTCTTGACTGTTTTCCTGCTTGTGCATGCTGTGGGGGTAGTCTGCCTCCTCTCTGCACCAGAAGCTCCGAAGAAATCTCCCGTGGGTCGACGGAATCTTCCCCCTGCAACCGCAGGCACCAAAAAGCTGCATTACCGGTCCCTTGGGTCTCCTCTCAGCACGACGAGCGAGGTCCCTCGAATCCAGCGACTCTGTCCAAGTGACCCCCACAGTCCAGTGACTCTTCAGTCCAAGTTTGGTGGAGGTAAGTCCTTGCCTCACCTCGCTGGGCTGCATTGCTGGGAACCGCGACTTTGCAAGCTACTCCGGCCCCTGTGCACTTCCGGCGGAAATCCTTTGTGCACCGCCAAGCCTGGGTCCACGGCACTCTAACCTGCATTGCACGACTTTCTAAGTTGGTCTCCGACGACGTGGGACTCCTTTGTGCAACTTCGGCGAGCACCGTTTCACGCATCCTCGTAGTGCCTGTTTCTGGCACTTCTCCGGGTGCTACCTGCTTCAGTGAGGGCTCTTTGTCTTGCTCGACGTCCCCTCTCTCTTAGAGGTCCAATTTGCAACCTCCTGGTCCCTCCTGGGCCCCAGCAGCGCCCAAAAAAGCCAAACGCACAATTTGCGTGTAGCAAGGCTTGTTGGCGTCCTTCTGGCGGGAAAATACTTCTGCACGACTCTCCAAAGCGAGAGGGATCCGTCCACCAAAGGGGAAGTCTCTAGCCCTTTTAGTTCCTGCCGAAACCTCTGCTTCTTCTGTCCAGTCGAAGCTTCTTTGCACCCGCAGCTGGCATTTCCTGGGCATCTGCCCATCTCCGACTTGCTTGTGACTTTTGGACTTGGTCCCCTTGTTCCACAGTTACCCTAGATTGGAAATCCACAGTTGTTGCATTGCTGGTTTGTGTCTTTCCTGCATTATTCCTCTAACACGACTACTTTGTCCTTAGGGGAACTTTAGTGCACTTTGCACTCACTTTTCAGGGTCTTGGGGAGGGTTATTTTTCTAACTCTCACTATTTTCTAATAGTCCCAGCGACCCTCTACAAGGTCACATAGGTTTGGGGTCCATTCGTGGTTCGCATTCCACTTTTGGAGTATATGGTTTGTGTTGCCCCTATCCCTATGTTTCCCCATTGCATCCTATTGTAACTATACATTGTTTGCACTGTTTTCTAAGACTATACTGCATATTTTTGCTATTGTGTATATATATATTGTGTATATTTCCTATCCTCTCACTGAGGGTACACTCTAAGATACTTTGGCATATTGTCATAAAAATAAAGTACCTTTATTTTTAGTATAACTGTGTATTGTGTTTTCTTATGATATTGTGCATATGACACTAAGTGGTACTGTAGTAGCTTCACACGTCTCCTAGTTCAGCCTAAGCTGCTCTGCTAAGCTACCATTATCTATCAGCCTAAGCTGCTAGACACCCTATACACTAATAAGGGATATCTGGGCCTGGTGCAAGGTGTAAGTACCCCTTGGTACTCACTACAAGCCAGTCCAGCCTCCTACATTGGTTGTGCAGTGGTGGGATAAGTGCTTGAGACTACTTACTACTCTTGTCATTGTACTTTTCATAAGAGAAAAATATACAAAACAAGGTCAGTGTATATACACATAGCCAAAAAGTTTTGCATTTCCTCTTTTCACTCTTTTCTAAGTGCTGAAAAGTACTCCTAAACTTTCAAAAAGTTCTTAAAAGTTTAAAAAGTTTTTTTCTGTCTTTCCAAAAAGTTCTGAAAACTTTTTTCTCTTTTTCTATCACTTTAACTCTCTCTAAAAAATGTCTGGCACAGGCCAAAGTGTTGATCTGTCCAAACTTGCATATGACAACCTTAGCTGGAAAAGAGCAAGGAGTCTCTGTATAGAGAGAGGTTTGAGTGTAGGGAAGAATCCTTCCTTGGAACTGTTACTTAACATGCTTAGAGAACAGGATAAGGCCATAGGTGCCCCATCTGTTGAAAAAGTACCTAATAGTTCCCAATCTGATTCAGGGACTCCCTCAGGAAAAGATTCAGGAAAGAAACTTCCTAGCCTGCCCATTACTAGACAGTCTAGCATAGATGGTAATGATGATGAGCCACACCATAGAAATAGTGTTGTCTCACATCATAGCAAAAGCATATATTCTCACCATACTGGTAGTAATGTTTCTGTAAACCAAGCTGTTAGGGTGGCTGCTGTAAGGGACAGGTCTCCTTCTGTTCATTCCGATCATAGCTCTGTTTCTAGAAATGTCCCTCCCACCAACCCTGATGACAGAATGTTAGAGAGGGAACTCAATAAGTTGAGGGTGGAACAAACCAGACTGAAGCTTAAAAAGCAACAGCTGGATTTGGATAGACAGTCTTTTGAATTAGAGAAGGAAAGACAGAAGTTGGGTTTATATACCCATGGTGGCAGCAGCAGTATTCCCCATAGTCATCCTGCAAAAGAGCATGATTCCAGGAATCTGCACAAGATAGTTCCCCCTTATAAGGAGGGGGATGACATTAACAAGTGGTTTGCTGCACTTGAGAGGGCCTGTGTTGTACAGGATGTCCCTCAAAGGCAGTGGGCTGCTATCCTATGGCTATCATTTAGTGGAAAAGGTAGGGATAGGCTCCTTACTGTGAAAGAAAATGATGCTAATAATTTCCAAGTTCTTAAGAATGCACTCCTGGATGGTTATGGCTTAACCACTGAACAGTACAGGATAAAGTTCAGAGAGACCAAAAAGGAGTCTTCACAAGACTGGGTTGATTTCATTGACCATTCAGTGAAGGCCTTGGAGGGGTGGTTACATGGCAGTAAAGTTACTGATTATGACAGCCTGTATAACTTAATCCTGAGAGAGCATATTCTTAATAATTGTGTGTCTGATTTGTTGCACCAGTACTTGGTGGACTCTGATCTGACCTCTCCCCAAGAATTGGGAAAGAAGGCAGACAAATGGGTCAGAACAAGAGTGAACAGAAAAGTTCATACAGGGGGTGACAAAGATGGCAACAAAAAGAAGGATGGTAAGTCTTCTGACAAGGGTGGGGACAAATCTAAAAATGAGTCTTCATCAGGCCCACAAAAACACTCTGGTGGGGGTGGTGGGTCCAAATCCTCCTTTAATCAGAACAAGGAAAAGAAACCATGGTGCTATTTATGTAAAATAAAAGGCCATTGGACAACAGATCCCAGTTGTCCAAAGAAAGGCACCACAGCTCCTACCACCACAACCCCTACTGCTACACCTAGTGTCCCTACTAATAGCAGTGGTGGTGGGAGCAAACCTACTAATAGCCAATCCAAGGGAGTAGCTGGGCTCACTTTTGGTAATTTGGTTGGGGTTGGTCTGATTAGGGAGACCACAGAGGCTACTTTACTCTCTGAAGGGGCTATTGATTTAGCCACTTTGGTTGCTTGCCCCCATAACTTGGAGAAGTACAAGCAACTAACCCTAATAAATGGTGTTGAGGTCCAGGCCTACAGGGACACAGGTGCCAGTGTCACAATGGTGATTGAGAAACTGGTGCACCCTGATCAACACATACTTGGACACCAGTACCAAGTAACCGATGCTCACAACATAACACAAAGCCACCCCATGGCTGTTGTAAATCTCAACTGGGGGGGGGGGGTAACTGGTCCAAAGAAAGTTGTGGTAGCTTCAGATTTACCTGTAGACTGTCTATTAGGGAATGATTTGGAGACATCAGCTTGGTCAGATGTGGAGTTGGAGGCCCATGCAGCAATGCTGGGCATTCCAGGGCATATTTTTGCTTTGACAAGGGCTCAGGCCAAAAAGCAAAAAGGACAGGGAAGCTTGGATCCTGGAACAATGGACCAAGTGCTCCCTAAAGCTAGGGCTAGTAGAAGCAAACCACTTCCTACTATCCCTCCCTCTACAGTGGATTCTACTTCTGAGGAAGAAGAATTCCCTCCCTGTGCAGAACCTACACCAGAGGAGCTGGAAGCAGACACTGCTGAGCTTTTGGGTGAAGGGGGGCCTGCCAGAGAGGAGCTGAGTGTGGCACAGCAAACCTGTCCCACATTAGAGGGTCTCAGACAGCAAGCTGTCAAACAGGCTAATGGGGATGTCAGTGACTCTCACAGAGTTTACTGGGAGGACAACCTCTTGTACACTGAGCATAGGGATCCTAAACCTGGAGCTGCCAGGAGATTAGTGATTCCTCAGGAGAACAGAAAGTCCCTCCTAACACTGGCACATGACATTCCCCTAGCTGGGCACCTATGTCAAATGAAAACTTGGGACAGATTGGTACCATTGTTTCATTGGCCTAGGATGTCTGAGGACACAAAGGAATTTTGTAAGTCCTGTGAAACCTGTCAAGCCAGTGGCAAGACAGGTGGCACCCCAAAGGCACCCCTTATCCCACTGCCTGTGGTTGGGGTTCCCTTTGAAAGGGTAGGGGTTGACATAGTTGGCCCCCTTGACCCTCCTACTGCTTCAGGCAATAGGTTTATCTTGGTGGTAGTGGACCATGCCACAAGATATCCTGAAGCTATTCCTTTAAGGACCACTACAGCTCCTGCAGTGGCAAAAGCCCTCCTGGGAATATTTTCCAGGGTGGGCTTCCCAAAGGAAGTAGTATCAGACAGGGGAAGCAATTTCATGTCTGCATACTTAAAGGCCATGTGGAAGGAGTGTGGTGTAACGTACAAGTTCACAACACCCTATAATCCACAAACAAATGGACTGGTGGAGAAATTTAATAAAACTCTCAAAGGCATGATTATGGGTCTCCCTGAAAAACTCCGCAGGAGATGGGATATCCTTCTACCATGCCTCCTTTTTGCCTACAGGGAGGTACCCCAGAAAGGAGTGGGCTTCAGCCCCTTTGAACTTCTTTTTGGACACCCTGTTAGGGGTCCACTCACACTTGTAAAGGAGGGTTGGGAACAACCTTTAAAAGCTCCTAAGCAGGATATTGTGGATTATGTACTTGGCCTCAGATCAAGGATGGCTGAGTACATGAAAAAGGCCAGTAAAAACCTTCAGGCCAGCCAAGAGCCCCAGAAGCAATGGCATGATCAGAAGGCTGTTTTGGTTCAGTACCAACCAGGGCAGAAAGTGTGGGTCTTGGAGCCTGTGGCCCCAAGAGCACTCCAAGATAAATGGAGTGGACCCCACACAATTGTTGAAAAGAAGGGTGAAGTCACCTACTTGGTTGACTTAGGCACTGCCAGGAGTCCCCTTAGGGTGCTCCATGTCAACCGCCTAAAACCCTACTATGACAGGGCTGATCTCACCCTGCTCATGGCAACTGATGAGGGACAGGAAGAAGACAGTGATCCTCTACCTGATCTCTTCTCTTCCACAGAACAAGATGCTCTTGTGGAAGGTGTAGTTTTGGCTGATTGTCTTACTGCTGAGCAGAAAGATAATTGCATAAATCTCCTAGGACAATTTTCAGAACTCTTCTCTACTGTGCCAGGCACCACTTCTTGGTGTGAGCACACTATAGATACTGGAGACAGTTTACCTGTCAAAAGTAAGATCTATAGGCAGCCTGACCATGTCAGGGACTGCATAAAGCAAGAAGTTCAGAAAATGTTGGAACTAGGAGTGGTTGAGCACTCTGACAGTCCATGGGCTTCTCCTGTGGTACTGGTACCAAAACCCAATTCTAAAGATGGAAAGAAGGAAATGCGGTTTTGTGTAGACTATAGAGGTCTCAACTTGGTAACCAAAACTGATGCTCACCCTATACCCAGGGCAGATGAGCTTATAGATACACTGGCATCTGCCAAGTATCTAAGCACTTTTGATTTGACTGCACGGTATTGGCAGATCAAATTATCAGAAGATGCTAAATCTAAGACTGCATTTTCTACCATTGGAGGACATTACCAGTTTACTGTAATGCCTTTTGGTTTGAAAAATGCACCTGCCACTTTTCAGAGGTTGGTGAACACAGTCCTGCAAGGGCTGGAAGCTTTCAGTGCAGCATATTTGGAAGATATAGCTGTCTTTAGCTCCAGCTGGGATGATCACCTGGTCCACCTATGGAAAGTTTTGGAGGCCCTGCAAAAGGCAGGCCTCACTATCAAGGCTTCAAAGTGCCAGATAGGGCAGGGTAAGGTGGTTTATCTGGGACACCTTGTTGGTGGGGAACAGATTGCACCACTTCAGGGGAAAATCCAAACTATTATTGATTGGGTTCCCCCTACCACTCAGACTCAGGTGAGAGCCTTCCTAGGCCTCACTGGGTATTACAGGAGGTTCATTAAGAACTATGGCTCCATTGCAGCCCCTCTTAATGACCTCACATCCAAGAAAATGCCTAAAAAGGTATTATGGACAGCAAGCTGTCAGAAAGCTTTTGAGGAGCTGAAGCAGGCCATGTGCTCTGCACCTGTCCTGAAAAGCCCTTGTTACTCTAAAAAATTCTGGGCCGTATTTATACTCTGGTTGCGCCGAATTTGCGTCGTTTTTTTCGACGCAAATTCGACGCTAAACTAACGCCAACTAACGCCATATTTATACTATGGCGTTAGACGCTTCGGGCGCCAAAGTGCCCGGAGTGGGCGTCATTTTTTAGCGTGAACCCCTTCCTTGCGTTAATGATATGCAAGGGAGGCGTTTCCGTCTTAAAAAATGACTCCCAGGCCTTTACGTGGTATTTATACTCCCGGGCAAAAATGACGCCCGGGAGTGGGAGTGGCCAAAAACGGCGCATTTGCGCCGATTTTTAACGCCTGGGTCAGGCATGGCGTTAAGGGACAAGTGGGCTCAAAATGAGCCCAGAGTGCCCTCCCCTGCCCCCAGGGACCCCCCCTGCCACCCTTGCCCACCCCAGGAGGACACCCAAGGACGGAGGGACCCACCCCAGGGACATTCAGGTAAGTTCAGGTAAGTATTTTTTTTTTTTTTTTTTATAATTTTTTTTGGCATAGGGGGGCCTGATTTGTGCCCCCCTACATGCCACTATGCCCAATGACCATGCCCAGGGGACAGAAGTCCCCTGGGCATGGCCATTGGGCAAGGGGGCATGACTCCTATCTTTACAATGATAGGAGTCATGTTGATGGGGGATGGGCGTCGAAAAAAAATGGCGCAAGTCGGGTTACGACGATTTTTTAGCGTCAACCTGACTTGCGCCATTTTAAGACGCCCTAACGTCATTTTTTCCCAACGCCGGAGCTGCCTGGTCTACGTGGTTTTTTGCCACGCACACCAGGCAGCGCCGGTCTGATTGCGCCGTCTAACGCCATTCCATAAATACGGCGCCCGCATGACGCTTCAGAATGGCGTTAGACGGCGCAAATTTTTTTGACGCTAAACTGCGTTAGCGCAGTTTAGCGTCAAAAAGTATAAATATGGGCCTCTATGTCCAAACTGATGCATCTGAATTAGGAGTAGGGGCAGTCCTATCACAACTTAATTCTGAGGGCCAGGATCAACCTGTTGCTTTTATTAGTAGAAGGTTGACCCCTAGAGAAAATCGTTGGTCTGCCATTGAGAGGGAGGCCTTTGCTGTGGTCTGGGCTCTGAAGAAGTTGAGGCCATACCTGTTTGGCACTCACTTCATTGTTCAGACAGACCACAAACCTCTACTTTGGCTAAAACAAATGAAAGGTGAAAATCCTAAATTGTTGAGGTGGTCCATATCCCTAAAGGGAATGGACTATACAGTGGAACATAGACCTGGGAGTAGCCACTCCAATGCAGATGGACTCTCCAGATATTTCCACTTAGACAATGAAGACTCATCAGGTCATGGCTAGTCTTATTGTCCTTCGTTTGGGGGGGGGTTGTGTAGGAAAGTACCATCTTGCCTGGCATGTTACCCCCATTTTTCACTGTATATATGTTGTTTTAGTTGTATGTGTCACTGGGACCCTGGTAACCCAGGGCCCCAGTGCTCATAAGTGTGCCTGAATGTGTTACCTGTGTAGTGACTAACTGTCTCACTGAGGCTCTGCTAATCAGAACCTCAGTGGTTATGCTCTCTCATTGCTTTCCAAATTGTCACTAACAGGCTAGTGACCATTTTTACCAATTTACATTGGCTTACTGGAACACCCTTATAATTCCCTAGTATATGGTACTGAGGTACCCAGGGTATTGGGGTTCCAGGAGATCCCTATGGGCTGCAGCAATTATTTTGCCACCCATAGGGAGCTCTGACAATTCTTACACAGGCCTGCCACTGCAGCCTGAGTGAAATAACGTCCACGTTATTTCACAGCCATTTTACACTGCACTTAAGTAACTTATAAGTCACCTATATGTCTAACCTTTACCTGGTAAAGGTTAGGTGCAAAGTTACTTAGTGTGAGGGCACCCTGGCACTAGCCAAGGTGCCCCCACATTGTTCAGAGCCAATTCCCTGAACTTTGTGAGTGCGGGGACACCATTACACGCGTGCACTACATATAGGTCACTACCTATATGTAGCTTCACAATGGTAACTCCGAATATGGCCATGTAACATGTGTATGATCATGGAATTGCCCCCTCTATGCCATCCTGGCATAGTTGGCACAATCCCATGATCCCAGTGGTCTGTAGCACAGACCCTGGTACTGCCAAACTGCCCTTCCTGGGGTTTCCCTGCAGCTGCTGCTGCTGCCAACCCCTTAGACAGGCATCTGCCCTCCTGGGGTCCAGCCAGGCCTGGCCCAGGATGGCAGAACAAAGAACTTCCTCTGAGAGAGGGTGTGACACCCTCTCCCTTTGGAAAATGGTGTGAAGGCAGGGGAGGAGTAGCCTCCCCCAGCCTCTGGAAATGCTTTCTTGGGCACAGATGTGCCCAATTCTGCATAAGCCAGTCTACACCGGTTCAGGGACCCCTTAGCCCCTGCTCTGGCGCGAAACTGGACAAAGGAAAGGGGAGTGACCACTCCCCTGACCTGCACCTCCCCTGGGAGGTGTCCAGAGCTCCTCCAGTGTGCTCCAGACCTCTGCCATCTTGGAAACAGAGGTGCTGCTGGCACACTGGACTGCTCTGAGTGGCCAGTGCCACCAGGTGACATCAGAGACTCCTTGTGATAGGCTCCTTCAGGTGTTAGTAGCCTCTCCTCTCTCCTAGGTAGCCAAACCCTCTTTTCTGGCTATTTAGGGTCTCTGTCTCTGGGGAAACTTTAGATAACGAATGCAAGAGCTCATCCGAGTTCCTCTGCATCTCCCTCTTCACCTTCTGATAAGGAAACGACCGCTGACCGCGCTGGAAGCCTGCAAACCTGCAACATAGTAGCAAAGACGACTACTGCAACTCTGTAACGCTGATCCTGCCGCCTTCTCGACTGTTTTCCTGCTTGTGCATGCTGTGGGGGTAGCCTGCCTCCTCTCTGCACCAGAAGCTCCGAAGAAATCTCCCGTGGGTCGACGGAATCTTCCCCCTGCAACCGCAGGCACCAAAAAGCTGCATTACCGGTCCCTTGGGTCTCCTCTCAGCACGACGAGCGAGGTCCCTCGAATCCAGCGACTCTGTCCAAGTGACCCCCACAGTCCAGTGACTCTTCAGTCCAAGTTTGGTGGAGGTAAGTCCTTGCCTCACCTCGCTGGGCTGCATTGCTGGGAACCGCGACTTTGCAAGCTACTCCGGCCCCTGTGCACTTCCGGCGGAAATCCTTTGTGCACCGCCAAGCCTGGGTCCACGGCACTCTAACCTGCATTGCACGACTTTCTAAGTTGGTCTCCGACGACGTGGGACTCCTTTGTGCAACTTCGGCGAGCACCGTTTCACGCATCCTCGTAGTGCCTGTTTCTGGCACTTCTCCGGGTGCTACCTGCTTCAGTGAGGGCTCTTTGTCTTGCTCGACGTCCCCTCTCTCTTAGAGGTCCAATTTGCAACCTCCTGGTCCCTCCTGGGCCCCAGCAGCGTCCAAAAACGCCAAACGCACAATTTGCGTGTAGCAAGGCTTGTTGGCGTCCTTCTGGCGGGAAAACACTTCTGCACGACTCTCCAAAGCGAGAGGGATCCGTCCACCAAAGGGGAAGTCTCTAGCCCTTTTAGTTCCTGCCGAAACCTCTGCTTCTTCTGTCCAGTCGAAGCTTCTTTGCACCCGCAGCTGGCATTTCCTGGGCATCTGCCCATCTCCGACTTGCTTGTGACTTTTGGACTTGGTCCCCTTGTTCCACAGTTACCCTAGATTGGAAATCCACAGTTGTTGCATTGCTGGTTTGTGTCTTTCCTGCATTATTCCTCTAACACGACTACTTTGTCCTTAGGGGAACTTTAGTGCACTTTGCACTCACTTTTCAGGGTCTTGGGGAGGGTTATTTTTCTAACTCTCACTATTTTCTAATAGTCCCAGTGACCCTCTACAAGGTCACATAGGTTTGGGGTCCATTCGTGGTTCGCATTCCACTTTTGGAGTATATGGTTTGTGTTGCCCCTATCCCTATGTTTCCCCATTGCATCCTATTGTAACTATACATTGTTTGCACTGTTTTCTAAGACTATACTGCATATTTTTGCTATTGTGTATATATATCTTGTGTATATTTCCTATCCTCTCACTGAGGGTACACTCTAAGATACTTTGGCATATTGTCATAAAAATAAAGTACCTTTATTTTTAGTATAACTGTGTATTGTGTTTTCTTATGATATTGTGCATATGACACTAAGTGGTACTGTAGTAGCTTCACACGTCTCCTAGTTCAGCCTAAGCTGCTCTGCTAAGCTACCATTATCTATCAGCCTAAGCTGCTAGACACCCTATACACTAATAAGGGATATCTGGGCCTGGTGCAAGGTGTAAGTACCCCTTGGTACTCACTACAAGCCAGTCCAGCCTCCTACATTGGTTGTGCAGTGGTGGGATAAGTGCTTGAGACTACTTACCACTCTTGTCATTGTACTTTTCATAAGAGAAAAATATACAAAACAAGGTCAGTGTATATACACATAGCCAAAAAGTTTTGCATTTCCTCTTTTCACTCTTTTCTAAGTGCTGAAAAGTACTCCTAAACTTTCAAAAAGTTCTTAAAAGTTTAAAAGGTTTTTTTCTGTCTTTCCAAAAAGTTCTGAAAACTTTTTTCTCTTTTTCTATCACTTTAACTCTCTCTAAAAAATGTCTGGCACAGGCCAAAGTGTTGATCTGTCCAAACTTGCATATGACAACCTTAGCTGGAAAAGAGCAAGGAGTCTCTGTATAGAGAGAGGTTTGAGTGTAGGGAAGAATCCTTCCTTGGAACTGTTACTTAACATGCTTAGAGAACAGGATAAGGCCATAGGTGCCCCATCTGTTGAAAAAGTACCTAATAGTTCCCAATCTGATTCAGGGACTCCCTCAGGAAAAGATTCAGGAAAGAAACTTCCTAGCCTGCCCATTACTAGACAGTCTAGCATAGATGGTAATGATGATGAGCCACACCATAGAAATAGTGTTGTCTCACATCATAGCAAAAGCATATATTCTCACCATACTGGTAGTAATGTTTCTGTAAACCAAGCTGTTAGGGTGGCTCCTGTAAGGGACAGGTCTCCTTCTGTTCATTCCGATCATAGCTCTGTTTCTAGAAATGTCCCTCCCACCAACCCTGATGACAGAATGTTAGAGAGGGAACTCAATAAGTTGAGGGTGGAACAAACCAGACTGAAGCTTAAAAAGCAACAGCTGGATTTGGATAGACAGTCTTTTGAATTAGAGAAGGAAAGACAGAAGTTGGGTTTATATACCCATGGTGGCAGCAGCAGTATTCCCCATAGTCATCCTGCAAAAGAGCATGATTCCAGGAATCTGCACAAGATAGTTCCCCCTTATAAGGAGGGGGATGACATTAACAAGTGGTTTGCTGCACTTGAGAGGGCCTGTGTTGTACAGGATGTCCCTCAAAGGCAGTGGGCTGCTATCCTATGGCTATCATTTAGTGGAAAAGGTAGGGATAGGCTCCTTACTGTGAAAGAAAATGATGCTAATAATTTCCAAGTTCTTAAGAATGCACTCCTGGATGGTTATGGCTTAACCACTGAACAGTACAGGATAAAGTTCAGAGAGACCAAAAAGGAGTCTTCACAAGACTGGGTTGATTTCATTGACCATTCAGTGAAGGCCTTGGAGGGGTGGTTACATGGCAGTAAAGTTACTGATTATGACAGCCTGTATAACTTAATCCTGAGAGAGCATATTCTTAATAATTGTGTGTCTGATTTGTTGCACCAGTACTTGGTGGACTCTGATCTGACCTCTCCCCAAGAATTGGGAAAGAAGGCAGACAAATGGGTCAGAACAAGAGTGAACAGAAAAGTTCATACAGGGGGTGACAAAGATGGCAACAAAAAGAAGGATGGTAAGTCTTCTGACAAGGGTGGGGACAAATCTAAAAATGAGTCTTCATCAGGCCCACAAAAACACTCTGGTGGGGGTGGTGGGTCCAAATCCTCCTTTAATCAGAACAAGGAAAAGAAACCATGGTGCTATTTATGTAAAATAAAAGGCCATTGGACAACAGATCCCAGTTGTCCAAAGAAAGGCACCACAGCTCCTACCACCACAACCCCTACTGCTACACCTAGTGTCCCTACTAATAGCAGTGGTGGTGGGAGCAAACCTACTAATAGCCAATCCAAGGGAGTAGCTGGGCTCACTTTTGGTAATTTGGTTGGGGTTGGTCTGATTAGGGAGACCACAGAGGCTACTTTACTCTCTGAAGGGGCTATTGATTTAGCCACTTTGGTTGCTTGCCCCCATAACTTGGAGAAGTACAAGCAACTAACCCTAATAAATGGTGTTGAGGTCCAGGCCTACAGGGACACAGGTGCCAGTGTCACAATGGTGATTGAGAAACTGGTGCACCCTGATCAACACATACTTGGACACCAGTACCAAGTAACCGATGCTCACAACATAACACAAAGCCACCCCATGGCTGTTGTAAATCTCAACTGGGGGGGGGGGGGGGGGGTAACTGGTCCAAAGAAAGTTGTGGTAGCTTCAGATTTACCTGTAGACTGTCTATTAGGGAATGATTTGGAGACATCAGCTTGGTCAGATGTGGAGTTGGAGGCCCATGCAGCAATGCTGGGCATTCCAGGGCATATTTTTGCTTTGACAAGGGCTCAGGCCAAAAAGCAAAAAGGACAGGGAAGCTTGGATCCTGGAACAATGGACCAAGTGCTCCCTAAAGCTAGGGCTAGTAGAAGCAAACCACTTCCTACTATCCCTCCCTCTACAGTGGATTCTACTTCTGAGGAAGAAGAATTCCCTCCCTGTGCAGAACCTACACCAGAGGAGCTGGAAGCAGACACTGCTGAGCTTTTGGGTGAAGGGGGGCCTGCCAGAGAGGAGCTGAGTGTGGCACAGCAAACCTGTCCCACATTAGAGGGTCTCAGACAGCAAGCTGTCAAACAGGCTAATGGGGATGTCAGTGACTCTCACAGAGTTTACTGGGAGGACAACCTCTTGTACACTGAGCATAGGGATCCTAAACCTGGAGCTGCCAGGAGATTAGTGATTCCTCAGGAGTACAGAAAGTTCCTCCTAACACTGGCACATGACATTCCCCTAGCTGGGCACCTAGGTCAAATGAAAACTTGGGACAGATTGGTACCATTGTTTCATTGGCCTAGGATGTCTGAGGACACAAAGGAATTTTGTAAGTCCTGTGAAACCTGTCAAGCCAGTGGCAAGACAGGTGGCACCCCAAAGGCACCCCTTATCCCACTGCCTGTGGTTGGGGTTCCCTTTGAAAGGGTAGGGGTTGACATAGTTGGCCCCCTTGACCCTCCTACTGCTTCAGGCAATAGGTTTATCTTGGTGGTAGTGGACCATGCCACAAGATATCCTGAAGCTATTCCTTTAAGGACCACTACAGCTCCTGCAGTGGCAAAAGCCCTCCTGGGAATATTTTCCAGGGTGGGCTTCCCAAAGGAAGTAGTATCAGACAGGGGAAGCAATTTCATGTCTGCATACTTAAAGGCCATGTGGAAGGAGTGTGGTGTAACGTACAAGTTCACAACACCCTATAATCCACAAACAAATGGACTGGTGGAGAAATTTAATCAAACTCTCAAAGGCATGATTATGGGTCTCCCTGAAAAACTCCGCAGGAGATGGGATATCCTTCTACCATGCCTCCTTTTTGCCTACAGGGAGGTACCCCAGAAAGGAGTGGGCTTCAGCCCCTTTGAACTTCTTTTTGGACACCCTGTTAGGGGTCCACTCACACTTGTAAAGGAGGGTTGGGAACAACCTTTAAAAGCTCCTAAGCAGGATATTGTGGATTATGTACTTGGCCTCAGATCAAGGATGGCTGAGTACATGAAAAAGGCCAGTAAAAACCTTCAGGCCAGCCAAGAGCCCCAGAAGCAATGGCATGATCAGAAGGCTGTTTTGGTTCAGTACCAACCAGGGCAGAAAGTGTGGGTCTTGGAGCCTGTGGCCCCAAGAGCACTCCAAGATAAATGGAGTGGACCCCACACAATTGTTGAAAAGAAGGGTGAAGTCACCTACTTGGTTGACTTAGGCACTGCCAGGAGTCCCCTTAGGGTGCTCCATGTCAACCGCCTAAAACCCTACTATGACAGGGCTGATCTCACCCTGCTCATGGCAACTGATGAGGGACAGGAAGAAGACAGTGATCCTCTACCTGATCTCTTCTCTTCCACAGAACAAGATGCTCTTGTGGAAGGTGTAGTTTTGGCTGATTGTCTTACTGCTGAGCAGAAAGATAATTGCATAAATCTCCTAGGACAATTTTCAGAACTCTTCTCTACTGTGCCAGGCACCACTTCTTGGTGTGAGCACACTATAGATACTGGAGACAGTTTACCTGTCAAAAGTAAGATCTATAGGCAGCCTGACCATGTCAGGGACTGCATAAAGCAAGAAGTTCAGAAAATGTTGGAACTAGGAGTGGTTGAGCACTCTGACAGTCCATGGGCTTCTCCTGTGGTACTGGTACCAAAACCCAATTCTAAAGATGGAAAGAAGGAAATGCGGTTTTGTGTAGACTATAGAGGTCTCAACTTGGTAACCAAAACTGATGCTCACCCTATACCCAGGGCAGATGAGCTTATAGATACACTGGCATCTGCCAAGTATCTAAGCACTTTTGATTTGACTGCACGGTATTGGCAGATCAAATTATCAGAAGATGCTAAATCTAAGACTGCATTTTCTACCATTGGGGGACATTACCAGTTTACTGTAATGCCTTTTGGTTTGAAAAATGCACCTGCCACTTTTCAGAGGTTGGTGAACACAGTCCTGCAAGGGCTGGAAGCTTTCAGTGCAGCATATTTGGACGATATAGCTGTCTTTAGCTCCAGCTGGGATGATCACCTGGTCCACCTATGGAAAGTTTTGGAGGCCCTGCAAAAGGCAGGCCTCACTATCAAGGCTTCAAAGTGCCAGATAGGGCAGGGTAAGGTGGTTTATCTGGGACACCTTGTTGGTGGGGAACAGATTGCACCACTTCAGGGGAAAATCCAAACTATTATTGATTGGGTTCCCCCTACCACTCAGACTCAGGTGAGAGCCTTCCTAGGCCTCACTGGGTATTACAGGAGGTTCATTAAGAACTATGGCTCCATTGCAGCCCCTCTTAATGACCTCACATCCAAGAAAATGCCTAAAAAGGTATTATGGACAGCAAGCTGTCAGAAAGCTTTTGAGGAGCTGAAGCAGGCCATGTGCTCTGCACCTGTCCTGAAAAGCCCTTGTTACTCTAAAAAATTCTGGGCCGTATTTATACTCTGGTTGCGCCGAATTAGCGTCGTTTTTTTCGACGCAAATTCGACGCTAAACTAACGCCAACTAACGCCATATTTATACTATGGCGTTAGACGCTTCGGGCGCCAAAGTGCCCGGAGTGGGCGTCATTTTTTAGCGTGAACCCCTTCCTTGCGTTAATGATATGCAAGGGAGGCGTTCCCGTCTTAAAAAATGACTCCCAGGCCTTTACGTGGTATTTATACTCCCGGGCAAAAATGACGCCCGGGAGTGGGCGTGGCCAAAAACGGCGCATTTGCGCCGATTTTTAACGCCTGGGTCAGGCATGGCGTTAAGGGACAAGTGGGCTCAAAATGAGCCCAGAGTGCCCTCCCCTGCCCCCAGGGACCCCCCCTGCCACCCTTGCCCACCCCAGGAGGACACCCAAGGACGGAGGGACCCACCCCAGGGACATTCAGGTAAGTTCAGGTAAGTATTTTTTTTTTTTTTTTAAATAATTTTTTTTGGCATAGGGGGGCCTGATTTGTGCCCCCCTACATGCCACTATGCCCAATGACCATGCCCAGGGGACAGAAGTCCCCTGGGCATGGCCATTGGGCAAGGGGGCATGACTCCTATCTTTACAATGATAGGAGTCATGTTGATGGGGGATGGGCGTCGAAAAAAAATGGCGCAAGTCGGGTTACGATGATTTTTTAGCGTCAACCTGACTTGCGCCATTTTAAGACGCCCTAACGTCATTTTTTCCCAACGCCGGAGCTGCCTGGTCTACGTGGTTTTTTGCCACGCACACCAGGCAGCGCCGGTCTGATTGCGCCGTCTAACGCCATTCCATAAATACGGCGCCCGCATGGCGCTTCAGAATGGCGTTAGACGGCGCAAATTTTTTTGACGCTAAACTGCGTTAGCGCAGTTTAGCGTCAAAAAGTATAAATATGGGCCTCTATGTCCAAACTGATGCATCTGAATTAGGAGTAGGGGCAGTCCTATCACAACTTAATTCTGAGGGCCAGGATCAACCTGTTGCTTTTATTAGTAGAAGGTTGACCCCTAGAGAAAATCGTTGGTCTGCCATTGAGAGGGAGGCCTTTGCTGTGGTCTGGGCTCTGAAGAAGTTGAGGCCATACCTGTTTGGCACTCACTTCATTGTTCAGACAGACCACAAACCTCTACTTTGGCTAAAACAAATGAAAGGTGAAAATCCTAAATTGTTGAGGTGGTCCATATCCCTAAAGGGAATGGACTATACAGTGGAACATAGACCTGGGAGTAGCCACTCCAATGCAGATGGACTCTCCAGATATTTCCACTTAGAAAATGAAGACTCATCAGGTCATGGCTAGTCTTATTGTCCTTCGTTTGGGGGGGGGTTGTGTAGGAAAGTACCATCTTGCCTGGCATGTTACCCCCATTTTTCACTGTATATATGTTGTTTTAGTTGTATGTGTCACTGGGACCCTGGTAACCCAGGGCCCCAGTGCTCATAAGTGTGCCTGAATGTGTTACCTGTGTAGTGACTAACTGTCTCACTGAGGCTCTGCTAATCAGAACCTCAGTGGTTATGCTCTCTCATTGCTTTCCAAATTGTCACTAACAGGCTAGTGACCATTTTTACCAATTTACATTGGCTTACTGGAACACCCTTATAATTCCCTAGTATATGGTACTGAGGTACCCAGGGTATTGGGGTTCCAGGAGATCCCTATGGGCTGCAGCAATTATTTTGCCACCCATAGGGAGCTCTGACAATTCTTACACAGGCCTGCCACTGCAGCCTGAGTGAAATAACGTCCACGTTATTTCACAGCCATTTTACACTGCACTTAAGTAACTTATAAGTCACCTATATGTCTAACCTTTACCTGGTAAAGGTTAGGTGCAAAGTTACTTAGTGTGAGGGCACCCTGGCACTAGCCAAGGTGCCCCCACATTGTTCAGAGCCAATTCCCTGAACTTTGTGAGTGCGGGGACACCATTACACGCGTGCACTACATATAGGTCACTACCTATATGTAGCTTCACAATGGTAACTCCGAATATGGCCATGTAACATGTGTATGATCATGGAATTGCCCCCTCTATGCCATCCTGGCATAGTTGGCACAATCCCATGATCCCAGTGGTCTGTAGCACAGACCCTGGTACTGCCAAACTGCCCTTCCTGGGGTTTCCCTGCAGCTGCTGCTGCTGCCAACCCCTCAGACAGGCATCTGCCCTCCTGGGGTCCAGCCAGGCCTGGCCCAGGATGGCAGAACAAAGAACTTCCTCTGAGAGAGGGTGTGACACCCTCTCCCTTTGGAAAATGGTGTGAAGGCAGGGGAGGAGTAGCCTCCCCCAGCCTCTGGAAATGCTTTCTTGGGCACAGATGTGCCCAATTCTGCATAAGCCAGTCTACACCGGTTCAGGGACCCCTTAGCCCCTCCTCTGGCGCGAAACTGGACAAAGGAAAGGGGAGTGACCACTCCCCTGACCTGCACCTCCCCTGGGAGGTGTCCAGAGCTCCTCCAGTGTGCTCCAGACCTCTGCCATCTTGGAAACAGAGGTGCTGCTGGCACACTGGACTGCTCTGAGTGGCCAGTGCCACCAGGTGACGTCAGAGACTCCTTGTGATAGGCTCCTTAAGGTGTTAGTAGCCTCTCCTCTCTCCTAGGTAGCCAAACCCTCTTTTCTGGCTATTTAGGGTCTCTGTCTCTGGTGAAACTTTAGATAACGAATGCAAGAGCTCATCCGAGTTCCTCTGCATCTCCCTCTTCACCTTCTGATAAGGAAACGACCGCTGACCGCGCTGGAAGCCTGCAAACCTGCAACATAGTAGCAAAGACGACTACTGCAACTCTGTAACGCTGATCCTGCCGCCTTCTCGACTGTTTTCCTGCTTGTGCATGCTGTGGGGGTAGCCTGCCTCCTCTCTGCACCAGAAGCTCCGAAGAAATCTCCCGTGGGTCGACGGAATCTTCCCCCTGCAACCGCAGGCACCAAAAAGCTGCATTACCGGTCCCTTGGGTCTCCTCTCAGCACGACGAGCGAGGTCCCTCGAATCCAGCGACTCTGTCCAAGTGACCCCCACAGTCCAGTGACTCTTCAGTCCAAGTTTGGTGGAGGTAAGTCCTTGCCTCACCTCGCTGGGCTGCATTGCTGGGAACTGCGACTTTGCAAGCTACTCCGGCCCCTGTGCACTTCCGGCGGAAATCCTTTGTGCACCGCCAAGCCTGGGTCCACGGCACTCTAACCTGCATTGCACGACTTTCTAAGTTGGTCTCCGGCGATGTGGGACTCCTTTGTGCAACTTCGGCGAGCACCGTTTCACGCATTCTTGTAGTGTCGACGTCCCCTCTCTCTTCAGGTCCAATTTGCGACCTCCTGGTCCCTCCTGGGCCCCAGCAGCGTCCAAAAACGCCAAACGCACCATTTGCGTGTAGCAAGGCTTGTTGGCGTCCTTCCAGTGGGAGAACACTTCTGCACGACTCTCCAAGGCGAGAGGGATCCGTCCACCAAAGGGGAAGTCTCTAGCCCTTTTCGTTCCTGCCGAAACCTCAGCTTCTTCTGTCCAGTCGAAGCTTCTTTGCACCCGCAGCTGGCATTTCCTGGGCATCTGCCCATCTCCGACTTGCTTGTGACTTTTGGACTTGGTCCCCTTGTTCCACAGGTACCCTAGATTGGAAATCCACAGTTGTTGCATTGCTGGTTTGTGTCTTTCCTGCATTATTCCTCTAACACGACTACTTTGTCCTTAGGGGAACTTTAGTGCACTTTGCACTCACTTTTCAGGGTCTTGGGGAGGGTTATTTTTCTAACTCTCACTATTTTCTAATAGTCCCAGCGACCCTCTACAAGGTCACATAGGTTTGGGGTCCATTCGTGGTTCGCATTCCACTTTTGGAGTATATGGTTTGTGTTGCCCCTATCCCTATGTTTCCCCATTGCATCCTATTGTAACTATACATTGTTTGCACTGTTTTCTAAGACTATACTGCATAATTTTGCTATTGTGTATATATATCTTGTGTATATTTCCTATCCTCTCACTGAGGGTACACTCTAAGATACTTTGGCATATTGTCATAAAAATAAAGTACCTTTATTTTTAGTATAACTGTGTATTGTGTTTTCTTATGATATTGTGCATATGACACTAAGTGGTACTGTAGTAGCTTCACACGTCTCCTAGTTCAGCCTAAGCTGCTCTGCTAAGCTACCATTATCTATCAGCCTAAGCTGCTAGACACCCTATACACTAATAAGGGATAATTGGGCCTGGTGCAAGGTGTAAGTACCCCTTGGTACTCACTACAAGCCAGTCCAGCCTCCTACACCGACGCCTGGAAAAGACCCTGCACCCGCAGCCCCCAGGACCTGAAGGACCGGACTTTCACTGCAGAAGTGACCCCCAGGAGTCCCTCTCCCTTGCCCAAGTGGAGGTTTCCCCGAGGAAGCCCCCCCTTGCCTGCCTGCAGCGCTGAAGAGATCCCTTGATCTCTCATTGACTTCCATTGCGATCCCGACGCTTGTTCTAACACTGCACCCGGCCGCCCCCGCGCCGCTGAGGGTGAAATTTCTGTGTGGGCTTGTGTCCCCCCCGGTGCCCTACAAAACCCCCCTGGTCTGCCCTCCGAAGACGCGGGTACTTACCTGCTGGCAGACTGGAACCGGGGCACCCCCTTCTCTCCATTGAAGCCTATGCGTTTTGGGCACCACTTTGAACTCTGCACCTGACCGGCCCTGAGCTGCTGGTGTGGTAACTTTGGGGTTGCTCTGAACCCCCAACGGTGGGCTACCTTGGACCAAGAACTGAACCCTGTAAGTGTCTTACTTACCCGGTAAAACTAACCAAAACTTACCTCCCCCAGGAACTGTGAAAATTGCAGTGTGTCCACTTTTGAAATAGCTATTTGTGAATAACTTGAAAAGTATACATGCAATTGAAATGATTCAAAGTTCCTAATGTACTTACCTGCAATACCTTTCAAACAAGATATTACATGTTAAATTTGAACCTGTGGTTCTTAAAATAAACTAAGAAAAAATATTTTTCTATACAAAACCTATTGGCTGGATTTGTCTCTGAGTGTGTGTACCTCATTTATTGTCTATGTGTATGTACAACAAATGCTTAACACTACTCCTTGGATAAGCCTACTGCTCGACCACACTACCACAAAATAGAGCATTAGTATTATCTCTTTTTACCACTATTTTACCTCTAAGGGGAACCCTTGGACTCTGTGCATGCTATTCCTTACTTTGAAATAGCACATACAGAGCCAACTTCCTACAATTGGGTATTCTGAAGAACATATCACAGAGGTGTTCTAGTTGCGTGTAGAGGTTCTTTCTGAGAAATTCTGCCGAATTCCTTGTTACAAACATTCCTAGTTAGCGGAATCCATCAGAAGCTAATGTAGCCAAGAACCTAGACGGCAGGGTCGGCTCGCCACCGGTTAAAGGGAAGACCCGAGACTTCTCCCAATTTATTTGATACCCAGACTAGGTCCAGAATAGGAATAAAATATGCAACAATGTGTGTACTGAAGGGCGGGGTTGTGTGACATAAAGGAGGACGCCGTCTGCATATAGGGATATTCAAGCCTCCCACCACCCCCCTCGGGTATACCCCATATAAGGGGGTCCTGATGCACCCAAAGGCCAGCAGCTCCAGCGCTAAGGCATCCACGGGGACAATGGGCAGCCCCTGTCTTGTGCCTCTTTGGAGGGGAGTGGGATGTCACACCGTTGACTCCAACACTTGCCCGTGGACACGATATAGTAATTGGACCCAAGCGCAGAACTGGGGGGCAAAGACCAATGTGGTTAGGGCTGAAAATAGGTATGGCCATCCAATGCTGTCGAAGGACATTTTTGCATCAGCGAGAGCAGCACTGCTTCCTCCGCATCAGGAAATCCGTGCATCCAAAATCCAATACTGACACCTCGGTTTTAATCTGGTATTCCTATGTTGCATAAATCCAGTCTGGTCTCGGTGGAACATGTTGGCCATTACAGGCCACAGCCTATTAACCAAAATTTTAGCCAATACCTTAACCTTAGGAACAGCATGCAGCATGCGGATTGCCTTCTTTAGGTACGACAACAATGGCCGCCATTCGTTGGCCTGTTGGAACGGTACCTTCTGTGCGTGGCCACCTGAAATATCGCTAACATGTTTGGCGCAGTGGTATCTATTTTGCATTTATAGAGTTCCCCAGGCAGGCCATTAGGGCCCACTGCCTTCCCCGATGGTATTGCTCTAATGGCCTTCTGCACTTCCTCCACCATCAGGTCTTGGTCCAGCACCTTCCTATCTACACTAGGTAGGACTTGAAGCAGGAGGGCCCTTAGGAGTTCTGTACAATTGGCATAGGAGTGCGCAGTCAAAGAGGAATATGTTTGCTCACAATAGTTGGCAAAGGTCTCAGCTATGGTATCGCTTGTAGTATGCCCGTATCCCAACCACCCAGTGCCTGCCCATATCTCTTTTTTCCAGCCTGGCCAGCAATTTGTTCGCTTTATCACCCACATCAGATATGTGTGGGTCTACGGTGACCTCATTAATGTATCTGTTTCTAATCTAGTAATTTCCTTCTCTAGTACCTCATACTGAAGACATTACTCCTTTTGCAAACCCCCATCAGTGCTTGAGCATGTCCTCGGATTACCGCCTTAAAGGCCACCAAAAGATTACTAGCTGAGGCCGCAGTTCCCAGATTTTCTGTGAAATCTCGATCTGTGCCTTCCTGTATCTTTTCTTAAAAGCCTTTCTCCTTTAGGTACCATGGGTCTATTCTAGGGTGCTGTGTTGAGTCTCTAATGGAACATGTCAGGGTAACTTCAACAGAGGAATGATCGACTATACCCTGTGCCAGGTGTGTCGTCCCCTGAGGGTATCCGGTCTCTGAGTGTTGGGTAAACAAATAATCAAGACTTGAAAAGCTACTGCGAGACGCAGAGAAGAATGTGAGTTGTCGCTCACCTGGGATGCTGGGGAATCTTAATTATTTAAACAATGCCCTTTTTATTATCTACAAATCAAAGTTCAGGTCAAATGATCATATTGTAATTGTAATCGTATTTATATAGTGCTTACTATCCCTGACGAGGCGTCAAAACACTTTTTGGCGAGTAGCACGCTACTCCAGAACCCAAAAGGATTAGTGGTGGATTAGTATAGGGAAATATGAGTACAGTATTAGTATGAATTAATTTGAGCGGAGGATATGTGAGTTTCTTAGTTGGATTGACTAAAGTAATGGAGGGGTGGAGGAGGGAAGAATCCAGAAGTGCTAATTGGGAGGTTACAGTAATAGGATGAGGCTTGGGATGAGTAAAGGAGAGATGGAAGAGTCTGTGGAAAGGGGTTAGGGAGATCATAGTAGCAGAAGGGGTTTTGGATGGGTCAAAGGTGAGATAAATGAGGGAAAGTTTAGTAGGGTTGTTTGGGAGATCACAGTAGGAAAGGGAGGTGTGGGGTGAGCCAGGAGCAGTAGAGGAGGGAAGAGCTTAAGCAGGGTTATTTTCAAGATCAAAGTGGTAGAATGGGTTTGGGATGAGTCAGATGGAGGCTAGATTGAGAGTGACATAGGGTGATGGGGAGACAGTAAAGCTCAAGAGGGAGTACATTTTATTTTATTTATTATTTATTTATTTTTTTAAATATATTTTATTTAATTTTTCTCGAGTATAGTAGAACTATAGTAATAAATAAATAGATACCTAAATACATAGTAAGGGAATATATGTGTAAGGAATATAATAACGGGTATAAAAATATGAGATGTAAAGTTGTATTGTATAAACACAGACTGTCAAGATTTGTAATATTTGATATTAATTAATAAGTGTACTTTTCTCTCCTCAATTTTCTTTCCTCAATTTTTCAATATTGAAATGGTAGCTGCTGAATAGTTAAGATAACATTTGCTCATTGTGATATAAAAAATAAATCAGGGACTCATAAGTATCTAATATAACAACGTATCTAAGAGCTATGCAATGACCTATGAACATATTAAGCATAGAATAATATGCACAAATATTATTATAGTATATACAGACACATGTACAAACACGCATACACACATTTATATTTAACCTTGAAGAAACATACATTTGTTAAACAGGCTTTAAGAATATGTGTATAATTTATTATTATGAAATAATAACTATATATATTTCTTAAAGAACTATACAAATCTAGAATATACACATAATCAGATTATAAATATTTATCAACACAGGCACATGCAGTCCATTGCTGTTTGAATATGGTGGTTATGAAGGAAAGAGCCAACTCTTGAGTAGTCTTCTGAAGACAAGATATTCATCCATGTATCTTATATTTGGGGGTAATGAATTCCATAATTTGGCTGCTTGAACGGAAAAGAATGTGCCACCTAATGTCTTTTTCTTGTATAGTGGTGTACTAAGGTGGGGTGCCAATCTTGAGCAGAGGTTTCTTTGTTGAATATATTTGGTTATTTTGTTTCTAATGACAAGCGGTCCTAAGATAGAGATGGTCCATGTTAGAGACATTAGCATGATCCAGTTTAGATAGTACAAGCGAGATAGTAGCCTGTACCTTGTGTGGAAATCCGAGGTGGGGGAAGATGCGTTGCAAAGTCTTCAAGTTCATAAAGCTTGTTCGTGCTAATTTGTCCACTTGGACATTCATTGTTAACTTGGAGTCCAGGGTAATTCCAAGTTTTTTAACTTCCTTGGATACTTGAGGAGGTGGTCCCAGATCGTCAGGTCAGGCACACAGTGGGTCATAATTTTTCCAGTCACCACTTATGAGTATTTCTGTTTTGGAAGCATTCAGTTTCAGATGGCTCCAAGTCACCCACTAATCAACGGCTCTTAAGCAAATGAAGATTTGTGAGTTTTCAATGTCTTTGGGGCATTCCAATTCAAGTAGTATTTGTGTGCCATCTGCATAGTTGTAGCATGTGAGATGGAAATCATTGATCAGTTCTGGTAATGACATCATCACTTCACGATGGAGTGTCTGGTTGTGGCAGGAGCCACTACCCATCCTTCTTTTGGATGAAGGACCAGGTCAACAGGGGACGAAGAAGACCATCTGTGCAGCAGAGGAGATGAAGAGGAGTTCCTGAAGTGATGCAGATGGTGTCCCACGTCGTCTGTCAGGTTGCAGTTAGTCAGTGGTGCTGGAGAACCACCAACAAGACTTGGCAAATGCAAAAGAAGAAGACAAGTTGCTGAAGAGGACCAGCAAGGCCCACAGGACTCGACCCAAGGAAGGGAGTCCAGGGTGGCCCTTAGCAGTCAGGAGAGTCACAAGAAGAGGAGGCAGCCCCCATAGGCAACCCACTGGCATCAGACACAGCAGTCGCAATGAGGCCCACTAAAGAGGAATTCCATGTCGCTGGAGCAGCAGGAAAAGACGGTGCTTGGCATGGAAAAGTGCTGGGGTCCCTGGCTACACAAAGCCTAAAGATTCCTTGGAGGAGGAGCAAACAAGCCTTGGTAACTGCAAGAGTTGTGGTGTACATGGGTACTGTCCTGCAAGTAGAGGCAAGGTTTACAGTCTCCCAAGCTGGACAGCTGGCACTGAGGTCCAAGGTGGAGGAGAGCAGATCCACGCAGCCAATTGTCATTTAAGTTGGTGCCTACAGATGCACAGAGTGACTCCTTCACTCCAAGGAAAATTCCTTCTTACTTCTAGGTGCAGGCTGGAGTCTCATTGACCTCACAAGGTGCACAGCTGGGGAAATGTTGCAGTTGCTAGAAGGAGCCAGAGAAACAATGTTGCAAAGTGGAGTCATCGCTGAAGTTGCAGATTGTTGGTTCCTGTAGGTTGCAGTTCCAGTTCCAGTGGCTAGAACATGAAGTAAACAATGCCGAGGAGTCCTGCTGGAATCTTGCACATCGAATCTAGGGCCCCACTCAAGAGAGAGACCCTAAATAGCCCAGGAAGGGGGACTGGTCATCATCATCACACATAAGCTTTATTCGGTCAAATGTAACCATCAAAGCAATACAATTGCAGCTAAAATAACAGTAAAGGCATAATAAATACAGGATTAAGATAGCATTAAACGATCAATTAGTCAAAAAAAAGAAAAAGAAAACATGTATGCTACAAATCCTTAGTGTACTTTCCCAATAAACTATCTAATGGCCCATATGATAAGAAACTATCTCTCATTGTCATCCGATATGCATCAAACAAATGGATCACGATAATCATAAAATGATTGTATAAAATCAATGTATGAATAAATTTAGGAACTATAATTACTTGAAGACAGATCATTTTGGCTTTTTAAGAGGCGTACACGTATGTGCCATGCGGCCGCAAGGAGCTTGCTCACCGCAGACATTAAAAAAGTGGGGGTATCTCTCATCATCAGTCTTAATGCATCTTTACGATGTCTCGTGCCCATATTCCTACAAGCTGGGCGAATCCACCTTCGCCGAGCTATCCCATAGGCAGGACAAATGAACATGAAATGTACTAGAGTTTCCGAAGTACAGTTACAGCTATGGCATAGATCAGTTGTCAATACAGGTCGCCACATACTAGTAAAAGACCTCAAAGGTAAGCACCCATACCTGAAACGGACATACAAGCTTTTGCTTAATAAATCAGGGATTAAATCCAGGAAGGGTTCAAAGTGAGGGTGCCACTTGAAGTCAAGAAATTGGGATGTCAGTCGACCGTGTGACGTACATATCAAGTACCTGTTCCTGACGTAAGACCAATAAACTGATTTCAGATGATGTTTATGAGCCCTCCTTATATTATTGGGTTGACTCCAGAAGTCCCTAAATCCCAGAATGTGAAACCATCTCACAATATGATTCAGCCAAGGAATAGAAAGTGCATTAGGTCTCTCTAAGATGTCTTGTAGAGACTCCTTGTACACAGCTAATTCCGGGGTTGTCCAAATTCGTACCCAAAAAAGTGAGGGTCTTAGGGCTATTACGTCAGAAATACTGGAGAATCCAAGGTCCAGGAACATTGGGATCAATGGGGTATTGCAAGGGCATGCCAAAAGGGATCTTATAAATCTATTTCCCCCCACAGATAATTTGCTAACATTTGAGAATCCCCAACTCTCTGCACCATAAGACGCTGCACCCTGGGCCTTCACTAGAAAAATGTTGATAGCTGGTGAGACAGCTTTCACAGTAGTAGATTTATAAGACTGCAAAATAGCCCCAGATCTCTGTGCTACAAGTGCTGTACTCTTGTCAACCTGGGCCTCCCATTGCATGTTGTTACTTATTCTTACCCCCAGGTAATCAATAGAGCTTACCTTACTTAAGGGAGCCTCATTGAGTAAAACAGTACATTTTTTGATGGGGCGATTGCCAAGTTATAAGTTTGGTTTTGCTAGAGTTAAATTCCAATCCACAATCTGCGCAGAAAGCGCTGAATCTATCCACTAGGACCTGCAGGCCCATAGAAGTTTTGGAAATTAAAAGTGAATCATCAGCAAATAACAAGATCGGAATTTGTTTGTTATACAGGGATGGAGCATCGTTTTTACAGTCAGTTACAATTTCAACCACCTCATTGATAAACAAAGAAAAGAGAGTGGGAGCAAGGACACATCCCTGGCCTACCCACCTCCTAATATCTATTTGATCCATAAGTTCCCCCTGGCTACCCCATCTCACTCTTGTATATGTATTCTAATGTAACCTTTGAATTAAATACACTAAATTCCCCGGGGCACCAATTCTATTCAGGACTTCCCATAGCTTCCATCTAGGGACAAGGTCGAAAGCTGATCTTAAGTCCACAAAGGCGACGTACAATTTTTGTTTTGCTAAAGTGACATATTTCCAATATAACAAAGAAAGCCTAAAGACCTGGTCCATCGTGCTAGTTTTTGGACGAAACCCACCCTGAAGAGGGGATGAGGCCTGAGTGTCTTGGATCCATTCCATGAGCCTGTCTAAAACTTGCTTAGCAAAGATCTTTTGCAAATTATCGATAAGACTAATTGGTCTGTAATTGCCTGGTGAGCCTACATCACCTTTTTTATATATAGGGATTATGTTCGCCCCATGCCACGTGTCCGGGATAGGGCCACCAGCTGCTATGGCGTTCGATAGAGTGTTTACATACTACATCCAGATAACGGGTTTAGATTTGAACAAGGCCCCCGGTATCTTATCAGGACCATGAGCTTTAGTTGGTCTCAAGGAATTAATGGCTGCT
The DNA here is from genome assembly GCF_031143425.1 of Pleurodeles waltl. Taxonomy (NCBI): domain Eukaryota; kingdom Metazoa; phylum Chordata; class Amphibia; order Caudata; family Salamandridae; genus Pleurodeles; species Pleurodeles waltl. Next base: position 1,712,840,240 of record NC_090445.1, on the reverse strand, counting down.
GTGGTTTCATCTAACGTGAAAACAATATCCTTCGCAGAGCCTTCAACAGAGAGTCTACATTTGTCACCCCCATTAAATATAAGGCCATGTTGTACAGGGGCAGCGTAAATTTCAGAAAAATGGGCCATCCATCTTTCTGGCTGAATGTGCATGGTGATTGTGTCGGTCTCCTCTATACCTACTGGCCAGTAATCTCCAGAAGGAGCCATCATCTCGATTCTTGACTGCATCCAGCATCCTTTGCCAAATCTCATGTTCCCAAGTTTTTTTTGCTAGTTCCAGGGCCTTGGTGTACCTGAATCTGGCCTTTTTAATCTCCCCCTGTGAATGCGTTTGGAGGGCTAATTTTAAATTGGACCTTGCATGGGTACAATCCCTATTGAACCATTCCCTAGATTGAGTTTGATCAGGGGTATGCCTAGAGGACATATTCTTGTAAAAAATGCCCTGTAGGGTACTTCCAATTTCTGCATGGATACTCAGAATTGGGATATTGTCGCCCTTTTGCTCACAATAACTAGAGAAGAGTTTAAGAAAGGATGAATAGATTGCCTTGATCGTATATGTATTTGATATTACTTTTGGGCAGCTAACACAAATTTGTCTATGATTCAAAAGAGGAATGGGGACGTCCGTGGCCTCTAAGTTCTTAACTCTTCTAAATACATGGTTGGATAGGGTAAGGCACAAAGGATTGTGGTCACTATTGTGATGAATTTCAACCTTCATGTCTAAGGTACTAGTCCAGAGCCTCACGTCCACCAGAAAATAGTTAATGGTGCTTGAAGAAGGCCCACGCTTAAAGGTGGGGGCACAATTTGGATCTGATCTAGTGCAACCATTGCATTCTCTTAAACCGTATCTAAGGCAAAGAGAAGCCATCTGCGAGGCGACACAAGAGCCGATGTAGGAAACGTCCTCCTTCGATTGAGGAATACCCCAATATTCGTCTTCTTCAGCTGTCAAATTACTAACGAGGTTCTTAGATTCAAAAGTACAGTTCATATAGCCCACAACCACCAGGAACCCTGATAGATGCAGGTGCTCCATATATTCAGCCAAGTGGGCAAGCACCATGGACTCTATGCCTCGTGGAACGGACCTTGCATACACATTAACCATATTCACTATAAAACCAGGTTGGAATATAAGTTGAACTCCCATTAAGTCATGTGAATTGAGGCTTAGTACTAAGTGGCCACATTTTTACGTTTTATTCAACAAAATCGCAAGACCACCTTTCGGTCTACCAAAACCCCCAGAAGGGGGTTGGGGAGGGGAGAAGTAAGTTATAAACCCATCTAGATAGAATGCCTCTTCGGCCCAACTTTTCTGAAGTAGCATATGTCTTGATTATTAATAAAATTAACCCACTCAGGATCTCCCAAATTTTTCCCTATTCCAGCCACACTCCAAGACATAATGGTAAGTTTTGGGTATACGGTTTTAATCATAGTTCCCAAGTATGAGACGTTCTCTGAATTTCCAGGCCGTTCTTCTCTACCAATCCCAGTAGCTAAATTGATAAGCCCTACACAAGGGGCAATATTTAGTCAATCCAAATCAGATAACGAAGGAGAAGGGTTCTCTGTTATGGTTATTGGACGGCTATTTGATAAAGCTTGGCCCCCACTCGTATGACCATCAAATAGGGTGCAACAACTACGAGCCTTTCCTCTGGGTGGATGCATGCAAAAACCAATACCGGTTCCACTGCCGGCTCTCAAGGAGCCAGTCCTTATATCAAAAGCAATGAGTTTGTCCACCATAGTGATATCAGTGAAAATAATTGAAATAAAATCAAATTTCGATAGACTGTGTCTGCACACCTTCAAAATATCAGACCGGATAACCGAGAGGCATTTCCGTTGTGTAAATATACAGTGAATGACTTTATTAATGAGGGAATCATGTGTTTCTTTATAGCCAGCTGATAACCTGGGGACCCCTATCATGTAAATGTAGCCATCCTTCCTTCTTCAATCGTGTCTCCCCTTCATGTCGCGCGCCTTTGAGTGTCTAGGTGGGCCTGGGGAGGGCAGTCTGGAGAAACTGGCAGGCACCTGTACACCCGTATCTCCCCTAAAATCTTCTGGGGTAACAGTCGGAGATAGGTAGTTCCCCTGAACCGAGTATATACTAATTTTTGGTTAAGTCTGAGCAGGGCATTCACCCCGTAGTACCTGTCGCAGATAAACAGGACACTTTCCCCTTCACTATTGTCGGCGTACAGGGCAATTACCCACTTGGCCACTAATATCTAGTGCATATTGCATGCTTAACCCGCCAGTCAACACAGGCTTAGAGTCATCCTCATTGGACAGTTTGCAATTGCATGTTGCAACCTGTTCGGGTAGTCCAGAAATTTTATTCAGAATTGTTAGTACCATGGACTTTAAAACGTCTAACTTCTGGAGAATAATTGCCAACTCAGATGCTCCATTTGATTGTGTCTTCCAAACCTGTTTCCCCATATCTAGTTTTTCAGACGCTAAATGCAAAGGACATTCTAGACTCCCATTGAAAGTAGACAAGACTGAAATTCTATTTGTGCAGGGGATGTCGGTAAAAGTTGTAGCCCTCTGACTAGAAAGTGAAATGTCCCTGGCTTGGAGGCATTCAGTAGGTATCGTGCTCAAAGCAGGTCTCTTCAATGGTGAGGGAGTTGGTGCCTGAATTTTAGGGGGAGGGTGAAAATTCACTTCTACGGCTAATTGGGACGTCTGAAATTTTTCTTGAAAAGGTCAGTGATCTTCCTGTGCGAAGATTTTTCAGGGTTTGGGGGGGCAGAGATGGAAGGGCTCCTCAAGATTGCCTCCACCTCCTCAAATAATGAGTCAATAGCTTTAAACTGGTTCTGGCTGGTATTGGAGCATCCATTCATTTTCCCACTTGGCCGCTTCTTGTGTTTTTTTAGCTCCAGAAGGGGGCACTGGAATGTCAGCTGCTTTCCGCTTCCCCATAGCTTGAACTCAATAACAGAAAAATGTTATGGGGAGAAAAAACTAATACCAAAAGAAAGTGCCATAGGTCTCCTTACCTGGGACATTTGCGCCCCAAGGCCAACGGGGATGGTCCAGCCCAGACTCGAGCAAACGACGATGGGCATCCCCCACCATGGCAATCGGGCCCCTAAACTGGGGCCGGGAATACTGGGAGGTAAGGTCCTAACTCCCCTAGTAGCTAAATCAGCCTCCAGGCAAGGTCCTTGGGTCTCAGAGGGGTTGCCCAGCATGGCCTCCAACAGTCTTCGACGGGCGTGGACGGGCCCACCCTTGGCCCAGGCTTTGCAAGGGCGCGTCCCGCGTAGCCTAAGTAATCACAAGAATCGCTTTATTCTGCAATGATCCGCTCGTTTTATGAGTCTTCATGTCCATTAAAGCTCATCATTGGCTTTGTTGTGAGATTCACATGATTTTGGTGTTTTATGGCGATTAGAACATTCCTTGCCAACAGGCAATCCTTTGCTAACAATCCTGTGCCAACTGACAATCCTTTGCCAACACGTGTTTTGGTGGACAAAGAAACTTGTTATTATAATTATTTAACAGCCACCTTCGTCAGGGCAATTCATGCAAAACAGGGCAGTAAACCTTCAGAGACATCTAAATAAAAACATAAGGACAGTTGTATAGTTCCCAGTAAAGCTGATAGACAAATACATATGATACAGCCAAAATAGCTGAAAGACCTTGTAATAGACATAAATTCTTCTTTTTATAAATATATGGGCTAATTAAAAACACCTAAAAGTGATCTATGAAAAAACAGCTATTCGCCACCACATGCAGACATAACACCCGAAAGATAGTGACGTGCCCGAAAACAATAACAGAAAGAAGATAATAAATCAACGAACACCGAATGAATTTCATCCATGTGTCTTAAAAATATAATGAGCTTCCTCAGACCTGATGGTTTAATAAAATGAAGACACAGAGGCCCTCATTACGACGCTGGCGGTTGGTGGTAAAGCGGCAGTAAGACGCAAACCGGCCGGCGGAAGAAAAAATGGAATTATGACCACTTCACCATTCCGACCGCCATGGCGGTGATGACCACTGGGCTGCAGATTTCAGTCTCCAGCCCGGCGGCCATCACTAGACCGTCAACGGTATCAGGACCCTGCATAACGCCATGGATTTCGGGTGATTGGGAACCGCCATGAGATCCATAGTGGCAGGCACTATCAGTGCCAGGGAATTCCTTTCCTGGCACTGATGGGGTTCTCCCCCACCCCCACTAGTCCACCCCACACACCCCGTCCCCCTGCCACCCCGCAAAGGTGGCACAACCACCCTCCCCACCCTCACCCCAACTTGCACATATACACATATACACACCCCTACACGCAAACACCCCCAACATGCACATACATGCACACACACATACATCACGACAACACATACCCGCACACATACAGACATGCACACCGACCGACCTGCACACATTTCCCATACACACAGCACCCCCTGCACGCATACATGCACTCACACACCCCCTCTACACACTCACACGCATACCCCCATGCACGCACCCAACACACATCACCCCCAACCCCCCTAACGGACGATCAACTTACCTTGTCCGTTGGCCCACCGGGAGGGGATGGGATCCATGGGAGCAGCTCCACCACCAGCACACCATCACCAGAACACCGCCACACCAAATCATGGGACGTGATTCTGTGGGTGGTGTTCTGTTGACGTGGCGGTTGAGCAGCCTCCGCTTTCCCGCCGACCGCCAGTATGGCTGCTGACGGCTTTCCATACGGAAAAGGACGGAGGGCTGCCAGCGGTCATAATACGCGGCGCGGAAGACCGCCACCACTGGCGGTCTTCAGCACGGCGGTACCTTGGCGGTCTTGCGAAAAGACCGCCGAGGTCGTAATGAGGGCCAGAATGTTTAGTATATTTAGAAAATGATAAGAACCACAATAATTACATAGCAGGAGCTAGGTAGGCTGTCTAGAGAGCGAGCTTTCACCCTATAGAATGCTCTCTAATTATTGGAACATACTATATGAAAAGTGTACTGAAACTGATGAATATAACTCAACGGAATGATAAAAAAGAGAAGCCTATTGCGTTATCGCAAGTAGCGTGAATGAGGCTGACGTCACCCTGCATAAATATGTAGAATATGCGAGTGCTTCCTAAGAGACGGTAACCGCGCTAACTAGCTAGCATTTTTCTAAAAAGTAACGAGAAATCTCCAATTCGCCTATAAATCTTCCTTAAATGAAATAATACAAGAACCTCCAGGTACCCAGAGCACATGGCGCTGTATTTCTGCTACTACTTACTGAGCCGTATGTGCTTCAAACATGAGCTCTCAGTCACGCAAGGATATACCAATGAGCTTCTACGCCTCTGTTTGATTTTCCCTGATAGTGCTCTCCTCATCTGTAGCCCCGGTAGAGGGGTGTCAAGAGAACTCCGTGGATGTGTCCGCAGAGTGTTAGACATGTGCAGATCAGCTCGATATAGAGGTGCATCGCTGCCTCTGTCTCAGTACTGGGCACCAGTGCAAACAGCCCTGGTAGGGGGGTGTCACGAGAGCTCCGTGGATGTGTCCGTGGGGGGTTGGTGATGTGTGGACAGTTCAGTACAGAGGTGCATCGCTGCCTCTGTCTCAGTACTGGGCACCAGTGCAAACAGCCCTGGTAGGGGGGTGTCACGAGAGCTCCGTGGATGTGTCCGTGGGGGGTTGGTGATGTGTGGACAGTTCAGTACAGAGGTGCATCGCTGCCTCTGTCTCAGTACTGGGCACCAGTGCAAACAGCCCTGGTAGGGGGGTGTCACGAGAGCTCCGTGGATGTGTCCGTGGGGGGTTGGTGATGTGTGGACAGTTCAGTACAGAGGTGCATCGCTGCCTGTCTCAGTACTGGGCACCAGTGCAAACAGCCCTGGTAGGGGGGTGTCACGAGAGCTCCGTGGATGTGTCCGTGGGGGGTTGGTGATGTGAGGACAGTTCAGTACAGAGGTGCATCGCTGCCTCTGTCTCAGTACTGGGCACCAGTGCAAACAGCCCTGGTAGGGGGGTGTCACGAGAGCTCCGTGGATGTGTCCGTGGGGGGTTGGTGATGTGTGGACAGTTCAGTACAGAGGAGCATCGCTGCCTCTGTCTCAGTACTGGGCACCAGTGCAAACAGCCCTGGTAGGGGGGTGTCACGAGAGCTCCGTGGATGTGTCCGTGGGGGGTTGGTGATGTGTGGACAGTTCAGTACAGAGGTGCATCGCTGCCTCTGTCTCAGTACTGGGCACCAGTGCAAACAGCCCTGGTAGGGGGGTGTCACGAGAGCTCCGTGGATGTGTCCGTGGGGGGTTGGTGATGTGAGGACAGTTCAGTACAGAGGTGCATCGCTGCCTCTGTCTCAGTACTGGGCACCAGTGCAAACAGCCCTGGTAGGGGGGTGTCACGAGAGCTCCGTGGATGTGTCCGTGGGGGGTTGGTGATGTGTGGACAGTTCAGTACAGAGGTGCATCGCTGCCTCTGTCTCAGTACTGGGCACCAGTGCAAACAGCCCTGGTAGGGGGGTGTCACGAGAGCTCCGTGGATGTGTCCGTGGGGGGTTGGTGATGTGTGGACAGTTCAGTACAGAGGTGCATCGCTGCCTCTGTCTCAGTACTGGGCACCAGTGCAAACAGCCCTGGTAGGGGGGTGTCACGAGAGCTCCGTGGATGTGTCCGTGGGGGGTTGGTGATGTGTGGACAGTTCAGTACAGAGGTGCATCGCTGCCTCTGTCTCAGTACTGGGCACCAGTGCAAACAGTCCTGGTAGGGGGGTGTCACGAGAGCTCCGTGGATGTGTCCGTGGGGGGTTGGTGATGTGTGGACAGTTCAGTACAGAGGTGCATCGCTGCCTCTGTCTCAGTACTGGGCACCAGTGCAAACAGCCCTGGTAGGGGGGTGTCACGAGAGCTCCGTGGATGTGTCCGTGGGGGGTTGGTGATGTGAGGACAGTTCAGTACAGAGGTGCATCGCTGCCTCTGTCTCAGTACTGGGCACCAGTGCAAACAGCCCTGGTAGGGGGGTGTCACGAGAGCTCCGTGGATGTGTCCGTGGGGGGTTGGTGATGTGTGGACAGTTCAGTACAGAGGTGCATCGCTGCCTCTGTCTCAGTACTGGGCACCAGTGCAAACAGCCCTGGTAGGGGGGTGTCACGAGAGCTCCGTGGATGTGTCCGTGGGGGGTTGGTGATGTGTGGACAGTTCAGTACAGAGGTGCATCGCTGCCTCTGTCTCAGTACTGGGCACCAGTGCAAACAGCCCTGGTAGGGGGGTGTCACGAGAGCTCCGTGGATGTGTCCGTGGGGGGTTGGTGATGTGTGGACAGTTCAGTACAGAGGTGCATCGCTGCCTCTGTCTCAGTACTGGGCACCAGTGCAAACAGCCCTGGTAGGGGATTGTCACGAGAGCTCCGTGGATGTGTCCGTGGGGGGTTGGTGATGTGTGGACAGTTCAGTACAGAGGTGCATCGCTGCCTCTGTCTCAGTACTGGGCACCAGTGCAAACAGCCCTGGTAGGGGGGTGTCACGAGAGCTCCGTGGATGTGTCCGTGGGGGGTTGGTGATGTGAGGACAGTTCAGTACAGAGGTGCATCGCTGCCTCTGTCTCAGTACTGGGCACCAGTGCAAACAGCCCTGGTAGGGGGGTGTCACGAGAGCTCCGTGGATGTGTCCGTGGGGGGTTGGTGATGTGTGGACAGTTCAGTACAGAGGTGCATCGCTGCTTCTGTCTCAGTACTGGGGCACCAGTGCAAACAGCCCTGGTAGGGGGGTATCACAAGAGCTCCCATCACAAGGGGGATGTGTCCACGGGGGTTAGTGATGTGAGGACAGTTCAGTATTGAGGTGCACCGCTGAAACCCTATGGACATATGATGTATGATACAAGCCCTGTAAGAGGGGCATCATGAGAGCTCTGTGAGTGACTTTTTTACTGAGATACCCCTAAAGTCTGTGGTGTTGCCTCAATTTGCCAGAACCATCGAACAATGTGTTTAAAAAATAACATAACTAAGTTAAACAAACAAGCTTTGGCTCATTCAAAAATGGATGATTCCATTAACGTCAATTCACCAAAATGCGAGAGGTAGCAGAAGTGACATTGCAAGCCCATCAACCGCCCTTTGTAAACACACACACGGGACTGGCTTTATGGCAGTGTGACTGGTGCAGCCGCACTGGGTGCTGACCTGGCAGGGGCGCTGTGTTTAGCAATACGTTACAATTTAAAAGCACCTGCTGCAGAGCTCCTTGTGGGTCCAGCTTCCAGGCAGCAATAAAAATGACAAGATAACTCTTGTAATTAATGTTCCTGTTAGAGAGAGAGATGTTTTTGTCTTGGGGCAGCTTTGACTCGCTATAAAGTAGTGCAAAGGGTAATGTGCCTGCTGCAAAGAACAGATCTGTATTTTATGACATTGTCGAGAGTGGGAAGGAGCCCAGGAAATGCCAGCTGAGGGTGCAAGGATCCTGCCACCTGTTGGAAGAAGCTTGGAGTTCTGCAAGAAACAAGAGGACTAGGAACTTCCCCTTTGGAGGATGGATGTCCCATGTCGCAATGAAGCTTGCAGAGGTGTTCACACGCAGAAAGACCGCAAACAAGCCTTGCTAGCTGCAAGGGTTGCGGTTAGGGTTTTTGGATGTTGCTGTGGCCCAGGAGGGACCAGGATGTCGCCACTTGGATGAGGAGACAGAGGGGGCGCCCAGCGAGTCGGAGAGCCCTCACAGAAGCAGGCAGCACCCGAAGAAGTACCTGAACGGGCACTTAGAAGAAAAGTGAACCGGAGTCCATGTGAAGTCACAAAAGGGAGTCCCATGACGCCGGAGGACAATTCAGAGGGTTGTGCACTGCAGGTTAGAGTGTCAGAGACCCAGGCTTGGCTGTGCACGAAGGAAATCCTGGAAGAGTGCACAGGAGCCGGAGCAGCTGCAAATCACGCAGTACACAGCAATGCAGTCTAGCGTGGGGAGGCAAGGACTTACCTCCACCAAACTTGGACTGAAGAGTCACTGGACTGTGGGAGTCACTTGGACAGTGTTGCTGAGTACCAGGGACCACGCTCGTCATGCTGAGAGGTGACCCAGAGGACCGGTGATGCAGTCTTTTGGTGCCTGCGTTAGCAGGAGGAAGATTCCGTCAACCCACGGGAGATTTCTTCAGAGCTCCTGGTGCTGAGAGGAGGCAGGCTACCCCCAGAACATGCACCACCTGGAAACAGTCGAGAAAGCCAGGAGGATGAAGTGATACAAGGTTGCTAGTAGTCGTCTTGCTACTTTGTTGCGGTTTTGCAGGCGTCCTGAGCAGTCAGCGGTAGATCCTTTGGCAGAAGGTGAAGAGGGAGATGCAGAGGAACTCTGGTGAGCTCTTGCATTCATTATCTGGTGAGATCCCCAAGGCAGAGACCCTAAATAGCCAGAAAAGGAGGTTTGGCTACCTAGGAAGGAGGATTGGCTACCAAGAGAGGTAAGAGCCTATTAGAAGGAGCCTCTGACGTCACCTGCTGGCACTGGCCACTCAGAGCAGTCCAGTGTGCCACAAACACCTCTGTTTCCAAGATGGCAGAGGTCTAGGACACACTGGAGGACCTCTGGGCACCTCCCCTGGGAGGTGCAGGTCAGGGGAGTGGTCACTCCCCTTTCCTTTATCCAGTTTTGCGCCAGAGCAGGGCTGGAAGATCCCTGAACCGGTGTAGACTGGCTTATGCAGAGATGGGCACCATTTGTGCCCATCAAAGCATTTCCAGAGGCTGGGGGAGGCTACTCCTCCCCAGCCCTCACACCTATTTCCAAAGGGAGAGGGTGTTACACCCTCTCTCAGAGGAAATCCTTTGTTCTGCCTTCCTGGGCCAAGCCTGGCTGGACCCCAGGAGGGCAGAAACCTGTCTGAGGGGTTGGCAGCAGCTGCGGTGCAAACCCCGAAAAGGCAGTTTGGCAGTACCCGGGTTCTGTGCTAGAGACCCGGGGGATCATGGAATTGTCCTCCCAATGCCAGAATGGCATTAGGGTGACAATTCCATGATCTTAGACATGTTACATGGCCATGTTCGGAGTTACCATTGTGATACTGTGCATAGGTAGTGACCTATGTACAGTGCACGCGTGTAATGGTGTCCCTGCACTCACAAAGTTCGGGGAATTTGCCTGAACGATGTGGGGGCACCTTGGCTAGTGCCTGGGTGCCCACACACTATGTAACTTTGCACCCAACCTTCACCAGGTGAAGGTTAGACATATAGGTGACTTTTAAGTTACTTAAGTGCAGTGGTAAATGGCTATGAAATAACGTGGACGTTATTTCACGCAGGCTGCACTGGCAGGCCTGTGTAAGAATTGTCAGAGCTCCCTATCAAATCAAATCATTAACATTTATAAAGTGCGCTACTCACCCGTGCGGGTCTCAAGGCGCTAGGGAAAAAAGGGGGGGTTATCGCTGCTCGAACAGCCAGGTCTTTAGGAGTCTCCGGAAAGCGGAGTGGTCCTGGGTGGTCCTGAGGCTGGTGGGGAGGGAGTTCCAGGTCTTGGCCGCCAGGAAGGAGAAAGATCTCCCACCCGCCGTGGAGCGGCGGATGCGAGGGACAGCAGCGAGTGCGAGGCCAGAGGAGCGGAGGAGGCGGGTGGGGACGTAGAAGCTGAGGCGTCTGTTGAGGTATTCCGGTCCCTTGTCGTGGAGGGCTTTGTGTGCGTGGGTGAGAAGTCGGAAGGTGATCCTTTTGCTGACTGGGAGCCAATGCAGGTGTCTCAGGTGTGCGGAGATGTGGCTGCTGCGGGGTATGTCGAGGATGAGGCGGGCCGAGGCGTTTTGAATGCGTTGCAGGCGATTTTGGAGTTTGGCTGTGGTCCCGTCGTAGAGGGTGTTGCCGTAGTCCAGGCGGCTCATGACGAGGGCGTGGGTCACGGTTTTTCTGGTGTCGGCGGGGATCCAGCGGAAGATCTTGCGGAGCATGCGGAGGGTGAGGAAGCAGGCGGAGGACACGGCGTTGACTTGCTTGGTCATGGTGAGAAGAGGGTCCAAGATGAAGCCGAGGTTGCGGGCGTGGTCTGTGGGGGTCGGTGCAGGGCCGAGGGCCGTGGGCCACCAGGAGTCGTCCCAGGCGGACAGGGTGTTGCTGAGGATGAGGACTTCCGTTTTTTCAGAGTTCAGCTTTAGGCGGCTAAGCCTCATCCAATCTGCGACGTCCTTCATACCCTCTTGTAGGTTGGTCTTGGCGCTGGCGGGGTCCTTGGTGAGGGAGAGTATAAGTTGGGTGTCGTCGGCGTAGGAGATGATGATGATGTCGTGCTTGCGTACGATGTTGGCGAGGGGGCTCATGTAGACAATGAAGAGTGTCGAGCTGAGTGATGAGCCTTGGGGTACGCCGCAGATGATCTCGGTGGGTTCTGAGCGAAACGGAGGGAGGTAAACTCTTTGGGAACGGTTTGCGAGGAAGGAGGCGATCCAGTCCAGCGCCTGGCCTTGGATCCCGGTGGAGCGGAGGCGGGTGATTAGGGTGCGGTGACAGACGGTGTCAAAGGCAGCCGAGAGGTCGAGCAGAATGAGGGCGACTGTTTCACCGTTGTCCATCAGGGTTCTGATGTCGTCAGTGACTGAGATGAGGGCGGTTTCAGTGCTGTGGTTGGTTCGGAATCCGGTTTGTGAAGGGTCGAGCAGGTTGTTGTCTTCCAGGAAGGTGGTCAGCTGTTTGTTGACGGTCTTCTCTATTACTTTGGCTGGGAAAGGCAGAAGAGAGACGGGGCGGAAGTTTTTCAGGTCACTCGGGTCAGCCGTAGGTTTCTTTAGTAGGGCGTTGACTTCTGCGTGTTTCCAGCATTCGGGGAAGGTAGCAGAAGAAAAAGAAGAGTTGATGACGGTCTGGAGGTGCGGGCAATAATGTCGTCGGCTTTGTTAAAGATGAAGTGCGGGCAGGGGTCCGAAGGGGCGCCGGAGTGGATAGAGTTCATGATGGATTTGGTTTCTTCCGTGTTGATATGGGTCCAGTTGTTGAGGGTGATGGCCGTGGATGCCGGTTCGGTGGTGTTTGGTTGGGTCTGGTGTCCGAAGCTGTCATGGAGGTCGCTAATCTTGCGATGGAAAAAAGTGGCGAGGGATTCGCCCAAATCCTGTGAGGGCGTGACGGCGTTGGCGTTGGCGCTGGGGTTGGAGAACTCCTTGACGATGCTGAAGAGTTCTCTGCTGTTGTGTCTGTTTTTGTCCAGTCTGTCGGTGAAAAAGTTCCTTTTGGCAGCGCGGATCAGGTGGTGGTGTTCGCGGGTAGCGTTCTTGAGGGCGGTCATGTTGTCAGCGGTGTGGTCCTTGCGCCAGGCTTTCTCAAGGGCGCGACAAGTTTTCTTTGATTCTTTGAGGGTGTCAGAGAACCAGAGAGGTTTTTTGGTGTTGGTCTGTTGATGCGTGCGTTTGAGGGGAGCAAGGATGTCTGCGCAGTTGGAGATCCAGTTTGTGAGGTTGAGGGCTGCGTCGTTGGGGTCTGTGGTGAGGGTGGGTTGGTTGGCCGCGAGTGCGGAGAAGAGTTGCTCTTCGGGGATCTTGTTCCACTGTCGACGAGGGATGGGTTGGGTGCGGAGGTGGCGGGTCTCGCGTCGGAATGTGAAGTGGACGCAGCTGTGGTCGGTCCAGTGTAGGGCGTAGGCGTGGCTGAAGAAGACGTGTTTGCTGGCGGAGAAGATGGGGTCGAGCGTGTGTCCGGCGATGTGGGTGGCGGTGTTCACCAGTTGTTTGAGGCCGAGGTTGGCGAGGATGTCGAGCAGGGTGGTGGAGTTGGGGTCGTTGTTTTGTTCCAGATGGAAGTTGAGGTCGCCTAGGAGGATGTAGTCCGGAGAGGAGAGGGCGTGCGGGGAGATGAAGTCGGCGATGGCGTCGCTGAAAGGGGCGCGTGGCCCGGGAGGACGGTAGAAGAGGAATCCTCTGAGGGTGGTCCTCGGGTCGGTGCGAATCTGAAAATGCAGGTGTTCCGCGGCGAGAGGGGTGTCCTCGGTGGAGGTGGTGACGCTGATGGAGTCTTTGAAGACGATGGCGATACCTCCTCCTGCTTGGTTGGTGCGGTCTTTCCTGGAGATCTTGTAGCCTTCGGGGATGGCGGGTGGCGATGTCTGGAGCAGAGGAGGCGTTCATCCAGGTCTCTGTGATGAAGGCGATGTCCGGTGCTATGGAGTCCAGGAGCGAGCGTTGACTAGGATGCACTTGAGGTGGTTGATGGCGCGTGGGCTTGTGGTCGTGGTTGTTGCGTGATGGAAGATGCGTTTGCAGGAGTTGCAGGCGAAGGGTCCATGGGTGCGTTTGGGGTGAGCTTGGAAGCAGGTGTTGGAGCGCCCTGGGTTGAGGGCGTGGAGGGTGGTGGGGTCGTAGCGGATCAGCGGGGTTTGGGAGAGCTGGGGACCAGGGGTCGTGGGGCTGGGCGCGGGACAGGCGCAGACGGGCTTGCCTCTGGCGTGCCTCTGGCGCGCCAGCGGCGCGGTCGCGCAGCAGCCGCCATATGAGGTAGGAGGGGGGGGAGGGGTCAGCTGGGGGCGAATGGGAGCTGGGGGCGGGGCGTGCAGGAGGTCGCGGCGGGAAAGCGCGACGGGGGGACAGGTAGAGTGAGAAGAGCTGGGGAGGGGGGTTTAAGGGTGGAGGGGGGGTGAGTGTTAGGAGGTTTAGGAGATTAGGGAGAAAGATAGGAGTAGGGTTGTGAAGATAGGGGAGGGGGGGTTGTAGAGGTGGGTGAGGGTGAGAGGTAGAGTGAGAGGATAGGAAGATAGGTAATAGAGGGGGTGGTGGGAGGGGGGGAGAGATAGAGAAATAGTTAGAGAAAATAGATAGATAGGGAAATCGATAGATAGGGAAATAGATAGAGAGATAGGAAGATAGGAGGAGGTGGAGAGTGAGGGAGTTAGATAGTGGGATAGAGAGATAGAGAGATAGGTAGATAGGAGGAGTGAGGGAGGTAGATAGTGAACAGGTTAGATAGGGGAGACAGAGAGGGGGGTGCAAGTGAGGGAGGGGGATGAGGCAGCAGCAGGAGGGCAGGCGCGGGGAGAAGAGGACGGAGGAGGCAGAAGAGCCGGAGGCAGAAGATAGAAGACAGAAGACCGGAAGAACAGAAGAACAGAAGAACAGAAGAACGGAAGACCGGAAGACCGGAAGACCGGAAGGAGAGAAGAAAGGAAGACCGGAAGAACAGAAGAACACAGAAGAACACAGAAGAACACAGAAGAAGATACAGAAAACTAAGAACAGAGGGCAGAAGACCACAGAAGAAGATGAGGAAGAAGAGAAGAAGAGTGAAGACGGGGAAAAGAAGAGTACAGAAGAAGATTACAGACGAGGAGCGAGGAGGAAGAACAGAAGAACAGAGAAGAAGAAAAGAAGAAAATAAGCAGGAGCAGGAGAGAGGGTGAGTAGCGCGGGGCAGAGCGAGGGGCTGGGAGGTGGGGGGTACTTACTGTGAGGTGGGTCTCAGGAACTCAGGAACCTGGAGGGGCTGCAGCGGCAGGGGGAGCGACCTACCCTTGGGTCAAGGGTCGCTACCACTGTCGCGCAGCGGGCGCCATATGAGGTAGGGGGGGGAGGGGTCAGCTGGGGGCGAATGGGAGCTGGGGGGCGGGCGTGCAGGAGGTCGCGGCGGGAAAGCGCGAGGGAGGGGGGGACAGGTAGAGTGAGAAGAGCTGGGGGAGGGGGGTTTAAGGGTGGAGGGGGGTGAGTTTTAGGAGGTTTAGGAGATTAGGGAGAAAGATAGGAGTAGGGTTGTGAAGATAGGGGAGGGGGGGTTGTAGAGGTGGGTGAGGGTGAGAGGTAGAGTGAGAGGATAGGAAGATAGGTAATAGAGGGGGTGGTGGGAGGGGGGAGAGATAGAGAAATAGATAGAGAAAATAGATAGATAGGGAAATCGATAGATAGGGAAATAGATAGAGAGATAGGAAGATAGGAGGAGGTGGAGAGTGAGGGAGTTAGATAGTGGGATAGAGAGATAGAGAGATAGGTATATAGGAGGAGTGAGGGAGGTAGATAGTGAACGGGTTAGATAGGGGAGATAGAGAGGGGATGCGAGTGAGGGAGGGGGATGAGGCAGGAGCAGGAGGGCAGGCGCGGGGAGAAGAGGACGGAGGAGGCAGAAGAGCCGAAGGCAGAAGAAGACAGAAGACCAGAAGACCGGAAGAACAGAAGAACAGAAGAACAGAAGACCGGAAGACCGGAAGGAGAGAAGAAAGGAAGACCGGAAGAACAGAAGAACACAGAAGAACACAGAAGAAGATACAGAAAACGAAGAACAGAGGGCAGAAGACCACAGGTCTATGCTATGGGTGGAAAAAGAAATTCTGCAGCCCATAGGGATCTCCTGGAACCCCAGTACCCTGGGTACCTCAGTACCATATACTAGGGAATTATATGGGTGTTCCAGTATGCCAATGTGAATTGGTGAAATTGGTCACTAGCCTGTTAGTGACAATTTGGAAAGCAGAGACAGCATAACCACTGAGGTTCTGGTTAGCAGAGCCTCAGTGAGACAGTTAGGCATCACACAGGGAACACATATAGGCCACAAACTGTGGGGTCCTGGCTAGCAGGGTCCCAGTGACACATAACAAACATACTGACAACATAGGGTTTTCACTATGAGCACTGGGCCCTGGCTAGCAGGATCCTAGTGAGACAGTGAAAACACCCTGACATATACTCACAAACAGGCCAAAAGTGGGGGTAACAAGGCTAGAAAGAGGCTACTTTGTCACACCCAGCCACAGCGGCACCACAATGGCACCTGTGGTTAGGTCGGTTGGACAATTACTTCTGTGCCACGTGAGAGACGGATGGGGCAGTGTGCAGATCTCTGATGCTACTGATGGGAGGTGACGAAGTCCACAAACTCTTTGACTCCCTCCCAGACACGGGTGACAGGATGGATTACGAGGCTGCGGTGGCTGCGCTAAACAAGCATTTTGACCCCCAACTCAGCCCGGATTACGAGCGTTTCAAACTACGCCAGGCCCAGCAAACAGATGTTGAGTCGGTAGACATGTTCTTTGCTCAACTGAGGAAGTTAGCCAGCACGTGCGTCGGCCTGACCCAGCACGAGGAAATCAGAGCCCAGATCATCCATGGGTGCCGGTCCAACATGCTCCGGAAGCTGATCACGCGCCAACCAGGTATCTCCCTGGACGAGATTTTGATACTGGCTCGCTCCCATGAACTATCTGCAGTCCGGGCGGAAGCCATTGCCGCAGCAAGGGGGCAGTCTATGTCAGCCGCGTCGTCTTCACGCTCCGCTGAGGTGAAGGAGGAACGGGTGGAGGCCATCCAGCCTCTCCAACCATCAGCCTGTTGACCTCCCGCCTCGAAACCAGGAGAGGGTGTCTGCGGTAATTGTGGGTATGAACACAGGTCTGAGAGTGGTGCCTGGAGAGAGGGAAGCCATGCAACCGGTGTGGCAAGAACAATCATTTCGCCAAAATGTGCAGGGCAGGAAAAGGCAGGCAAGAGGAATCAAAAGGGAAAGAGGTAAAGGTCAGGAACGTCAGCACTGAAGACAACGCATCAAGAGGGCAGGTGACCGCTAGGGTGCCGGTGTTCGAAGAGGACGAGGAAGAGGACATTTTTGTCATTTCATTTACGGGGTGGAGGCAGAACAAAAGGCGGCCTCCCCCTATGAGTACCGGGAGGATCAATGAAACGCCCGCTACCGTGCTCATAGACACTCAACCTCTACCTACCTACCGGGAGGATCAATGACACGCCCGCTACCGTGCTCATAGACACTCAACCTCTCAACCTCACAAACTGGATCTCCAACTGCGCTGACAACCTTGCTCCCCTCAAACGCACGCATCGACAGACCAACACCAAAAAACCTCTCTGGTTCTCTGACACCCTCAAAGAATCAAAGAAAACTTGTTGTGCCCTTGAGAAGGCCTGGCGCAAGGACCACACCGCTGACAACATGACCGCCCTCAAGAACGCTACACGCGAACACCACCACCTGATCCGCACTGCCAAAAGGAACTTTTTCACCGACAGACTAGACAAAAACAGCCACAACAGCAGAGAACTCTTCAGCATCGTCAAAGAGTTCTCCAACCCCAGCGCCAGCGCCAACGCCGTCACGCCCTCACAGGATTTGTGCGAATCCCTCGCCACTTTCTTCCATCGCAAGATCAGCGACCTCCACGACAGCTTCGGACACCAGACCCAACCATACACCACTGAACCCGCTTCCCCGGACATCACCCTCAACAACTGGACCCACATCAACACGGAAGAAACCAAATCCATCATGAACTCTATCCACTCCGGCGCCCCTTCGGACCCCTGCCCGCATTTCATCTTTAACAAAGCCGACGACATCATCGCCCCGCACCTCCAGACCGTCATCAACTCTTCTTTTTCTTCTGCTACCTTCCCCGAATGCTGGAAGCACGCTGAAGTCAACGCCCTACTAAAGAAACCTACGGCTGACCCAAGCGACCTGAAAAACTTCCGCCCCATCTCTCTTCTACCTTTCCCAGCCAAGGTAATAGAAAAGACCGTCAACAAACAGCTGACCACCTTCCTGGAAGACAACAACCTGCTCGACCCTTCACAAACCGGATTCCGAACCAACCACAGCACTGAAACCGCCCTCATCTCAGTCACTGACGACATCAGAACCCTGATGGACAACGGTGAAACAGTCGCCCTCATTCTCCTCGACCTCTCGGCTGCCTTTGACACCGTCTGTCACCGCACCCTAATCACCCGCCTACGCTCCACCGGGATCCAAGGCCAGGCCCTGGACTGGATCGCCTCCTTCCTCGCTAACCGCTCCCAAAGAGTTTATCTCCCTCCGTTTCGCTCAGAACCCACCAAGATCATCTGCGGCGTACCTCAAGGCTCATCGCTCAGCCCGACACTCTTCAATGTCTACATGAGCCCCCTCGCCGATATCGTACGCAAGCACGACATCATCATCACTTCCTACGCCGACGACACCCAACTTGTACTCTCCCTCACCAAGGACCCCGCCAGCGCCAAGACCAACCTACAAGAGGGTATGAAGGACGTCGCAGATTGGATGAGGCTCAGCCGCCTAAAGCTGAACTCTGAAAAAACGGAAGTCCTCATCCTCGGCAACACCCCGTCCGCCTGGGACGACTCCTGGTGGCCCACGGCCCTCGGCACCGCACCGACCCCCGCAGACCACGCCCGCAACCTCGGCTTCATCTTGGACCCTCTTCTCACCATGACCAAGCAAGTCAACGCCGTGTCCTCCGCCTGCTTCCTCACTCTCCGCATGCTCCGCAAGATCTTCCGCTGGATCCCCGCCGACACCAGAAAAACCGTGACCCACGCCCTTGTCACGAGTCGCCTGGACTACGGCAACACCCTCTACGCCGGGACCACCGCCAAACTCCAAAACCGCCTGCAACGCATCCAAAACGCCTCGGCCCGCCTCATCCTCGACGTACCCCGCAACAGCCACATCTCCGCACACCTGAGACACCTGCATTGGCTCCCAGTCAGCAAAAGAATCACCTTCCGTCTTCTCACCCACGCACACAAAGCCCTCCACAACAAGGGACCGGAATACCTCAACAGACGCCTCAGCTTCTACGTCCCCACCCGCCCCCTCCGCTCCGCTGGCCTCGCACTTGCTGCCGTCCCTCGTACCCGCCGCTCCACGGCGGGTGGGAGATCTTTCTCCTTCCTGGCGGCCAAGACCTGGAACTCCCTCCCCACCAGCCTCAGGACCACCCAGGACCACTCCGCTTTCCGGAGACTCCTAAAGACTTGGCTGTTCGAGCAGCGATAACCCCCCCTTTCCCCCCTAGCGCCTTGAGACCCGCACGGGTGAGTAGCGCGCTTTATAAATGTTAATGATTTGATTTGATTTGATTTGGGGCTTCAGTCAACGTCATGGACGACGCCATGTATAGACAGCTATCCCCAAGCCATGCCTGACTCCAAGTTCCACCAAAATATACACCTAAGGAGGTCGCGACCCGCTTCCCCTGAAGGGGGTGATTGAAGTTTCCATGACCAACGGCCCCAGCTCTAGACTGGGGCGAAGTTCTACGTAGTAGCAGGCGACCAAGGTACCCTGCTGGGATGCCACATGGCCGAAGATCTCGAGTTAGTGTTCTTTGCACGTCAGGTGTATAAGTCGCACACAGAGTCCCTTCTTGGTGAGTTCCAGCAGCTGTTTGCAGGGCTGGGGAGACTTAAAAGCAAGAGAGTCCAACCGCACATTGACCCAAAGGTAACGCCGGTGGCACTGAGACATCGTCGGGTGCCTTTCCATCTAAGACCAGCCGTGGAGAAAGAGTTGCAGTTGCTGTAGGACCAAGGTGCGATCAAAAAGGTTGACGGACCCACCCTGTGGGTTTTGCCCTTGGTGATCGCACCCAAGCCCAAACAACCGTGGGCCATACGTCTCTGTGTGGACATGCGCCTGCTTAACAAAGCCAGGTCCTCACTGGACCGGAAACAAGCATCCTGGGACCGGTTTCGGGGTTTCACCCCTCATCTGCCAGGCTAGCTTGAATCCAGTGGCATGGGAAGCACGGGACCCACGTCTGGGCATACCCTTCCCACTTAGGGCGACAAAGCAAAAACAACAAGTGATGGACGGAATGCTGAACATTGTCAAACACTCACCCCCAGTCATAGATCTGGGTTTAATCCATCGTTCTTTTGCTCACCATGCCACCCCAGTTTGGACGAAGCCATATGCAAATCAGTCTTGACCCTATTCCTCATGGGAACAGTCCAGACCGAACTGCCAAGCCAGGTCCTCATTGGACCAGAAACAAGCATCCTGGGACCGGTTTCGGGGTTTCACCCCTCATCAGCTAGGCTAGCTTGAATCCAGTGGCATGGGAAGCACGGGACCCACGTCTGGGCATACCCTTCCCACTTAGGGCGACAAAGCAAAAACAACAAGTGATGGACGGAATGCTGCACATTGTCAAACACTCACCCCCAGTCATAGATCTGGGTTTAATCCATCGTTCTTTTGCTCACCATGCCACCCCAGTTTAGGCCCAGCCATATGCAAATCAGTCTTGACCCTATTCCTCATGGGAACAGTCCAGACCAAACTGCCAAGCCAGGTCCTCACTGGACCGGTTTCGGGGTTTCACCCCTCATCAGCTAGGCTAGCTTGAATCCAGTGGCATGGGAAGCACGGGACCCACGTCTGGGCATACCCTTCCCACTTAGGGCAACAAAGCAAAAACTACAAGTGATGGACGGAATGCTGAACATTGTCAAACACTCACCCCCAGTCATAGATCTGGGTTTAATCCATCGTTCTTTTGCTCACCATGCCACCCCAGTTTGGACCCAGCCATATGCAAATCAGTCTTGACCCTATTCCTCATGGGAAAAGTCCAGACCGAACTGCCAAGCCAGGTCCTCACTGGACCGGAAACAAGCATCCTGGGACCGGTTTCGGGGTTTCACCCCTCATCAGCCAGGTTAGCTTGAATCCAGTGGCATGGGAAGCACGGGACCCACGTCTGGGCATACCCTTCCCACTTAGGGCGACAAAGCAAAAACAACAAGTGATGGACGGAATGCTGAACATTGTCAAACACTCACCCCCAGTCATAGATCTGGGTTTAATCCATCGTTCTTTTGCTCACCATGCCACCCCAGTTTGGACCCAGCCATATGCAAATCAGTCTTGACCCTATTCCTCATGGGAACAGTCCAGACCGAACTGCCAAGCCAGGTCCTCACTGGACCGGAAAAAAGCATCCTGGGACCGGTTTCAGGGTTTCACCCCTCATCAGCCAGGCTAGCGTGAAGCCAGTGGCATGGGAAGCACGGGACCCACGTCTGGGCATACCCTTCCCACTTAGGGCGACAAAGCAAAAACAACAAGTGATGGACGGAATGCTGAACATTGTCAAACACTCACCCCCAGTCATAGATCTGGGTTTAATCCATCGTTCTTTTGCTCACCATGCCACCCCAGTTTGGACCCAGCCATATGCAAATCAGTCTTGACCCTATTCCTCATGGGAACAGTCCAGACCGAACTGCCAAGCCAGGTCCTCACTGTACCGGAAACAAGCATCCTGGGACCGGTTTCGGGGTTTCACCCCTCATCAGCCAGGCTAGCTTGAATCCAGTGGCATGGGAAGCACGGGACCCACGTCTGGGCATACCCTTCCCACTTAGGGCGACAAAGCAAAAACAACAAGTGATGGACGGAATGCTGAACATTGTCAAACACTCACCCCCAGTCATAGATCTGGGTTTAATCCATTGTTCTTTTGCTCACCATGCCACCCCAGTTTGGACCCAGCCATATGCAAATCAGTCTTGACCCTATTCCTCATGGGAACAGTCCAGACCGAACTGCCAAGCCAGGTGTTCACTGGACCGGAAACAAGCATCCTGGGACCGGTTCCGGGGTTTCACCCCTCATCAGCCAGGCTAGCTTGAATCCAGTGGCATGGGAAGCACGGGACCCAAGTGATGGACGGAATGCTGAACATTGTCAAACACTCACCCCCAGTCATAGATCTGGGTTTAATCCATTGTTCTTTTGCTCACCATGCCACCCCAGTTTGGACCCAGCCATATGCAAATCAGTCTTGACCCAATTCCTCATGGGAACAGTCCAGACCGAACTGCCAAGCCAGGTCCTCACTGGACCAGAAACAAGCATCCTGGGACCGGTTTCGGGGTTTCACCCCTCATCAGCCAGGCTAGCTTGAATCCAGTGGCATTGGAAGCACGGGACCCACGTCTCGGCATACCCTTCCCACTTAGGGCGACAAAGCAAAAACAACAAGTGATGGACGGAATGCTGAACATTGTCAAACACTCACCCCCAGTCATAGATCTGGGTTTAATCCATCGTTCTTTTGCTCACCATGCCACCCCAGTTTGGACCCAGCCATATGCAAATCAGTCTTGACCCTATTCCTCATGGGAACAGTCCAGACCAAACTGCCAAGCCAGGTCCTCACTGGACCGGAAACAAGCATCCTGGGACCGGTTTCGGGGTTTCACCCCTCATCAGCCAGGCTAGCTTGAATCCAGTGGCATGGGAAGCACAGGACCCACGTCTGGGCATACCCTTCCCACTTAGGGCGACAAAGCAAAAACAACAAGTGATGGACGGAATGCTGAACATTGTCAAACACTCACCCCCAGTCATAGATCTGGGTTTAATCCATCGTTCTTTTGCTCACCATGCCACCCCAGTTTGGACCCAGCCATATACAAATCAGTCTTGACCCTATTCCTCATGGGAACAGTCCAGACCGAACTGCCAAGCCATGTCCTCACTGGACCGGAAACAAGCATCCTGGGACCGGTTTCGGGGTTTCGCCCCTCATCAGCCAGGCTAGCTTGAATCCAGTGGCATGGGAAGCACGGGACCCACGTCTGGGCATACCCTTCCCACTTAGGGCGACAAAGCAAAAACAACAAGTGATGGACGGAATGCTGAACATTGTCAAACACTCACCCCCAGTCATAGATCTGGGTTTAATCCATTGTTCTTTTGCTCACCATGCCACCCCAGTTTGGACCCAGCCATATGCAAATCAGTCTTGACCCAAATCCTCATGGGAACAGTCCAGACCGAACTGCCAAGCCAGGTCCTCACTGGACCGGAAACAAGCATCCTGGGACCGGTTTCGGGGTTTCACCCCTCATCAGCCAGGCAAGCTTGAATCCAGTGGCATGGGAAGCACGGGACCCACGTCTGGGCATACCCTTCCCACTTAGGGCGACAAAGCAAAAACAACAAGTGATGGACGGAATGCTGAACATTGTCAAACACTCACCCCCAGTCATAGATCTGGGTTTAATCCATCGTTCTTTTGCTCACCAAAAGAACCATGCACCTGCCTAACAAAGCCATCCGAAGAGAGAGACACATCACGCCTACCATGGATGATATAATTGCGGATCTTAATGGCGCACAATGGTTTTCCAAGCTAAACCTGAACTCTGGCTACCACCAGCTGGAACTTCATCCAGACAGAAGAAACATCACGACCTTCTCAACATACGTAGGACTAAGACGCTACAATAGGCTAAGCTTTGGGGTGTCGTCAGCAGCTGAGGTGTTCCAAAACACCATTAGGGAAACACTATCGGGACTGTCTGGGGTTATCAACCTCAGTGATAACATTTTAATCTACTCCAAGACAAGGGAGGAGCATCACCAACACTTGAGTGCCACTCTGCAGAGGCTTGCAGATGCGGGCCTCACACTGCATAAGCGAAAGTGTGCGTTCTATCAAACGTCCATCGAGTTCTTCGGATACATATTCTCCAAGGATGGTCTGAGGGTGGACCCGCGCAAGGCCGACGCCATTCGCCAAGCCAAAGTTCCGCAGAGTGTCACGGAAGTGAGGAGTTTCTTAGGGATGGCCACATACTGTGGCAGATTCATACCCCAGTTGGCCTCTCCCACAGCTGACTAATTTGTCTCAAAGGTGGGAATGGAGCCCAGCTGTGGATAAGACATTCCGCAATGTGAAGGCAGTCTTACTGGACAAGTCAACCATGGCGTATTTCAACCCCCAAAAACGAACGAAGGTTGTGGTGGACACCAACCCGGTAGGTCTGGGAGCAGTTTTTCAGCAGGAGCAGAGGCATCAGGAGTGGGCCCCCCGTTGCATATGCCAGCCAAGCCCTATCGGCTGTAGAGACCCGTTATGCCCAAATATAAAGAGGGGCGTTGGCAATCCGACGGGCGTGCAAACACTTCCATCTGTACGTCTATGGGCACGAATTCCAGGTGGTGACGGACCACAAACCACTGGTGTCGCTGTTCAAAGGGAGCACACGGTTAGCCGGACAGAGGATTGAAGGCTGGCTGTTCTGTTCCAACCCTACAGGTTTTGAGTCATCTACCGGCCTGGTGTGAACAACCCGGCTGACTACCTATCCAGACACCCCTCTGCAAGTGCACAGGGTGAGTCTCATGAAGGCGATGAAGAGAACACGGAGGTGTTCGTGAACATGGTCGTCCAATCTGCCTGCCTGACTGCGCTAACGGTGGAAGACATTGTGCAGGCTACAGAGGCGGATCCGGTGCTCAACCGCGTCAAGGAAGCGCTGGGTAGCAGGCAGTGGAAACATTTTTTAGGGAGAACTGGGACAGCCTACGTGGAGGACAAAACAGCATTGCAAGGAATGTGGAAAGTATGGGACGAGCTATCGGTGGGCAGAGAAGGGCTGGTCCTCAGAGGGAGAAGAATAGTGCTGCCTTGACAGCTATGGCATTGAGTGGTAGAACTGGCTCATCAAGGCCATCAAGGTGCAGCTAAGACGAAGGCCCGGCTTAGAGACAATGTATGGACACCATAGTTGACACCATGGTCGGGAGCTACCATTCATGCATAATCACCTCCCGGGAGCCTCCCATATGTCCAGTAATCACCGAACCTCTGAGCCAGAAGCCGTGGTCCAAGGTGAGCATGGACTTCGGAAGTTTTCCTGATGGGAGACTTACTGTGGTTGTACTGGATTCGTGCGCCAATTTTTTGTGGTGGAGGTTGTAGCATCCACTTCGTTTGAGAATGTGAGACCAGTATTGGGTAGGACATTTGCAATCTTCGGGCTTCTGGACGAAGTCAGAACTGACAGCGGCCCTCCGTTTCATGGACAAGAATTCCGGTCATACCTTGATAGACTTGCTATACGCCACCGTAAGATCGTGCCGTATTAGCCCCAGGCCAATGGGGACGTGGAAAGATTCATGCGAACCCTCAACCGTGCGTTACGGATTGGTGTTGAACTGAAGGAAGATGGAGAACAGTGCCTCCACCAATTCTTGAGAGCTTATCGCCAGACACCCCACAGCACGACTGGCTGTGCTCCAGCGGCCCTGTTGTTCAAAACAGCCCCACGAGACTGTATTCTGGCAGGTCCCAGCTAGGAATCTTCAGAGCTGGACGTGGAAGCCACCCAACAACGCCAGCAGGTGACGAATCAAAAGGACAGTGAAAGGAGACATACCAGTACATGTGGATTCCAAATGGGAGATCGGGTGGTGGTGAAGAATCGCTGTTCTATAGGGAAGTTCCAGACACTGTTTGAACCGGAAGTGTGGGAGGTAGTGTCAGTCCGAGGCTTCATGGTAATGGCCTGTCATGGGGAGTGGCAAGTGACAAGAAATGCCTCGTACTTTAAA
Organism: Pleurodeles waltl; assembly: GCF_031143425.1. Taxonomy (NCBI): domain Eukaryota; kingdom Metazoa; phylum Chordata; class Amphibia; order Caudata; family Salamandridae; genus Pleurodeles; species Pleurodeles waltl. The sequence goes on along the minus strand of NC_090445.1, from coordinate 1,712,815,119 downwards.
CGAGCTGGTGTCGCACCGGAAGTTGAACAGAAGGAAGAAGAAATGGATGGCGCTGGTACAGTCGAAGGAATTACTGATGGACAGTCTGGTACCCAAGAGGTGCGGCCTACCAATGAGAACAACTGATCAGGTGATGCGTACAACCGCGGGGTGGTCAGCCGGAGTGAGAGGTATCATCTCCGACCCAATCCCGTGCCGAGCAGTCAGCTGAGAGACTTCGTCTGTTGAGCAAGGACTCCACGGACTGAACTAACGAATGTAATGATATTCATGGATTTTGTTTCCTGTTTATGTATTCATCAAGCCAGGTTTCATGTTTTGGTTTTCCTCATGGAAAGATGGGAGGGATGTAGAGAGCCACCTACTTTGTTGCCATCGCAGGCGCGAGGGCGGGCTTGCAGGGTCACCATATAAAAATTGAAGGCGGAGCTGCGGTTAGCAGACTCCACGTGTGTACACGATCCATGTGTCTGTGTCGTTCTTCCCGGCAGCTCGTGCGAAGGCCCGAAGCTACAGTAGTGAGGGAATATGAGGAGAAAGTCCTGGGGGGCAAAAAAGATTGTGGCACCAGCGCCACCATTACTAAAGCCGGCCCTGCACACACACCTGCAAGCACACACACAACATGCATTTAAAAACTTTTTTTTTTTTCATTTTTTAAATACGAGCTGCCCCTGTGTTGGTGACACTGACTTTACCACCTCTATGGCAGGGGTGGCAAAGGCAATGCCACGGGTCGCAGAACGACGTCCATGCTGGATTTTCTATTCATTCTTTAATTTTTCCCTTTTTCGAAGAATATCACACAGCTGTAAAATATAGGATCGCTGTGGAGTGAAGTAGCCCAGGCACGTGACGTCATCGGGTATTAGTTAGTGCCCTCCCTGTGCCAGACACCCACCTCCTTCTATGGCAATGCCCCCCCCGCCCTCGTCAGACAGCGCTGAGCACATCCCCCCCCCCCCCCTTCTATTGCAATGATCTCCCCCCCCCCCTCGTCAGACAGCGCTGAGTAGAGCCCCCCTCCCCTCAGGTGACTCACCTGCCCGGGCTGGCTGCAGCCAGAGCCCCCCCAGGAGCAGCAGCAGGAAGTGGGGGCCAGTCATAGCGAGGTGGGGGCAATGCTGGGACAGGGTGGCCTGGGGGGTTTAGTCCTTGAAATAAACTTCGGAGATCTAACGTCAGCGCAGCAGGACTCTATATACACGATGTCACACCAGTGGGGGCCGAGCACCAATCAGACCAATCAGAGGACAGAGACCCCCGCCCCCCTCCCCCGTTTCCTCTCCCTGACAGCTTGGAGACAGAAAGTGAAACTATAGCGGGATATGACGGTAGCAGGGCGTGGTAAACGAACAAAAAAAAACAGAATATATATATATTTGATTTTCCTTTCTTTCTTGTTTTGCAGCTGTTATATAGCGCGAAGTCGACCCAGGCGTTGCAGCGCTTTACATGAGCACCAGTCACAAAAGGAATTATATATTTGTTTGGGGATATGCAGTTATGTGCCCAAGATGACAAGGTGTCCGGCCAGCGCCGAGAGCTGAGCCCTCTTCCCCAGTCGCACAGTCGGCTGCTCTAGTGGTTACACTACCACCGGCACCGCCGTGTATGAGTTGCATAGTTTACAATCCTCGGAGGGCTCAGGGACCGCCCCAGCCCCGCTGTCACTGCGCCAATCCACTCGCCCCTCCCTGCCAAGCCTGGCTTCTTGTAAATCAGCCCGTTTCCTCTCAGAGATGCGCCGTCCGCCCGCTGGAGGGCGCCAGAGCACCGCATGCGGGGACCGCTGGGCGCCTGCACTGTGCGGTGGATCCAGGACAGGCGCGGGGGCTTCCAAGGTGACCCCTGAGCGGGATACACACCACAGAGGGAGAACCCCGAGAGCCAAGGGAAAGGTTCACAGGCGGCTCAGCAAACAAGTTCATTGTCATCTTCTGACAACAGCGCCCGCGAGCAAAAAGTAAACTGAGAAAAGACGACTTGGCAAAATAAAATAAAGTTAGCTTTAAAAAATAAAACTTTGCAGTTTTGTGCCATCTGGGCACGTTTTTGACACTCACTCGAAGTTAAAAACAGCAAATGGCACCTCGATCACGCCGGGAGCAGCGGACGGGCACTCATTAAGCTGCATTAATTAGTGCCTGACCCCTGCGCCACACGGAGTGATGCCAGGCGTGTCTTGACGAATTACGAGGCTGAAAAGAAGACGCAAACCAACAAAGGGTGAGCGACAGGCGGGCTCCAAGCCCTGTACTGAACACAGCAGTCTCTCGCAAGCGAGACGCATGCGCTAACGCACGCACTCGCAGGCTCGACCCTAAACAGGGACGGCGAGAGAGGAAGTTAAAAGAGGAGGCGGTGTGGGTGCGTGGAGTGTTTTTTGGTTTCCTCATAACTTTGGCCCCAGCAGACGAATTTGAAACTTTCCAAAATAAAAGTTTATGCACTTCTACTCCTTCCTGGAAAGTTTTGGAGTGATCTGTCAAGTGGGACCCCTAAAAAAAAAAAGGGGGAAGAAGGGTGTGTCCCAAAAAGTAAAATCTCCATGCCTTTCACATAGACTTCTTTAAGGCAGGTTTTAGCAAAAACTGCTGAACATAATTACACCATATTTGGCAAGAAGCTAGATCTTGGCTTGTAGATTGTGCTTTTTCTGACTTTGTGTAAATCTATTCTGTAGCTTTAAATAAATTAAGGGTGAAAAATAATTGTATAGTTTGGCACTTGGGCCCGCACTATGAATACAGCGGTCCACACCACGCTGCCGGCGCTCACCGGAGGCCCACACAATGCGCCGAAGCAGACATGGATAGAGAGCTGCAGATCATGCAAGCCCTGCTCCTTGCCATACACCTCCACGACCGAGACCGCCGACGAAGACGACGACGGTAAGTACCACAACCTATGAAACAAGGGAAGAAAGGGCACAGTTACATACCGACCCCGCAACGCTCCCACAACCCTTCACAGCAGCACAACCCATACACCCCACAGCAAGAGGTACTTACGCGACACAAGGCAAATCCAACCTGACCATAGTACCTACAAATGCCCCACACCCACAAACAATGAAACGAGAGACCAGGGTACAAGAGAGTGCCACCAAAACACAGGGCACACATACATTTTATTTAATCTCACAGAGCTAACTATTCACAATAAGGCCAATGCCCAGTCCATAGTGCCAGACGTGTTTGGGCAACAATGGCCCCAACCTGACTCCCAAAAGTGCACAGTAATCCACCTAATGGGGCAACAATGGGGCATCCAGGCACCTCAGGGAACAGGGGCAGGTGGAGTGGTGGAGGTGGGGATTTGCGACGGGGGTAGGCTTGGGCTTGCGTTCGGAAGGTGGAGGGGGTTTGGCTTCGGAAGGTGGGGGTGTGTGTATGGACCGGGTGTAGCCAGATGGAATTGGCTCTGCACAGGGCTTCTTCTTTTCTGGGGAAGGGGCCTGGGAATGTGAAGGGCGGACAGGGGCTGGCTGTGAAGTGGAAGGAGTGGAAAGGGCAAGGAGGTGCGCATGTGTAGGGACAAGAAGGGGTGGGCCAGTGGGTTGGAAGAGGTCAGTGTGAGAAAGTAGCCTCTTTCTAGCCTTGTTACCCCCACTTTTGGCCTGTTTGTGAGTGTATGTCAGGGTGTTTTCACTGTCTCACTGGGATCCTGCTAGCCAGGGCCCAGTGCTCATAGTGAAAACCCTATGTTTTCAGTATGTTTGTTATGTGTCACTGGGACCCTGCTAGTCAGAACCCCAGTGCTCATAAGTTTGTGGCCTATATGTATGTGTTCCCTGTGTGGTGCCTAACTGTCTCACTGAGGCTCTGCTAATCAGAACCTCAGTGGTTATGCTCTCTCATTTCTTTCAAATTGTCACTAACAGGCTAGTGACCAATTTTACCAATTTACATTGGCTTACTGGAACACCCTTATAATTCCCTAGTATATGGTACTGAGGTACCCAGGGTATTGGGGTTCCAGGAGATCCCTATGGGCTGCAGCATTTCTTTTGCCACCCATAGGGAGCTCTGACAATTCTTACACAGGCCTGCCACTGCAGCCTGAGTGAAATAACGTCCACGTTATTTCACAGCCATTTTACACTGCACTTAAGTAACTTATAAGTCACCTATATGTCTAACCTTTACCTGGTGAAGGTTAGGTGCAAAGTTACTTAGTGTGAGGGCACCCTGGCACTAGCCAAGGTGCCCCCACATTGTTCAGGGCCAATTCCCTGAACTTTGTGAGTGCGGGGACACCATTACACGCGTGCACTACATATAGGTCACTACCTATATGTAGCTTCACAATGGTAACTCCGAATATGGCCATGTAACATGTCTAAGATCATGGAATTGCCCCCTCTATGCCATCCTGGCATTATTGGTACAATTCCATGATCCCAGTGGTCTGTAGCACAGACCCTGGTACTGCCAAACTGCCTTTCCTGGGGTTTCACTGCAGCTGCTGCCAACCCCTCAGACAGGTTTCTGCCCCCCTGGGGTCAAGCCAGGCTTGTCCCAGGATGGCAGAACAAAGGACTTTCCCTTTGGAAAATGGTGTGAAGGCAGGGGAGGAGTAGCCTCCCCCAGCCTCTGGAAATGCTTTCTTGGGCACAGATGTGCCCAATTCTGCATAAGCCAGTCTACACCGGTTCAGGGACCCCTTAGCCCCTGCTCTGGCGCGAAACTGGACAAAGGAAAGGGGAGTGACCACTCCCCTGACCTGCACCTCCCCTGGGAGGTGTCCAGAGCTCCTCCAGTGTGCTCCAGACCTCTGCCATCTTGGAAACAGAGGTGCTGCCAGCACACTGGACTGCTCTGAGTGGCCAGTGCCACCAGGTGACATCAGAGACTCCTTCTGATAGGCTCCTTCAGGTGTTAGTAGCCTATCCTCTCTCCTAAGTAGCCAAACCCTCTTTTCTGGCTATTTAGGGTCTCTGTCTCTGGGGAAACTTTAGATAACGAATGCAAGAGCTCATCAGAGTTCCTCTGCATCTCTCTCTTCACCTTCTGCCAAGGAATCGACTGCTGACCGCGCTGGAAGCCTGCAAAACTGCAACATAGTAGCAAAGACGACTACTGCAACTCTGTAACGCTGATCCTGCCGCCTTCTCGACTGTTTTCCTGGTGGTGCATGCTGTGGGGGTAGTCTGCCTCCTCTCTGCACTAGAAGCTCCGAAGAAATCTCCGTGGGTCGACGGAATCTTCCCCCTGCTACCGCAGGCACCAAAAAGCTGCATTACTGGTCCCTTGGGTCTCCTCTCAGCACAACGAGCGAGGTCCCTCGAATCCAGCAACTCTGTCCAAGTGACTCCCACAGTCCAGTGACTCTTCAGTCCAAGTTTGGTGGAGGTAAGTCCTTGCCTCCCCACGCCAGACTGCATTGTTGGAAACAGCGTCTTTTGCAAATACTCCGGCTTCCGTGCACTTCCGGCAGAAATCCTTTGTGCACAGCCAAGCCTGGGTCCACAGCACTCTAACCTGCATTGCACGACTTTCTAAGTTGGTCTCCGGCGACGTGGGACTCCTATGTGCAACTTCGGCGAGCACCATTTCACGCATCCTCGTAGTGCCTGTTTCTGGCACTTCTCTGGGTGCTACCTGCTGCTAAGAGGGCTCTTTGTCTTGCTCGACGTCCCCTCTATCTCCTGGTCCAATTTGCGACCTCCTGGTCCCTCCTGGGCCACAGCAACATCCAAAAACGCTAACTGCACGATTTGCAGCTAGCAAGGCTTGTTGGCGTTCTTTTGGCGGGAAAACACTTCTGCACAACTCTTCACGGCAAGAGGGATCCGTCCACCAAAGGGGAAGTCTCTAGCCCTTTTTGTTCCTGCAGAAACCGCAGCTTCTTCTGTCCAGTAGAAGCTTCTTTGCACCCGCAGCTGGCATTTCCTGGGCATCTGCCCATCTCCGACTTGCTTGTGACTTTTGGACTTGATCCCCTTGTTCCACAGGTACCCTTGATTGGAAATCCACAGTTGTTGCATTGCTGGTTTGTGTCTTTCCTACATTATTCCTCTATCACGACTTCTTGTCTTTTGGGGAATTTTAGTGCACTTTGCACTCACTTTTCAGGGTCTTGGGGAGGGTTATTTTCCTAACTCTCACTATTTTCTAATAGTCCCAGCGACCCTCTACAAGGTCACATAGGTTTGGGGTCCATTCGTGGTTCGCATTCCACTTTTGGAGTATATGGTTTGTGTTGCCCCTATCCCTATGTGTCCCCATTGCATCCTATTGTAACTATACATTGTTTGCACTGTTTTCTAAGACTATACTGCATATTTTTGGTATTGTGTACATATAACTTGTGTATAATTGCTATCCTCATACTGAGGGTACTCACTGAGATACTTTGGCATATTGTCATAAAAATAAAGTACCTTTATTTTTAGTATAACTGTGTATTGTGTTTTCTTATGATATTGTGCAAGTGACACTTGTGGTACTGTAGTAGCTTCACACGTCTCCTAGTTCAGCCTAAGCTGCTCTGCTAAGCTACCATTATCTATCAGCCTAAGCTGCTAGACACCCTATACACTAATAAGGGATAACTGGGCCTGGTGCAAGGTGCAAGTACCCCTTGGTACCCACTACAAGCCAGTCCAGCCTCCTACATTGGTTGTGCAGCGGTGGGATAAGTGCTTTGAGACTACTTACCACTCTTGTCATTGTACTTTTCATAAGAGAAAAATATACAAAACAAGTTCAGTGTGTGTACACATAACTAAAAAGTTTTGCATTTCCTCTTTTCACTCTTTTCTAAGTGCTGAAAAGTACATCTAAACTTTCTAAAAAGTTCTAAAAAGTTTAAAAAGTTTTTTTTCTGTATTTCTAAAAGTTGTGAAAAACTTTTTCTTCACTTTTTCTGTCACTTAAATTCTTTCTAAAATGTCTGGCACAGGCCAAAATGTTGATCTGTCCAAACTTGCATATGACCAACTTAGCTGGAAAGGAGCAAGGAGTCTCTGTGTAGAAAGAGGTTTGAGTGTAGGAAAGAATCCTTCTTTGGAATTATTGCTTAACATGCTTAGAGAACAAGATAAGGCCATAGGGGCCACATCTGTTGAAAAAGTAGCAAATGGTTCCCAATCTGATCCAGGGACTCCCCCAGGAAAAGATTCAGGAAAGAAACTTCCAAGCCTGCCCATTACTAGACAGTCTAGCATAGTTGGTAATGATGAAGAGCCACACCATACAAATAGTGTTGTCTCACATCATAGCAAGAGCATTTATTCTCACCATAGTAGAAGTGATGTTTCTGTTAGCCAAGCTGTTAGGGTGGCTTCTGTAAGGGACAGGTCTCCTTCTGTTCATTCCCATCATACCTCTGTATCTAGAAATGTCCCTCCCACCAACCCTGATGACAGATTGTTAGAAAGGGAACTCAATAAATTGAGGGTGGAACAAACCAGACTGAAGCTTAAGAAGCAACAGCTGGATTTGGATAGACAGTCTTTAGAATTAGAGAAGGAAAGACAGAAGTTGGGTTTTGAAACCCATGGTGGCAGCAGCAGTATTCCCCATAGTCATCCTGCAAAAGAGCATAATTCCAGGAATCTGCACAAGATAGTTCCCCCTTATAAGGAGGGGGATGACATTAACAAGTGGTTTGCTGCACTTGAGAGGGCCTGTGTTGTACAGGATGTCCCTCAAAGGCAGTGGGCTGCTATACTATGGCTATCATTTAGTGGAAAAGGTAGGGATAGGCTCCTTACTGTGAAAGAAAGTGATGCCAATAATTTTACAGTTCTTAAGAATGCACTCCTGGATGGTTATGGCTTAACCACTGAACAATACAGGATAAAGTTCAGAGAGACCAAAAAGGAGTCTTCACAAGACTGGGTTGATTTCACTGACCATTCAGTGAAGGCCTTGGAGGGGTGGTTACATGGCAGTAAAGTTACTGATTATGACAGCCTGTATAACTTGATCCTGAGAGAGCATATTCTTAATAATTGTGTGCCTGATTTGTTGCACCAGTACTTGGTGGACTCTGATCTGACCTCTCCCCAAGAATTGGGAAAGAAGGCAGACAAATGGGTCAGAACAAGGGTGAACAGAAAAGTTCATACAGGTGGTGACAAAGAGAACAACAAGAAGAAAGATGGTGAAAAATCTCAAGATAAGCATGGGGATAAGGGTAAAACCAAAGATTCCACTTCAAATCTTAAACACTCTTCAGGGGGTGGAGATAAAACAAATTCTTCATCTTCTTCTCAACCTACACAATTCAAAAAGCCTTGGTGCTTTGTGTGTAAAAACAGAGGCCATAGGCCAGGGGATAAGTCCTGTCCAGGTAAACCCCCTGAGCCTACCACCACTAATACATCAAGCTCTAGTGCCCCTAGCAGTAGTGGTACTAGTGGTGGGACTGCTGGCAACAGTCAAGTTAAGGGTGTAGTTGGGTTCACTTATGGGTCCATAGTAGAAACTGGGGTAGTCAGTCCCAAGACAGTTTCTGTCACACCTAGTGGCATTGGCCTTGCCACACTGGCTGCTTGTCCCCTTACAATGGATAAGTACAGGCAGACAGTTTCAATAAATGGTGTTGAGGCCTTGGCCTACAGGGACACAGGTGCCAGTATCACTTTGGTGACTGAAAACCTAGTGCACCCTGATCAACACATCATTGGACAACAGTATAAAATTATTGATGTCCATAACTCCACTAAGTTTCTTCCCTTAGCTATAATTCAGTTTAGTTGGGGTAGAGTTACTGGCCCTAAGCAGGTGGTGGTATCACCTAGCTTACCTGTAGATTGTCTCTTAGGTAATGACCTAGAGGCCTCAGGTTGGGCTGATGTAGAGTTTTATGCCCATGCAGCCATGCTGGGCATCCCTGAGGAATTGTTCCCTCTCATTTCTACTGAACTGAAAAAGCAAAGGAGAGAAGGCCTGAAAACTCAGGATCCCTCTCCATCAACAGGTAAAAAGGGTATCACAGTATCCCCTAACCACCCTACCATTCAGGATACCATTCCTGTGGTGGGAGAAACCTCTCCTGGGGTGGCACCTGTTACAAGGGAATCATCAGTTGGCAAAACTGTACTCCCTGAGGTGGAAGTACCTCTCTGTGGGATAACTAACATTGGTGAGAAAAAGAGCACCATTTTAGTTAACATGGAGCATCCCTCCAACCCTCCCAGAGAAACTTTAGTGCAGAAACCCTGCACTGCCTCACAACACTTAGGACAGCATCCCTGCCCTAGTGTGGAGCTCATAGGACAGCATCCCTGCCCTGCTCCAACTCAAGAGAAACAGCATCCCTGTTCTCTCTTCCAGCCATATGGACAAAGTTTTTGCCCAGCTATGGCTTTTCTGAGACAGCATCCCTGTCTGGCATTTCCATCATTACAAATAGGTTCAGTGGACAATTCCCACTGCTCCAAACTAAAACTTACTGATAGAAACTCTGAAAATACATCTTCACATTGTTGCTTAGCTAAAAAACTTCAAACAGGGTGGTTTACATCCCCACAGGGAAGTAACCATATAGTGGATGATAAAGGGAGTAACCAGTCTATTGCAGAGCTACTCTCTACTTATCACCACTTAGACAATAAAGTCTCAACTGGCCAAGGTTAGCCTTATTGTCCTTCGTTTGGGGGGGGGGGGTTGTGTGAGAAAGTAGCCTCTTTCTAGCCTTGTTACCCCCACTTTTGGCATGTTTGTGAGTGTATGTCAGGGTGTTTTCACTGTCTCACTGGGATCCTGCTAGCCAGGGCCCAGTGCTCATAGTGAAAACCCTATGTTTTCAGTATGTTTGTTATGTGTCACTGGGACCCTGCTAGTCAGGACCCCAGTGCTCATAAGTTTGTGGCCTATATGTATATGTTCCCTGTGTGGTGCCTAACTGTCTCACTGAGGCTCTGCTAATCAGAACCTCAGTGGTTATGCTCTCTCATTTCTTTCAAATTGTCACTAACAGGCTAGTGACCAATTTTACCAATTTACATTGGCTTACTGGAACACCCTTATAACTCCCTAGTATATGGTACTGAGGTACCCAGGGTATTGGGGTTCCAGGAGATCCCTATGGGCTGCAGCATTTCTTTTGCCACCCATAGGGAGCTCTGACAATTCTTACACAGGCCTGCCACTGCAGCCTGAGTGAAATAACGTCCACGTTATTTCACAGCCATTTTACACTGCACTTAAGTAACTTATAAGTCACCTATATGTCTAACCTTTACCTGGTAATGGTTAGGTGCAAAGTTACTTAGTGTGAGGGCACCCTGGCACTAGCCAAGGTGCCCCCACATTGTTCAGGGCCAATTCCCTGAACTTTGTGAGTGCGGGGACACCATTACACGCGTGCACTACATATAGGTCACTACCTATATGTAGCTTCACAATGGTAACTCCGAATATGGCCATGTAACATGTCTAAGATCATGGAATTGCCCCCTCTATGCCATCCTGGCATTATTGGTACAATTCCATGATCCCAGTGGTCTGTAGCACAGACCCTGGTACTGCCAAACTGCCTTTCCTGGGGTTTCACTGCAGCTGCTGCTGCTGCCAACCCCTCAGACAGGTTTCTGCCCCCCTGGGGTCAAGCCAGGCTTGTCCCAGGATGGCAGAACAAAGGACTTCCTCTGAGAGAGGGTGTTACACCCTCTCCCTTTGGAAAATGGTGTGAAGGCAGGGGAAGAGTAGCCTCCCCCAGCCTCTGGAAATGCTTTCTTGGGCACAGATGTGCCCAATTCTGCATAAGCCAGTCTACACCGGTTCAGGGACCCCTTAGCCCCTGCTCTGGCGCGAAACTGGACAAAGGAAAGGGGAGTGACCACTCCCCTGACCTGCACCTCCCCTGGGAGGTGTCCAGAGCTCCTCCAGTGTGCTCCAGACCTCTGCCATCTTGGAAACAGAGGTGCTGCCAGCACACTGGACTGCTCTGAGTGGCCAGTGCCACCAGGTGACGTCAAAGACTCCTTCTGATAGGCTCCTTCAGGTGTTAGTAGCCTATCCTCTCTCCTAAGTAGCCAAACCCTCTTTTCTGGCTATTTAGGGTCTCTGTCTCTGGGGAAACTTTAGATAACGAATGCAAGAGCTCATCAGAGTTCCTCTGCATCTCTCTCTTCACCTTCTGCCAAGGAATCGACTGCTGACCGCGCTGGAAGCCTGCAAAACTGCAACATAGTAGCAAAGACGACTACTGCAACTCTGTAACGCTAATCCTGCCGCCTTCTCGACTGTTTTCCTGGTGGTGCATGCTGTGGGGGTAGTCTGCCTCCTCTCTGCACTAGAAGCTCCGAAGAAATCTGTAGGAGGCTGGACTGGCTTGTAGTGAGTACCAAGGGGTACTTGCACCTTGCACCAGGCCCAGTTATCCCTTATTAGTGTATAGGGTGTCTAGCAGCTTAGGCTGATAGATAATGGTAGCTTAGCAGAGCAGCTTAGGCTGAACTAGGAGACGTGTGAAGCTACTACAGTACCACTTAGTGTCATATGCACAATATCATAAGAAAACACAATACACAGTTATACTAAAAATAAAGGTACTTTATTTTTATGACAATATGCCAAAGTATCTTAGAGTGTTCCCTCAGTGAGAGGATAGGAAATATACACAAGATATATATACACAATAGCAAAAATATGCAGTATAGTCTTAGAAAACAGTGCAAACAGTGTATAGTTACAATAGGATGCAATGGGGAAACATAGGGATAGGGGCAACACAAACCATATACTCCAAAAGTGGAATGCGAACCACGAATGGACCCCAAACCTATGTGACCTTGTAGAGGGTCGCTGGGACTATTAGAAAATAGTGAGAGTTAGAAAAATAACCCTCCCCAAGACCCTGAAAAGTGAGTGCAAAGTGCACTAAAGTTCCCCTAAGGACAAAGAAGTCGTGTTAGAGGAATAATGCAGGAAAGACACAAACCAGCAATGCAACAACTGTGGATTTCCAATCTAGGGTACCTGTGGAACAAGGGGACCAAGTCCAAAAGTCACAAGCAAGTCGGAGATGGGCAGATGCCCAGGAAATGCCAGCTGCGGGTGCAAAGAAGCTTCTACTGGACAGAAGAAGCTGAGGTTTCTGCAGGAACGGAAAGGGCTAGAGACTTCCCCTTTGGTGGACGGATCCCTCTCGCCTCGGAGAGTTGTGCAAAAGTGTTTTCCCGCTGAAAGGACGCCAACAAGCCTTGCTAGTTGCAAATCGTGCATTTGGCGTTTTTGGACGCTGCTGGGGCCCAGGAGGGACCAGGAGGTAGCAAATTGGACCTGAAGAGAGATGGGACATCGAGCAAGACAAAGAGCTCTCACTGAAGCAGGTAGCACCCTGAGAAGTGCCAGAAACAGGCACTACAAGGATGCGTGAAACGGTGCTCGCCGAAGTTGCACAAAGGAGTCCCACGTCGCCGGAGACCAACTTAGAAACTCGTGCAATGCAGGTTAGAGTGCCGTGGACCCAGGCTTTGCTGTGCACAAAGGATTTCCGCCGGAAGTGCACAGGGGCCGGAGTAGCTGCAAAGTCGCGGTTCCCAGCAATGCAGCCCAGCGAGGTGAGGCAAGGACTTACCTCCACCAAACTTGGACTGAAGAGTCACTGGACTGTGGGGGTCACTTGGACAGAGTCGCTGGGTTTGAGGGACCTCGCTCGTTGTGCTGAGAGGAGACCCAAAGGACCGGTAATGCAGCTTTTTGGTGCCTGCGGTTGCAGGGGGAAGATTCCGTCGACCCACGGGAGATTTCTTCGGAGCTTCTGGTGCAGAGAGGAGGCAGACTACCCCCACAGCATGCACAAGCAGGAAAACAGTCGAGAAGGCGGCAGGATCAGCGTTACAGAGTTGCAGTAGTCGTCTTTGCTACTATGTTGCAGGTTTGCAGGCTTCCAGCGCGGTCAGCAGTCGATTCCTTATCAGAAGGTGAAGAGAGAGATGCAGAGGAACTCGGATGAGCTCTTGCATTCGTTATCTGAAGTTTCCCCAGAGACAGAGACCCTAAATAGCCAGAAAAGAGGGTTTGGCTACTTAGGAGAGAGGATAGGCTACTAACACCTGAAGGAGCCTATCAGAAGGAGTCTCTGACGTCACCAGGTGGCACTGGCCACTCAGAGAAGTCCAGTGTGCCAGCAGCACCTCTGTTTCCAAGATGGCAGAGGTCTGGAGCACACTGGAGGAGCTCTGGACACCTCCCAGGGGAGGTGCAGGTCAGGGGAGTGGTCACTCCCCTTTCCTTTGTCCAGTTTCGCGCCAGAGCAGGGCTAAGGGGTCCCCTGAACCGGTGTAGACTGGCTTATGTAGAATTGGGCACATCTGTGCCCAACAAAGCATTTCCAGAGGCTGGGGGAGGCTACTCCTCCCCTGCCTTCACACCATTTTCCAAAGGGAGAGGGTGTCACACCCTCTCTCAGAGGAAGTTCTTTGTTCTGCCATCCTGGGCCAGGCCTGGCTGGACCCCAGGAGGGCAGATGCCTGTCTGAGGGGTTGGCAGCAGCAGCAGCTGCAGTGAAACCCCAGGAAGGGCAGTTTGGCAGTACCAGGGTCTGTGCTACAGACCACTGGGATCATGGGATTGTGCCAACTATGCCAGGATGGTATAGAGGGGGCAATTCCATGATCATAGACATGTTACATGGCCATATTCGGAGTTACCATTGTGAAGCTACATATAGGTAGTGACCTATATGTAGTGCACGCGTGTAATGGTGTCCCCGCACTCACAAAGTTCAGGGAATTGTCTCTGAACAATGTGGGGGCACCTTGGCTAGTGCCAGGGTGCCCTCACACTAAGTAACTTTGCACCTAACCTTTACCAGGTAAAGGTTAGACATATAGGTGACTTATAAGTTACTTAAGTGCAGTGTAAAATGGCTGTGATATAACGTGGACGTTATTTCACTCAGGCTGCAGTGGCAGGCCTGTGTAAGAATTGTCAGAGCTCCCTATGGGTGGCAAAAGAAATACTGCAGCCCATAGGGATCTCCTGGAACCCCAATACCCTGGGTACCTCAGTACCATATACTAGGGAATTATAAGGGTGTTCCAGTAAGCCAATGTAAATTGGTAAAATTGGTCACTAGCCTGTCAGTGACAATTTGAAATAAATGAGAGAGCATAACCACTGAGGTTCTGGTTAGCAGAGCCTCAGTGAGACAGTTAGGCACCACACAGGGAACACATACATATAGGCCACAAACTTATGAGCACTGGGGTCCTGACTAGCAGGGTCCCAGTGACACATAACAAACATACTGAAAACATAGGGTTTTCACTATGAGCACTGGGCCCTGGCTGGCAGGATCCCAGTGAGACAGTGAAAACACCCTGACATACACTCACAAACAGGCCAAAAGTGGGGGTAACAAGGCTAGAAAGAGGCTACTTTCTCACAAAACCCCCCCCAAACGAAGGACAATAAGGCTAACCTTGGCCAGTTGAGACTTTATTGTCTAAGTGGTGATAAGTAGAGAGTAGCTCTGCAATAGACTGGTTACTCCCTTTATCATCCACTCTATGGTTACTTCCCTGTGGGGATGTAAACCACCCTGTTTGAAGTTTTTTAGCTAAGCAACAATGTGAAGATGTATTTTCAGAGTTTCTATCAGTAAGTTTTAGTTTAGAGCAGTGGGAATTGTCCACTGAACCTATTTGTAGTGATGGAAATGCCAGACAGGGATGCTGTCTCAGAAAAGCCATAGCTGGGCAAAAACTTTGTCCATATGGCTGGAAGAGAGAACAGGGATGCTGTTTCTCTTGAGTTGGAGCAGGGCAGGGATGCTGTCCTATGAGCTCCACACTAGGGCAGGGATGCTGTCCTAAGTGTTGTGAGGCAGTGCAGGGTTTCTGCACTAAAGTTTCTCTGGGAGGGTTGGAGGGATGCTCCATGTTGACTAAAATGGTGCTCTTTTTGTCACCAATGTTAGTTATCCCACAGAGAGGTACTTCTACCTCAGGGAGTCCAGCTTTGCCAGCTGATGATTCCCTTGGAACAGGTGCCACCCCAGGAGAGGTTTCTCCCACCACAGGAATGGTATCCTGAATGGTAGGGTGGTTAGGGGATACTGTGATACCCTTTTTACCTGTTGATGGAGAGGGATCCTGAGTTTTCAGGCCTTCTCTCCTTTGCTTTTTCATTTCAGTAGAAATGAGAGGGAACAATTCCTCAGGGATGCCCAGCATGGCTGCATGGGCATAAAACTCTACATCAGCCCAACCTGAGGCCTCTAGGTCATTACCTAAGAGACAGTCTACAGGTAAGCTAGGTGATACCACCACCTGCTTAGGGCCAGTAACTCCACCCCAACTAAACTGAATTATAGCTAAGGGAAGAAACTTAGTGGAGTTATGGACATCAATAATCTTATACTGTTGTCCAATGATGTGTTGATCAGGGTGCACTAGGTTTTCAGTCACCAAAGTGATACTGGCACCTGTGTCCCTGTAGGCCAAGGCCTCAACACCGTTTATTGAAACTGTCTGCTTGTACTTATCCATTGTAAGGGGACAAGCAGCCAGTGTGGCAAGGCCAATGCCACTAGGTGTGACAGAAACTGTCTTGGGACTGACTACCCCAGTTTCTACTATGGACCCAAAAGTGAACCCAACTACACCCTTAACTTGACTGTTGCCAGCAGTCCCACCACTAGTACCACTACTGCTAGGGGCACTAGAGCTTGATGTATTAGTGGTGGTAGGCTCAGGGGGTTTACCTGGACAGGACTTATCCCCTGGCCTATGGCCTCTGTTTTTACACACAAAGCACCAAGGCTTTTTAATGTGTGTGGGTTGAGAAGAAGAGGAAGAATTTGTTTTATCCCCACCCTCTGAAGAGTGTTTAAGATTTGAAGTGGGATCTTTGGTTTTACCCTTATCCCCATGCTTATCTTGAGATTTTTCACCATCTTTCTTCTTATTGCCATCTTTGTCACCCCCTGTATGAACTTTTCTGTTCACCCTTGTTCTGACCCATTTGTCTGCCTTCTTTCCCAATTCTTGGGGAGAGGTCAGATCAGAGTCTACCAGGTACTGGTGCAACAAATCAGACACACAATTATTAAGTATATGCTCTCTCAGGATTGTGTTATACAGGCTTTCATAATCAGTAATTTTACTGCCATGTAACCACCCCTCCAAGGCCTTCACTGAATGGTCAATGAAATCAACCCAGTCTTGTGAAGACTCCTTTTTGGTCTCTCTGAACTTTATCCTGTATTGTTCAGTGGTTAAGCCATAACCATCCAGGAGTGCATTCTTAAGAACTGTAAAATTATTGGCATCACTTTCTTTCACAGTAAGGAGTCTATCCCTACCCTTTCCACTAAATGATAGCCATAGGATAGCAGCCCACTGCCTTTGAGGGACATCCTGTACAACACAGGCCCTCTCAAGTGCAGCAAACCACTTGTTAATGTCATCCCCCTCCTTATAAGGGGGAACTATCTTATGCAGATTCCTGGAATCATGCTCTTTTGCAGGATGACTATGGGGAATACTGCTGCTGCCACCATGGGTATCTAAACCCAACTTCTGTCTTTCCTTCTCTAATTCAAAAGACTGTCTATCCAAATCCAGCTGTTGCTTTTTAAGCTTCAGTCTGGTTTGTTCCACCCTCAACTTATTGAGTTCCCTCTCTAACATTCTGTCATCAGGGTTGGTGGGAGGGACATTCCTAGAAACAGAGGTATGATGGGAATGAACAGAAGGAGACCTGTCCCTTACAGAAGCCACCCTAACAGCTTGGCTGACAGTGTAATGTGAGAGCACATCATCTGGATGAAGTGACTCCACCTCTGGACCAACTATGCTAGATTGTCTAGTAAGGGGCAGGCTAGGAAGTTTCTTTCCTGAATCTTTTCCTGGGGGAGTCCCTGAATCAGATTGGGAACTATTAGGTACTTTTTCAACAGATGAGGCACCTATGGCCTTATCCTGTTCTCTAAGCATGTTAAGTAACAGTTCCAAGGAAGGATTCTTCCCTACACTCAAACCTCTCTCTATACAGAGACTCCTTGCTCTTTTCCAGTTAAGGTTGTCATATGCAAGTTTGGACAGATCAACATTTTGGCCTGTGCCAGACATTTTTAGAGAGAGTTAAAGTGATAGTAAAAGATAAAAAGTTTGTCAGAGCTTTTAGAAAGACAGAGAAAAAAACTTTTAAAACTTTTTAGAACTTTTTAGAAAGTTAGAAGTACTTTTCAGCACTTAGAAAAGAGTGAAAAGAGGAAATGCAAAACTTTTTGGCTATGTGTATATACACTGACCTTGTTTTGTATATTTTTCTCTTATGAAAAGTACAATGACAAGAGTGGTAAGTAGTCTCAAAGCACTTATCCCACCACTGCACAACCAATGTAGGAGGCTGGACTGGCTTGTAGTGAGTACCAATGGGTACTTGCACCTTGCACCAGGCACAGTTATCCCTTATTAGTGTATAGGGTGTCTAGCAGCTTAGGCTGATAGATAATGGTAGCTTAGCAGAGCAGCTTAGGCTGAACTAGGAGACGTGTGAAGCTACTACAGTACCACTTAGTGTCATATGCACAATATCATAAGAAAACACAATACACAGTTATACTAAAAATAAAGGTACTTTATTTTTATGACAATATGCCAAAGTATCTTAGAGTGTACCCTCAGTGAGAGGATAGGAAATATGAACAAGATATATATACACAATAGCAAAAATATGCAGTATAGTCTTAGAAAACAGTGCAAACAGTGTATAGTTACAATAGGATGCAATGGGGAAACATAGGGATAGGGGCAACACAAACCATATACTCCAAAAGTGGAATGCGAACCACGAATGGACCCCAAACCTATGTGACCTTGTAGAGGGTCGCTGGGACTATTAGAAAATAGTGAGAGTTAGAAAAATAACCCTCCCCAAGACCCTGAAAAGTGAGTGCAAAGTGCACTAAACTTCCCCTAAGGACAAAGAAGTCGTGTTAGAGGAATAATGCAGGAAAGACACAAACCAGCAATGCAACAACTGTGGATTTCTAATCTAGGGTACCTGTGGAACAAGGGGACCAAGTCCAAAAGTCACAAGCAAGTCGGAGATGGGCAGATGCCCAGGAAATGCCAGCTGCGGGTGCAAAGAAGCTTCTACTGATCAGAAGAAGCTGAGGTTTCTGCAGGAACGGAAAGGGCTAGAGACTTCCCCTTTCGTGGACGAATCCCACTCGCCTTGGAGAGTCGTGCAGAAGTGTTTTCCCGCTGAAAGGACGCCAACAAGCCTTGCTAGTCGCAAATCGTGCGTTTGGCGTTTTTGGACGCTGCTGGGGCCCAGGAGGGACCAGGAGGTCGCAAATTGGACCAGGAGATAGAGGGGACGTCGTGCAAGACAAAGAGCCCGCTTAGCAGCAGGTAGAACCCAGAGAAGTGCCAGAAACAGGGACTACGAGGATGCATGAAACGGTGCTCGCCGAAGTTGCACAAAGGAGTCGCCGGAGACCAACTTAGAAAGTCGTGCAATGCAGGTTAAAGTGCCGTGGACCCAGGCTTGGCTGTGCACAAAGGATTTCCGCCGGAAGTGCACAGGGGCCGGAGTAGCTGCAAAGTCGCGGTTCCCAGCAATGCAGCCCAGCGAGGTGAGGCAAGGACTTACCTCCACCAAACTTGGACTGAAGAGTCACTGGACTGTGGGGGTCACTTGGACAGAGTCGCTGGATTCGAGGGACCTCGCTCGTCGTGCTGAGAGGAGACCCAAGGGACCGGTAATGCAGCTTTTTGGTGCCTGCGGTTGCAGGGGGAAGAGTCCGTCGACCCACGGGAGATTTCTTCTGAGCTTCTGGTGCAGAGAGGAGGCAGACTACCCCCACAGCATGCACAAGCAGGAAAACAGTCGAGAAGGCGGCAGGATCAGCGTTACAGAGTTGCAGTAGTCGTCTTTGCTACTATGTTGCAGGTTTGCAGGCTTCCAGCGCGGTCAGCAGTCGATTCCTTATCAGAAGGTGAAGAGAGAGATGCAGAGGAACTCGGATGAGCTCTTGCATTCGTTATCTGAAGTTTCCCCAGAGACAGAGACCCTAAATAGCCAGAAAAGAGGGTTTGGCTACTTAGGAGAGAGGATAGGCTACTAACACCTGAAGGAGCCTATCAGAAGGAGTCTCTGACGTCACCTGGTGGCACTGGCCACTCAGAGCAGTCCAGTGTGCCAGCAGCACCTCTGTTTCCAAGATGGCAGAGGTCTGGAGCACACTGGAGGAGCTCTGGACACCTCCCAGGGGAGGTGCAGGTCAGGGGAGTGGTCACTCCCCTTTCCTTTGTCCAGTTTCGCGCCAGAGCAGGGCTAAGGGGTCCCCTGAACCGGTGTAGACTGGCTTATGCAGAATTGGGCACATCTGTGCCCAACAAAGCATTTCCAGAGGCTGGGGGAGGCTACTCCTCCCCTGCCTTCACACCATTTTCCAAAGGGAGAGGGTGTCACACCCTCTCTCAGAGGAAGTTCTTTGTTCTGCCATCCTGGGCGAAGCCTGGCTGGACCCCAGGAGGGCAGATGCCTGTCTGAGGGGTTGGCAGCAGCAGCAGCTGCAGTGAAACCCCAGGAAGGGCAGTTTGGCAGTACCAGGGTCTGTGCTACAGACCACTGGGATCATGGGATTGTGCCAACTATGCCAGGATGGTATAGAGGGGGCAATTCCATGATCATAGACATGTTAAATGGCCATATTCAGAGTTACCATTGTGAAGCTACATATAGGTAGTGACCTATATGTAGTGCACGCGTGTAATGGTGTCCCCGCACTCACAAAGTTCAGGGAATTGTCTCTGAACAATGTGGGGGCACCTTGGCTAGTGCCAGGGTGCCCTCACACTAAGTAACTTTGCACCTAACCTTTACCAGGTAAAGGTTAGACATATAGGTGACTTATAAGTTACTTAAGTGCAGTGTAAAATGGCTGTGATATAACGTGGACGTTATTTCACTCAGGCTGCAGTGGCAGGCCTGTGTAAGAATTGTCAGAGCTCCCTATGGGTGGCAAAAGAAATGCTGCAGCCAATAGGGATCTCCTGGAACCCCAATACCCTGGGTACCTCAGTACCATATACTAGGGAATTATAAGGGTGTTCCAGTAAGCCAATGTAAATTGGTAAAATTGGTCACTAGCCTGTCAGTGACAATTTGAAATAAATGAGAGAGCATAACCACTGAGGTTCTGGTTAGCAGAGCCTCAGTGAGACAGTTAGGCACCACACAGGGAACACATACATATAGGCCACAAACTTATGAGCACTGGGGTCCTGACTAGCAGGGTCCCAGTGACACATAACAAACATACTGAAAACATAGGGTTTTCACTATGAGCACTGGGCCCTGGCTGGCAGGATCCCAGTGAGACAGTGAAAACACCCTGACATACACTCACAAACAGGCCAAAAGTGGGGGTAACAAGGCTAGAAAGAGGCTACTTTCTCACAAAATCTCTTGTGGGTCGACGGAATCTTCCCCCTGCTACCGCAGGCACCAAAAAGCTGCATTACCGGTCCCTTGGGTCTCCTCTCAGCACAACGAGCGAGGTCCCTCGAATCCAGCAACTCTGTCCAAGTGACTCCCACAGGCCAGTGACTCTTCAGTCCAAGTTTGGTGGAGGTAAGTCCTTGCCTCCCCACGCCAGACTGCATTGTTGGAAACCGCGTCTTTTGCAAATACTCCGGCTTCCGTGCACTTCCGGCAGAAATCCTTTGTGCACAGCCAAGCCTGGGTCCACGGCACTCTAACCTGCATTGCACGACTTTCTAAGTTGGTCTCCGGCGACGTGGGACTCCTTTGTGCAACTTCGGCGAGCACCGTTTCACGCATCCTTGTATTGCCTGTTTCTGACACTTCTCTGGGTGCTAGTTGCTGCTAAGTGGACTCTTTGTCTTGCTCGACATCCCCTCTATCTCCTGTTCCAATTTGCGACCTCCTGGTCCCTCCTGGGCCACAGCAGCATCCAAAAACGCTAACTGCACGATTTGTAGCTAGCAAGGCTTGTTGGCGTTCTTTCGGCGGGAAAACACTTCTGCACGACTCTCCACGGCAAGAGGGATCCGTCCACCAAAGGGGAAGTCTCTAGCCCTTTTCGTTCCTGCAGAAACCGCAGCTTCTTCTGTCCAGTAGAAGCTTCTTTGCACCCGCAGCTGGCATTTCCTGGGCATCTGCCCATCTCCGACTTGCTTGTGACTTTTGGACTTGGTCCCCTTGTTCCACAGGTACCCTAGATTGGAAATCCACAGTTGTTGCATTGCTGGTTTGTGTCTTTCCTACATTATTCCTCTATCACGACTTCTTGTCTTTTGGGGAACTTTAGTGCACTTTGCACTCACTTTTCAGGGTCTTGGGGAGGGTTATTTTCCTAACTCTCACTATTTTCTAATAGTCCCAGCGACCCTCTACAAGGTCACATAGGTTTGGGGTCCATTCGTGGTTCGCATTCCACTTTTGGAGTATATGGTTTGTGTTGCCCCTATCCCTATGTGTCCCCATTGCATCCTATTGTAACTATACATTGTTTGCACTGTTTTCTAAGACTATACTGCATATTTTTGGTATTGTGTACATATAACTTGTGTATAATTGCTATCCTCATACTGAGGGTACTCACTGAGATACTTTGGCATATTGTCATAAAAATAAAGTACCTTTATTTTTAGTATAACTGTGTATTGTGTTTTCTTATGATATTGTGCAAGTGACACTTGTGGTACTGTAGTAGCTTCACACGTCTCCTAGTTCAGCCTAAGCTGCTCTGCTAAGCTACCATTATCTATCAGCCTAAGCTGCTAGACACCCTATACACTAATAAGGGATAACTGGGCCTGGTGCAAGGTGCAAGTACCCCTTGGTACCCACTACAAGCCAGTCCAGCCTCCTACATTGGTTGTGCAGCGGTGGGATAAGTGCTTTGAGACTACTTACCACTCTTGTCATTGTACTTTTCATAAGAGAAAAATATACAAAACAAGTTCAGTGTGTGTACACATAACTAAAAAGTTTTGCATTTCCTCTTTTCACTCTTTTCTAAGTGCTGAAAAGTACATCTAAACTTTCTAAAAAGTTCTAAAAAGTTTTAAAAGTTTTTTTTCTGTCTTTCTAAAAGTTGTGAAAAACTTTTTCTTCACTTTTTCTGTCACTTAAATTATTTCTAAAATGTCTGGCACAGGCCAAAATGTTGATCTGTCCAAACTTGCATATGACCACCTTAGCTGGAAAGGAGCAAGGAGTCTCTGTGTAGAAAGAGGTTTGAGTGTAGGGAAGAATCCTTCTTTGGAATTATTGCTTAACATGCTTAGAGAACAAGATAAGGCCATAGGGGCCACATCTGTTGAAAAAGTAGCAAATGGTTCCCAATCTGATCAAGGGACTCCCCCAGGAAAAGATTCAGGAAAGAAACTTCCAAGCCTGCCCATTACTAGACAGTCTAGCATAGTTGGTAATGATGAAGAGCCACACCATACAAATAGTGTTGTCTCACATCATAGCAAGAGCATTTATTCTCACCATAGTAGAAGTGATGTTTCTGTTAGCCAAGCTGTTAGGGTGGCTTCTGTAAGGGACAGGTCTCCTTCTGTTCATTCCCATCATACCTCTGTATCTAGAAATGTCCCTCCCACCAACCCTGATGACAGATTGTTAGAAAGGGAACTCAATAAATTGAGGGTGGAACAAACCAGACTGAAGCTTAAGAAGCAACAGCTGGATTTGGATAGACAGTCTTTAGAATTAGAGAAGGAAAGACAGAATTTGGGTTTTGAAACCCATGGTGGCAGCAGCAGTATTCCCCATAGTCATCCTGCAAAAGAGCATAATTCCAGGAATCTGCACAAGATAGTTCCCCCTTATAAGGAGGGGGATGACATTAACAAGTGGTTTGCTGCACTTGAGAGGGCCTGTGTTGTACAGGATGTCCCTCAAAGGCAGTGGGCTGCTATCCTATGGCTATCGTTTAGTGGAAAAGGTAGGGATAGGCTCCTTACTGTGAAAGAAAGTGATGCCAATAATTTTACAGTTCTTAAGAATGCACTCCTGGATGGTTATGGCTTAACCACTGAACAATACAGGATAAAGTTCAGAGAGACCAAAAAGGAGTCTTCACAAGACTGGGTTGATTTCACTGACCATTCAGTGAAGGCCTTGGAGGGGTGGTTACATGGCAGTAAAGTTACTGATTATGACAGCCTGTATAACTTGATCCGGAGAGAGCATATTCTTAATAATTGTGTGCCTGATTTGTTGCACCAGTACTTGGTGGACTCTGATCTGACCTCTCCCCAAGAAATGGGAAAGAAGGCAGACAAATGGGTCAGAACAAGGGTGAACAGAAAAGTTCATACAGGTGGTGACAAAGAGAACAACAAGAAGAAAGATGGTGAAAAATCTCAAGATAAGCATGGGGATAAGGGTAAAACCAAAGATTCCACTTCAAATCTTAAACACTCTTCAGGGGGTGGAGATAAAACAAATTCTTCCTCTTCTTCTCAACCTACACAATTCAAAAAGCCTTGGTGCTTTGTGTGTAAAAACAGAGGCCATAGGCCAGGGGATAAGTCCTGTCCAGGTAAACCCCCTGAGCCTACCACCACTAATACATCAAGCTCTAGTGCCCCTAGCAGTAGTGGTACTAGTGGTGGGACTGTTGGCAACAGTCAAGTTAAGGGTGTAGTTGGGTTCACTTATGGGTCCATAGTAGAAACTGGGGTAGTCAGTCCCAAGGCAGTTTCTGTCACACCTAGTGGCATTGGCCTTGCCACACTGGCTGCTTGTCCCCTTACAATGGATAAGTACAGGCAGACAGTTTCAATAAATGGTGTTGAGGCCTTGGCCTACAGGGACACAGGTGCCAGTATCACTTTGGTGACTGAAAACCTAGTGCACCCTGATCAACACATCATTGGACAACAGTATAAGATTATTGATGTCCATAACTCCACTAAGTTTCTTCCCTTAGCTATAATTCAGTTTAGTTGGGGTGGAGTTACTGGCCCTAAGCAGGTGGTAGTATCACCTAGCTTACCTGTAGATTGTCTCTTAGGTAATGACCTAGAGGCCTCAGGTTGGGCTGATGTAGAGTTTTATGCCCATGCAGCCATGCTGGGCATCCCTGAGGAATTATTCCCTCTCATTTCTACTGAACTGAAAAAGCAAAGGAGAGAAGGCCTGAAAACTCAGGATCCCTCTCCATCAACAGGTAAAAAGGGTATCACAGTATCCCCTAACCACCCTACCATTCAGGATACCATTCCTGTGGTGGGAGAAACCTCTCCTGGGGTGGCACCTGTTACAAGGGAATCATCAGTTGGCAAAACTGTACTCCCTGAGGTGGAAGTACCTCTCTGTGGGATAACTAACATTGGTGAGAAAAAGAGCACCATTTTAGTTAACATGGAGCATCCCTCCAACCCTCCCAGAGAAACTTTAGTGCAGAAACCCTGCACTGCCTCACAACACTTAGGACAGCATCCCTGCCCTAGTGTGGAGCTCATAGGACAGCATCCCTGCCCTGCTCCAACTCAAGAGAACAGCATCCCTGTTCTCTCTTCCAGCCATATGGACAAAGTTTTTGCCCAGCTATGGCTTTTCTGAGACAGCATCCCTGTCTGGCATTTCCATCATTACAAATAGGTTCAGTGGACAATTCCCACTGCTCCAAACTAAAACTTACTGATAGAAACTCTGAAAATACATCTTCACATTGTTGCTTAGCTAAAAAACTTCAAACAGGGTGGTTTACATCCCCACAGGGAAGTAACCATATAGTGGATGATAAAGGGAGTAACCAGTCTATTGCAGAGCTACTCTCTACTTATCACCACTTAGACAATAAAGTCTCAACTGGCCAAGGTTAGCCTTATTGTCCTTCGTTTGGGGGGGGTTGTGTGAGAAAGTAGCCTCTTTCTAGCCTTGTTACCCCCACTTTTGGCCTGTTTGTGAGTGTATGTCAGGGTGTTTTCACTGTCTCACTGGGATCCTGCTAGCCAGGGCCCAGTGCTCATAGTGAAAACCCTATGTTTTCAGTATGTTTGTTATGTGTCACTGGGACCCTGCTAGTCAGGACCCCAGTGCTCATAGGTTTGTGGCCTATATGTATGTGTTCCCTGTGTGGTGCCTAACTGTCTCACTGAGGCTCTGCTAATCAGAACCTCAGTGGTTATGCTCTCTCATTTCTTTCAAATTGTCACTAACAGGCTAGTGACCAATTTTACCAATTTACATTGGCTTACTGGAACACCCTTATAATTCCCTAGTATATGGTACTGAGGTACCCAGGGTATTGGGGTTCCAGGAGATCCCTATGGGCTGCAGCATTTCTTTTGCCACCCATAGGGAGCTCTGACAATTCTTACACAGGCCTGCCACTGCAGCCTGAGTGAAATAACGTCCACGTTATTTCACAGCCATTTTACACTGCACTTAAGTAACTTATAAGTCACCTATATGTCTAACCTTTACCTGGTAAAGGTTAGGTGCAAAGTTACTTAGTGTGAGGGCACCCTGGCACTAGCCAAGGTGCCCCCACATTGTTCAGGGCCAATTCCCTGAACTTTGTGAGTGCGGGGACACCATTACACGCGTGCACTACATATAGGTCACTACCTATATGTAGCTTCACAATGGTAACTCCGAATATGGCCATGTAACATGTCTAAGATCATGGAATTGCCCCCTCTATGCCATCCTGGCATTATTGGTACAATTCCATGATCCCAGTGGTCTGTAGCACAGACCCTGGTACTGCCAAACTGCCTTTCCTGGGGTTTCACTGCAGCTGCTGCTGCTGCCAACCCCTCAGACAGGTTTCTGCCCCCCTGGGGTCAAGCCAGGCTTGTCCCAGGATGGCAGAACAAAGGACTTCCTCTGAGAGAGGGTGTTACATCCTCTCCCTTTGGAAAATGGTGTGAAGGCAGGGGAGGAGTAGCCTCCCCCAGCCTCTGGAAATGCTTTCTTGGGCACAGATGTGCCCAATTCTGCATAAGCCAGTCTACACCGGTTCAGGGACCCCTTAGCCCCTGCTCTGGCGCGAAACTGGACAAAGGAAAGGGGAGTGACCACTCCCCTGACCTGCACCTCCCCTGGGAGGTGTCCAGAGCTCCTCCAGTGTGCTCCAGACCTCTGCCATCTTGGAAACAGAGGTGCTGCCAGCACACTGGACTGCTCTGAGTGGCCAGTGCCACCAGGTGACGTCAGAGACTCCTTCTGATAGGCTCCTTCAGGTGTTAGTAGCCTATCCTCTCTCCTAAGTAGCCAAACCCTCTTTTCTGGCTATTTAGGGTCTCTGTCTCTGGGGAAACTTTAGATAACGAATGCAAGAGCTCATCAGAGTTCCTCTGCATCTCTCTCTTCACCTTCTGCCAAGGAATCGACTGCTGACCGCGCTGGAAGCCTGCAAAACTGCAACATAGTAGCAAAGACGACTACTGCAACTCTGTAACGTTGATCCTGCCGCCTTCTCGACTGTTTTCCTGGTGGTGCATGCTGTGGGGGTAGTCTGCCTCCTCTCTGCACTAGAAGCTCCGAAGAAATCTCTCGTGGGTCGACGGAATCTTCCCCCTGCTACCGCAGGCACCAAAAAGCTGCATTTCCGGTCCCTTGGGTCTCCTCTCAGCACAACGAGCGAGGTCCCTCGAATCCAGCAACTCTGTCCAAGTGACTCCCACAGTCCAGTGACTCTTCAGTCCAAGTTTGGTGGAGGTAAGTCCTTGCCCCCCCACGCCAGACTGCATTGTTGGAAACCGCGTCTTTTGAAAATACTCCGGCTTCCGTGCACTTCCGGCGGAAATCCTTTGTGCACAGCCAAGCCTGGGTCCACGGCACTCTAACCTGCATTGCACGACTTTCTAAGTTGGTCTCCGGCGACGTGGGACTCCTTTGTGCAACTTCGGCGAGCACCATTTCATGCATCCTCGTAGTGCCTGTTTCTGGCACTTCTCTGGGTGCTACCTGCTGCTAAGGGGGTTATTTTTCTTGCTAGACGTCCCCTCTATCTCCTGGTCCAATTTGCGACCTCCTGGTCCCTCCTGGGCCACAGCAGCATCCAAAAACGCTAACTGCACGATTTGCAGCTAGCAAGGCTTGTTGGCGTTCTTTTGGCGAAAAAACACTTCTGCACGACTCTCCACGGCAAGAGGGATGCGTCCACCACAGGGGAAGTCTCTAGCCCTTTTTGTTCCTGCAGAAACCGCAGCTTCTTCTGTCCAGTAGAAGCTTCTTTTCACCCGCAGCTGGCATTTCCTGGGCATCTGCCCATCTCCGACTTGCTTGTGACTTTTGGACTTGGTCCCCTTGTTCCACAGGTACCCTAGATTGGAAATCCACAGTTGTTGCATTGCTGGTTTGTGTCTTTCCTACATTATTCCTCTATCACGACTTCTTGTCTTTTGGGGAACTTTAGTGCACTTTGCACTCACTTTTCAGGGTCTTGGGGAGGGTTATTTTCCTAACTCTCACTATTTTCTAATAGCCCCAGCGACCCTCTACAAGGTCACATAGGTTTGGGGTCCATTTGTGGTTCGCATTCCACTTTTGGAGTATATGGTTTGTGTTGCCCCTATCCCTATGTGTCCCCATTGCATCCTATTGTAACTATACATTGTTTGCACTGTTTTCTCAGACTATACTGCATATTTTTGGTATTGTGCACATATAACTTGTGTATAATTGCTATCCTCATACTGAGGGTACTCACTGAGATACTTTGGCATATTGTCATAAAAATAAAGTACCTTTATTTTTAGTATAACTGTGTATTGTGTTTTCTTATGATATTGTGCAAGTGACACTTGTGGTACTGTAGTAGCTTCACACGTCTCCTAGTTCAGCCTAAGCTGCTCTGCTAAGCTACCATTATCTATCAGCCTAAGCTGCTAGACACCCTATACACTAATAAGGGATAACTGGGCCTGGTGCAAGGTGCAAGTACCCCTTGGTACCCACTACAAGCCAGTCCAGCCTCCTACATTGGTTGTGCAGCGGTGGGATAAGTGCTTTGAGACTACTTACCACTCTTGTCATTGTACTTTTCATAAGAGAAAAATATACAAAACAAGTTCAGTGTGTGTACACATAACTAAAAAGTTTTGCATTTCCTCTTTTCACTCTTTTCTAAGTGCTGAAAAGTACATCTAAACTTTCTAAAAAGTTCTAAAAAGTTTGAAAAGTTTTTTTTCTGTCTTTCTAAAAGCTGTGAAAAACATTTTCTTCACTTTTTCTGTCACTTAAATTCTTTCTAAAATGTCTGGCACAGGCCAAAATGTTGATCTGTCCAAACTTGCATATGACCACCTTAGCTGGAAAGGAGCAAGGAGTCTGTGTAGAAAGAGGTTTGAGTGTAGGGAAGAATCCTTCTTTGGAATTATTGCTTAACATGCTTAGAGAACAAGATAAGGCCATAGGGGCCACATCTGTTGAAAAAGTAGCAAATGGTTCCCAATCTGATCCAGGGACTCCCCCAGGAAAAGATTCAGGAAAGAAACTTCCAAGCCTGCCCATTACTAGACAGTCTAGCATAGTTGGTAATGATGAAGAGCCACACCATACAAATAGTGTTGTCTCACATCATAGCAAGAGCATTTATTCTCACCATAGTAGAAGTGATGTTTCTGTTAGCCAAGCTGTTAGGGTGGCTTCTGTAAGGGACAGGTCTCCTTCTGTTCATTCCCATCATACCTCTGTATCTAGAAATGTCCCTCCCACCAACCCTGATGACAGATTGTTAGAAAGGGAACTCAATAAATTGAGGGTGGAACAAACCAGACTGAAGCTTAAGAAGCAACAGCTGGATTTGGATAGACAGTCTTTAGAATTAGAGAAGGAAAGACAGAAGTTGGGTTTTGAAACCCATGGTGGCAGCAGCAGTATTCCCCATAGTCATCCTGCAAAAGAGCATAATTCCAGGAATCTGCACAAGATAGTTCCCCCTTATAAGGAGGGGGATGACATTAACAAGTGGTTTGCTGCACTTGAGAGGGCCTGTGTTGTACAGGATGTCCCTCAAAGGCAGTGGGCTGCTATCCTATGGCTATCATTTAGTGGAAAAGGTAGGGATAGGCTTCTTACTGTGAAAGAAAGTGATGCCAATCATTTTACAGTTCTTAAGAATGCACTCCTGGATGGTTATGGCTTAACCACTGAACAATACAGGATAAAGTTCAGAGAGACCAAAAAGGAGTCTTCACAAGACTGGGTTGATTTCACTGACCATTCAGTGAAGGCCTTGGAGGGGTGGTTACATGGCAGTAAAGTTACTGATTATGACAGCCTGTATAACTTGATCCTGAGAGAGCATATTCTTAATAATTGTGTGCCTGATTTGTTGCACCAGTACTTGGGGGACTCTGATCTGACCTCTCTCCAAGAATTGGGAAAGAAGGCAGACAAATGGGTCAGAACAAGGGTGAACAGAAAAGTTCATACAGGTGGTGACAAAGAGAACAACAAGAAGAAAGAGGGTGAAAAATCTCAAGATAAGCATGGGGATAAGGGTAAAACCAAAGATTCCACTTCAAATCTTAAGCACTCTTCAGGGGGTGGAGATAAAACAAATTCTTCCTCTTCTTCTCAACCTACACAATTCAAAAAGCCTTGGTGCTTTGTGTGTAAAAACAGAGGCCATAGGCCAGGGGATAAGTCCTGTCCAGGTAAACCCCCTGAGCCTACCACCACTAATACATCAAGCTCCAGTGCCCCTAGCAGTAGTGGTACTAGTGGTGGGACTGCTGGCAACAGTCAAGTTAAGGGTGTAGTTGGGTTCACTTATGGGTCCATAGTAGAAACTGGGGTAGTCAGTCCCAAGACAGTTTCTGTCACACCTAGTGGCATTGGCCTTGCCACACTGGCTGCTTGTCCCCTTACAATGGATAAGTACAGGCAGACAGTTTCAATAAATGGTGTTGAGGCCTTGGCCTACAGGGACACAGGTGCCAGTATCACTTTGGTGACTGAAAACCTAGTGCACCCTGATCAACACATCATTGGACAACAGTATAAGATTATTGATGTCCATAACTCCACTAAGTTTCTTCCCTTAGCTATAATTCAGTTTAGTTGGGGTGGAGTTACTGGCCCTAAGCAGGTGGTAGTATCACCTAGCTTACCTGTAGATTGTCTCTTAGGTAATGACCTAGAGGCCTCAGGTTGGGCTGATGTAGAGTTTTATGCCCATGCAGCCATGCTGGGCATCCCTGAGGAATTATTCCCTCTCATTTCTACTGAACTGAAAAAGCAAAGGAGAGAAGGCCTGAAAACTCAGGATCCCTCTCCATCAACAGGTAAAAAGGGTATCACAGTATCCCCTAACCACCCTACCATTCAGGATACCATTCCTGTGGTGGGAGAAACCTCTCCTGGGGTGGCACCTGTTACAAGGGAATCATCAGTTGGCAAAACTGTACTCCCTGAGGTGGAAGTACCTCTCTGTGGGATAACTAACATTGGTGAGAAAAAGAGCACCATTTTAGTTAACATGGAGCATCCCTCCAACCCTCCCAGAGAAACTTTAGTGCAGAAACCCTGCACTGCCTCACAACACTTAGGACAGCATCCCTGCCCTAGTGTGGAGCTCATAGGACAGCATCCCTGCCCTGCTCCAACTCAAGAGAACAGCATCCCTGTTCTCTCTTCCAGCCATATGGACAAAGTTTTTGCCCAGCTATGGCTTTTCTGAGACAGCATCCCTGTCTGGCATTTCCATCATTACAAATAGGTTCAGTGGACAATTCCCACTGCTCCAAACTAAAACTTACTGATAGAAACTCTGAAAATACATCTTCACATTGTTGCTTAGCTAAAAAACTTCAAACAGGGTGGTTTACATCCCCACAGGGAAGTAACCATATAGTGGATGATAAAGGGAGTAACCAGTCTATTGCAGAGCTACTCTCTACTTATCACCACTTAGACAATAAAGTCTCAACTGGCCAAGGTTAGCCTTATTGTCCTTCGTTTGGGGGGGGTTGTGTGAGAAAGTAGCCTCTTTCTAGCCTTGTTACCCCCACTTTTGGCCTGTTTGTGAGTGTATGTCAGGGTGTTTTCACTGTCTCACTGGGATCCTGCTAGCCAGGGCCCAGTGTTCATAGTGAAAACCCTATGTTTTCAGTATGTTTGTTATGTGTCACTGGGACCCTGCTAGTCAGGACCCCAGTGCTCATAGGTTTGTGGCCTATATGTATGTGTTCCCTGTGTGGTGCCTAACTGTCTCACTGAGGCTCTGCTAATCAGAACCTCAGTGGTTATGCTCTCTCATTTCTTTCAAATTGTCACTAACAGGCTAGTGACCAATTTTACCAATTTACATTGGCTTACTGGAACACCCTTATAATTCCCTAGTATATGGTACTGAGGTACCCAGGGTATTGGGGTTCCAGGAGATCCCTATGGGCTGCAGCATTTCTTTTGCCACCCATAGGGAGCTCTGACAATTCTTACACAGGCCTGCCACTGCAGCCTGAGTGAAATAACGTCCACGTTATTTCACAGCCATTTTACACTGCACTTAAGTAACTTATAAGTCACCTATATGTCTAACCTTTACCTGGTAAAGGTTAGGTGCAAAGTTACTTAGTGTGAGGGCACCCTGGCACTAGCCAAGGTGCCCCCACATTGTTCAGGGCCAATTCCCTGAACTTTGTGAGTGCGGGGACACCATTACACGCGTGCACTACATATAGGTCACTACCTATATGTAGCTTCACAATGGTAACTCCGAATATGGCCATGTAACATGTCTAAGATCATGGAATTGCCCCCTCTATGCCATCCTGGCATTATTGGTACAATTCCATGATCCCAGTGGTCTGTAGCACAGACCCTGGTACTGCCAAACTGCCTTTCCTGGGGTTTCACTGCAGCTGCTGCTGCTGCCAACCCCTCAGACAGGTTTCTGCCCACCTGGGGTCAAGCCAGGCTTGTCCCAGGATGGCAGAACAAAGGACTTCCTCTGAGAGAGGGTGTTACATCCTCTCCCTTTGGAAAATGGTGTGAAGGCAGGGGAGGAGTAGCCTCCCCCAGCCTCTGGAAATGCTTTCTTGGGCACAGATGTGCCCAATTCTGCATAAGCCAGTCTACACCGGTTCAGGGACCCCTTAGCCCCTGCTCTGGCGCGAAACTGGACAAAGGAAAGGGGAGTGACCACTCCCCTGACCTGCACCTCCCCTGGGAGGTGTCCAGAGCTCCTCCAGTGTGCTCCAGACCTCTGCCATCTTGGAAACAGAGGTGCTGCCAGCACACTGGACTGCTCTGAGTGGCCAGTGCCACCAGGTGACGTCAGAGACTCCTTCTGATAGGCTCCTTCAGGTGTTAGTAGCCTATCCTCTCTCCTAAGTAGCCAAACCCTCTTTTCTGGCTATTTAGGGTCTCTGTCTCTGGGGAAACTTTAGATAACGAATGCAAGAGCTCATCAGAGTTCCTCTGCATCTCTCTCTTCACCTTCTGCCAAGGAATCGACTGCTGACCGCGCTGGAAGCCTGCAAAACTGCAACATAGTAGCAAAGACGACTACTGCAACTCTGTAACGTTGATCCTGCCGCCTTCTCGACTGTTTTCCTGGTGGTGCATGCTGTGGGGGTAGTCTGCCTCCTCTCTGCACTAGAAGCTCCGAAGAAATCTCTCGTGGGTCGACGGAATCTTCCCCCTGCTACCGCAGGCACCAAAAAGCTGCATTTCCGGTCCCTTGGGTCTCCTCTCAGCACAACGAGCGAGGTCCCTCGAATCCAGCAACTCTGTCCAAGTGACTCCCACAGTCCAGTGACTCTTCAGTCCAAGTTTGGTGGAGGTAAGTCCTTGCCCCCCCACGCCAGACTGCATTGTTGGAAACCGCGTCTTTTGAAAATACTCCGGCTTCCGTGCACTTCCGGCGGAAATCCTTTGTGCACAGCCAAGCCTGGGTCCACGGCACTCTAACCTGCATTGCACGACTTTCTAAGTTGGTCTCCGGCGACGTGGGACTCCTTTGTGCAACTTCGGCGAGCACCATTTCATGCATCCTCGTAGTGCCTGTTTCTGGCACTTCTCTGGGTGCTACCTGCTGCTAAGGGGGTTATTTTTCTTGCTAGACGTCCCCTCTATCTCCTGGTCCAATTTGCGACCTCCTGGTCCCTCCTGGGCCACAGCAGCATCCAAAAACGCTAACTGCACGATTTGCAGCTAGCAAGGCTTGTTGGCGTTCTTTTGGCGAAAAAACACTTCTGCACGACTCTCCACGGCAAGAGGGATGCGTCCACCACAGGGGAAGTCTCTAGCCCTTTTTGTTCCTGCAGAAACCGCAGCTTCTTCTGTCCAGTAGAAGCTTCTTTGCACCCGCAGCTGGCATTTCCTGGGCATCTGCCCATCTCCGACTTGCTTGTGACTTTTGGACTTGGTCCCCTTGTTCCACAGGTACCCTAGATTGGAAATCCACAGTTGTTGCATTGCTGGTTTGTGTCTTTCCTACATTATTCCTCTATCACGACTTCTTGTCTTTTGGGGAACTTTAGTGCACTTTGCACTCACTTTTCAGGGTCTTGGGGAGGGTTATTTTCCTAACTCTCACTATTTTCTAATAGCCCCAGCGACCCTCTACAAGGTCACATAGGTTTGGGGTCCATTTGTGGTTCGCATTCCACTTTTGGAGTATATGGTTTGTGTTGCCCCTATCCCTATGTGTCCCCATTGCATCCTATTGTAACTATACATTGTTTGCACTGTTTTCTCAGACTATACTGCATATTTTTGGTATTGTGCACATATAACTTGTGTATAATTGCTATCCTCATACTGAGGGTACTCACTGAGATACTTTGGCATATTGTCATAAAAATAAAGTACCTTTATTTTTAGTATAACTGTGTATTGTGTTTTCTTATGATATTGTGCAAGTGACACTTGTGGTACTGTAGTAGCTTCACACGTCTCCTAGTTCAGCCTAAGCTGCTCTGCTAAGCTACCATTATCTATCAGCCTAAGCTGCTAGACACCCTATACACTAATAAGGGATAACTGGGCCTGGTGCAAGGTGCAAGTACCCCTTGGTACCCACTACAAGCCAGTCCAGCCTCCTACATTGGTTGTGCAGCGGTGGGATAAGTGCTTTGAGACTACTTACCACTCTTGTCATTGTACTTTTCATAAGAGAAAAATATACAAAACAAGTTCAGTGTGTGTACACATAACTAAAAAGTTTTGCATTTCCTCTTTTCACTCTTTTCTAAGTGCTGAAAAGTACATCTAAACTTTCTAAAAAGTTCTAAAAAGTTTGAAAAGTTTTTTTTCTGTCTTTCTAAAAGCTGTGAAAAACATTTTCTTCACTTTTTCTGTCACTTAAATTCTTTCTAAAATGTCTGGCACAGGCCAAAATGTTGATCTGTCCAAACTTGCATATGACCACCTTAGCTGGAAAGGAGCAAGGAGTCTGTGTAGAAAGAGGTTTGAGTGTAGGGAAGAATCCTTCTTTGGAATTATTGCTTAACATGCTTAGAGAACAAGATAAGGCCATAGGGGCCACATCTGTTGAAAAAGTAGCAAATGGTTCCCAATCTGATCCAGGGACTCCCCCAGGAAAAGATTCAGGAAAGAAACTTCCAAGCCTGCCCATTACTAGACAGTCTAGCATAGTTGGTAATGATGAAGAGCCACACCATACAAATAGTGTTGTCTCACATCATAGCAAGAGCATTTATTCTCACCATAGTAGAAGTGATGTTTCTGTTAGCCAAGCTGTTAGGGTGGCTTCTGTAAGGGACAGGTCTCCTTCTGTTCATTCCCATCATACCTCTGTATCTAGAAATGTCCCTCCCACCAACCCTGATGACAGATTGTTAGAAAGGGAACTCAATAAATTGAGGGTGGAACAAACCAGACTGAAGCTTAAGAAGCAACAGCTGGATTTGGATAGACAGTCTTTAGAATTAGAGAAGGAAAGACAGAAGTTGGGTTTTGAAACCCATGGTGGCAGCAGCAGTATTCCCCATAGTCATCCTGCAAAAGAGCATAATTCCAGGAATCTGCACAAGATAGTTCCCCCTTATAAGGAGGGGGATGACATTAACAAGTGGTTTGCTGCACTTGAGAGGGCCTGTGTTGTACAGGATGTCCCTCAAAGGCAGTGGGCTGCTATCCTATGGCTATCATTTAGTGGAAAAGGTAGGGATAGGCTTCTTACTGTGAAAGAAAGTGATGCCAATCATTTTACAGTTCTTAAGAATGCACTCCTGGATGGTTATGGCTTAACCACTGAACAATACAGGATAAAGTTCAGAGAGACCAAAAAGGAGTCTTCACAAGACTGGGTTGATTTCACTGACCATTCAGTGAAGGCCTTGGAGGGGTGGTTACATGGCAGTAAAGTTACTGATTATGACAGCCTGTATAACTTGATCCTGAGAGAGCATATTCTTAATAATTGTGTGCCTGATTTGTTGCACCAGTACTTGGGGGACTCTGATCTGACCTCTCTCCAAGAATTGGGAAAGAAGGCAGACAAATGGGTCAGAACAAGGGTGAACAGAAAAGTTCATACAGGTGGTGACAAAGAGAACAACAAGAAGAAAGAGGGTGCAAAATCTCAAGATAAGCATGGGGATAAGGGTAAAACCAAAGATTCCACTTCAAATCTTAAGCACTCTTCAGGGGGTGGAGATAAAACAAATTCTTCCTCTTCTTCTCAACCTACACAATTCAAAAAGCCTTGGTGCTTTGTGTGTAAAAACAGAGGCCATAGGCCAGGGGATAAGTCCTGTCCAGGTAAACCCCCTGAGCCTACCACCACTAATACATCAAGCTCCAGTGCCCCTAGCAGTAGTGGTACTAGTGGTGGGACTGCTGGCAACAGTCAAGTTAAGGGTGTAGTTGGGT
Source organism: Pleurodeles waltl (assembly GCF_031143425.1). Taxonomy (NCBI): domain Eukaryota; kingdom Metazoa; phylum Chordata; class Amphibia; order Caudata; family Salamandridae; genus Pleurodeles; species Pleurodeles waltl. Next base: position 1,712,779,351 of record NC_090445.1, on the reverse strand, counting down.
TCACTTATGGGTCCATAGTAGAAACTGGGGTAGTCAGTCCCAAGACAGTTTCTGTCACACCTAGTGGCATTGGCCTTGCCACACTGGCTGCTTGTCCCCTTACAATGGATAAGTACAGGCAGACAGTTTCAATAAATGGTGTTGAGGCCTTGGCCTACAGGGACACAGGTGCCAGTATCACTTTGGTGACTGAAAACCTAGTGCACTCTGATCAACACATCATTGGACAACAGTATAATATTATTGATGTCCATAACTCCACTAAGTTTCTTCCCTTAGCTATAATTCAGTTTAGTTGGGGTGGAGTTACTGGCCCTAAGCAGGTGGTAGTATCACCTAGCTTACCTGTAGATTGTCTCTTAGGTAATGACCTAGAGGCCTCAGGTTGGGCTGATGTAGAGTTTTATGCCCATGCAGCCATGCTGGGCATCCCTGAGGAATTGTTCCCTCTAATTTCTACTGAACTGAAAAAGCAAAGGAGAGAAGGCCTGAACACTCAGGATCCCTCTCCATCAACAGGTAAAAAGGGTATCACAGTATCCCCTAACCACCCTACCATTCAGGATACCATTCCTGTGGTGGGAGAAACCTCTCCTGGGGTGGCACCTGTTACAAGGGAATTATCAGTTGGCAAAACTGTACTCCCTGAGGTGGAAGTACCTCTCTGTGGGATAACTAACATTGGTGAGAAAAAGAGCACCATTTTAGTTAACATGGAGCATCCCTCCAACCCTCCCAGAGAAACTTTAGTGCAGAAACCCTGCACTGCCTCACAACACTTAGGACAGCATCCCTGCCCTAGTGTGGAGCTCATAGGACAGCATCCCTGCCCTGCTCCAACTCAAGAGAAACAGCATCCCTGTTCTCTCTTCCAGCCATATGGACAAAGTTTTTGCCCAGCTATGGCTTTTCTGAGACAGCATCCCTGTCTGGCATTTCCATCATTACAAATAGGTTCAGTGGACAATTCCCACTGCTCCAAACTAAAACTTACTGATAGAAACTCTGAAAATACATCTTCACATTGTTGCTGAGCTAAAAAACTTCAAACAGGGTGGTTTACATCCCCACAGGGAAGTAACCATATAGTGGATGATAAAGGGAGTAACCAGTCTATTGCAGAGCTACTCTCTACTTATCACCACTTAGACAATAAAGTCTCAACTGGCCAAGGTTAGCCTTATTGTCCTTCGTTTGGGGGGGGGTTGTGTGAGAAAGTAGCCTCTTTCTAGCCTTGTTACCCCCACTTTTGGCCTGTTTGTGAGTGTATGTCAGGGTGTTTTCACTGTCTCACTGGGATCCTGCTAGCCAGGGCCCAGTGCTCATAGTGAAAACCCTATGTTTTCAGTATGTTTGTTATGTGTCACTGGGACCCTGCTAGTCAGGACCCCAGTGCTCATAAGTTTGTGGCCTATATGTATGTGTTCCCTGTGTGGTGCCTAACTGTCTCACTGAGGCTCTGCTAATCAGAACCTCAGTGGTTATGCTGTCTCATTTCTTTCAAATTGTCACTAACAGGCTAGTGACCAATTTTACCAATTTACATTGGCTTACTGGAACACCCTTATAATTCCCTAGTATATGGTACTGAGGTACCCAGGGTATTGGGGTTCCAGGAGATCCCTATGGGCTGCAGCATTTCTTTTGCCACCCATAGGGAGCTCTGACAATTCTTACACAGGCCTGCCACTGCAGCCTGAGTGAAATAACGTCCACGTTATTTCACAGCCATTTTACACTGCACTTAAGTAACTTATAAGTCACCTCTATGTCTAACCTTTACCTGGTAAAGGTTAGGTGCAAAGTTACTTAGTGTGAGGGCACCCTGGCACTAGCCAAGGTGCCCCCACATTGTTCAGGGCCAATTCCCTGAACTTTGTGAGTGCGGGGACACCATTACACGCGTGCACTACATATAGGTCACTACCTATATGTAGCTTCACAATGGTAACTCCGAATATGGCCATGTAACATGTCTAAGATCATGGAATTGCCCCCTCTATGCCATCCTGGCATTATTGGTACAATTCCATGATCCCAGTGGTCTGTAGCACAGACCCTGGTACTGCCAAACTGCCTTTCCTGGGGTTTCACTGCAGCTGCTGCTGCTGCCAACCCCTCAGACAGGTTTCTGCCCCCCTGGGGTCAAGCCAGGCTTGTCCCAGGATGGCAGAACAAAGGACTTCCTCTGAGAGAGGGTGTTACACCCTCTCCCTTTGGAAAATGGTGTGAAGGCAGGGGAGGAGTAGCCTCCCCCAGCCTCTGGAAATGCTTTCTTGGGCACAGATGTGCCCAATTCTGCATAAGCCAGTCTACACCGGTTCAGGGACCCCTTAGCCCCTGCTCTGGCGCGAAACTGGACAAAGGAAAGGGGAGTGACCACTCCCCTGACCTGCGCCTCCCCTGGGAGGTGTCCAGAGCTCCTCCAGTGTGCTCCAGACCTCTGCCATCTTGGAAACAGAGGTGCTGCCAGCACACTGGACTGCTCTGAGTGGCCAGTGCCACCAGGTGACGTCAGAGACTCCTTCTGATAGGCTCCTTCAGGTGTTAGTAGCCTATCCTCTCTCCTAAGTAGCCAAACCCTCTTTTCTGGCTATTTAGGGTCTCTGTCTCTGGGGAAACTTTAGATAACGAATGCAAGAGCTCATCAGAGTTCCTCTGCATCTCTCTCTTCACCTTCTGCCAAGGAATCGACTGCTGACCGCGCTGGAAGCCTGCAAAACTGCAACATAGTAGCAAAGACGACTACTGCAACTCTGTAACGCTGATCCTGCCGCCTTCTCGACTGTTTTCTTGGTGGTGCATGCTGTGGGGGTAGTCTGCCTCCTCTCTGCACTAGAAGCTCCGAAGAAATCTCTCGTGGGTCGACGGAATCTTCCCCCTGCTACCGCAGGCACCAAAAAGCTGCATTACAGGTCCCTTGGGTCTCCTCTCAGCACAACGAGCGAGGTCCCTCGAATCCAGCAACTCTGTCCAAGTGACTCCCACAGTCCAGTGACTCTTCAGTCCAAGTTTGGTGGAGGTAAGTCCTTGCCTCCCCACGCCAGACTGCATTGTTGGAAACCGCGTCTTTTGCAAATACTCCGGCTTCCGTGCACTTCCGGTGGAAATCCTTTGTGCACAGCCAAGCCTGGATCCACGGCACTCTAACCTGCATTGCACGACTTTCTAAGTTGGTCTCCGGCGACGTGGGACTCCTTTGTGCAACTTTGGCGAGCACCATTTCACGCATCCTTGTAGTGCCTGTTTCTGGCACTTCTCTGGGTGCTACCTGCTGCTAAGGGGACTCTTTGTCTTGCTCGAGGTCCCCTCTATCTCCTGGTCTAATTTGCGACCTCCTGGTCCCTCCTGGGCTACAGCAGCATCCAAAAACGCTAACTGAACGATTTGCAGCTAGCAAGGCTTGTTGGCGTTCATTCGGCGGGAAAACACTTCTGCACGACTCTCCACTGCAAGAGGGATCTGTCCACCAAAGGGAAAGTCTCTAGCCTTTTTCGTTCCTGCAGAAACCGCAGCTTCTTCTGTCCAGTAGAAGCTTCTTTGCACCCGCAGCTGGCATTTCCTGGGCATCTGCCCATCTCCGACTTGCTTGTGACTTTTGGACTTGGTCCCCTTGTTCCACAGGTACCCTAGATTGGAAATCCACAGTTGTTGCATTGCTGGTTTGTGTCTTTCCTACATTATTCCTCTATCACGACTTCTTGACTTTTGGGGAACTTTAGTGCACTTTGCACTCACTTTTCAGGGTCTTGGGGAGGGTTATTTTCCTAACTCTCACTATTTTCTAATAGTCCCAGCGACCCTCTACAAGGTCACATAGGTTTGGGGTCCATTCGTGGTTCGCATTCCACTTTTGGAGTATATGGTTTGTGTTGCCCCTATCCCTATGTGTCCCCATTGCATCCTATTGTAACTATACATTGTTTGCACTGTTTTCTAAGACTATACTGCATATTTTTGGTATTGTGTACATATAACTTGTGTATAATTGCTATCCTCATACTGAGGGTACTCACTGAGATACTTTGGCATATTGTCATAAAAATAAAGTACCTTTATTTTTAGTATAACTGTATTGTGTTTTCTTATGATATTGTGCAAGTGACACTTGTGGTACTGTAGTAGCTTCACACGTCTCCTAGTTCAGCCTAAGCTGCTCTGCTAAGCTACCATTATCTATCAGCCTAAGCTGCTAGACACCCTATACACTAATAAGGGATAACTGGGCCTGGTGCAAGGTGCAAGTACCCCTTGGTACCCACTACAAGCCAGTCCATCCTCCTACAGTCAGCTTGGGAGAAGAAACTTTTTTGGGAGTATTAGGGTTGGGCCTGGAGGAGGTCATGGGAGTGGAGGCAGAGGGTGTGGACGTAATTGGTGTATGGGTGCGTGTTATGGGTGCAGGTGACTGGACAGTCTGCTGAGGTGTGGTGGATATGTGATGGATGGATGTCTTGGTGCGTTTGTGTGTTTTTGGAGGAGGGGGGAGGACACAGTGGGAGAAGACAGGCTGCCAGTGTGGATGTATGTTGTGTGGGTGTCTGCAAGTCTGGTGAGTGTGCTGCATGTGTCAACTACAGTAGTTGTGATTGCAGGTGTAGTGCATGGGGTGCATGTATGGCTGTCTGCTATTGTGGTGAGTACAGGAAGAGAAGCAGCAACAGTGACTGTAGGTGCAGTGCATTAGGGTGTGCATGTAGAGGGGCCAGACAGGGAGGCGGACGAGGTGGGCACACTGGGGAAAGTGGATGTTGTTGTGTGTGCATCTGTATGTTGACTGTGTGAATGCTTGTGGTGGGAGGTGTGGTGCTTGTTTTTAGAAGTGTGCTTTTTGTGTGTTGAAGTGCTTGACTGGGTGTCAGATTGTGTGCTTTGGACGTGTGAAGGGAGTGTGGTGTTGGAAGGGGTAGAGGAGGTTCGAGGGGGGATGGACTGACTGAAACTGGCTGCCGTCAAAGAGGAGGCCAGAGCCTGAAAAGATCTCTGTAGGCCAGACACGGCACTGTGAATGCCATCCAGATAGGCATTTGTCTGCTGCATCTCTGATGCTAACCCCTGAATGGCATTGACGATGGTTGTTTGCCCTACTGAGATTGTTCTCAGGAGGTCAATAGCCTCCTCTGTGAGGGCAGCAGGGCTGACTGGGCCAGGGGAGGAGGTGCCTGGGGCAAAGGAGACGCCCACCTTTCTGGGTAGGCGGGCACGGGCAACTCGGTGAGGGCGTGATGGCATGGGGGTGGCGGAAGATTACACTGTAGTGGTGTGCCCACTAGGGTCCGCCACTGCCAGGGAGCCCCCATCGGAGGAGGTATCGGAGTCACTACCTCCGGTGGTAGTTGCCTCCCCTGTGGTACTCCCCTCGCCCTCCAACCCAATGGTCCCCTTGATGTCGGATGACTCTGCCTCCAAGGATCCGTGGGCCGCTGCATCCCCACTTGCGGGTGCCTCTGCTCCCTCGCCAGATGATGCTGCTGTACACAAACAACTCAAGAAAACAGTAGACATACTTGTAAATAGCTGAAAGGAGTGAAGATAGTGGCCAGACATACACCCACCCAGAAGACCCCCCAACATGCAGCCCCTTCCACTTTCCCATGGCCATGCCCCTGACTAGTGACCAGAACCCTGCTCTACACACATCCCCTGAACTACCTAAGGACCCGACCTGTAGGAGACCTGACCAAAAAAACCCTCCACCCTACGGGGGCTATCATGTAGATGAACTTCAATCAGAGTCCCTGCAACTTAGCAGCATATACCCTAATGCACACACAGACATCCATCAAGGATTAAGATTGTGATATGTGTACTCACCCCCTTGCGACGGCTGTGCAGCCTTCAAGTGCCCATCCAGGTCTGGGTACGCCTCCGCCAGGATGCGTAGCATGAGGGGGGTCAGTGCCTGACGGGCACCCTTCCACATTGGGAAGACTTCCCTGCTGGGCCTCACAGATTTTTCGCACCCAGCGCCGCAGGTCCTCCCACCTCTTCCTGCAGTGGGTGGTCTGCCGGTTGTAGACCCCCAAGGTCCGTACCTCCTTGGCGATGGTATGCCAAAGTGCCCTCTTCTGGTGGGCGCTGACCTAAAAGAGAGACACAGAAATGTAACTCAGAGGTCAGGTACTTTGAAAATATGTACAGCTGGTTATACGTCCGCTATGGGACGAACAGTACTAACAGACTTACAGGACATACGCACGCAGCATGGCATGATCCATGGCCCATGCAGGGTCAGAGGTACACACAATATGTACTTCCAACACCATCCATTACACACAACCATTGCCCCCAAACTCCCAATTCACCTGTACCTCTGGCCGTCCATAGAGCTTGGCGTATAGGGGCAGGACCCCGTCCACTAGCCTCTCCAATAACTCCTGGGTGAAGACCGGGGCCCTTTCCCCTGCAAAACGAGCCACTTCCATGACCAGAGGCAGGACACAGCAGTACACTCAGTGGAGTACCTGTTCGCACGAGATCAAGGAGTCAAGTGAAGTTGGAGTGACAAATTCGCGTACGTACTGCAGCGGTGTGCACTGTCACCACCGGCGGCGATCATGATACACCAGGATTCCCCATTGGCATTCATGTTAACCATTGACGGTGCGAACGGCGGTAAACACCACCTTACGCTGTTACGTCAACTGCTAGCGGTATGAGGTCACTTCCACAACAACAGTTCTGGATTAGAGGGGGCAGACATTTTGGCCTTAACTACACATTCATAAAAATGATATCTGCACAATGCAGGCCCTATTGTTCACCTAACACACCTATGCATGTGACCATTAACAATACCACACATAATAAACCTTGTTCAGTCATTAAGGTCTAGGTGAAATTCTGTCAAGAACATTTTACTTTTGAGTCCCTACAATCAAGTAAGCAGTGCACAATGAATGACAATATGTGCCTATGTATGTGTGTTCCTCGCATGTGTTTCAAATCCCTCCTAGGTACCGACCCTTTGGCGAGGAAGGGCCCCATCTGTGTACAGACCACTTGTTGATTTGCGGACCATGGTGGAGCGTCACATCAGAATCAATTACAGACTCACCCGTGCAACTATTCTCGAACTTTGTGCGTTACTGGATCCTGCACTAACTCTGGCAAATCGTAATCAGCATGCCATCCTGACTGAAGTGCACGTGCTCTCTGCACGCCCTTTCCTGGCCATGGGCTCATTTCAAGTGACAGTGGGCATGGGTGCAGGTTTTTCACAGCCAATGTTCAGCATGATACTGACAAGATTTCTCAATGCATTTGTACGACACCTGCAGTCCTATGTGAGGTTTCCCCAAAGTACTGACTCCTTGCCATCAAATCTGACTTCTATGCATTTGCAAACATACCCCATGTGATAGGTGCCATCGATGGCACCCGCATAGCTATAATACCCCCAAGAGTCAGTGAAGAGGTGTACATAAACAGAAAGAACTTTTACTCCATGAACATTCAATTGGTATGTACTGCAGACCAGTACATCTCACATGTGAATGCCATGTTCCCCGGTTCAGTGCATGATTCCTCTGTGCTGAAGAATAGGTCTGAGGAATAGTAGTGTGCCACACAAGATGGAGCAACTACAAGAGGACAGAGGGTGGATCATAGGTAGGTGTGTCTGCCACTAACGGCCACCTAGTAGACAGCCAGGCTGTCTGACTCAGAGGCTTGACACTGACTGCTCTGTTTTGTGCAGTTTTCTAGGAGATTCTGGCTATCCCAACTTGCATTGGCTCCTGACACCAGTGAGGAATCCTGGGACAGATGCAGAGAGGAATTACAGTGAGGCCCATGGACGTACTAGGAGGGTGATAGAGCGCACAATAGGTCCCCTGAAGGCTAGATTTCATTGTCTACATATCTCTGGGGGTTCCCTGGCCTATGGGCCTGAAAAGGTGTGTAGATTAGTGGTGGCCTGCTGCATGCTGCACAACGTGGCAATGAGGAAATCTATTCCCCTCTTGGATGTGGATGGTGATGTATATCCTGACCAGCTACCTCAGAGAGGGAAGGAGAGTGATGGTGATGATAAGAAAGGGGAAGATGTCAATTCCAGGACTCAACTGATACAACTCTACTTCCAGTGAGTATGTGGGACTTAGGGCTGACATTGGTGTTTGTGACGCATACTGTCAATGTGCTTTGTCATCTAGAGGGGGTTTGAATGTAATATTTCCAACTGGGTCCAGGTCTGCATGGTACCAAATACAATTTAGTGCATTTTGTTCACAACATTTAGACACACAGGTGTACTTTCATGCTACACATTTCCAATAAAGTAGTTATCAGCCAGTTGCAACCATACATGTGTTCACACATTAGGACAGGGGACAGTGTTACAGGTGTGATATGTGTTGTATTGGTGGCAGGGATTGAATAGTGCTATTTACAGTGATGGCAGCTGGTCATGGAGGGTTGTCCTTAATGCCAACATGGTGGCAGCCTTGTTGTTAGTATTGATGGGTCCATCAATGTTTATATGAGTTCCTATTGATTGTTAGCACTGTTTGGTGGTTGATTGTGTCGGATGTTTGGTGGGCAGATTGTTGCAGAGTTACGTCTTGGAGGGGGCCTTGTTCTTTGCTGGGGTTCCAGTCCCATAACATGGCCTGAGGGTCCGTTTGGGCACCTGCTGTTGACCTAGAGGGGATGACACGTTTGTTCTTTGTGTTTCCTCTGAGGGGAGTTCGTGGCGTGTTGCTGCTGACGCTGTCATTGTCCGGTCTATCTCCTGTGCTGTACTGGGGGCCTCCTGTCTTGTGTTGGTTTCAGACTGGGTTTGTACCAGCTGCAGCAGTGCTCCTGCTATGCTGGCCATTGTGGCGTTGTGCTGTTTCCACTGCTCCATGGCCTGTTGGTGGTGTTCCTGCGGCATCATCTGACTATGCTCCAGGGTGGATACTCTCTGTGCCAGTCTGTCATGGGTATGCTGGTAGCCCCCCAGGACCTCAGAGATCATGTCCTGGGCTGCAGCATCCATCCTCTGGCCTCGCCCCTGGGCCACTGAGGCCCTACCACTGGCCCTAGCCCCCTGTGCCTGTGTCCCCTGCACAGGTCTGGCGGTACCACTTGTACTGGGGCCATCGTCTTCCTGCCTGTTGGTAGGGGGGACTGTGGCCTCTGTACATGTGTTCCACCAGTCTGTGGTCTGGATACACTGGTGTGAGATGGTTGCCCTGGGCTGATGTTCTTGGCTGGGTGATAGGGGTGTCAGTGGTATCCTGGGTGGGGCTGCTGGATGGTGACAGCCTAGGACGGTGTGAGGGGCCAGCCTGGTCATCAGTGTCCAGGGATCCATCCCCAGTGACCTGTGCGGTGCCTCTGTCTTCCTGGGGGGCACTGCCACTCCTTGTCCTGTCCGTCAGCTTAGCATGGGTGGTGGTGCCTGTTGAGGGAAATGGACATGTCTTTTACAAATGCATGATGGGATGGGGTGCACAGGGCTGGACTTTTTTGTGCAGGTCTAACTTTTTGGGGCCATGCAGGGTGCCTTTGTGAGGTTTGCACTGCATTTTGCTTAGGATGTGGAGTTACTTTGTGGGTGGTGTAGTGCCATTGTGATTCCTTGCTGGGGTAGGTGGCTGTGCACAAGGGGAGGGATGTGGACCTGTTAGTGGGTTTGTGGGTATGCAGGGGGAGTGGATTCAGTGGCTGTGGGCTGGGTGGGGTTGTGCTCCTGGTGGGTGTTGGAGGGGTGGTGCATGCATTCCAGGTGTGTGGTATATGGGGTAAATGTAGATGACTTACAGAGTCCAATCCTCCAGTGAGTCCAGTGAGTCCCTCAGGGTGCAGGATGGCCAATACCTTTTCCTCCCAGTCGGTGTAGTCGGGTGGTGTTGGTGGAGGTCCTTCCCCAGTCTTCTGGACTGCAATGCGGTGCCTAGATGCCATGGCCCTGACCTTCCCCGGCAGGTCGTTCCATCTCTTGTGGATGTCGTCCCTGGTGCGTGGATGGTGTCTCACTGCATTGACCCTGTTGACAATGGTCTGCCATAGCTCCATCTTCCTGGCCATGGGTGTGTGCTGCACGTGAGCCCCGAATAGTTGTGGCTCTACCTTCAGGATCTCGTCCACCATGGTCCTAAGCTCCCTTTCTGTGAACCGTGGATGTTTGGGGGGGGTGACATGGTGAGTGTGGTGAATGGTGTCAGGCGTGGAATCGCAGTGAGGGTGCTCTTCTGTGCGTTGGTGTGAGTCTCATCTATAGTGACGTTCAGTGTGTATTTCTGCTGCTCTCTCTCTTTGTTGGCCTACTTTCATTGCAAAGGATTGTGGGGTGTGTATGTGAGTGTTTTATGGTGTTGTGCATGTGTGTCAGTGTAGGAAAGTGCCATCTTGCCTGGCATGTTACCCCCATATTTCACTGTACATATGTTGTTTTAGTCTATGTGTCACTGGGACCCTGCAAAGCACGGCCCCAGTGCTCATAAGTATGTGCCCTGTATGTGTTCCCTATGTGATGCCTAACTGCCTCACTGAGGTTCTGCTAACCAGAACCTCAGTGGTTATGCTCTCTCTGCTTTCCAAATTTGTCACTAAACAGGCTAGTGACAAAATTTACCAATTCACATTAGCATACTGGTACACCCATATAATTCCCTAGTATAGGGTACTGAGGTACCCAGGGTATTTGGGGTTCCAGGAGATCCCTATGGGCTGCAGCATTTTTTTTGCCACCCATAGGGAGCTCTGACAATTCTTACACAGGCCTGCCAGTGCAGCCTGAGTGAAATAACGTCCACGTTATTTCACAGCCATTTACCACTGCACATAAGTAACTTATAAGTCACCTATATGTCTAACCTTCACCTGGTGAAGTTTGGGTGCAAAGTTACTTAGTGTGTGGGCACCCTGGCACTAGCCAAGGTGCCCCCACATCATTCAGGGCAAATTCCCCGGACTTTGTGAGTGTGGGGACACCATTACACGCGTGCACTGTACATAGGTCACTACCTATGTACAGCGGCACAATGGTAATTCCGAACATGGCCATGTAACATGTCTAAGATCATGGAATTGTCGCCCCAATGCCATTCTGGCATTGGGGGGACAATTCCATGATCCCCCGGGTCTCTAGCACAGAACCCGGGTACTGCCAAACTGCCTTTCCAGGGTCTCCACTGCAGCTACTGCTGCTGCCAACCCCTCAGACAGGTTTCTGCCCTCATGGGGTCCAGGCAGCCCTGGCCCAGGAAGGCAGAACAAAGGATTTCCTCTGAGAGAGGGTGTAACACCCTCTCCCTTTGGAAATAGGTGTGAAGGCTGGGGAGGAGTAGCCTCCCCCAGCCTCTGAAAATGCTTTGATGGGCACAGATGTTGCCCATCTCTGCATAAGCCAGTCTACACCGGTTTAGGGATCCCCCAGCCCTGCTCTGGCGCAAAACTGGACAAAGGAAAAGGGAGTGACCACTCCCCTGACCTGCACCTCCCAGGGGAGGTGCCCAGAGCTCCTCCAGTGTGTCCCAGACCTCTGCCATCTTGGAAACAGAGGTGTTTGTGGCACACTGGACTGCTCTGAGTGGCCAGTGCCAGCAGGTGACATCAGAGGGTCCTTCTGATAGGCTCTTACCTCTCTTGGTAGCCAATCCCCCTTCCTTGGTATCCAAACCTCCTTTTCTGGCTATTTAGGGTCTCTGCTTTGGGGAATTCTTCAGATAACGAATGCAAGAGCTCATCAGAGTTCCTCTGCATCTCCCTCTTCACCTTCTGCCAAAGGATCGACCGCTGACTGCTCAGGACGCCTGCAAAACCGCAACAAAATAGCAAGACGACTACTAGCAACCTTGTATTGCTTCATCCTGCCGGCTTTCTCAACTGTTTCCAGGTGGTGCATGCTGTGGGGGTAGCCTGCCTCCTCTCTGCACCAGGAGCTCTGAAGAAATCTCCCGTGGGTCGACGGAATCTTCCCCCTGCAACCGCAGGCACCAAAAGACTGCATCACTGGTCCTCTGGGTCCCCTCTCAGCACAACAAGCGTGGTCCCTGGAACTCAGCAACTCTGTCCAAGTGACTCCCACAGTCCAGTGACTCTTCAGTCCAAGTTTGGTGGAGGTAAGTCCTTGACTCCCCACGCTAGACTGCATTGCTGGGTATCGCGTGATTTGCAGCTGCATAATCTTGCATAGCCAAGCCTGCATCCCCAAAGCTCTAACCTGCAGTGCACAACCTTCTGAGTTGTCCTCCGGCATCGTGGGACTCCCTTTTGTGACTTCGCATGGACTCCGGTTCACTCTTCTTCCAAGTGCCTGTTCAGGTACTTCTGCGGGTGCTGCCTGCTTCTGTGAGGGCTCCCTGACTTGCTGGGCGCCCACTCTGTCTCCTCCTCCAAGTGGCGACATCCTGGTCCCTCCTGGGCCACAGCAGCACCGAAAAACCCTAACGCGACCCTTGCAGCTAGCAAGGCTTATTTGCGGTCTTTCTGCATGGGAACACCTCTGCAAGCTTGATCGCAACGTGGGACATCCATCCTCCAAAAGAGAAGTTCCTATTCCTCTTCTTTCTTGCAGAACTCCAAGCTTCTTCCAACTGGTGGCAGCTCGCATTTCCTGGGCTCCTGCCCACTCTCGACACTGTCGCGACTATTGGACTTGGTCCCCTTGTCTTACAGGTACTCAGGTATGGAAATCCACTGTTGTTGCATTGTTGGTGTTTGTTCCTCCTGCAGAATTCCCCTATCACGACTTCTGTGCTCTCTGGGGGTAGTAGGTGCACTTTACACCTACCTTTCAGGGTCTTGGGGTGGGCTATTTTTCTAACCCTCACTGTTTTCTTACAGTCCCAGCGACCCTCTACAAGCTCACATAGGTTTGGGGTCCATTCGTGGTTCGCATTCTTCTTTTGAAGTATATGGTTTGTGTTGCCCCTATACCTATGTGCTCCTATTGCAATCTACTGTAATTTTACACTGCTTGCATTCGTTTTCTTGCTATTACCTGCATAATTTTGGTTTGTGTACATATATCTTGTGTATATATCTTATCCTCATACTGAGGGTACTCACTGAGATACTTTTGGCATATTGTCATAAAAATAAAGTACCTTTATTTTTATTACTTCTGTGTATTGTGTTTTCTTATGATATTGTGTATATGACACCAGTGGTATAGTAGGAGCTTTACATGTCTCCTAGTTCAGCCTAAGCTGCTTTGCCATAGCTACCTTCTATCAGCCTAAGCTGCTAGAAACACCTCTTTTACACTGATAAGGGTAACTGGACCTGGCACAAGGTGTAAGTACCTCTGGTACCCCCTACAAGCCAGGCCAGTCTCCTACATTGGTTGTGCAGCGGTGGGATAAATACTTGTAACTACTTACCACTTTGTTATTGTGTACTTTTCATAAGAGCATAATATACAAAACAAGTTCAGTGTATGTACACCTAAACAAAAAGTTTTTGCTTTTCTCCTCTTACACTTTCTACTAAGTGCTGAAAAGTATTCTAAAAGTTTCTAAAAAGTTAGGAAAAGTTTTTTTCTCTGTTCTTTAAAAAGGTCTGAAACTTTTTCTTCCTTCTCACTATTTCTAAACCTTTTACTATCATGTCTGATGTAGAGTCTGCTCTTAAAATGGTCAATACTACTTATGACAATTTAAATTACAAGAGCCTAAGGAGTCTCTGCTTAGATAGAGGTTTAGTGATAGGAAAGAACCCTACAAAAGAGTTTTTATTTAACATGCTTATTGTGAATGGTGAGTCCCAAGCAGGCACTTCAAATGAGATATTAATAGAAGGATCCCATTCTGACTCAGGGGATCTCCTTGAGGGAGGTGGGGAGGGTTCTGTTTCAAATATGCCCCCTAGCAGGACACCTAGTAATGTTGGTAGTAATGGAGGTTCCCATCATAGTAGTGGAGTCTTCATTCCAGGAGGCCAAGTTGTTAGGGTTCAGTCAGTTAGGGACAGATCTTCCTCTGTTGTTTCCAATTTATCTTCTGTGTCCAAGCATTCCCAACCCACCCACCCTGAAGACAAAAATGTTAGAAAGGGAACACAAAAAGTTGAGAGTTGAAGAGACCAGACTGAAGCTTAAACAGCAACAGCTGGCCTTAGATAGGGAATCCTTAGACCTGGAGAAGGAGAGACAGAGATTGGGGTTTGGACCCCATGGTGGTAGCAATAGCAGTATTCCTGATAGTAATCCTGTAAGAGAGCATGATTCCAGGAATCTGCACAAAATAGTCCCCCCTTACAAGGAGGGGGATGACATCAACAAGTGGTTTGCTGCACTTGAGAGGGCCTGTATGGTACAGGGGGTCCCTCAAAGGCAGTGGGCTGCTATATTGTGGCTATCTTTCACTGGAAAGGGTAGGGATAGGCTCCTTACTGTTAGAGAAAGTGATGCTAACAATTTTGCAGTTTTGAAGGATGCATTCTTGGATGGATTTGGCTTAACCACTGAACAATACAGGATTAAGTTCAGAGGCACCACAAAAGAGTCCTCACAAGGCTGGATAGACTTTGTTGACTGTTCAGTGAAGGCCTTGGAAGGGTGGTTACATGGCAGTAAAGTTTGTGACTATGAAATCCTGTATAATCTTATTCTGAGAGAGCATATTCTGAATAACTGTGTATCTGACTTGTTACACCACTATCTAGTGGACTCAGATCTGACCTCTCCCTAAGAATTGGGAAAGAAGGCAGACAAATGTGTCAGAACAAGAGTGAACAGAAAAGTTCATACAGGGGGTGACAAGGATGGCAAGAAGAAGGATGGTAAGTCTTCTGACAAGGGTGGGGACAAGAGTAAAACTGGCGCTTCATCAGGCCCACAAAAATCCTCTGGTGGCGGTAGTGGGTCCAAAGCCTCTTCAAATCAGGTTAAAAAGCCTTGGTGTTATTTGTGTAAAGTCAAAGGCCATTGGACAACTGATGCCAGTTGTCCAAAGAAAAACACCAAACCTCCCACTACCACAACCCCTACTGCAAATTCGAATGCCCCTAGTAATATCAGTGGTGGTGGGAGCAAACCTACTAATAGCCGATCCAAGGGAGTAGCTGGGCTCCCTTTTGGTAATTTAGTTGGGTTTGGTCTTGTTAGGGAGACCACAGAGGCTGTGTTAGTCTCTGAAGGTGCCATTGATTTGGCCAACTTCCCCTAATCAATGGTGTTGAGGTTCAGGCCTACAGGGACACAGGTGCTAGTGTTACCATGGTGATAGAGAAACTGGTACACCCTGAACAACACCTACTTGGTCACCAGTACCAAGTGACAGACGCTCATAACAACACTCTTAGCCACCCCATGGCTGTTGTAAATCTCAACTGGGGGGGGTTACTGGTCCAAAGAAAGTTGTGGTTGCCTCAGATTTACTTGTAGACTGTCTACTAGGGAACGATTTAGAGACATCAGCTTGGGCAGAAGTGGAGTTGGAGGCTCATGCAGCAATGCTGGGCATTCCTGGGCATATTTTTGCTTTGACAAGGGCTCAGGCCAAAAAGCAAAAAGGACAGGGTAACTTGGATCCTGGAACAATGGACCAAGTGCTCCCTAAAGCTAGGGGTAGCAAGGGTAAATCCCTACCCACTATCCCTTCCTCTACAGATGATTCTCCTTCTGAGGAAGAAGAATTTCCTCCCTGTGCAGAACCTTCACCAGATGAGCTGGCAGCAGACACTGCTGAGCTTTTGGGTGGAGGGGGGCCTGCCAGGGAAGAGCTGAGTGTGGCACAGCAAACCTGTCCCACATTAGAGGGTCTCAGACAGCAAGCTGTCAAGCAACAAAATGGGGATGTCAGTGAATCACATAGAGTTTACTGGGAGGACAACTTCTTGTACACAGAGGCAAGGGACCCAAAACCTGGAGCAGACAGGAGATTGGTCATTCCCCTGCAGTACAGAGAGTTCCTCCAAACTCTGGCACATGACATTCCTTTGGCTGGGCATTTGGGCCAGATCAAAACATGGGAAAGGCTTGTCCCCCTGTTTCACTGGCCTAGGATGTCAGACGACACTAAAGATTTTTGCAAGTCTTGTGTGACCTGCCAAGCCAGGGGCAAGACTGGTGGCACACCAAAGGCTCCCCATATTCCACTACCTATGGTTGGGGTCCCCTTTGAAAGGTTAGGGTTTGACATAGTTGGCCCCCTTGACCCTCCTACTGCTTCAGGCAATAGGCTTATCTTGGTGGTTGTGGATCATGCCACCAGATATCCTGAAGCAATTCCTCTAAGGACCACTACACCTCCTGCAGTGGCAAAAACCCTCCTGTGAATCTTTTCCAGGGTGGGTTTCCCAAAAGAGGTTGTATCAGACAGGGGTAGCAACTTTATGTCTGCATACCTGAAAGCTATGCGGAAGGAATGTGGTGTAACATACAAATTCACCACACCTTATCATCCACAGACTAATGGACTGGTAGAGAGGTTTAATAAAACTCTTAAAGGTATGATAATGGGTCTCCCTGAAAAACTCAGGAGGAGATGGGATGTCCTGTTACCTTGCCTCCTTTTTGCTTACAGGGAGGTACCCCAGAAAGGAGTGGGCTTCAGCCCCTTTGAACTCCTCTTTGGACACCCTGTAAGAGGTCCACTAACACTTGTGAAGGAGGGTTGGGAACAACCTTTAAAAGCTCCCAAACAAGACATATTGGACTATACTTGGCCTAAGATCCAGAATGGCGGAGTACATGAAAAAGGCCAGTAAAAACCTTCAGGCCAGCCAAGAGCTCCAAAAGCAATAGCATGACCAGAAGGCTGTTCTGATTCAGTACCAACCAGGACAGAAGGTGTGGGTATTGGAGCCTGTGGCCCCAAGAGCACTCCAAGACAAATGGAGTGGACCCCATCTAATTGTTGAGAAGAAGGGTGAGGTTACCTATCTGGTAGACCTGGGCACTGCCAGGAGTCCCCTGAGGGTGATTCATGTCAACCGCCTAAAACCCTACTATGACAGGGCTGATCTCACCCTGCTCATGGCAACAGATGAGGGACAGGAAGAAGAGAGTGACCCTCTCCCTGATCTTTTCTCCTCCACTGAAGAAGATGCTTTAGTGGATACAGTAGTTTTGTCACGACTCACGTGCTGCTTGCGCCTGGAATTTGCAGATCTGGTGGCGTGAATCTTCAATGTTCGGCTTTGGCCCAAAAAGGGGCGACTCTTTCTGGTAGCCACGGTGCTGTAGGCAATGGAGACACCAAGAACAGACCGTGCCCTTCAGAAAGTAGCGCCAGAGGGAAAAACCCCTTCCAAGGGGAAAAACCTCCAAACAGGAAAAGTCCTGGAGAAAAACAAGAACAACAAACAGGAATCCAAAAGGAGCAAAAATCAGAAAATACAGAATGCTGAGTCCAAACCAAAAGGCAAGGAAATCAGGAGCGAAGACACCAACTGAGCAGAAAGTGTTGCAGCGCAAGGAAAGAGAAAAAACACAGCCCTTATATACCAACAAACAGGAAGTGACCCACAGGAAGTAAAAGGACACCATCTTAGATAGGGAAACAATATATAGAACAGAATAGTAGAGGAACCATAGAGAATAGGGAACAAGGAATGCTGGGAAAGCACAGGAATCTGGGAAGGAGGAAAAGACATAAAGAAAGGCACACAACAGACTGCAAACAGAAGAAAGGACAAAGAAACGAAGAAAAACAGGTAAGAGGGTTCAGAGACCCCTGGGACAGTGAAAGGCAGAAGGAAGAACGAGGCCCCAAGCAAATCTGGGGCCTCGAAACGCGCAGGAGAGGCTGGGGGCGCGCCGCGTCTTAATAACGCGGTGCGCGGCCCGAGCCGAACGCCCGGTCGAAGTCGAGCTCTCGGCTCGCGCCGCACCGCGCGGCGCGACAGTAGGTCCCCCTCCCGAAGGCCCAGGTTTAAGAGGGAATAAACAGTGAAAGCGTTGAGTCAGGAGAGGAGCGTGAACGGAAGAGGCATCTTCCCATGAACATTCACTGAGAGGATAACCCTTCCAATGAATCAGATACTGAAGTCGTTTATGAAAAAGACGAGAGTCACAGATTTCCTGCACTTCATATTCAGGAGCATCATTCACAAGGACAGGAGGTGGACAAGGAAACTGACGTGAGTAAGGATCAGGCACATAAGGTTTAAGCTGAGAAACATGAAAAACCGGATGGATCTTCCATGTATGGGGTAAGTGAAGACGGACAGTGACAGGATTGACCAACTGGAGAATACGGAAAGGCCCATAGTAACGAGGTGTGAACTTGTTTTGAGAGAGACGTGAGGGCAAGAATTTGGAGGAGAGCCAGACTTTATCTTGCAGATGATAATTTGGATTGGTTGTACGTCTCTTGTCTGCAGCCTTCTTCATATACCTCTTGGTATGTAACAAATTAGATCGAATTAGTTTATGGAGTTGGAGAAGGCGTTTGGAGAAATAGTTAATAGCAGGTAGAGGAGAGTTGGATTGTGGAGAAGTAGGGAAAGAGGTAGGATGAAAACCATAGGAACAGAAAAAGGGAGTGACCTTGGAGGCACTATGGACTGAGTTATTGTAGGAAAATTCAGCTAAAGAGAGGTAAGTGCTCCAGTTACTTTGGGTAGAATTGCAAAAGCATCGAAGATATTGCTCTAGTCCTTGGTTCAGACGCTCAGTCTGTCCGTTGGTCTGAGGATGGAACCCTGAAGACAGGGCTCTATTCATATTCAGTGTTTTACAAAAATGCTTCCAAAATCGGGAGATGTACTGAGGTCCTCTATCAGAGATTATGGTATGTGGAAGTCCATGGAGACGGAAGACATGATCTATGAATATTTGACCTAGTTCTTGGGAAGTAGGCAGCTTTTTTAGGCCAGTGAAATGAGCCATCTTTGTGAAAGAATCCACTGTGACCATGATAACCCGGTTTCCTGCTGATGGTGGGAGCGAACACATAAAATCAGTAGAGATAGTATGCCATGGGGCCGATGGAACAGGCAAAGGTTGTAGTAATCCTGCCGGTCTGGTGTGAGGTATTTTGACTTGGGCACATATGGGACAGGCCTGAACGTATCTTTCCACATCCAGTTTCCAGGTAGGCCACCAAAAAAATCGTGAAAGTAATTCTTGTGTGGCTTTGATGCCTCTGTGACCAGCTACAGGGGAATCATGGCACATTTGTAATGCTTTCTTTTGCACCTTGTTTGTAGGGAGGAATATCAGGTCTTGGTAATAAAAATATCCTTGTTTCTTGTACAATAATGGTCTTAGTTCTTCTATGTCATGGTCCGATTGGTTGGCGTATTCTTGTTGTACTTCTTCCAAGAAAGACTGAGCCACTCCAATGATCTTACTGGGTTCTAGAAGATACTGGGATGAGGAAGGAGAACACTCTGGATATCGGCGAGACAGAGCATCAGCCAGAATGTTTTGGGATCCTGGAATATATGTAATATAAAAATCGTACTGACTGAAGAAAAAGGCCCAGCGGGCCTGACGACTATTCTGGCATACAAAATTTCTTAAACATTGTAAATTACGGTGGTCTGTCCTCACCTCAAATGGTTCCTTGGAACCCATCAGAAACTGCCTCCACTCAAGGCAGGCTGTTTTCAGAGCCAATAATTCCCTTTCAAGTACGGAATAATGTTGTTCAGCTGTGGAAAGGATATGAGACAAATAGAAAACAGGATGTTCAAGGCCATCATCCTCTTGTCGTTGGAGTAAGACAGCTCCGATGGCTCTCTCAGAAGCATCAGTTACTACTATAAATTGCTTGGTGGTATCTGGATGTCTTAAGATGGGGGCTTGGGTGAAGGCTCTCTTTAAGCTTTGAAAGGCTGCTTCAGCAGCCTCAGTCCAGACAAATCCCTTCTTTAAATTGTCCTTCTTTAAGGTGTGAGTTATGTGGCTAGTCTGACTGGCAAAGTCTAGAATGAATTGTCGATAGAAGTTTGCTAAACCTAGGAAACATTGTGTTTCTTTTATGGTAGAAGGAGAAGGCCACTCTAGGATAGCTTGTACCTTTTCTTGGTCCATAGCTATGCCGGTGGGACTTAAATGATAGCCCAGATATTTGACTTCCGTTATGTCGAACTCACATTTCTCTGGTTTGCAAAATAGTTGATGATCACGAAGTCTTTGAAGAACTTGTTTCACATGGGAAGTATGGAGTTCAGGATTTCTAGAATAAATAAGAATGTCATCTAGGTAGATCACGACTGTCTGATTAAGTAGGTCTGAAAACACTGAGTCCATAAATCTCTGGAAGATTGCCGGGGCGTTAGTAAGACCAAACGGCATAACCCTATATTCAAAATGGCCAAATGGGGTCCTGAATGCTGTCTTCCATTCGTCGCCTTCTCTTATGCGTAAAAGGTGGTAGGCTCCTCGTAAATCCAATTTAGTAAAACGTTGGGCCCCTCTGATTGCTTCCAGTATGTCCCTGATGAGAGGCAAAGGATAACGATCTTTAATGGTGATTTTATTCAGACCTCGAAAATCCAGGCACGGACGAAGATCCTTAGTCTTCTTGGGCACAAAAAAGAGAGGGGCCCCAGCCGGAGACGACGATGGAACAATAAGACCACTCTGTATATTTTCGTCCAGATACTCCTTTAGAACTTCCCTTTCGGGTTCCGTGAGGGAGTACATCCTCCCAAAAGGAACAATTGTGCCGGGTTCTAATGGAATTGCACAATCATATTCTCGATGTGGAGGTAGCACAGGTTTTGACGGTTTTTGGAAAATATCCTGAAACTCCAAATAGTGGTCTGGGACCCCTTGGACCGTATTAATGGACATACCAGTGGCACCTTCAGTAGCTAAGGATCTTTTCGGAGACCAATACTTGTCGGAAGTAAAACAGTTCTCGTGACAAAATCGCGAAGACAAAGAGACTGTCCGGGTAACCCAATTTATATATGGGTTATGTCTAATGAGCCACGGAATTCCAAGAATGATGGTATGGTTAGGGGACGTAATAAGATCGAAGGAGATGTGTTCTTGATGGTTTCCCACCTGTAGACTTAACATCAGGGTAGTGGTGTCTACAGGACCAGAGGATATCAAAGATCCATCCACAGTGTGTACCTGTTCGGGTACTTCTTTTGCTTGAGTAGGAACTAGGTTAGCAGCAGCCCATGTCTTGTCCATGTATATACCACTAGCACCACAGTCTAGTAATGCCATAGTCTTTTCTTGACGACCGTCAGGAAGTTGTAACAGGACAGGAAAGATGAACAAGGCAGTTGTATTGTCATTAAAGGAGCTGATGGAAGGTATAGCTGTAGATCCCGTCCCCTCCCTTCTTACAGAGGACGGGAGGTGGCGTTTCCCGAAGGTCTGGACGGACGTACTGGACAGGTACGGAGTATGTGACCAGCAGAACCACAATACAGGCACAACCCTCTCTTGCGTCTGTCTTCTCGTTCACTAGCAGAGAGCGGACCTCGGGTAGTATCCACCTGCATGGGTTCCCCTTCGATGTCTCTAGCAGGAGTGCGAGGTTCCTCGGAACGCTGTAGGTATGCACGGGAGCTACTTGGTTGGGTAAACCCTCTACTCCTTTTCTTTTCCGATCTCCGTTCCTGAAGACGATATTCGATGGACAGTGCTTGATCCATCAGGCCACGAAGATCTTCCGCTCTGGTAGAATGCACTAGTTCATCCTTTATTTCTTCTTTGAGTCCTCTACGAAATAATGTTACCAGAGTACGTTCCACCCAAGTGGTCTCTGCCGCCAGCTGACGAAAACGGGTTATATATTGCAGGACGTCTTGGGAGCCTTGTTGGATGTCGCACAAGGCTTCTTCAGCGGAGGCTTCCAATCCAGGACGGCTAAACATTTGTTTGAAGCGACTCACAAAGGCGGAATAGTCTGACAATACAGGGTCGTCGGAGGACACCATCGGGGTTGCCCAGGCCAAGGCTGGGCCGGATAAGGCACTGATAAGATAACCCACCTTGGTCCTGTCGTGGGAGAATTGAGTAGGTCGGAAGGCGAAATACACCGTTAAAGCATCCAAGAACTCGCGAAGCTTGGTTGGTTCACCAGAGAAACAAGGGGTAGAAGCGGAGATTGTCGGAACATCACTGGTGCGGAGGGCCAAAGCCTGTCGTAACGCAGCATTTTCATTACGTAGTTGTTGCAACTCCTGGGCTTGTTGCTGAATCGTGGTTAACAGAGATTGCTCCGGATCTGCAGCAGCCGCCACTGTATTATCCATGGTGTTTGAGGACGTCGGAATGGTTGGGCGCTGCAATCTGTCACGACTCACGTGCTGCTTGCGCCTGGAATTTGCAGATCTGGTGGCGTGAATCTTCAATGTTCGGCTTTGGCCCAAAAAGGGGCGACTCTTTCTGGTAGCCACGGTGCTGTAGGCAATGGAGACACCAAGAACAGACCGTGCCCTTCAGAAAGTAGCGCCAGAGGGAAAAACCCCTTCCAAGGGGAAAAACCTCCAAACAGGAAAAGTCCTGGAGAAAAACAAGAACAACAAACAGGAATCCAAAAGGAGCAAAAATCAGAAAATACAGAATGCTGAGTCCAAACCAAAAGGCAAGGAAATCAGGAGCGAAGACACCAACTGAGCAGAAAGTGTTGCAGCGCAAGGAAAGAGAAAAAACACAGCCCTTATATACCAACAAACAGGAAGTGACCCACAGGAAGTAAAAGTAATTGGTGTGAACACACAATTGATACTGGAGACAGCATGCCGGTGAAAAGTAAAATCTATAGGCAGCCTGACCATGTCAGGGACTGCATAAAACAAGAGGCTCAGAAAATGCTTGATCTAGGAGTGGTTGAACCTTCTGAAAGCCCATGGGCGAGTCCTGTGGTGCTGGTACCAAAGCCTCACTCAAAAGGTGGAAAAAGGGAGATGAGGTTTTGTGTAGACTACAGAGGTCTCAATCAGGTAACAAAAACTGATGCTCACCCTATACCCAGGGCAGATGAGCTCATAGATACACTGGCATCTGCCAAGTATCTAAGCACCTTTAAGTTGTCTGCAGGGTATTGGCAGATCAAATTGGCTGAGGATGCTAAACCTAAAACTGCATTGTCAACTATAGGAGGGCACTACCAATTTACAGTGATGCCCTTTGGGTTGAAAAATGCACCTGCCACTTTTCAGAGGTTGGTGAACACAGTCCTGCAAGGGTTGGAGGCTTTTAGTGCAGCATATCTAGATGATATAGCTGTCTTTAGCTCCATTTGGGATGAGCACCTGGTCCACCTTTGGAAAGTTTTGGAGGCCCTGCAAAAGGCAGGCTTCAATATCAAGGCCTCAAAGTGCCAGATAGAGCAGGGAAAGGTGGTTTATCTGGGACACCTAGTAGGTGGAGAACAGATTGTACCACTGCAGGGGAAAATCCAGACAATCATGGATTGGGTTCCCCCTACAACTCAGACCCAGGTGAGAGCCTTCCTAGGCCTCTCTGGGTAGTACAGGAGATTCATTAAAAACTATGGCTCAATAGCAGCTCCTCTTAATCATCTCACCAGTAAAAAGATACCTAAAAAGGTATTGTGGACAGCTAGCTGTCAGAAAGGTTTTGGGGAGCTCAAGCAGGCAATGTGCTCTGCACCTGTCCTAAAAAGCCCATGTTACTCCAAGAAATTAATTGTTCAAACTGATGCATCTGAATTAGGGGTAGGGGCAGTCTTATCAGAACTGAATTCTGAGGGCCAGGATCAACCAATTGCTTTTATCAGCAGTAGGTTGACCCCTAGAGAAAAGCGTTGGTCTGCCATTGAGAGGGAGGCCTTTGCTGTGGTCTGGGCACTGAAAAAGTTGAGGCCATACCTGTTTGGCACTCACTTTATTGTTCAGACAGACCACAAACCTCTACTTTGGCTAAAACAAATGAAAGGTGAAAACCCTAAATTGTTGAGGTGGTCCATATCTCTACAGGGAATGGACTATACAGTGGAACATAGACCTGGGAGTACCCACTCCAATGCAGATAGACTCTCCAGATATTTCCACTTAGACAATGAAGTCTCATCAGGTCATGGCTAGTCTTATTGTCCTTCGTTTGGGGGGGGGGAGGGTGTAGGAAAGTACCATCTTGCCTGGCATGTTACCCCCATATTTCATTGTACATATGTTGTTTTAGTCTATGTGTCACTGGGACCCTGCCAGGCAGGGCCCCAGTGCTCACAAGTATGTGCCCTGTATGTGTTTCCTGTGTGGTAACTCTGAACATGGCCATGTAACATGTCTAAGATCATGGAATTTTCACCCCAATGCCATTCATTGGGGGGAGAAGTCCATGATCCCCAGGGTCTCTAGCACAGAACCCGGGTACTGCCAAACTGCCTTTACGGGGTCTCCACTGCAGCTGCTGCTGCTGTCAACCCCTCAGACAGGTTTCTGCCCTCATGGGGTCCAGGCAGCCCTGGCCCAGGAAGGCAGAACAAAGGATTTCCTCTGAGAGAGGGTGTAACACCCTCTTCCTTTGGAAATAGGTGTGAAGGCTGGGGAGGAGTAGCCTCCCCGAGCCTCTGGAAATGCTTTGATGGGCACAGATGGTGCCCATCTCTGCATAAGCCAGTCTACACCGGTTTAGGGATCCCCCAGCCCTGCTCTGGTGCAAAACTGGACAAAGGAAAGGAAAGTGACCACTCCCCTGACCAGCACCTCCCAGGGGAGGTGCCGAGAGCTCCTCCAGTGTGTCCCAGACCTCTGCCATCTTTGATGCAGAGGTGTGAGGGCACAATGGACAGCTCTGAGTGGCCAGTGTCAGCAGGTGACGTCAGAGATCCCTCCTGATAGGTGCTTACCTTTCTCTGTAGCCAATCCTCCTCTGAGGGCTATTTAGGGTCTCTCCCGTGGGCATCTCACCAGATAACGAATGCAAGAGCTCACCAGAGCAAAACCGCAACAAAGAGGCAAGAAGACTACCAGCGACAATGTAGCACCTCATCCTGCCGGCTTTCTCGACTGTTTCCTGGTGGTGCATGCTCTGAGGGCTGTCTGCCTTCACCCTGCACTAGAAGCCAAGAAGAAATCTCCCGTGGGTAGACGGAATCTTCCCCCTGCCAACGTAGGCACCAAACTTCTGCATCACTGGTCCTCTGGGTCCCCTCTCATCTTGACGAGCGTGGTCCCTGGAAAACAGGAGCTTGATCCAAGTGTCCCTGACAGTCCAGTGGCCCTTCTGTCCAAATTTGGTGGAGGTAAGTCCTTGCCTACCCACGCCAGACAGTGATCCTGTGTACTGCGTGAACTGCAGCTGCTAGGGCTTCTGTGCACTTTTACAAGACTTCCTTTGTGCACAGCCTAGCCTAGGTCACCAGCACTCCAACCTGCATTGCCCAACTCATGGAGTTGGGCTCCGACTTCGTGGGACCCTCATTGTTCTGAGCCGACCGTTGTGCTCAGATCTTCTGAACACCTGTTCAGGTACTTCTGCGGGTGCTGCCTGCTTCTGCATGGGCTTTCCATGTTGCTGAGCACCCCCTCTGTCTCCTCCTCCAAGGGGCGACCTCCTAGTCCATCCTGGTCCCTGGCAGCACCCACAATCTTCAACCGCGACGCTTGCAGCTAGAAAGGCTTGTTTGTGATCTTTCTGTGTGGAAATGACTCTGCATCCTCCAGCACACCGTGGAACATTTTCTGATCCAAGGAGAAGTTCCTGGCACCTTCTGTTGTTGCAGAATCTTCAGCTTTTTCCACCCGGAGGCAGCCCTTTTGCACCTTCATCCGGGGTTTAGTGGGCTCCTGCCCCCCCTGGACACTTGCGTGACTCTTGGACTTGGTCCCCTTCCTTTACAGGTCCTCAGGTCCAGGAATCCATCTTCAGTGCTTTGCAGTCAGTTGTTGTCCTTGCAGAATCCCCTATCTCTACTTTACTGTCTTTCTGGGGTAGTAGGGTAACTTTACTCCTACTTTTCAGGGTCTTGGAGTGGGGTATCTTGGATATCCTTAGTGTTTTCTTACACTCCCAGCGACCCTCTACACACTACACTAGGCCTGGGGTCCTTTCGTGGTTTGCATTCCACTTTTGGTGTATATGGTTTGTGTTGCCCCTAGGCCTATTGTCTCCTATTGCATTGTATTGTGTTCTACAGTGTTTGTACTACATTTCTAACTGTTACTTACCTGATTTAGGTTTGTGTGTGTATATTTTGTGTATATTACTTACCTCCTAAGGGATTATATCCTCTGAGATACTTCTGGCATATTGTCACTAAAATAAAGTACCTTTATTTTTACTAACTCTGAGTATTGTGTTTTCTTATGATATAGTACTAAGTGACATAAGTTGTATAGTAGGAGCTTTGCATGTCTCCTAGTTCAGCCTAAGCTGCTCTGCTATAGCCACCTCTAATCTACTAATAAGGGATAACAGGAGCTGGCACAAGGTGTAAGTACCACAAGGTACCCACTATAAGCCAGGCCAGCCTCCTACAGTGTTAATGCTGATTCTTTAGCTTAAATGTCCCTAAGAGGTTCGGTTAACTTAGAGCCCAACTGTGGCTGAGCATTCCCATTCACTGTCCCATTGCTGATGCTGACCAGACGGTTGTCCACCTGATGAAGAAACCGCCTCTTGCTGACTCATTGTGGAGAGGGATAACAGAATGCTATTTTATAGTGCTGTATTTGTGTTTTCTTTTAGGTACCAACTGCTATTTTGATAGAGCCATAGTTAGATGTTTTCCAAATTAACTTTGACAAAATTGTTTTGCATGAAGCCCAAACATGCCATTCTAATTGGAAGGTTAGTTAGTATGCCCAAATGTTGATGATTGTCATTAACAAAGAATTGATTCTGTTCTTCTATCAAGTCTAGATGTAAACTATTTCTCTTTTCTACTTTCTACTGTTATTGATTTGTACTGTAACTCTCAAGTGTTTAATTATAAATGCTCTAGCTAAATTGAGATTCTTTAGATGCTTTGATCAGCCTCTGTTGTTTGTATACATTCATCAATTGGTTTTGAGACTGATCTAAGTGATATTAGCATTGTTAATCTAGAGAAATAAACATCTTAACTTTACTAAAAGGTCTGGTTATTCATGGCCAAGTGGGTCATGGTGAGTAAAGATTATTGACTTGAAAGCATTGCTGGTGTTTATTGATTATGTTGTTGGATTGTTTTTGAAGTTATGGCTTATGGAGGACTCACTCTATGCGTAGTCAAAAGGTCCATTGAACCGCTAACACAACCCCTTATAAATTAAATCATAAAAGACCAAATAAGGCCAGACGCGCTCACAGATTTTGGTAGCAGAGCATGGTTACGTCTCCTTGAGAGGCCATCATAATATTTCAGATTTAGTAGTATAAACGGATGGTACGTCTCCTTAAGGGACCACCATAAAGTTTTCTCAGATTTGATAACAGTAATAGAGTATTGCTTCTTCTTAAGAGATCACTATAATTTCCCAGATATAACAGCCATAATTTTCCAGATATAGTAGTACAAACAAAAGGTTATGTCTCCCTAAAAGCCTAGCATGACTTTCCCAGAACCTTGGAGTTTGCCAATGCTTATTTGAAGAGGTTTTCAGTGTTCCTAGTGTGATAGTGAAAAACAGGACTTGCGCTTGCACAGCTTCAGCAAATCGCATGTAAAGTGTGATGTGTGTTAGTATTAGGTAGTTTGCGTACTCCAATGAAGTTGTTTAAGGTGTTTGCGTACTGCAATGAAGTTGCCTTAGGAGTTTGCGAACTCCAATGAAGTTGTTTAAGGAGTTTGAGTACTCCTAGTGTGAGAGTAGGGAAGTTGTCGTACTTCACATGTGTGTGACGCTTTGTGCTAAAACATTGCCCAAGTGGCTGTTGGTATATGCACCGTGTGGGGTCTAATACTCCGGAGTATTCTACAAGTGTATGAGACACTTGGGCCCATATTTATACTTTTTGACGCTAAACTGCGCTAACGCAGTTTAGCGCCAAAAAATTTTGCGCCGTCTAACGCCATTCTGAAGCGCCATGCGGGCGCCGTATTTATGGAATGGCGTTAGACGGCGCAATCAGACCGGCGCTGCCTGGTGTGCGTGGAAAAAAACCACGTAGACCAGGCAGCACCGGCGTAGGGGGAAAATGGCGCTAGGGCGTCTTAAAATGGCGCAAGTCGGGTTGACGCTAAAAAATCGTCTTAACCCGATTAGCGCCATTTTTTCGACGCCCAGACGCCATTTAAATGACTCCTGTCTTAGTAAAGACAGGAGTCATGCCCCCTTGCCCAATGGCCATGCCCAGGGGACTTATGTCCCCTGGGCATAGTCATTGGGCATAGTGGCATGTAGGGGGGCACAAATAAGGCCCCCCTATGCCACCCAAAAAAATTTAAAAATAACAAAAATTATACTTACGTGAACTTACCTGAATGTCCCTGGGGTGGGTCCCTCCATCCTCGGGTGTCCTCCTGGGGTGGGCAGGGGTGGCAGGGGGGGTCCCTGGGGGCAGGGGAGGGCACCTGTGGGCTCATTTTGAGCCCACAGGCCCCTTAACGCCTACCCTGACCCAGGCGTTCAAATGTGGCGCAAATGCGGGTTTTTTTGACCCGCCACCTCCCGGGCGTGATTTTTGCCCGGGAGTATAAATACGACGCATTTGCGTCGCCGTCATTTTTTCAGACGGGAACGCCTTCCTTGCATCTCATTAACGCAAGGAAGGCGTTCACGCTAAAAAATGACGCTCTTTGCCAATACTTTGGCGCTAGACGCGTCTAACGCCAAAGTATAAATATGGCGTTAGTTTTGCGCCGAATTTGCGTCGAAAAAAACGACGCTAATTCGGCGCAAACGGAGTATAAATACGGGCCTTGGTTTGATGTTGTAATTTGTCTGTTTAATAGGTGAATCGGGCATGGTTGACAAACTCAGAGTGTGTGGTTAAAGTGAGTGTTAGTTTTCAACTGAGATTTGATGAATCCTATATGCACCAGGAAGCCCCAATAATCAGTTGAGGGTAATGAGTGAGGGTAGAATTTTGCTTGTGAGTCAGGGAAACTGGGATAGAAGGAGTATCTGTCAGAGCAAAAAGCCAAAGTGAAAAATCAATAAGTTTTCTGAAGCGATTGTGTTACCTACCTGTAATAAACAGACAAGTTTGTGTATTGATTTTATTTAGTGCTTGCAATATTCACTTTAGTTTGGTGTGAATCTGAGTGGCGGAAGACAAGCTGGAGGGCTTTGTCAGCCGCTATACGTGTGAGTGTGACATCACTAGGTCTGTGCTTGGATAGGTCAGTCAGTGAGGAAAGCCGCAAACGGATTGGTGGACAACCGTGAAGCGTAATTGGTTGAGAAGGTGGACGAAAAGGATTTTGGGATTTAAATTTACTTCCTGATACGATTGAAAGCATACTCTAAACATAGAAATGAAACTTTTCAAAGCATTAAAAAGTGCCCTAAGGGAAGATGTAATAATTGCAGTTAGAATAGGAGAAATTGCACAGCCAGAAGGTACATATGCATACATTGTATTTGAGGAACAAGGTGCAGCTCCATGTCTTTGGTTAAAACAATGGTGCAAAGAGACAGAGAAAGAAGGGAGCTTAGCGTTTCCTACCCGTGGAACATTTAATTTGAATGTATTAGAGAATTTGAGGAGAGTACTGTATGATTCAAGACCTCCTCCAAGACCTGCAACATTTTAAATATTAGCTATTTGGGAGTTAGTGGCCAGAAAGCAACAGAAACAGAAATTTGAGAGGAGAATGAGAAAAGCTGAAAGACTTTAGCTGAAGCGAGATGGAAATAGAGAGCAGAACATTTGGAGAGTGGAGACTTTAAAAAGGAATTGGGATATTTCCTGCAATTACACTAGAAGACAAGACCAAGCCTAGAAAGACTACCAAAAAGAGGAATTTGTATCCTTCGGATGACAGAGAGCAGAAATCAACACAGTCTAGAAAATCTCTGACTTACTATATAGACTTATATGATGATGAGTTTATTTTGCAATTACTGAGAAATCATCCCCCACCATATGCAGCACATGAGACAAGTCCAAGTACTAGTACAGATCCGACAACTCTGGGACCGATTGAGAGTAAACCAAGGCCTGGTTAGCCACATTGTCCCTAGCACTTCCACATTTCAGAATCTGATACCGCAGGTTGACATACCAGGATTTATCTAGACGTCCCTATCGTAAACTCGACAACAAGCTTAACAGTACTGAAAGGACAAGCGTCCCAAATGAGACAGGTTTACAACAATACCGAGATACATCCCCATAGCAGGGTCACAGACCGAGATGTCTGCATTAACAAGTCGGATTATAGGAGTAATGTACCCTAGAGATCGAAATGTCTGACCGAGTCCAGACGCTGTGTCAGTACCTGTTACAATTGGTCCAGTTATACCCTTATTCGCCCAGGGAAACAATAAGAGAAGTGAGCAGAAAATTCTGAGTCAAAGTGTACAGATGGAAAGGTTCAATGAACATGCAGGAATGGTGACTCCGATGAAACCGACATTTGATAGGACAGGTCTGTTAATTGATTTGAGTTACTCCAAGACTCCACCAAATGATCCGGGAAGACCAGAAATAGGTCCTTACCCATTTACAATGACACCAGAGACTCCATGTTTAATGTTGCAGCAGACGCCCAGTGTATGTAATAATAATGTCTCTTTACAAGGTCTGACAGCCCGGCAATTAACTGAATGGCTGGAGAAGTTGAGTAGCACTCAAGGAGATTCCAATGGAATCAATCAATCTATCAATCATTAGATTTATAAAGCGCGCTATGTACCCGTTAGGGTTTCGAGGCGCTAGGGGGACGGGGGGTAGCTGCTATCATTCGAAGAGCCATGTCTTGAACGGAATGGAAGAAGTTCATTATATTTGACCAGGCTTAAATTAGAAATAGAGGAATTGATTGAGGGAACCATTGGATTAGACAGACTTGACTCATACCGAGATGATGAGTTGTGCTTTTTGTGCAAACTAATTACCAACAAAGCAGGACTGGTACATCAGAGATTAGTAGACCTAGCAGATAAATACGGCATAGAAATTGAAAAAATGAAACATTTGAGAAAAAGTTACAGGCTAGAATTTGACTCACAGGATATTGAGAACATGAGAATCCCGGGAATGAAGATTCACATTAGAGAATTAGTACAGAAAATTCAAACATGGGGAGCATTAGATAAATGGGAAGGTAACCAAATGAGACAAAAGGAAAAGGGAATCTGTGAATCTAACTGTTAATTTGCAGAGGACTGATGATCCAGTAAAAATATTACCAATGAGAGAAATACCTGGAGGGAATTTTT
This sequence comes from Pleurodeles waltl, assembly GCF_031143425.1. Taxonomy (NCBI): domain Eukaryota; kingdom Metazoa; phylum Chordata; class Amphibia; order Caudata; family Salamandridae; genus Pleurodeles; species Pleurodeles waltl. The sequence continues at coordinate 1,712,748,220 of NC_090445.1, read as the reverse complement.
TCCATGCCCCTTGGAGTAGAAGTGACATTTTGTCATTTACAAATGACTACCCCATATTGAGAAGCCAGTGGAATGGTACCAGCAAACAGGTTTGTGAAGCTTGCAAAATGCCTCTGGGAGGATTTAAATACACTATTGGAAACAGTGGTTCCAGCAGATCTACGGGTTGAATGTAAAAGGAGCATAGATTGGCCAGTGAGGGAACCCTCACGAGACCAGTCTACAGGTGCATCATCTCCTGACGTAATGAAGTACTATTATAAAGTGATCAAATATTTGAAAACAAGGATTTCTCCCAAAAATATTGATTGGCAGAGAACAGAGAGGACAGCTCAAGAAGGAAAGGAGTCCATACATGCGTACTATGAAAGATTGTTGCAGGGTTTGAAGCATTACAGTGGTACAGAAACAATTGGGCCGAAAGACATGATTCATTTTGTGTTCAGATTTGTTGAAGGACTGAGACCCGAAATTAGCCAAATGATTAAGAGTCATTTGATTTGCTGGCAAGCAAAACCGATTGATGAAGTATTGCAATATGATAAGTACTGTAGTGACAAGAATGAATTAAAACAGAGAAAGTTGAAAGAGAAAGGAATGGTGATGCAGATTTGTAGTGAATCCTAGTTCGTTTTAATGGGATAACAGGAGTTAGCTTAGCCTCTGGCTTGCAGACTCGTGCCCCCGTCACCTAGTGACTTTTAACCTACTTAGCTTGCTCTGTCGTAGCACATTTAATTATTTATTTCTTCTAAGATGGCTGCCTTGTTTATAGTTAGGCCACTTGTTATGGGTAACATTATCAGTGTCACCGTGCCAAGGCGTCAAGATCAAGCACCAAAGACAAACAGTAGGTGTTCACACTTAGGGATTTTCCCTCTCTATACTTTCGAGGGATTGTTGATATTAATTGCCGTCCCAAGCATGTCTGTTATCTATTTTTTAGGAACACACCTACGTCAGGGGACCTTGTAGATCTGTATAAATACATCACACTTTAGACAGATAATCAGAGGGATTCCGACCAGAGGGCATCACCACCATCGCTGATATCAATGCTGCAGTCGTCTTGACGCTGACCCAGTCTTCGTGTCCCTGCGGAGTCTGAGATAGAGACCTCATTCCAAGGTAACGAGGGTTGGGGGCTCCTCTCATGGACATGGCATTGGCAGATTAGGTTTAACAAACCCAGTTCTCCTTTAGGTAGGAGGTTAGGCCTTTCACATTAGGGTATTAGGGCATAATACATCTCATATATCTTTCCTACGTATTGCAAGATGGTGGGGGTCTTTGTAATAATGACTCTCGTCTTCACAATTCTGTTTCTTGCATTATTCATAATCCTAATCATTGCAGCCAATGCAATTTATCACAAATTGCAGTTATGTTAATAAAAAACTATTGTAACTCTACTGCATCTGTGTCATTGCCTGTGTTTATTTGAGACATGATATATCTGTGAGAAAAGGGTAATCTCCGTTTAACCACGACACTCCCTGAGATATTTTATTCTTGAGTCCATGCGTAACGGCTGCCATAAATCACCTTTTAATATTGTGTTTCTGGTGAGGTGCTGCTAGTGAGCCGGTAAGGTTAGGACCACAGTTGCGACTTGTTGTAGGAAAGATGTAGTCGCCTACAAAAAAAAGCACTGTCATCCTTAAACCAGAAGTCTTGCTCCGAGCAAGAGTCCAAACTACGATATGGCGCCACCAACGATGGTGTTTAGGCACTAATTTACGGATACCCTGACTATCACTGTCTCACAGACATCAGGTACCCTTAGTACCATTATACGGAGACGTCCGTGGTCTTTGGGAGAATCCTCCTCAGCTGAAAGGGTAACATCTGATTAAGCTGTAGGTTGTTTGAGCTCGAACTCATAAAAAGACATTACTACCCATTTTTTGGTGTTCCGTTTCTCTAAACAAATATGGCTGATGCCATAGACATTCCTGAAAATGCTAGAAAAATGCTAACACAACATTTATTAACGCATGGCCTTACAGATGAAGGCGGGGATGTTACTGTGATAATAGAAGCTAATGAAGCATACCAAACAGAAACATTTTACTGTTGGGTCACCTTTCCTGAGGTTGACCAAAGAATGCACACATTTCACACATATGAAGTTGCAAACATACCTTAACGGTACCAAGCATACCAGTATCATGAAATATTGCTCACCTACCAGGAGCATCAGAACTAGTTTGAAGGCGCCCTACCACATGTACTACAAAGAGTGAGGTTAGGTCCCTTAATTAATGATGGACCTACGTGGCCTGTTTGCCACATACACACCTCACCCAGGCATACAGAATATGCCGATAGCAGATTTACGAGTTATATATCATGAACTAGTGGCATTATATAGACGATTAGTCCAGTTCGTACTGCGAACATTGAACACAACACCAGCGCGTCCAGCACCGCCAGTAGCTGGTGGTTATCAATTGGCTACTGGGATTACTCCGCAAACAGTGCATACTATTATGGGTAAAGTGCCCACGGAACGGGAAAAAATACCGTTCTGGATTGCCCAGAAAACGAATCAGCTGGAAGCTGTGTTTCCCCCTACGGGACCACAGGAAAAACATAGGTTGCTCACTCTGTGCTTGCCTTTTGGGATGGTTCCCTCGGTAGATGACTGTGCCACATGGGGTACAATCTTCGCTGCCATATATACTACCACACATGGTACCCCGACACTTGCTGGAAGTGTTAAAACAAATACAAAATGAACATGGGACTGCACCAGCCCTGGATTTGGGGATGAAATTAATGCAAAACTTTGATGCTGTATCCTCAATAATACTCAGTAATATTAAGGGGGAAGTGGTAGCACTGGCACAGGCAGGGCCCCAGTGCTCATAAGTATGTGCCCTATATGTGTTCCCTGTGTGATGCCTAACTGTCTCACTGAGGCTCTGCTAACCAGAACCTCAATGGTTATGCTCTCTCTGCTTTCCGGCTAGTGACTAAATTTACCAATTCACATTGGCATACTGGTACACCAATATATTTCCCTAATATATGGTACTGAGGTACCCAGGCTATTGGGGTTCCAGGAGATCCCTTTGGGCTGCAGTATTTCTTTTGCCACCCATAGGGAGCTCTGACAATTCTTACACAGGCCTACAACTGTAGTCTGCGCGAAATAACGTCCACGTTATTTCACAGCCATTTACCACTGCACTTAAGTAACTTATAAGTCACCTATCCGTCTAACCTTCACCTAGTGAAGGTTGGGTGCAAAGTTACTTAGTGTGTGGGCATCCTGGCACTAGCCAAGGTCCCCCCACATCGTTCAGGGCAAATTCCCCGGACTTTGTGAGTGCGGGGACGCCATTACACACGTGCACTATACAAAGGTCACTACCTATGTACAGCGTCACAATGGTAACTCCGAACATGTCTAAGATCATGGAATTGTCACCCCAATGCCATTCTGGCATTGGGGGGACAATTCCATGATCCCCCGGGTCTCTAGCACAGAACCTGGGTACTGCCAAACTGCCTTTCCGGGGTCTCCACTGCAGCTGCTGCTGCTGCCAACCCCTCAGACAGGTTTCTACCCTCCTGGGGTCCAGGCAGCCCTGGCCCAGGAAGGCAGAACAAAGGATTTCCTCTGAGAGAGGGTGTAAAACCCTCACCCTCTCCCTTTGAAAATAGATGTGAAGGCTGGGGAGGAGTAGCCTCCCCCAGCCTCTGGAAATGCTTTGATGGGCACAGATGGTGCCCATCTCTGCATAAGTCAGTCTACACCGGTTTAGGGATCCCCCAGCCCTGCTCTGGCACGAAACTGGACAAAGGAAAGGGGAGTGACCGCTCCCCTGACCTGCATCTCCCAGGGGAGGTGCCCAGAGCTCCTCCAGTGTGTCCCAGACCTCTGCCATCTTGGAAACAGAGGTGTCTGTGGCACACTGGACTGCTCTGAGTGGCCAGTGCCAGCACGTGACGTCAGAGGCTCCTTCTGATAGGCTCTTACCTTTCTTGGTAGCCAATCCTCCTTCCTAGGTAGCCAAACCTCCTTTTCTGCCTATTTAGGGTCTCTGCTTTGGGGATCTCACCAGATAACGAATGCAAGAGCTCATCAGAGTTCCTCTGCATCTTCCTCTTCACCTTCTACCAAAGGATCGACCGCTCACTGCTCAGGAAGCCTGCAAAACCGCAACAAAGTAGCAAGACGACTACTAGCAACCTTGTATCGCTTCATCCTGCCGGCTTTCTTGACTGTTTCCAGGTGGTGCATGCTCTGGGGGTAGCCTGCCTCTTCTCTGCACCAGAAGCTCTGAAGAAATCTCCCGTGGATCGACCGAATCTTCCCCCTGCCACCGGAGGCACCAAAAGACTGCATCACTGGTCCTCTGGGTCCCCCCTCAGCATGACGAGCGTGGTCCCTGGAACTCAGCAACTCTGTCTAAGTGACTCCTACAGTCCAGTGACTCTTCAGTCCAAGTTTGGTGGAGGTAAGTCCTTGCCTCCCCACGCTAGACTGCATTGCTGGATACCGCGTGATTTGCAGCTGCTCCGGCTCCTGTGCACTCTTCTAGGATTTCCTTCATGCACAGCCCAGCCTGGGTCCTGGACACTCTAACCTGCAGTGCACAACCTTCTGAGTTGTCCTCCGGCGTCGTGGGACTCCCTTTTGTGACTTTGCGTGCACTCCGGTTCACTCTTCTTACAAGTGCCTTGTCAGGTACTCCTGCGGGTACTGCCTGCTTCTGTGAGAGCTCCCTCAGTTGCTGGGTGCCCCCTCTGTTTCCTTCTCCAAGTGGTGACATCCTGGTCCCTCCTAGGCCACAGCAGCACCCAAAAACCTCTACCGCGACTCTTGCAGCTAGCAAGGATTGTTTGCGGTCTTTCTGCATGGGAACACCTCTGCAAGCTTCATCGCGACGTGGGACATCCATCCTCCAAAGGAGAAGTTCTTAGTCCTCTTCTTTCTTGCAGAACTCCAAGCTTCTTCCAACAGGTGGCACCCTCAGCTGGCATTTCCTGGGCTCCTGCCCACTCTCGACACTGTCGCGACTATTGGACTTGGTCCCCTTGTCTTACAGGTACTCAGGTCCGGAAATCCACTGTTGTTGCATTGCTGGTGTTTGTTCTGCCTGCAGAATCCCCCTATCACGGCTTCTGTGCTCTCTGGGGGTAGTAGGTGCACTTTACACCCACCTTTCAGGGTCTTGGGATGGGCTATTTTTCTAACCCTCACTGTTTTCTTACAGTCCCAGTGACCCTCTATAAGCTCACATAGGTTTGGGGTCCATTCGTGGTTCGCATTCCACTTTTGGAGTATATGGTTTATGTTGTCCCTTTACCTATATGCTCCTATTGCAATCTACTGTAACTTTACATTGCTTGCATTACTTCCTTTTGCTATATACTGCATAATTTTGGTTTGTGTACATATATCTTGTGTATATAACTTATCCTCATACTGAGGATACTCACTGAGATACTTTTGGCATATTGTCATAAAAATAAAGTACCTTTATTTTTAGTATATCTGTGTATTGTGTTTTCTTATGATATTGTGCATATGACACCAGTGGTATAGTAGGAGCTTTACATGTCTCCTAGTTCAGCCTAAGCTGCTTTGCCATAGCTACCTTGTATCAGTCTAAGCTGCTAGAAACACCTCTTCTACACTAATAAGGGATAACTGGACCTGGCACAAGGTGTAAGTACCTCTGGTACCCACTACAAGCCAGACCAGCCTCCTACAATTCCGAGGCATTGTCCTATGTGGATGACATATATCTCACAGACGACGTCCTCGACATTCATCTTGCGAGGGTCGATCGGATCATTTTGGGGTTTGCAGAACTCGGTTATGAATTCAATTTTAAGAAAAGCAAGATAGCCTTTCTTAGTGTATTATTTCTGGGATATGAGCTATCAAACGAGGGGAAGAGCCTGGCCCCGCACTTTCTAGAGAAGTGTGCTCAACTACAGCCTCCAAACACACTTAAGAAATTGCAGTAATTACTGGGTTTCTTCAATTTTGGCAGAACATACATTCCAGATTATGCAGAACGCATCAAGCCACTTCATGAATTCGTTCAGCCCAATTTTTCTAGCAGACACTGGACAATTGAACACACGCACATCCTTAGGGACATGCAACAGGACATGCTAGAAACTAAACAGTTACACACACACGTTACAATAAAACAAAGTTAGTCATCAGAATAATTGCTGGTGCCATTAAATTTACTTATGTCACCTTTAATGAGGATGACAAGGTACCAATAGCATATAAATCACATTTATACCCAAATGCTGAACAGTGTTTTGCACCTACAGAAAAGATTCTGACGGCAGTTCAGATGGCCGTCATAAAAGAGAGGCCACTTGCCCAGGGGAAACATATTATTGTTGCCTCCCCGGTGCCGGCCTTAGAGGCTGTCACCAAAGCAAGCGTTCCTAACGCTAAGGCATTACATCCACGTTGGATTCAATGGGCAAAGTCTCTTACCACCACTGATGTTGATTATATATTCGATCCCAAACTTCAGACACAAGAATTTCTCCAGTATGAACAAGAATGCCCTGCCCCTCTGAATATCTTGCCACTTGACAGCTACCATACTGTCATATATACTGATGGACCGGCTGTAGGCACTAAACATCAATACTCGGCAGCTTGCGCAGCCGTGAGCAGGGTGATGGAAGATGGAGTTTTCCACCCTCACAATACCTACACGCAGACCTTAGGGGACTGCACGGCCCAGTTGGTTGAGCTTAAAGCTCTTATTGTAGCGTTCGAACATACTGAGACAGGAAGCCAGACTTTGATAGTCTATGACTCATATTACTGCATCCAGTCATACAATGAATATCTCAATCATTGGAAACTGAACGGGTTTACAGATTCTAAAGGGAACACCATTAAATACAAGACATTGTGGGGGAGGGTGGCTGATCTTAAGGCTAAGCTACCGTGTGTCCATGTAGTCCATACATTGGGAAACCAACGTGTAGGAGTACACGTTACCGGTAATACATTGGCTGATGAAACGGCCAAAGCATCAGTAGCTACGGCTTCTGTGGCTGCAGTGACTCGTTCTCGGACGAGATTGGATAATGAAATACTGATTGCCGTTAAAGCTTCGGCTGCAGGCAAGTCCCTTCAGAAAGGATACCCTACAAACTATACTTACCATATCAGTGCACTGAATGTTGGTTACACAACGATTCCTGGGGTTGGAGATCGAGTGATCCCCAATGAGGACCAGAGATTAGATCTAATTAAAGCAGCGCATGAGGGTGCCGCTTCTGCGCATGCTGGTTTACAGGCCACAATAACACCCTTACAGCAACGATTCTGATGGCCTGGTCTATGCAGACGAACTAAACAGTATGTCCTTTGCTGTGACATTTGCCAGCAGATCAAGGGCTCAGCGCAGACATCCCTCTTAGTGTCCAACAAGCCACTACAATGTGTATACCTAGACCATTGTGGTCCCTTACAGCCTGATGGTGCATACAAATACATTTTAGTGGCTGTAGATTCCTGTTCTAGATTCCTGGGGGTATGGCCACATCGGTCGGCTGACGCCCGGACTGTTATAAAAGACTTGCTGATCTTTATCGGGACCTATGCGGTTGCAGCATTCCATTCGGACCAGGGCCCTGCTTTTGCCTCTAAGGCGTTCAGGGACACCATGGGGACAATGGGTGTTGAACTCCATTACTCCTCACCATACCATCCCGAGGGAAATTCGGTTGTGGAGAGGTGGAATCGTGATCTAAAGCAGTCCTTAACAGCTCGAGTATTAGGTTCAGGCCGCAGTTGGTTACACCACCTAGTCCAGAGAGCACTCAATAATGTGCCAAGACGGTCCTTGGGGGGTCGCTCTCCATATGAGGTTCTCTTTGGAATATCTATGTATGTCCCAGATCTTGATGCCCCTGGTATGGTGGCAGCAGAAACACCATTTGACATAAAAGAACGTCTCACTGTTTTACAGGAGCCTCAACAATTTTGTGATGATAAATCATCTGCAAGTGCTGCCACCTTAGGAATAAGGGATTTGGCGAAAACTTTAACTGGCTGGATTCCTAAAGTTGGGTATCTGGTTCGTGAGAAGATTGCTGTGAAGAAGGAGTTCGGTCCATCATACAGAGCACCTGTATCAGTCTTGGGAATACAAGGCACCAGGACTCTCATTTTACCACCACTGCCTGGTTCTAAGACAAACAGATTTATCTCCATTGATGACATCAAATTACACCATGTGGCCGATCCTTCACAGTAGACCAGGAGGTCCCTTGGGTGGTTCCCGATCCCCTCTCACTACCCAACAGGACATCCATCTACATATGAACACTACTACAGACTATGCAACAATGTCAACTGCTGTTCCAGACACCTCCTCGGCCATGGGGAGGGCGGAAAATGAACTCTTGTTGGTTCCAGTCACATCTTCAGTGACCACCCCGCTTCAAGATTTAGCTGTATTTTACACGAACACTTCAACGACTGATGACGTTGTCTACCAAGAGCCTCCACGTGCAGTGGATCAGTGTACACCGGCTCCTGTGTTTGCAGAGACTACCTCTGGCTATTTCATTGACATTGATGATTGTTCTTCAGATTCATCCTCTACTGTGATTGACAATGTTTCAAAAAGTAGTAAGCTGTATCGATGGCTTAAAAAAAACTATTTGATATATCCATGGAACTACTTGTAGTTCTGTTTGACATTTATTGCATTATTTTATGGATTAGTTTTGTGACTGTTTTCTTTTTACTTATAAATGGTCACTATATTCCTGATCGCTCCTCTGGGGAGCCTGTTGCTGAAGCTTTAACACCACATCATTCTTCACATAAGGTCCGAAGAGATTTGTCCCCTGTAAATAATAGAGCAATACCGATTACTGATGGGATTGTGTGGGTCAAAGTTCCACTCGATATATACGGGCCTACAGAAATAATTAAAATACCATACGTGTTCAAAATTTCAATGACTGATGTAATTACACCTGATGTTGTCTCTGATGATTGGGATGTCCAAACAGTTGATTCCATGCTAACTGAAATGAAGGACTATTCCGCTTTTGAAAGTGATGATGTATATGATTATACAATGAATTATGGGGAAATGTTCTGCTACAACAATTGGGGTCATCACTACCTACACCGTGCCACTAGATACAGGCCAGTATTGAACTACACACAGTGGGAACATTCTTCTACACCACTGGTGGGGAGTCCAAAGTATTATAGCGATAAATTTACATACTTTTCTGGGCATGATACAGGAAAAGCGGAGTCGTATTATTTTAAATTACCTCCGGCACAAATTAGGAAAATTTTGCTAACTGATACAAAACTGATTTATTCAGATCCCTTTGTTTCCCGGCTCGCATTTGAGGGTTACGAATACTGGAAGAGCACTATTGACTTAAAAGTGTATGGGGAACACAAGATTGGCAAATACAGGGTGGGGAGGCTTTATTTCGAGCATGCCTGATTCCTGTGCAAATTATTTTCTTAAATGACACTATTCAGCAGACATCCTGTCTGGGGTTAGCAAAAATTCAAGATCTGAACACGCCCAGTATCCCTACTCCAGCAAGGTTTAAAGATTGGCAACACTTCCTTAATATCACAGAGGAAAGGCTAGACGCAATGGTTAAGGCTGGTACCTATAATTCTTCACTTTCTAGTCCCGGCGGGTGGTTAATATGGCCTACTGACACTAATGAGTGTCAAGCGCGTTTTTTGAACTTTTCAGGTTTTTTTTCAATTAACAGGCCAGACCCTCGCTTCATATCAGGTCAACATACAGGTATAGATACAACATACAGTGTGGGTAAGCTGTGCCAGCAATGGGTACAAACGAACACGTTAGCCGTAGTTAAGAAACACCTGAACACTCTTTCTGAAAATATAGACTTGCAGGATTTTCTGTTGGGTCCTAGGAAACAGCGCTCGAAAAGGTTTTTATATGCTATGTACAATGACATTTGGAAACTTTCCCAGAATGAGGCTGCTGCGCGTTTAAGGCAACGAGATAAAGAGAATTTAGAAAAAACATTAGCTGTTGTCGACAATGGCATGAACACACTGTCCAACAGGATTTATTCACTATCAAATATAGTGTTGTCTGCTATTGATATCACTCAGACAGATTTGTCCCGGTTATATCATGGGCAAACACAGCTACGTTCCATCATGCAGCTAGGTTGGACATTACAGACACTGAAAAGTGGCCACATTCCATGGAAGTATATTAATGGGAGTGGATTCTTCACTGCTTTTAATTTTTCCAAGGAACAAGCAACAATGGCTAAAAGGGAGGCTAGTTTCACTCTGCTTCAAGTAGAGAAGTTAGATAAGTTGCCCTTCACGGTAGCAGAGAGTCCTTCAACCATCTGGCTCTTACATGGCATTATTAATTTACCTATTTTGACCTTTCGTTTCTCGAGCTGCCTGAAACATCTTGCAGTGGGAAGATATGAACAACTAGGAGATAGCTTTATTAAGGAAGAGTGGGAGTTGCCCTTTGACTATAGATGTCTGAACTGCGAGAAGGAGGTCTTTCTTAGCGGAAGCGAATGTGAGACTGCTGTTCGTCATTCTATGATATGCAAGCAGGTGTCTCTTCACGGTCTTTGCAATGCGGGGGTCGCAAATTTGGCCTGTTTTCTGAAGGGTACTCCCGTCCCATTGATTCGCCCAGTATTTCATGTACTTTCCAATGGAAGTTATGTGGTACTGGACGATCAAAGTTGTTGCGGCATGCGACCCGGAACTGCCTACGCAATCTCGGTCTCGAAGGTCGTTACGTGTTGTGGACATGTTTTGTTTCCCCCACACGAGGGATAGAAAGTGTCTGACATGTGGCCCCACGTAGATACTATTAATGTGAACTATGACAAGCTGAGTTGGCTAAAGGCGCTATTGTTTCAGAAACAGGTCATCTTGACATCCGCAAAAGAGACGTATGCACTCCAGATTGCGAGATCATCAGCCGAGATACAATCCCTTTTAAATACCAATTTCCCCAAACACTTTGGAGAACTGGTATCCAGAATATTCAATTCTTCGAGCACCAATGGGATTGTTCATTTGTTTAAGGCTGTCGGGTCTGGTTTTGTATCCATCTTCCAGACTGTCTTCGGAGTCATCCCATCAGCCATCCATTCTCTCTTTTCAAGTGTGTTTAGTGGCTTTCCAATTATTTTGGCTTTGATTGGCGGATACTACTGCTATTTCTTCTGATTCGCAGTAGTTGTTTCTTTCCAGCAACGCAGAGCAATGGAGCCGCTCCCACCAACTCCACAGTGCCGTGAGCTCATGGTTCGGATCTTCGGTGCACCCTTGCTGGTGGAACTGGAGCTTGACTGGTCGTTGTCATTTCGGACCCTTCTCTGGTGCGTACAACCAGTCTTCCGCTGCATATGGTGTCTCTTTGAACATCTGCCTATGGTATGTCTTGCTGTTGCACCGACATCTCCTGTGGACCACGAACTGCTGATGTCCCCGATGAGGGTTCATACACGGTCATGCCCCTTGAGACTGAGGTTGCTCCGCGAGGCCACCTATGAGCCTTCCGTTGTGAGATCTACCATGGATGAGGATACTGCAACGGATAACGATACACCAGGAAATACAGCTCACTTCTGCTCTGTGGATCCATTTGTCCGCCCAGCACTCAACTTAACATTGGACGATGTTGACTCATTTTTGAGGTCCTTGGTTGGTGCCTTCAATGACATTCTTCAAGATCATGCGTATAACAAATAAATTGATGAATTGACTTGCCATTCCCGATTCCAAATTATGCATTAAAACTGACATTTGCCGTTGCACGCTGTACTTGTCATAGTTGACATTAACATCTCTGTATGTATTTTAACAGATTTGTTTTAACATATTTTTAACACATGCCAAAGACAAACAAACAGTAGGTGTTCACACTTAGGGATTTTCCCTCTCTATACTTTCGAGGGATTGTTGATATTAATTGCCGTCCCAAGCATGTCTGTTATCTATTGTTTAGGAACACACCTACGTCAGGGGACCTTGTAGATCAGTATAAATACATCACACTTCAGATAGATAATCAGAGGGATTCCGACCAGAGGGCATCGCCACCATCGCTGTAATCGATGCTGCAGTCGTCTTGACGCTGATACAGTCTTCGTGTCCCTGCGGAGTCTGAGATAGAGACCTCATTCCAAGGTAACGAGGGTTGGGGGTCCTCTCATGGACATGGCATTGGCAGATTAGGTTTAACAAACCCAGCTCTCCTTTAGGTAGGAGGTTAGGCCTTTCACATTAGGGTATTAGGGCATAATACATCTCATATATCTTTTCTACGTATTGCAAGATGGTGGGGGTCTTTGTAAGAATGACTCTCGTCTTCACAATTCTGTTTCTTGCATTATTCATTATCCTAATCATTGCAGCCCATGAAACTTATCACAAATTGCAGGTATGTTAATAAAAAACTATTGTAACTCTACTGCATCTGTGTCATTGCCTGTGTTTATGTGAGACATGATATATCTGTGAGAAAAGGGTAATCTCCGTATAACCAAGACACTCCCTGAGATATCTTATTCTCGAGTCCATGCGTAACGGCTACCATAAATCACCTTTTAATATTGTGTTTCAGGTGAGGTGCTGCTAGTGAGCCGGTAAGGTTGGGACCACAGTTGCGACTTGTTGTAGGAAAGACATAGTCGGCTATAAACAAAAGTACTGTCATCCTTAAACCAGCAGTCTTGCTCAGGGCAAGAGTCCAAACTACGACAGATTGAGGCAGCACAAACAGGGATGCAATGGAGTTTACCGCAGCAGCCTCAGCAGTGAAACATGGTCTTTCAGAATCAGCCCGGAGGTAGAGGTTGTGGTGGAAATGGAAATATAAATCGTGGGCCCAATTTGAATACTGTAGTCAATCAGATTGACGTGCACGGAATGAAAAGGTTGTTATCTTGTCACGCTTGTAGAGGCCTCGGACTTTGGAAGAGGGAGTGTCCGATGCTAGTACAGGAAGGTGTTGCCCCACAGACGAATGAAATCAATTCTTTCCCAAGCATGAGAGGACCAAGAGTGAGAAGTCAAAATTTTGGTTTCCAAAACAATGTGAATCAGGTGCAAGGTCAACAGCATATGCAACACATGCAACCGGCACGTTTGCAGATGCCACAGTCACAGCAAATGCAACCCCAAGTTCAAGTGGTACCTATGCAACAAATAAAAATATCTCAAGCCCCAGTGGATCAGCAACAGATGATGCTTCCTCAGCAGGGCAAAGGCCAAAGGTTTAACCTCAGTAATAACACAGTACACTAATTCCCATTACACAGTGAGGATAAAACAAATGATGACTGGGTGAGTGAGAGTTCAGATGAACAAGAATGTGTGCTGGTAGCTTCATTAGAAGTAGACCAGAAGGGTCAATACGTGAAGGGAAAGGTGATGGGTCACAAAGTTTCATTCCTTGTTGACACAGAAGCTACACACTCTACTGTTAGAAGTGCAGAAGTCTCCAACTTACCCTTTTTCAGGAAAAACAGTACAGATTGTAGGAGTTGTGAAGAAGTATTTGACAAATCCAATTACAGAACCGGTTTCAGTTAAAATTGGAAATTTCAGAGGACTACACAAATTTCTAGTTTGTGACTCGAGTCCGGTTTCCTTACTGGGAAGGGACTTGCTCTGCAAAACAAAATGTTTGATTACCTGTTCAAATTATGGAATTGCCATTCAGACAAACAATGATGATGAAGATGACCAGCTGGAGACAACAGACTGTAACCTAGTAGATGAAGAATACCCCTTGATCAGTTTATTTCCTGTTTTTACAGTGTGTGATCTTCCTTCTTATTTACAAGGAAATATTAGGATGAAGGTTTAGGATTTTTCAGGAAAAGACATTGGTCTAATCAAAGGAGCTGAGCCAGTTAAAGTCCCAGTTAAGACAAATGCGAGTTTTCCCCAGATTCCTGAGTACCACATGACACAGAATATTATTGAAGGAATTGTCTCTATAATTGGCAAATTTTTGAGACAATGGCCCTCATTCTGACCCTGGCGGTCGGCGGAGAGGCGGCGGTCGGACCGCGAACAGACCGGCGGTATTAAAAATGGCATTCTGACCCTGGCGGGAACCGCCAACACAGCCCGCCAACTTAACACTCCGACCGCCACAGCGGTACAAACAAACAGCGCGGCGGTTCCCGCCAACAGCCCGGCGGCAGACAAAGTACCGCCCACCCTATTACGACCCACCAATCTGCCACCTTTTCCGGGGCGGGAGCACCGCCGATAAGAACACGGCGGAAACAGACTACGAACGGGAAAACGCTCACCTCTACGCACTCCACGGGAGATTCCGGCAGTATGGAGCCAGAGTTGCAGGTCATCCCCGCACTCCTATTCCTCCTCATATACCAGGAGCACGCCCGGCGGCGCGGAAGACATCGGTGAGTACTGCACCTACGACACAGGGGAGGGAAAAGATTACCGGCACACACCCACCCACCCACACCCACTACAACACACACATCAATGCATTCCCACAGATCACTGTCACAACCCACAAACCACCCCCCTCCGAAATAATGCAAAGACCAAAAGAAGAGATCAGAAACGGGCAGATATATTGAAATAAACTATGTACAAAATATATACAGCTACTAAATGTAGTCCAACCACTGTCCGTGGATCACAGGGGTCCTGTGCAAAGGGGCAAGGCCCAGTCCCACGACAAGAACTCCACGGAGAGAACACTGCAGGGGCATCAGAAAGAAAATAGGACAGGCACCTCAGGGGGAAGGGAAGGGGGGGCACCTCAGCCACTTGAGTACACGACGCCAGATCCACGAGGGGACTCCATGACCACTGGGCCATCCTGGGGAGAGCAAAGCCACAGTCCATACAGTCCATACAGTGGGTGGCCTGCCCACTGGGCCATCCTGTGGAGAGCAAAGCCACAGTCCAAACAGTCCATACAGTGGGTGGCCTGCCCACTGGGCCATCCTGGGGAGAGCAAAGCCACAGTCCATACAGTCCATACAGTGGGTGGCCTGCCCACTGGGCCATCCTGGGGAGAGCAAAGCCACAGTCCAAACAGTCCATACAGTGGGTGGCCTGCCCACTGGGCCATCCTGGGGAGAGCAAAGCCACAGTCCAAACAGTCCATAACAGACCCCACTGCCACTGGAGGAGGCAAGTTGGCCAGAGGACATCCTGCAGCCCTGCGCAAGATAGATCCTGCCCTGCCACGTCTGCCAAAGGGCCAGCGGTTCTTGCCTTGAAGGGCCCAGGTCAGCGGTTCTTGAGACGGCGGGGCCCAGTTCAGCGGTTCTTGCCTTGAAGGGCCCAGTTCAGCGGTTCTTGAGACGGCGGGGCCCAGTTCAGCGGTTCTTGCCTTGAAGGGCCCAGTTCAGCGGTTCTTGCCTTGAAGGGCCCAGGTCAGCGGTTCTTGAGACGGCGGGGCCCAGTTCAGCGGTTCTTGCCTTGAAGGGCCCAGTTCAGCGGTTCTTGAGACGGCGGGGCCCAGTTCAGCGGTTCTTGCCTTGAAGGGCCCAGTTCAGCGGTTCTTGAGACGGCGGGGCCCAGTTCAGCGGTTCTTGCCTTGAAGGGCCCAGTTCAGCGGTTCTTGCCTTGAAGGGCCCAGGTCAGCGGTTCTTGCCTTGAAGGGCCCAGGTCAGCGGTTCTTGAGACGGCGGGGCCCAGTTCAGCGGTTCTTGCCTTGAAGGGCCCAGTCCAGCGGTTCTTGAGACGGCGGGGCCCAGTTCAGCGGTTCTTGCCTTGAAGGGCCCAGTTCAGCGGTTCTTGCCTTGAAGGGCCCAGGTCAGCGGTTCTTGAGACGGCGGGGCCCAGTTCAGCGGTTCTTGCCTTGAAGGGCCCAGTTCAGCGGTTCTTGAGACGGCGGGGCCCAGTTCAGCGGTTCTTGCCTTGAAGGGCCCAGTTCAGCGGTTCTTGCCTTGAAGGGCCCAGGTCAGCGGTTCTTGCCTTGAAGGGCCCAGTTCAGCGGTTCTTGCCTTGAAGGGCCCAGGTCAGCGGTTCTTGCCTTGAAGGGCCCAGGTCAGCGGTTCTTGAGACGGCGGGGCCCAGTTCAGCGGTTCTTGCCTTGAAGGGCCCAGTTCAGCGGTTCTTGAGACGGCGGGGCCCAGTTCAGCGGTTCTTGCCTTGAAGGGCCCAGTTCAGCGGTTCTTGCCTTGAAGGGCCCAGGTCAGCGGTTCTTGAGACGGCGGGGCCCAGTTCAGCGGTTCTTGCCTTGAAGGGCCCAGTTCAGCGGTTCTTGAGACGGCGGGGCCCAGTTCAGCGGTTCTTGCCTTGAAGGGCCCAGTTCAGCGGTTCTTGAGACGGCGGGGCCCAGTTCAGCGGTTCTTGCCTTGAAGGGCCCAGTTCAGCGGTTCTTGCCTTGAAGGGCCCAGTTCAGCGGTTCCTGAGACGGCGGGGCCCAGTTCAGCGGTTCTTGCCTTGAAGGGCCCAGTTCAGCGGTTCTTGCCTTGAAGGGCCCAGGTCAGCGGTTCTTGAGACGGCGGGGCCCAGTTCAGCGGTTCTTGCCTTGAAGGGCCCAGTTCAGCGGTTCTTGAGACGGCGGGGCCCAGTTCAGCGGTTCTTGCCTTGAAGGGCCCAGTTCAGCGGTTCTTGCCTTGAAGGGCCCAGGTCAGCGGTTCTTGCCTTGAAGGGCCCAGGTCAGCGGTTCTTGAGACGGCGGGGCCCAGTTCAGCGGTTCTTGCCTTGAAGGGCCCAGGTCAGCGGTTCTTGAGACGGCGGGGCCCAGTTCAGCGGTTCTTGCCTTGAAGGGCCCAGTTCAGCGGTTCTTGCCTTGAAGGGCCCAGGTCAGCGGTTCTTGAGACGGCGGGGCCCAGTTCAGCGGTTCTTGAGACGGCGGACGGTCTATGGCCAACTGCTAATTGCATGGTGGTGCCCTCCTGGGCAGCGGGGATGGTGCTCCTTCACTGCCCACCTGGGCTGTGGGTGGTGGGGCCCTCCTGGCCAGCTGGGCTGGGTCCTCCCTGGGCAGCGGCTATGGGGGTGGTGGGCTCTCCCGGGGCAGCGGCTATGGGGGTTGTGGGCTCCTCCTGGGCAGCAGGCCTGCTGCCTGACCTCTCCAACTTGCTGCCCTTGCCCTCCTTAGTCGTCGGCCTGTGGCCCTTGCCTCCCTTTGGAGCTGTGGCTGGTGACTGTCTCTGGGTGGTGTCCGGGGGGGATGTAGAAGGCGGGCTCCTGCGGCGCCCCTTCCGCCTTCTGCTCCTCTTCCCAGGGGGTGGGCTGGCTGTCCCCTTGCTGCTGGGTGAAGATCCAGACATGCGGGCTGGCGGGCTCCAATACCCCTGCACCCTTGTCAAGGGGGCTGCAGGGCTGGTGGTGGCTGAGGTGCTCTTCTTACCCCGACGAGAAGGAGGGGGGGGCTCAGGGTCAGGAAAGAAGTTAGTAGTGGCGAGGAAGAGCTTCTTGGGACAATGGAGAGTGGTAGGTACAGTGGGAATGGGAGTGGAGGGAGAGGATGTGGTTGTAGGTGAGTCACGTTTGCTGTCTTTGGGTGCAGGTGCAGGAGGGATAGGCTGTCGTGAGGTGGATGGCTGTTGGGTGGGTGGGTGGCTGCGTTTGTGTGGTGTGGAAGAGGGGGTGACAGACACAGTGGGAGAGGACACAGGGGACGTGTAAATGGCAGTGGGGGTGGTGACTGCACGTGTGCGGACTGGAGTGGAGGGTGTGCTGGTGATGGAAACACTGGCTGATGGTGAGGTGTATGGAGGTGTGAGTGTAGACGTCACAGGGAGGGAGGAGGGAGACGAGGAGGTGGGGGTCACAGAGGTGGTAGTGACTGTTGGCATGTCTGCATCGGAATGTTGCGTGTGTGAATGTCTGGGTGATCTGTGGTGCTTATGTTTGGATGAGCTTCTCTTGGGTGTTGAGGTGTGTGCAGGCTGGTCTGATGGTGTGGGTGGGACAGGCAGAGGAACAGGAGACTGGGAGGAGGGAGTTAGTAGAGGCAGGCAGGAGACAGGGACAATGGCTGCCGTCAGTGCTGAGGCCAGAGCCTGGAACGATCGCTGATGGGCAGCCTGACCCGAATGAATGCCCTCCAGGTACGCATTGCTGCGATGAACCTCCCTCTCCACCCCCTGGATGGCATTCAAAAGGGTAGTCTGCCCAACAATGAGCGTTCGGAGGAGGTCAATGACCTCCTCACTGAGGGCAGCGGGGGTAACAGGGGCAGGGCCTGAGGTGCCTGGGGCGAAGGAGATGCCCGGCTTCCTGGCAGAGCGGGCACGGGGCGAACGCGGAGGGGCTGCTGGGAGGGCGGAGATGGTGCGCTGGGTGGCGGCTGTACCTGTAATGGCGGGGGGCACGGATGGTGCCACCCCCGCAAGGGAGCCCCCTTCCGAGGACGTGTCCGTGTCGCTGCAGGCTCCAGTCGTCCCCGTCGTGGAGCTCCCCTCGCCCTCCGTCTCACTGGTCCAGTCTGACTCTGTGGCATGGCCCTCCTGGGCCATGTGAGATGCAGCTCCCTCCTGCCCCGATGCCACTTCTCCTCCGCCTGATGATGCTGATGCACACAAGCACAGAAAGACAAACAAAAAGGGGGGGGGAGAGAGAAATAAAGGGATATTGAGTACATGGATCTCCGGTACAGTTAGCGGACATGACAGACACAGATGCCCCCTGCACTAAGTTGCGCACTTGTGGTCCGCTACGCATTCCGTGGAACATGCCCTACACGCCTAGAGTTGTCAACTGCACCCATGGATGACACGGCCCAGGGATGGCTGTACTGACACACTACTGAGGGTGGTGGCTGGGGACACAGGGGCTTACGGGGGTGCCCAGCCTACAGATATCGCCCTGGCCTAGGGGGACCCACAGCCCTCCTCCCCCACCCAGACACCTCCACTGCACGACAACAGAGTAGATGATGCTTGTACTCACCCCCTTGTGTCTGCTGTGCTGCCCTCACGCGCCCATCCAAATCAGGGTAGGCCACCGCCAGGATCCGGAACATCAGGGGGCTCAGTTGACGGCAGGCACCCCGCCTACGTTGGGAGGCCATCCCCAGCAGAGACTCGGCGGTCTTCTTTGTCCCGCGGCGGATGTCCTCCCACCTCTTGCGGCAGTGGGTGCCCCGTCGATGGTGGACCCCCAGGCCCCGGACTTCCTTGGCGATGGCACGCCAAATCCCAATCTTCTCATGGGCGCGGACCTATGTGACACGTACAGGGAGGGAGAAATACCACGTTCAAGTTACTCAGCATTTTCCTTTCCAGTGGCCCAACGCCCCCCATCCCCGCCAGGCCCCCCGCCAGGCCCAACATGCACCCCATCCCCGCCAGGCCCCCCGCCAGGCCCCCTGCCATGCCCAACATGCCCCCCATCCCCGCCAGGCCCCCCGCCAGGCCCCCCGCCATGCCCAACATGCCCCCCATCCCCGCCAGGCCCCCCGCCAGGCCCCCCGCCATGCCCAACATGCCCCCCATCCCCGCCAGGCCCCCGCCAGGCCCCCCGCCATGCCCAACATGCCCCCCATCCCCGCCAGGCCCCCCGCCAGGCCCCCCGCCATGCCCAACATGCCCCCCATCCCCGCCAGGCCCCCCGCCATGCCCAACATGCCCCCCATCCCCGCCAGGCCCCCCGCCAGCCCCAACATGCCCCCCATCCCCGCCAGGCCCCCCGCCATGCCCAACTTGCACCCCATCCCCGCCAGGCCCCCGCCAGGCCCAACATGCACCCCATCCCCGCCAGGCCCCCAAGCCAGCCAGTGGCCCCAAATCCAGATAGAATTACACTCACTTGTTGGTCTGGAGGACCGTAGAGTAGCGCATACTGGGGGAGGACCCCATCCACAAGTTTCTCCAACTCCTCGCCAGTGAAGGCAGGGGCCCTTTCCCCAGTCGCAGCAGCCATTGTCCCTTCCAGACCGAGGTCACAGCAACACTTGCAGTATAGGTCCTCTCCTGTGAAAGTTCAAGTCGCAAGTGGATAAGTAGATAGAAAATGGCGGTCACGTCCGCGGCGGTGCGTACCGCGGCGGTGCGTCCCGCCACCGCCGGCGCCCTTCGCCATTGGCTCCTGAAACCCATAGGCTTCAATGTTAACCAATGCGGCTTCGCGCCGCGGTCTTGGCCCGCCGCCCGCCGCGGTGTGCCACGCCAGCGCATTGACCTCACATCCCATTGTCACACTTCACAGGTCAGGCAGCCGCCATTTCCAGGGCCCACATGGCTCAATTTCAACTGCGTCACACAGGCCTAGGCCTTGCATAGCCACTCATACACGCCATTCACTGCATAGAGAATCGTATACTGTGCTAGCTGTGAGTACGTACCTGTGGGTTGCCTGACTGTGTGCTCCATGTTGTCCTTCCTAGGCACCGTCCGCTGGGTTGGGCGAGGAGACGGATGAATCCTCCCGTGTACCGACCGCTGGTGGACCTGTCGACAATGGAAGAACGCCACATTATCCTGACCTACCGTCTTAACCGTGCCACTATCCATGAACTGTGTGCCCGGCTGGAGCCCGACCTGATGTCCCCCATCCGCCAACCCACAGGGATTCCCCCTCTGGTGCAGGTCATGTCAGTACTACATTTCTTGGCAAGTGGGTCATTTCAGACAACAGTGGGAATTGCTTCTGGGATGTCTCAGCCCATGTTTTCAAAGGTGTTATCCAGAGTGTTGTCTGCCCTGATGAAATCCGTGAGGAACTACATCATTTTCCCTGAGGTGGGCGAACTGGCTACAGTGAAGGGTGATTTCTACGCCCTTGGACATATTCCCAACGTAATTGGTGCCATTGATGGGACCCATGTGGCTTTGGTTCCCCCAAGAGACAGGGAGCAGGTGTACAGGAACAGAAAAAGTTACCATTCAATGAACATCCAGGTGGTGTGTTTGGCTGACCAGTACATCTCGCATGTAAATGCCAAATTCCCAGGGTCAGTGCATGACGCCTACATCATGCGGAATAGCAGCATCCCTTACGTGATGGAACAGCTACAGAGACACCGTGTATGGCTAGTGGGGGACTCTGGGTACCCCAACCTGTCGTGGCTACTGACCCCAGTAAGGAATCCCCGGACCAGGGCAGAGGAACGGTACAATGAGGCCCATGGGCGTACTAGGAGGGTGATCGAACGCACCTTTGGCCTCCTAAAGGCCAGGTTTCGCTGCCTGCATATGACCGGGGGATCCCTAATGTACTCACCTAAGAAGGTGTGTCACATCATCGTGGCCTGCTGCATGCTTCACAACCTGGCTTTGCGCCGCCAGGTGCCTTTCCTGCAGGAGGATGGTCGAGACGGTGGTGTTGTGGCAGCGGTGGAACCTGAGGAGAGTGACGAGGAGGAAGACGACGGGGCTGAAACAGACAACAGGGACAGAATCATTGAACAGTACTTCCAATAGGACACAGGTAACATTTCAAAGATAATTTAGTAAAAGTTAACTACTCTGCAGCATCTCTGCTGCCTGTCTATTTGCCCCAGTGTATGATGACTGAGTTTTGGCTTTTCCCTCCCTATTTCAGATCTGGGGTCCCCACTACGAGTCCTGTGCTTCGTTTCCCCATGGACTACAGCTTTGTGGCAGCTGTTTGTTGACTTCACCATGTACAAGGACATATTTGCACTGTCATGTCAATTACAATCTATTGAAATCACAGCCAGACTCCTGATATTTTGGTGCAAAATAGGTGTTTATTGAAGTGCTCAAAATGGGATGGGTGGTTTCAAGTGGGTGGGGGCTATGGTGAAGGAATGTCCATGGCAGAGTCCAGAGTAACAGTCACACAGGTGCATTGTCCAGAGGCCTGTGGAGAGATGGAGCATGGGCAGTTCGAGGATGGACAGGGTGACAATGTGGGACAGTGGGATGACATCAGGTGGTATCCATTGCTGGCGGGGGTCTTGACATCCTACTCTGTCTTGCGAGATCTCAGGGCCCTCTTGCGGGGTGGTTCTTCTCCTGCAGGAGGTGGGGGTCTGGTGGGCTGCTGCTGTGCGGGGGCCTCCTGTCCACTAGCGCCGGCGGAGGTGGATGGCTGTTCTTGGTCCCGGCTAGTGGCAGGGGCCCTTGGGTGTTGTTCAGTGTCCGCCCTGCTGTTTACGAGGTCCTGCAGCAGCCCTACCATGGTAACCAGGGTGGTGTTGATGGCTCGGATGTCCTCCCTGTACCCCCGATAGTGTTCCTCCTGCAGCACCTGGATCTCCTGGAACCGGGCCAGTACCGTCGCCATCGTCTCCTGGGAGCGGTTGTATGCTCCCATGATGGTGGTGAGGACCTCGTGGAGAGTGGGTTCCCTGGGCCTCTCCTCCCCCCCCTGTCGCACAGCTGCCCGCCGAGTTGGCCTGTTTCCCTGGGCCTCTGCCCCCTGGCCGGTGTGCCCACTACCACTGCCCCCAGGTCCCTGTTGTTGTTGGGGTGGTGGGTTATCCTGGGTGCCCTGTAGTGGTAGACACACCGCAGATTGACGCGCCCTGGAGACAGAGGCATGGGCCCGCTGGGTGGGAGCTGTGCTGGTGTTCCCAGAGGGGTTAGGGTCTATAGTGGCCTGTGCCTGTGTGAGGGGAACCGACTGTCCAGAGGTCCCCGATGGTCCGGGCTGGTCATCGGTGTCCAGATCGACAGAGCTGCTGTCATCGCTGACGGCCTCTTGGGTGGGGGGTGTGGATAATTCTGGCCCCTCCGCCGCGGTGTGTTGACGGTCGGGTCCTGCAGGGGTATAGAGGTATGGTTATAGTTTCAATGTGTGGCATATGGGTGTATCTGTGGGTTCCCGTGTCCCCAAGTGCTGGCATTCGTGTGTGGGGGCTTTGGTGAGGGTGGCTTGTGGGGGGGATGTGTATATGCATTGGGCATGCTTTGGTGATGGGTGTCCATGCTTAGTGGACGCATGCAGGCCTAGGTTTTGGGATGTGTGGGTTGTGATGGTGAGACATTGGCGGGGAATAGGTGTGCTGGGGGTGGGGGTGAGGATGGTGGTGGGGGTGAGGATGGTGGTGGGGGTGAGGGTGGGGGTGAGGATGGGGGTGGGGGTGAGGGTGGGGTTCGAGGATGGGGGTGAGGGTTGGGGTCTGATTTGGCATGCAGGTGGGGGGGAAGCAGTATTGAAGCTTCAACTTACCAGTATCCATTCCTCCGCCGACTCCTGCGAGGCCGTCAGGATGCAGGATGTTCAAGACTTCCTCCTCCCATGATGTGAATTGTGGGGGTTGAGGTGGGGGTCCTCCGCCAGTCTTCTGCACGGCGATGTTGTGCCTGGATACCATGGAACGCACCTTCCCCCGTAGGTCGTTCCATCGCTTCCTGATGTCTTCCCGATTTCTGGGGTGCTGTCCCACTGCGTTCACCCTGTCGACAATCCTCTGCCATAGCTCCGTCCTCCGGGCAATGCTGGTGTATTGGACCTGTGTGCCGAACAGCTGGGGCTCTACACAAACGATTTCCTCCACCATAACCCTGAGTTCTTCGTCTGTGAAGCGGGGTTGTCTTTGGGGTGCCATGGGGTGGTGTGTATGATGTGTGGGGTGGAGTATGTGTATTTAAGTGAGTTGAGTGTGGTGGTGTGTGTTGTTTTGTGTGTGGATAGTGTGTGGGTGATGGTGTTGAGTGGCTGTGGCTGTTATGTTTTGGATCCTGGTGTCTCTCTCTTGCCTTCTTTACGATTTTGTAAGCGTAGGGGTTTGTGGGTGATGTGGGTGGGTGTTTTATATTGTATTGTGTGTGTGGGAGTGGTGTGTGTATGTGTATCAGGTGTGTGGGATTCAAATCGTCCAATGTGGGTGAGTTTTGTTCGTTGGTGGGTATTCTGACCGCGCCGGTGTGTCCCGCCAATGGAATACCGCGTTTGAATGACCGCCGCGTGGATTCGTGGGTCGTAATGGGATGGGCGTATTTCTGTTGGCGTGGCGGTGGAGGTTTGGTCACCTCCACCTTTCCGCCGACCGCTGGTCTGGCGGTCTGTTGTGGCGGTCGGATTTTCGGAGGTTTGCCTTCTGCGGGTCAGAATGACCGTGGCGGGTTTCCGCGACCGCGGCGGGATTATGGAGGATTTCTGACCGGCGGTAGGCGCCTTTTACCGCCGAGGTCAGAATGACCACCAATGTGTTCTAAAGGAAGTATTGAGCAGCCCATGTTCCTCACCTATAATGGGACTGAGAAAGCCATGCGGGAAATTTCGAATAGTTCAGGATTTGAGGAAAATAAACAATATTGTAATTAAGTGTTGTTCAGTGGTGCCCAATCCAGCAGTGATATTGTTTCACTCCCATGTGATGCTGAATGGTTCACCATAGTGGAACTATCACAAGCATTCTTTTCTGTACCTTTTCACGAGGATAGCCAATTTATCTTTGGTTTTAAATTCTTGGATCAAGTCTATTGTTGATGCAGGATTCCTCAAGGTTTTTCAGAGTCACCTTCCATCTTCAACCAGATCTGGAAAAAGTGCCTGGAGTCATTGGAAATGCCTTTCCAATAAAAGTTGGTCCAATATATTGATGATTTGTTGGTTGTTTCAAAAACTAAGGAAGAGTGCAGGCGAGATACTATTGGCTTACTGAACCATTTAGGAAGAAATGGATAGAAGGTGTCCCAAGCAAAATTACAGTATTGTCAGACAGAAGTGAAATACTTAGGACACCTAGTTGAAAAGGGAGCTAGGAAAATTTTCAGAGAGAGGGTGACAGTCATGTTACTGATGAATCTTCCTGTCACACAAAGAGATGCCAGAATATTTCTGGGAATGGTGAGCTACTGTCGACAGTGGATTCCCAACATTTCAATCATTTCATATCCATTGCAGAAGCTGACTCACAAAGAAGTTACTGATCTCATAGACTTAGATGACGCTTGCATGAAAGCGTTTACTGAATTGAGAGGAAGTCTGTGCAAAGTTCTGGCTTTGCTAATGCCTGACTACACAAAACCTTTCATGTTGTTTTGTCATGAGCGTGATGCATGTTCTTTGTCTGTTTTTACTGAAGTCCATGGTGGTATAAACCGCCCTGTAACATATTGTTCGGCTACATTGGACCCTGTTGCAGCAGCTTTACCTGGCTGTTTGTGCACAGTGGCTGCGGTTGTTCTGAGACTCACTCAGAGTGAGAGTATTGTGATGGGATGTCCTTTAACTGTTTTGGTCCCTCACTCTATCGAAGTTTTGCTTACCCGAACCAAGACCCAACACCTAACTAATGCCAGGCAGACTAGATATGAGACCATTGTTTTAGGTTCGCAGAATGTAACTCTGAAAAGGTGTACAGTGCTTAACTCAGCAACTTTCCTTCCAAAATAAAATATTGAATTTGACCTATTGAAGGATGTCAAACATGATTGTCTTGAACTTACTAATTTGTGTACAAAACCTAGACCTGATATTCGAGATACCTGATTGGAAGAAAATGACCAAATAATTTTTGTTGATGGTTCCTGTTTAAGAGATAACATGGGAACATTGAAGTCAGGATATGCAGTGTGCACAATTTCTGGTATACTCGAAGCTTCCTGGCTTCGAGGAGTATATTCTGCACAAGTGGCTGAATTGGTAGCCCTTACTAGAGCATGCCATGTCTCTGCACAGCTTAAAGTTACTATCTATACAGACAACCAGTATGGACTTGGAATTTGGCCAGCCATAGTCACAGAGAGGATTCCTGACCTCTTCTGGTTCGCCAGTTAGAAATGGTGACAGAATTAATGATTTGTTACAAGATTTACAAATTCCCGAAAAGATTGCTGTGGTGAAATGCAGTGCACACCAGAAGTCACAAGACTTTGTTTCAATGGGAAATGGATATGCGGATCACGTCGCAAGGTTTTGCGCAATTAACTGTATATCTTTCAAAGACAAATAGGAACTGTTACCTGATTAAGAAATGTGCACAAATTATGCGCTACATGTCATAGATACCTCGGAGGTTTTGCAGGAAAAGGTTAACAGAGACGAAAGGAAAGAGTGGGTTAAACTGAAATGTGTACACTGGGAGGATGATGTTTGGGTGTCCGGGGAGGGACAAGTAGTCCTCCCTAACTGTCTGTTGACACAAATGGCCAGATATTACCACGGACAAGCAGTTATTGAAAGGGATGCTTTGAGTCGCACTTTCCGGCAGACATGGTTTAGTCCTAAATTTAGACAGGTTGCCGAAGCAGTTTGCCACCGTTGTGTCATCTGCGGCAGTAGAACATGGGTAAAAGAACTGTGGTTAATATGAGCCACATTGGAAGAGCAGGAGGTCCGTTTAGCAGAATGCAATTGGATTTCATTGAGATGCCTGTGTGTGGAGGATTGAGATATGTGTTGGTGAATGTTTGCATTTTTAGTCACCGGATTGAAGCTTACCCCACACAAAGAAATGAAAGCCTTACCGTAGCAAAGTTATTGCTTAGGGAACTGATACCTTTTTTTGCTTTTCTGGTCTCTTTAAAATCAGCTAGAGGAAGCCACTTCAACAATAAAGTATTTAAATGACTATGTTCAGCCTTAAACATTGAGCAGAAGTTGCACTGTAGTTATCTGTAGTTATCTGCCTGAAGCCTCAGGACTCGTAGAGCAAATGAAAAGTGCCCTGAAGTCAAGAATTGCAAAGATGTGTGTGCCCTCGAATCTGATATGGCCAGAGGCACTACCGTTAGTTCTGATGAGTATGAGAAGCATTCCCAACAGGAAAGCTGGACTGTCGCCGCCTGAGATCTGCAATGAGGTTGCTAGCGGTTCCTGCCAATTCTCTTGTGAATATAACAGATGAAGTGGTGTTGGATTATTGCAAGGTCTGGCTGATGTGGTTCGCTCTTTCTCTCATCAGGTGGAGGCCACCACTGTGCAGCCATCCTAAGATCAGAGTCACAACCTGAGAGCTGGAGATTGGGTGTAGTCGGAAAACACATGAGGAAGACTTGCTTGGAACCCAGGTGGAAGGGAACCCACCAAGCAGTACTGGTCACTACTACAGCTGTGAAGTGTGCTGGAGTTCCAAACCGGATTCATGCCAGCCATACTCGAAAGGTGCTCTGTCCATTGGACAAGGAAGAAGACTTGTTGAGAGAAAGGAAACAGGAGAATCAGAGACAGACTCTGAGCAGACAGAAGAAAATCCAGATACCTCTGTAAGAGACGAATTGGAAGAAATACAGGAGGTCGACAGTGGACTGAGACAGCAGGAGAGTCTAGTAAGAGGCGGGCTATCCCAGAAGCAGACAATCTTGAGAATCAAGAAGAACAGCCCACCGCCCCTTTGGAGGGAGTTGAGTTAGATCAGAGCCAAAACGATCTGACTCTTCCTGAGCCAGTTGCAGGTCCATCAAGTCAAAATCCTGCTGAACAAGGAGAAGTTACAAGTCCAGCACTGAAAAGAGCACTAACCCAAGGGACATGGAAAGGAGACAAGTGGCCTAAAGAGCAAAAGAAGGGAAAAGACTCAAGCATGTTGTCAATAATCAAAGAAGAAGCAGACACCACAAGAAAAGAAGACTTGAGTGATGGAGAATTAAGTGGAGATAGAAGGCTAAAGAGAAAGCTAATTGCAAATCGAAGGTACGCCAGTCCTGAATGGGCATATGTGACAAGTAGCGATTGGCAAAGAGAGTTGTTGTCTTTTTGTTTTGATCAAGAGATTCCAGGTCAATACTTTGGCATGTGAAATAGGTCAATGATCTGGACTTTGAGAATTATTCTGTGCAACTGAGAGAGAAAATAGACATTGAAAGTAACCGAAAGAGACTTTTTGAAATAACCTGATCTGACAAGTGCTAAACAAATTTTGACAAATTGCTGATTTTGACAAAGTTCTGGAAAAGAGACTGAAAGCTGTAAATAATGGCCAAGAAGATTGAAGATTTTTTTGGCTTTTTGATTATTTTGTTGCATAGTTATATTTTCCCCCCTTCTGCGTTCTGATTCTTTACAGATCATGAGTAACCAAAACCAATAGGTTAAGAAGAATAGGTGCTGTAAATGCATAGGTATTGATTTGGCAATTTTGTGCATGATATTATGCTTGGTATTGATTGTGAGTATGACTTTTCTCGATAAAGTTGTAGGAAACCATACCTCTACTTTAGAAACTACTACTACACTTACAAAGTTAGACAAGTTTAGAAGAGATGAGAAGTTTTTATACGTAGACAGTTCACAAGAAGATCTTTCCTCTAACGTTTTCTATCGCTTATGCGTGAGTATGTGGAAACAATGAATGCAAGAGATTGTTATGTTTGCACAGAGATTCCTTCCTCAGTAGAGGAAGGAATTGCTTACCATAGTTTGCTTCTAACATATGGAATAAGTTGCAGTCTTCCACTAACAAGATTCTATAACCAAGAATAGATCCAGTACTTTTACTTAAATCAGGATTTGGTGTTTTCGTTTGTCCCTATAATTAAAAACCTGAGTAGAGTAGTGAAAGAAAATAATATGGAATTAGTGACAGGTTTCTTTAAAGCTACATTGATGTTTGGCACAGCTTACGCACACAGGAGCAACCTGACATGCTTGCTTACACTGACAGAAAAGAGCTCCTTAGATCAAACTGATGACAGGAGGAAAGCATTAAAGGAGAAATTAGAAAAGGGCTTAGTGAAAAGGACGTTTAGAAATGATCATGCATTTAGCGAAAAAAGACACAAAGGAAATTAGCTTTAAATGCACAACACATAGGGAAGCTTTGTATACATAGACTGCAATCTAGAAGAGATATATTGTTTGTAGAAACAAGTGAATGCAGACAAGTGTTTCTATTTCAGAGTAAATGGACTTTCATGTTAAATGGACAAGGCCCAGCAATTCCAGAGGTTTATTACATATGTGGACCAAATGCTTACTTCCGTCTTCCAAGAGAATGGTATGGCACATGTTATTTGGGAATAGCCTTCACAAAGACCTGTCAACTTGAAAACCTGATGAGACACCTAAACTGAAGGAATTACACCTTGCTAGACCAAAGAGAGAGTCTTATTCTGGCATAATTGGAGATATATTCGGAGCTATAATTCCCTCAGTAGGGGTTTTTCTAAATTCCCTGAAGATTCGAAAGTTGTCTACTATTGTGGATAACATGCTGACTAGTTTTTCAGCAGCCATGGTCCTGATGGACACTGAAATGGCTGTGGTAAGATCTATGACTCTTCAGTACCACCTTGTGTTAGACATCCTTTTAGCAAAGCAGGGCAGAGTCTATTAATTGCTGAAACCAAAACATTGTTGTATGTTTATCCCTAACAATAGTAAATAAATTAGAGGCTTTATTAACAACCTGACTGTGGCGGTACTGGATGGCATTAATCATGCAGGAGTCGTTCGTCAGGTATATAAGATATAATTTGATATAAAGTGAAATTGTGCTCTTGTGATTGGTGTTTTCTCCTCTTTGCTTCTTCTGGATTTTGTGTGATGAAGTTATGCAGGTTCCTGGCTCTCACTCTTCTCCTTGTTTCCCTCCGTCTCATAGGTTTCCTGGGAAGCGCATGCGAAGAGAAACAGAGAGATAACGCTAAGTGGTTTATTTCACTCGTTTTGTGTTTTCCCTTTTCTATCGCCTTCTGACTTTACTTCTTCTGCTTCCTTCTTTTCTTTCCTGATGTATTTCCTTTCTTTTCCTATGTTTTCTTGGTCTGCAGGGCTTCTCTCTTCTTTCCCTTTTCTGCCAGTGATTCTGTCTCAGTCTTTTCCTGTCTCTCCTCTTTCTGATCTCTTTTCCTGCTTCTGTGCTCTGTCGTCTAAGGGTGTGCTTTTTCCTACTTTTCTCTTGTGTCCTTATTACTCCTGTTATTCCTATTAGTGCTCTTTTCTTATGCAGTGCCCTTTTCTTCCCCACCCCACCTTTCCCAGTGAAACATACAGGTCTTCCCCAGTGCGGTATCTTGTATCCCCTTTAGTCTTTCCCCCTCCCGTCCTCCCTTCCCTCAGGACAGTTTCCCCACACATCTGGATATGCCACGCTTCTCCAGAAGCGTTGCGGGATCCTGTGCTCCGTCTTCCCGGGCTACCGCAGTGTTTGGACCTCCGTCCGCTGCTATGCTGATCTCTTCCCATCGGTTGGGAAGGAACCGCTCTCCCGACCTCCAAATCCTCTCGTCTCGATGAGTCTCCTCGTCCTCCGTCCTTTTGCCGTCTCGTCCTTCTTTCTCCCTGTACTCTCTCTCACCGTTTTTCCTCCTCCTCTTCGTCCTCTGCTGACGCTGACTGCTTTAACCTTCCTCCTTCCAGCCTTGCTCCAGAGGCCTGCCGCTCATTGGTGGTGACGCCGGGATGTTCCGGTGTAGCCCCAGCAGCGTCAGCACAAGTCAGACTCATGTGCGGGCGGGTTACGGCCAGCCCGTCACATACACTCCCCCTAGAGAGCGGCTGCTCGAGATGCTCGGTTGCCGGATATCTGGATAGGAAATCAGTGTTCGTCATTTGGTTATCCGGGGAGTGTATTACCTGAAAGGAGAAAGGCTGTAATGAAAGGAACCACTGCATGATACGGGAATTGGTGTCCTTGTTATGAGCGAGCCAGGTGAGGGGAGCGTGATCGGTCACTAGGGTAAACGACCTGCCTGAGAGATAATATCTGAGTGATTCTACTGCCCATTTTATCGGCAAGCATTCTTTTTCAATTCTGGGATAGTGTTTTTCCCTTGGTAGGAGCTTCCTGCTGATATACAGGATGGGATGTTGTGTCCCATCACCCTGTGTCTGGGAAAGTACTGCCCCAAGGCCCACATCGGAGGTGTCAGTTTGTAAAAGGAAGGGCTTCTGAAAATCCGGGCAACATAACACCGGACCCGAGGTTAGTGTGGCTTTTAGTTGGTAAAAGCTTTGACGTTCTAACTAAGTGGGAGGGAAAAGGTTATTGGGACATGACTTCTGTAACTGGTTAGTAAGAGGTTCGGCTAAAATGGAAAACGGTGGAATGAAACGTCTGTAATAACCTACCAAACCAAGGAAGGCTCTTACGTCTTTCTTCTTCCTGGGAAAAGGTATATTCATGATGGCCTCTATTTTCTCTACTTGTGGTCTGACCTGACCTTCCCCCACGACATAGCCCAAATATTTGATACTGGTTTGACCCAATCGACATTTCTCCGAATTAGCTGTTAACTGAGCTGTTCTCAATGCCTGTAAAATGTCATCTAAATGTTTCATATGGTCTCCCCATGTTCTACTGTATACGACAATATCATCAAGATATGCTGCAGCATATTAACGATATGGTCGTAGAATCCTGTCCATGAGTCTCTGGAAGGTGGCTGGTGCCCCATGAAGCCCAAATGGGAGGACCGTGAATTGATAGAGTCCGGATGGGGTTGCGAAGGCAGTTTTTTCTTTGTCTTCTGGTCTCATGGTATTTGCCAATATCCTTTTGTTAGGTCAAGGGTGGACATATACTGGGCTTGGCCTAGTCTCTCAAGCAGTTCATCAATACGTGGCCTGGGGTAGGCATCAAAGTGTGTCAGGTCATTGACCGTCTGTAATCCACACAGAAACGGGTGCTTCTGTCCAGTTTGGGTACTAGTACAACTGGGGAACACCAAGGACTAGCTGACGGCTCAATAATGCAGGCCCCTAACATGGACTGGACTTCCTGTTCTGTTATCACTTTCTTGGCTTCCGGAATACGATATGGTCACTGCCGGGGTACTCTATCTAGTTTAAGCCGAATGCGGTGTTTTACTAAGTCTGTTCTACCTGTACTCTTAGAGAAGACGTCTAGGTTCTTGTCTATCAATTGGGTGAGCTGTCTACGACAGGGATCTGTGAGTACGGGGTTTATCCATATGGTCTGAGTTTCCATAGGGGTTCAGGAGGGGAAGGACGGGTAGGGGATCTCCTCTGTGGTATTGTGTGTAATATGCCTGAGGGGTTGCTCACATGAGGGTTCTTGCCATTTCTTAAGGAGATTAATGTGGTATATCTGCTCCCTTCCGGTTCCTTGTGGAATGGCTAGTTTATAGGTAGTGGGGTTGATTTGTTCAATAACATCATAAGGCCACTGTCACCAGGCCAACAGTTTGTTTTTACAACTAGGGAGCAGGACTAACGCCTTGTCTCCTACCTTCAAACTACAAAATATACTTTTAGCGTCATACACCTGCTTCTGTTTCATCTGGGCTTCTCTTAAGGCGGTGTGGGCCTCTTCCCACACCATATGGAGTGTTTCTCTTAAGTCACGTATATACGTTAAGAGATCTTTTACTTCTTCCTCTGTTTCTTCCCACTGTTCAGCCAACATTTCGAGCAGCGTACGGGGCTGTCTACCAAACAACAACTCGAAGGGGCTATGTCCCAGGGAGGTCTGAACATGGGTATGTATGGCGTATAGTACAAGAGGTAGTTTTTCTCCCAATCTTTTCCCGCCTCGGAAATGGTTTTTCTGAGGATGGACTTAATTGTCCTATTGTACCTCTCTACTAATCCATCTGTTTGAGGGTGATAAACAGATGTCCTGATTTGTTTTACCCGAGTGATCGGCTCACCTCTGTCATGAGTCTGGACATGAATGGGGTCCCTTGGTCGGTAAGTATTTCTTTAGGAAACCCTACCCTGGAGAAGAATTCTATCATCGCTTGTGCAATGGCTTTTGTGTGCATGCTGGGAATGAGAATAGCTTCTGGGTATCGGGTGGCATAGTCCACCAATACCAACACATATTGTCGTCCTCTGATTGTGGGTGTGAGGGGCCCAATAATGTCCATCCAAACCCTGGAAAATGTGGTGTCTATGATAGGAAGGGGTTGGAGGGGAACTGGTCGGTGTGGAGATGGGTTAAAGAGTTGGCATTTTGGACATTCTGAGCAATGCTTACGGATCTCCCCAAACACTCCAGGCCAATAGAAGCATCATAGTACTGCTTCCTCCATCTTCTCCCTTCCCAGATTGGTGTTTTCTCCTCTTTGCTTCTTCTGGATTTTGTGTGATGAAGTTATGCAGGTTCCTGGCTCTCACTCTTCTCCTTGTTTCCCTCCGTCTCATAGGTTTCCCGGGAAGCGCATGCGAAGAGAAACAGAGAGATAACGGTAAGTGTTTTATTTCACTCGTTTTGTGTTTTCCCTTTTCTATCTCCTTCTGACTTTACTTCTTCTGCTTTCTTCTTTTCTTTCCTGATGTCTTTCCTTTCTTTTCCTATGTTTTCTTGGTCTGCAGGGCTTCTCTCTTCTTCCCCTTTTCTGCCAATGATTCTGTCTCAGTCTTTTCCTGTCCCTCCTCTTTCCTGCTTCTGTGCTCTGTCTTCTAAGGGTGTGCTTTTTCCTACTTTTCTCTTGTGTCCTTATTACTCCTGTTATTCCTATTAGTGCTCTTTTCTTATGCAGTGCCCTTTTCTTCCCCACCCCACCTTTCCCAGTTAAACATACAGGTCCTCCCCAGTGCGGTATCTTGAATCCCCTTTAGTCTTTCACCCTCCTGTCCTCCCTTCCCTCAGGACAGTTTCCCCACACACCTGGATATGCCACGCTTCTCCAGAAGCGTGGCGGGATCCGGCGCTCCATCTTACCGGGCTACAGCAGTGTTTGGACCTCCGTCTGCCGCTATGCTGATCTCTTCCCGTCGGTTGGGAAGGAACCGCTCTCCCGACCTCCAAATCCTCTCGTCTCGATGGGTCTCCTCGTCCTCCATCCATTCGCCGTCTTGTCATTCTTTCTCCCCGTACTCTCTCTCGCCGTTTTCCACCTCCTCTTCGTCCTCTGCTGACGCCGACTGCTTTAACCTTCCTCCTTCCCACCTTGCTCCAGAGGCCTGCCGCTCATTGGTGGTGATGCCGGGATGTTCCGGTGTAGCCCCAGCAGCGTCAGCACAAGTCAGACTCATGTGTGGGCGGGTCACACTGACTAACGTTAACTCTGATTTAAAAGTTTTGGAAGAACTAAGAGGAAAAGGTTGGCAAAGGTTTTGCTTCTGTGGGAAATTGGATGGGCAACCTAGGGAAAGGTATATTTGTGAAAATAATACAGATAACATTAATTATTGGTGTTTGTATCATTAGCACATGGGGAATTCATAGATTGTATTCAGTGACCAAAAGAAAGACATTGAAAAATGATGAGAGGAGGGAAGAAACTAAATTGGAAAAAGGCTTTAGGGAAAGCTCGAGAAAGAAGAGAAATGTAAAGGGTAACAGTATGACAACATTTTAGGTGAACAAAATAGTGTTGACATTATGGAAGATGTGATGACATATTTAGTCATCAGAGGAGGGATTGTGAAAGCTAAATTAATTACTAATACATTTGTAATGATTAACGGTCAAGAATTTACATGAATTAGGATAATGTAGAATAAAATTGTGTTTCATGGAAAATGTGCCCATGGATGTGACCACCATCAGACGAACGAAAAGTGATTATGAATAGACATTTATAGTCTAAATGATGTGTACATGCAGAAAATTGTATTAGTGGGTCGCATTAACATATTAGTGTTAAGTATTTACTTAACATTTTTATTAGACATTGATTAGCTATGTAGTTTGGGCCTAGTCAACAAGCCTCATGTTAAGTTGCCACGACAGAAATAATTAATTAATTGTACATGTTCTGTGAAAGCTGAGAATTAATCTTGTCTATTGTTCACACGGAGCTGACCAAGCAATGTGTAAATGTCTTAGACCTTCTCATGTGAACTGCCTGTTAGAACGTCTTGCACTAGAAATTGTTGCAAAAGTATCCTTGATGCATGAGACAGTGATGTTCCCAGGACTGAACAATGACCGCACTGACTACAGCTAGGATTGCAACAAAAGAGTTACATGACAAACCTGACGATGGGAACAGGAGAAGAAGAGCCAATCATCGACAAGGGAAAGAATGTTTAGTTATAGTTTAGATTTATAGTTTATAGCTTATTGGTCCCAGTGTACACATACAATTTTCTAACCAATGATGTCGTGAGAAGAGACTTTTAGGAGTTTAACTTAGCATGCTTGCATGAAGACCCCAGAGCCCAGATGCCAGAGTCCCTAGCCTATAGCAGTAGTCCCTTTTCTGAGCGCTCCAGAGCGTTTCCCTCCTTCCCTGTTATTGTCCTGTTCGTGGAGTACCATAGTTTGTTTCCTGATTCTTCGAGTCCATTATTCTGATCCCCTTCCGTCCTTCTCACTCCACCTCACCCTTCTCACTCCACCTCACCCTTCTCTCTCTCCACCTCACCCTTCTCTCTCACTCCCTCACCCTTCTCACTCCACCCCACCCTTCTCTCTCACTCCCTCACCCTTCTCTCTCTCCACCTCAACCTTTTCTCTCACTCCCTCACCCTTCTCACTCCACCTCACCCTTCTCTCTCACTCCCTCACCCTTCTCACTCACTCCCTCACCCATCTCTCTCTCCACCTACACACTCAATGAATAACTTGAGACCAGAATTTATAAACATACTTCAGACTTTTATATAAACTTTAAGACCAAGATCTTTAAGATACGTTAAGTACTTTTTGAGTTATGACTTTTTAAATTTTAATAAAGTTAGTCTTTCTGTGCATAATTACGCACCATTGGAATCAATGCACAGTAACCTTTAAAAATGCATTAAAAATCGTACAGTTGAGTTACCAGTTTCTTCTTTTGCAGGATGGTCGCAGCAGTCGGTGGGCACTTTGTTGCAGCTGGAGAGCCTCAGCAGCTCCCGCTTCCGGCAGGAGCAGCGTTAGAGAGTATTTTGGCACTGGCACACGGCCACCTGGAGGGGCCACTTCGAAAACCAGCTGGCTTGCAGATTTAAAGATGGCGCCTAGGGGTCCCCTTGGGCTGTTGAGGTCACAAGTGGTTGGGGAGCAGTCAAGCACAGCTGGTTCCTCATTGCAGGGCACAAGGCGACTGGATGCAGGGCGAGTTGGAGATCCAGGAGCTGTATGCAATGGAGTCCTTTGGAGCTGGAGGCGAGTCTCTTTGAGGGCTCCTTACAGGACAACAGGGGCACTCTGATTGGAGGTCTGGGGTGTTCCTGAAGTCCCTCAACTGGGGCTTCCTCCTGATCCTTTTCACCTCCCCGGGGGAGCTCCTTTTCTGGTTATCCGATGTCAGCTGACTAGTACCCAGGGTATTAGGGTAACTCGGCCACTGGAGAGCGCAGTGCCACCAAATTTGGAACACTTGTAGGTCACGTCTGGGCAATCGTTGGTGTGTTGTCGGGTCCGGCTGCGACTTCCGGTTGTGGAGATATTGGCTGATCGGTGAAGTGACACTCACCAGTTTGTTGGTTCTTGTTTGGTTTTTGAGTGGAACCTCGACTCAGAAGGGAAATCTGGGGTGATTCTTGAGGCCCGGAGGTGCCCTGGGTTTCTTGGGGTCAGTCCAGTGTCCAGCTCCTCCTTAGCTGCAATTTGTGTGGTCCTGGGTGCAGCAGGCAGGGTTTGGCGCCTTTTCTTGTGCAACAGGTCCACAGTTCTCTTGCTTTCGATCTTCTTTGGTGCTGGTCTTTTTAGTCTTTTCAAACCCGATTTCTTGGTGTAGGGGAGCCCACTAAATACTGAATTTAGTGGGCGTTTTAGGGGGAACCTGGTAGTGTACAATGAGACACTTACCCGTGGGTGGCTACACCCAATACAGTGACCACTTCCTGTGGCAAGAGTCACTTCCCTAAACCTGATTGGCTATTTTCCTGCCATCCAACATGGAGGAAAATGAAATGAAGGGTTTACTTCGCCTGCAAGCCCCTAGTGGTGGTGCATGCTCAGTGAGGCCACTCCCCCTACCCTTTGTGTGGTTTCCAGCCTTTGCTCCCTCCAAAGGTGGTGGTTTGCAAAGGGGGAGGCCTTTTGCTGCTAGCAGCAGGCCTGGGGACCGAGTTTCAAGAGCAGTAGCCCTTTGAAGCTCACTGCCAGGGCAGTGCACATTCCTCAGGGAGGGGATGTTAGCTCCTCCATGTAGGAGGCTGGCCTGGCTAATAGCGGGTACCAATGGTACTTACACCTTGTGCCTGGTCCAATTATCCCTTATTAGTAGAGTAGTAGTGTTCTAGCAGCTTAGGCTGATAGAGGTAGCTATAGCAGAGCTGCTTAGGCTGAACTAGGAGACATGCAGAGCTCCTACTATACCACTTATATCATATGGGTACTATATCATAAGAAAGACAATACTCAGAGTTACTAAAAATAAAGGTACTTTATTTTAATGACAATGTGCCAAAAATTTCCCAGAGGATATATTCCCTTAGGAGGTACGTAAAATACACAAAATATACACAGAAAACCAAATCAGGTAAGTAAAACAGCCAGAAAATAGTGCAAACACTGTAGAATACAAAAGGATGCAACAGGCCTAGGGGCAACACAAACCATATACTAAGAAAGTGGAATGCAAGCCACGAATGGACCCCTAGGCTGGTGTAGTGTGTAGAGGGTCGCTGGGAGTGTAACAAAACACTAACGGTGTAAAAGATACCCCACCCCAAGACCCTGGAAAGTAGGAGTAAAGTACTACTATTTACCCAGAAACACACTAAAGTTGTGATAGAGTATTTTGCAAAGACCACAACAGACTGCAAAGCAATGAAGACGGTTTCCTGGACCTGAGGACCTGCAAAGGAAGGAGACCAAGTCCAAGAGTCATGAAAGTGTCCAGTGGGGGCAGGAACCCACTAAACCCTGGATGAAGGTGCAAAATGGCTGCCTGCGGATGGAAGAAGCTGAAAATTCTGCAACAACGAAAAATGCCAGGAACTTCTCCTTTGTGCAAAAGGTGTCCCATGGCGTGCTGGAGAATGCAGAGTTGTTTCCTTGGCAAAAGACTGCAAATAAGCCTTTCTAGCTGTAAGAGTTGCGGTTAAAGAAAAAGGATGCTGCCCGGGCCCAGGAAGGACCAGGATGTCGCCACTTGGGAGAGGAGACGGAGTGGGCCCTCAGCAACGTAGAGAGCTCATGCACAAGAAGGTAGCACCCACAGAAGTCCTTAAACACAGGTTCAAAAAGTCTGAACACAGCAGTCATCGCAACACTGCAAAGGAGGGTTCCACAACACTGGAGATCAACTCAGAGAGCTGAGCATCACAGGACAGAGTGCTGGGGACCTAGGCTTGGCTGTGCATGCAGGATGTCATGGAAATGTGCACAAAAGCCCTTGTAGCTGCAGTTCACGCGGTGCACAGGATTACTGTCTGGAGAGGGGAGACAAGGACTTACCTCCTCCAAATTTGGACAGTTGGACCACTGGACAGTCTGGGTCACTTGGGCCCACAACCTGTGTTCCAGGGACCACGCTCCTCACTATGAGAGGGGTTCCAGAGTACCAGTGACGATGAAGTTTGGTGCCTGCTGAGGCAGGGGGGAAGATTCCTTCGACGCACAGGAGATTTCTTTGTGGCTTCCAGTGCAGGATGAAGGCAGGCAGCCCCCAAAGCATGCACCACCAGGAAACAGTCAAGAAAGCCAACAGAATTAGGTGCTACAATGTCGCTGGTTGTCTTCGTGCTACTTTGTTGCAGTTTTGCAGGCGTCATGGAGCAGTCAGTGGTCGATCCTTGGTGAAGTCGAAGAGTGAGGTGCAGAGGAACTCTGGTGAATTCTTGCAAGTTGTTATCTGAAAAGCCCACTGAAGAGACCCTAAATAGCCCTCAGAGGAGGATTGACCACCTAGTCAGGTAAGCACCTATCAGGAGGAGTCTCTGACGTAACCTGCGGGCACTGGCTACTCAGAGGCCTCCAGAGTGCCCTCACACCTCTGGATCCAAGATGGCAGAGGACAGAGACACACTGGAGGAGCTCTGGGCACCACCCCTGGGGTGGTGATGGACACAGGAGTGGTCACTCCCCTTTCTTTTGTCCAGTTTCGCGCCAGAGCAGGGACTGGGGGTTCCCTAAACCGGTGTAGACTGGCTTATGCAAGGAGGGCACCATCTGTGCCCATCAAAGCATTTCCAGATGCTGGGAGAGGCTACCCCTCCCCAGCCTTTAACACCTAATTCCAAAGGGAGAGGATGTAACACTCTCTCACAGAGGAAATTCTTTGTTCTGCCTTCCTGGGACTGGGCTGCCCAGACTCCAGGAGGGCAGAACCCTGCCTGTGGGTTGGCAGCAGCGGTAGCTGCCGAGAAAACCCCAGAGAGCTGCTTTGGCAGTACCCGGGGTCCATAGTGGAGCACCGGGGATGCATGGAATTGCCTCCCCAATACCGGATTTGGAATGGTTGGACAATTCCATGATCTTAGGCATATTACATGGCCATATTCGGAGTTACCATTGTGAAGCTACATATAGGTATTGACCTATATGTAGTGCACGCGCGAATTGGTGTCCCCGTACTCACAAAGTCCGGGGAAATGGGCCTGAACTATGTGGGGGCACCTTTGCTAGTGTAAGGGTGCCCTCACACTTAGTAACTTTGCACCTAACCTTTAGCAAGTGAAGGTTAGACATATAGGTGACTTATAAGTTACTTAAGTGCAGTGAAAATGGCTGTGAAATAACATGCGTTATTTCATTCAGGCTGCAGTGGCAGTCCTGTGCAAAGGTTTGTTTGAGACACCAATGGGTGGCAAAAGAAATGCTGCAGCCCATAGGGATCCCCGGTAACCCCAATACCGTGGGTACCTAGGTACCATATACTAGGGGGATTATAAGGATGTTCCAGTGCGCCAATTGAAATTGGTAAAAGTGGTCACTAGCCTATAGTGACAAATTTAAAGGCAGAGAGAGCATAAGCACTGAGGTTCTGATTAGCAGAGCCTCAGTGACACAGTTAGTCACTACACAGGTACACACATTCAGGCCACAAACTATGAGCTCTGGGGTCCTGGCTAGCAGGATCCCAGTGAGACAGGCAAAAACAAACTGACATACATGTAAAAATGCGGGTAACATGCCAGGCAAGATGGTACTTTCCTACACTCCACCCAGGAAGGGCACTGTGTTACAAACCAGAGAGACAGGGCTCTCCCCCACGTTTGTATATTGGCTGTCTGGATGTGGCAGGCTTGCTGGAACCACTCAACAACCATGCTAGGATAGTTAGGTTTTGCAGGGGGAACCTCTAAGGTGAGGCCTGGGTACATTTTATAGTAAATGCAGTACTGGTACCAGTTTGGATTTATTATTCTAAATTGTTTGATACCAAACAACCCAGGGCTCAGAGTAGCCACTATGTAGCTGGAGAATGCGTGTTGACCAGTGTTCAACACATATATTAAAATTGTGCCCTCACATACAGTATGGTGCACCCTGCCTTAGGGTTGGAAGGCCTGCTAGAGTGGTGAGTTACCCATAACATATGCAGTGTAGGTTGGACAGGGCACACAGGGAGTGTGCCAGGTCGAGTTTGTATTTTAGGTTTGCACCAGGACACTCAACCTGCTATGGCAGTGCTGGGTGCATCTGGATGCATGGCCCTTGAGGGTGGCACTATCAGTGCTGCTGCCCTCAGGGGCTTACCTATAGTACCACATGCCCTGGGCACCTAAGTACCTTTTACTAGGGACTTATAGTGGTAGTTAAAGTTGTAACGCAATACTTTTACAATTTCTAAGGGAAAGAACACTGGCGCTGGGAACCTGGTTAGCAGGATCCCAGTGCACTCCAGTCCAAGTTGCATTCAGAAACCAGGCAAAAAGTGTGTGTGGGGGGGGTACTGCAACAAGGTGCCAGTTTCCCACACCCAGGCGACAGACTAGAGCCAGAAACATTTTTTCCCCAGTACGTCTGCCTGTTGAAAGAAGGAATTGCGCAACTCCGTCCCGACATCGTCCACTGGATATGACGTTGATGGAGTCCGTATAATCCCCTCTCTGACACACCAACATCAGGTACCTTATGGAGCACCACAACCCAGAGGAGTGTGGCTCCTGTCGTCGTCTTCGGCCGTAGGCGCAAAGAAAATATTGCATGAAGATATTGGTGCCATGATTGGCAGAGGCCCGCATCGTTGATCTCCTTCAAGGTCCCAGGGGGCAATCACGGGCCAATCCAGGAGCAGTTCCCATGAAGGTCTATTGCTTTTGACGTTGAGGGAGAAGACCTCGAAACACAAATGGTGAAAAGCGACTTCATCGAGTATGTCAGGCGTCTCTGACACCATCTTCCAGCATTCACCTGAGGAGTCAACACAGGACACCCGCGCCTCCCTGATTTTCCTGGAGCCGGGGGGGGCTATGTCGCAGATGCAGGATTATTATAATTCCCTTCATTCCATCTTTGGGCCTCTATCTCCCTCTGGTGCATTTTCCAGTCCCAAGGAGGGGAGAGGGGTCCTAACTGAATCCATGCCAGGGGTTTGTCCTCCGCATCAGTTAAGTCCTCTGGATCCGTACTCGGATGTGTCGTCTCTGGTGCACAGCCCTTCGGGGTTCCCACCTGTGATGCCAGAGTCTGACCAGCCACCACTAACAGTGATGTTGGCGGTGTTGATCAGTGCTGAACCGACAACGCAACGGGGCTGGATGATCTTGGATCTGGCGCCAGTGGCTCCGACCGGCTCTGACACCTTTCCTCCTGTTTCTTCACAGCCCCTTCCTGTTTTTCCTACGGGGGAACAGACTTTTGGTGGTGAAGGAGAAGATCTGTGGTTTAGGAACCCCATGGACGAGACTGTCCAGCCTTCTCTACAGGGTAATTGGCTGATGGAGCTGGGTGAGGTTAATGACCTTGAAACCCTACAAGCTTCAGACCTGCTTCCCCCGACATTGCTACAGAGGTGAGCTCATCTTTTGCTGAGGTGTTGAGGAGGGCAGCTGTGGAGGTGACCTCTGACCCCTTGATAACAGTGCTTCACCAGGGCCAAACAGGAGTTGGGCATGTGCTTTCCTATGGTGAAGCACTATATGTCCTCTTATTAGGGGCCTGGGCTTAGCCTGCTATGCGGGTCCCCGTGGACCAGTCCATAGCCCATAGACAATGCCCTACCCCTGAGGACCCTGATTGTCTCTCCCGACGCCCAAATCCAAGAAGTTTTGTGGGGCAGGTCGCTACTGTTCCTCTGACCCCAGCATTCCCTCCCTAGCGTTCCACCAGACAGAGATTCGAGATGGCTGGAAACTTGTTATTATAGAAATAATTTCTCTTCAGCCAGCTCAGCCTTGTGATCTTTAAACTCTGTATGTGTTCGGGACTGCTTTTCACATTAGTTGTGGGATTCAGCAGAGCGCCTGCTGCCTTCACTTCTGGAGACCCGGAGCGACCTTGTCCAGTCAATACAGGATGCTTGAGAAGCAGCTAAACTTGCAATAAAGTGTGGTTTGGATACCATGGACTCAGTGGGTCGAGTTATGGCTCAGTCAGTAGCGATGTGGCGTTGTGCCTGGCTACGCCAATCTGGTTTGGCCAGGCATAATGTATGCAAGGGGGGCGTTCCGGTGCTAGGAGGCCCACATAAATGGCGCAGTGAAAGTTAAAAGATTTCACTGCGCCATTTTGGTATCATTTTTAGCGCTTGCTCAGAGCAGGTGTAACAATGACGCTCCCGTGGTAACCTACGGGCCTCCTTGCACTTTGCTGCACTAGTGTTAAAATGTTTGACGCTAGTGTAGCAAAGCACCACAAAAGCGTCAGAAATGTTAACGCTATTGTGCTAACGACCACCATGGGCGCCGTATTGTAAATACAGCACAACCCTGGTGTCATTAGGTGCCGGTATGGGGGCGCAAGAAACATGGCGCATCATCTGTGATGCACTTCTTCTTAAATATGGGCCTATGTGCTCTGCCTTCGTTCTGTACTTCTGCCGGGTCCTCTTCAGCCTGACATCACTTACCACGGGGTCCGATGCTGAATACCTGTTCTAGGCCTCCCGTGTGTTGGCCGCTATTTCACCTTAACCTTCTTGTAGGTCCAAGTTGTGGCCTTGCTTTTCAATACTAGCGGAGTTCGTCACACCTGCTGTCTTCTAAGCTTATGATATCAGCGACGTAACTGTGGACTACTCAGTCCGTTAGCATTGGGTTACAGGCTCTGGGAGCCTTTACTGCAGGGGGTGTGTGCTGTCCTCCACACTTT
This sequence comes from Pleurodeles waltl, assembly GCF_031143425.1. Lineage (NCBI taxonomy): Eukaryota > Metazoa > Chordata > Amphibia > Caudata > Salamandridae > Pleurodeles > Pleurodeles waltl. The sequence continues at coordinate 1,712,705,351 of NC_090445.1, read as the reverse complement.
CCAAACTCTCTTATATTAGTTCTCTCTTGCTGATTACTCGGCCCAATCCATATGTGTATGTATATATATATATATATTTTTTTTACATTATCATATTGACTACGGCTGATATATAAATATAGATATTCTCTTTTGTTGTTACATAGGCAATTATTTTTCTATTCCTCCTATGTGCGTTATACATTGAAAATGATCCCACAGGTCTTAATATTGTCTCTGACAGTCTATTCTTAGGTCAAGAGTTGAGTCTATACCAATAATTGCTGTAGTTGTCTTCGACATATTTCTATTAGAGCATTGTCTATACTCCTCCACAGGAGATGGATTCATGGATTACACGTTTTCTCTGTGTTTTTACAGAGCAGGTTCGGAGAGGAAACAGCTTCTTACGGCAAAGAAGCTGTGCTCGGTGGCGTTGCCTGTTGACTCTGGTTCCCCAAGTACCAGCCGAACATAGGTTCTGTTCATATTATCGGTTGTCTTTCCACACATTTTAGTTCCGCTGCATGGGTAATGCTATTTCCATACCTTCCCATGCATTTATGACTTACTCGCCTGTGGTCCTTCCCACAGTTCATATGGTGCAGAGTATGTTATTACGCACATAAATTCCAAAGAGCGTCAGGTCACTTTTCTCCTGTTCTAGACTGGCTTGTTCTAGTTAGGGACTTTTAGGAGAATCAGTTCGCAGACCCACCTCCGGGGATGGTATGACTTTGGTATCGAATTCAAAGGTAAGGAATCTGCGGGCAGAAGTCTCTATCAGATGAACAAGTTACTTTCCTTTGGTAACGCATTACCTGGTACAGACAGGATCTAACCGCAGATCCCTTACAGACTCTCCCGTCTTCCCCATTCTGCGAACTCGGTTCTCCTTTTGTTTCAAAGATTTCTTGGGATTAACATTCCTTCATTGGGATTTCGTAATTATTTAACACAAAGATGTCTCTTTTTGGGCACACTCTTTCTATACGCAGTTTCTATGAGTTGTTCTGCGTTTTTGGTTTGGAAAGTAGTCATGGAAAAAACTGCCATCAGCGCGTCTGTTGGGGAATTATATGGTAGAGAGTCGTGTGATGCCCTCTTCCGACGCGCAGACGCACTGGGGGAAACGTTTCCAGATCCAGTCTGGTGCCTGGATAAGAATTCAAAGGTAAGAATTCTGCGTCTAAATCTTGTCTCTACCAGATAATTTGTTACCAAAGGTAAGAAACTTGTTCGTTGCTGGGTTTTGAACGGCCCTTCTCAGAAGTTCATTGGTCACCTTTCAGTTGCCCACTGCTGTATTTCGATATTAAAGTGGCAGTGACAGGGTGTAAACTTTTCCAAGACAGCACTAAGGTGTAAAAATAAATAAAGTAATACTATCATAAAATGCCACATAATTTAGTCAACCTTGCCGTATAATTTGGTTTTCTCCAGTTTCATGATTCCAGTAGTCCTCGTCATAAGTTAGGAATAACAGCACAGCAGAAAGATATGTATCTTGATTGTATGCTCATTTTCACTTGCTTCCCTCCCAATGGCAAACTCCTTCACACTGTTTCTGCCAGACAACTGTGTTCATCTCTTAATTACTGCGTGACTGGAGCTTGCTGTTTCCGTATAGTGGAGGTGTCTCAGGTACCCCTTCTATTATTACATGCATAATATCAGCAGTCATCCCCTGTGACTCACCCCTGTCCCCAGTCACTGAAAGTAGCCCAAGGCATTGGGTTATAGATGAAAGGTGCACAATTGCACTTTGATTTCAAGCCCTGAAAGTTTCTATAAAATTGCTATTTTTTCCTCAGCTCCTTTTTTGGTAAGTTTCAAGGTGGTCCATCAAATGGGGGCCAAGAAAAAGCAGGGAACCCCAAAATGCAATTTCCTGTGCAATTTTAATAAGGATTTTTGAAAAGTGCTACAGCCAAAAAAAGTTGCCCTGAAGTGCATCAAGTTTGACAGAAAGGTAGATCTTGGTTCAGAAAATTTGTTGTTTGTGATTTGGTGGAAACCTGTTCAGTGGTTTTTGAGAAATGAAGGTATAAAATCTTGGTATATGTGGATAGTTGGGTTCAGGAGAGGCTCACAAGAGTCCCGCTGTTGCATGAAATCAAAAAATAAAACGATCTGATTGGCTGAGTCTTTTTTTCTATCAGCTGGTTTGAGTCCCATGGGAGCCCACGTTGTCATCAATGAGGTCATTTCATGTGTTGCAGTGATATCATCAATGATGTCACAGAACGTCATGAGTGATATGTGAGATATTTAGCAGTGCTCCTTTCATTCTGACGTCCTATGGTAATAATCACAAATCTCTTGCAGGGTCTGTGCACTTGGACTCTTCCAGCACCAAGGACTATTCCTTAAAATTAAAAGATGGCTTCGACAGTTCCAACTCTGCCAGGGGATTTCATGATGTATGTAACAGACTGAGATGAATAACTGCAAAGCACACCAAGGTAGACAAATATACAGGGTCTGTGTTATCTTTATTTTCCTCAAATGCACCCACAGGTAAAGGAGAGTGATTCATTATGAAACTCCCACGTCGAGGGGATCCTGTCCTGTGCTCAGTCTCCCACATGGAGCTCAGATCTGCTGCAATCAACAAATGTCCCATATTTTAATATCATCTATTCATGCAAGGATCCCAGACTAACCACACTTCAAATGGATGCACGGATCCTGACGCTATCCACACTTTATGTGGATGCACGGATCCCAACGCTATCCACACTTCATGTAGATGCACGGATCCAACGCTATCCACACTCACGCCTCATGTGGATGCATGGATCCCAACGCTATCCACACTTCATATGGATGCACGGATCCCAATACTATCCACACTTCATATGGATACACGGATCCCAACGCTATTCACACTTCATATGGATGCACGGATCCCAACGCTATCCACACTTCATATGGATGCACGGATCCCGACGCTATCCACACTTCATATGGATGCACGGATCCCGATGCTATCCACACTTCATATGGATACACGGATCCCAACGCTATTCACACTTCATATGGATGCACGGATCCCAACGCTATCCACACTTCATATGGATGCACGGATCCCGACGCTATCCACACTTCATATGGATGCACGGATCCCGATGCTATCCACACTTCATATGGATACACGGATCCCAACGCTATCCACACTTCATATGGATGCACGGATCCCAACGCTATCCACACTTCATATGGATGCACGGATCCCGATGCTATCCACACTTCATATGGATGCACAGATCCCAACGCTATCCACACTCCATATGCATGCACGGATCCCAACACTATCCACACTTTATGTGGATGCACGGATCCTGACGCTATCCACACTTCAAATGGATGCACGGATCCCAACGCTATCCACACTTTATATGCATGGACGGATCCCAACGCTATCCACACTTTATATGAATGGACGGATCCCAACGCTATCCACACTCCATATGGATACACGGATGCCGATGCTATCCACACTTCATATCGAAAGACAGATCCCAACGCTATCCACACTTCATATCGATAGACAGATCCCAACGCTATCCACACTTCATATGGATACACGGATCCCAACACTATCCACTCTGCATCCAGATACACAGATCCCAATGATATCCACACTTCATATAGATGCACGGATCCCAACGCTTTCCATACTTCATATGGATAGACGGATTCCAACGCTATTCACACCTCATGTGGATACATGGATCCCAACGCTATCCACACTTCATATGGATGCACGGATCCCAACGCTATCCACACTTCATGTGGATGCACGGATCCCGACGCTATCCACACTTTATATGGACACATGGATCCCAAGGCTATCCACACTTCATATGGATACACGGATCCCGATGCTATCCACACTCCATATGGATACACGGATCCCGACGCTATCCACACTTCATATGGATACACGGATCCCGATGCTATCCACACTCCATATGGATACACGGATCCCAACGCTATCCACACTTTATGTGAATGCACGGATCCCAACGCTATCCACACTTCATATGGATGCACGGATCCCGATGCTATCCACACTTCATATGGATACACGGATCCCAATGCTATTCACACTTCATATGGATGCACGGATCCCAACGCTATCCACACTTCATATGGATGCACGGATCCCGACACTATCCACACTTCATATGGATGCACGGATCCCGATGCTATCCACACTTCATATGGATACACGGATCCCAACGCTATCCACACTTCATATGGATGCACGGATCCCAACGCTATCCACACTTCATATGGATGCACGGATCCCGATGCTATCCACACTTCATATGGATGCACAGATCCCAACGCTATCCACACTCCATATGCATGCACGGATCCCAACACTATCCACACTTTATGTGGATGCACGGATCCTGACGCTATCCACACTTCAAATGGATGCACGGATCCCAACGCTATCCACACTTTATATGCATGGACGGATCCCAACGCTATCCACACTTTATATGCATGGACGGATCCCAACGCTATCCACACTCCATATGGATACACGGATGCCGACGCTATCCACACTTCATATCGAAAGACAGATCCCAACGCTATCCACACTTCATATCGATAGACAGATCCCAACGCTATCCACACTTCATATGGATACACGGATCCCAACACTATCCACTCTGCATCCAGATACACAGATCCCAATGATATCCACACTTCATATGGATGCACGGATCCCAACGCTTTCCATACTTCATATGGATAGACGGATTCCAACGCTATTCACACCTCATGTGGATACATGGATCCCAACGCTATCCACACTTCATATGGATGCACGGATCCCAACGCTATCCACACTTCATGTGGATGCACGGATCCCGACGCTATCCACACTTTATATGGACACATGGATCCCAAGGCTATCCACACTTCATATGGATACACGGATCCCGATGCTATCCACACTCCATATGGATACACGGATCCCGACGCTATCCACACTTCATATGGATGCACGGATCCCAGCGCTATCCACACTTCATATCGATAGACGGATTCCAACGCTATTCACACCTCATGTGGATACATGGATCCCAACGCTATCCACACTTCATATGGATGCACGGATCCCAACGCTATCCACACTTCATGTGGATGCACGGATCCCGACGCTATCCACACTTTATATGGACACATGGATCCCAAGGCTATCCACACTTCATATGGATACACGGATCCCGATGCTATCCACACTCCATATGGATACACGGATCCCGACGCTATCCACACTTCATATGGATGCACAGATCCCGACGCTATCCACACATCATATGGATGCACGGATCCCAATGCTAGCCACACTTCATATGGATGCACGGATCCCAATGCTAGCCACACTTCATATGGATGCCTGGGCCCCAACACTATTCACATACATGTAAGGCTTTGACACTGCCCACTGAGCATACGCATGAGCACCTCGCCAATATACAGTCCACATAGAGATGCATGATCCCACCTTCAAACACTGCACAGACATACATGGCTCTGATACTAGCCACTCTGTACACAGAGGCAAGATCTGGGCACCGTGCACATGGCTGTACAATCCTGCAACTATTCACTGCACACAGATGTAGGGCTCTGAAGGTGTCCACCCTGCAGGCTGCGCACACAAATAACTTCTTCATCAGTCTCCTCTGCTGAGTGCCCGGCTTCAGTTTATAACTCATTACTGTGAGTGATCAGTGATGCCTTGTTCCTCATTTTAAGACCTGGTCTGTAAACTGAGGGGCTCACAATCTTTTGGTACACGGCAGTGCTGCAAGCCTTCTTGAAATGAATAAAAAATAACTTATTGCTAAATAAGGTACAGAGGTTAATGAGTCTAAAGATCTGAATTTAAAAATCTACACTTCGAACCAAAAGCAAAAATATGTACTTTAAAGATAAATTACAATCAATCAAAATAAATGGTAAGATATCCGAAATGCAATTTCATCTGCTTAAAGAATCTCAAAAGTTTCCACTGCAGTCTCCCATCCACCAACCAAGGGCACCATTAGCAACAAGAAAACTGAAGTTCCCGTGGAAGCCGGACGGGGGCGACAGAGGACTGAATTCTGGAGCAGCAACAAACAGGCCACAAGTTCCTCCCTCTGCCAGGGGCGGAGGCTGCTGGAGCCCAGAGATGGACGCCTCTTCAATAGCTAATGACGTCCTCTCTTTGCCGAGGTGGCTGATGGACGTTTCCAAACCCAGGTCTTGGACCTGTAAAAAGAAATGAAAAAGAATGAGGATCAAACACTTCTGTAGCAAGAGCGCCGTTCTCAGCCAGGCACAGATTATAACAAGACAAAAGTGAATATGCTGAATATGACTGAAAACCACTGTCTTCCAGTTCTTCTCGGTGTCCAGCCCCCAGAGGATGCTGCGAGTAAGAAACTTTAACAGATCCATCTATTCACAGATGCAGTGTCTGAGCGCACAAAACACAAATTAAAAGCAGGTAGTTTCTCTCTTCCAAAGCACAACACCCTGTGGGGATATTTAGGGGCAGATTTATAATCCCTTAGTGCCTCCTTGCGCCACTTTAGTGTCATTTTAGTTTTATGTTACACGAGACCAAAATGCTAGCGCCATATTTACAAAGTGGCGCGATGCATGCATTCCACCATTTTGTAACCCTCTCCGCTGTTATGCCTGTGCCAGGCATAATGTACGCAAAGAGGGCGTTCCCCCGTTAGTGGGCCGAAAAAATGGCGCAAGAAATCTAAGAGGTTTCCCTGCGTCATTTTGTACGCCACTTTTAACACCTGCTCAGAACAGGTGTTAAAAGGGGGGGCTCCATAACTTTTAATGGGCCCCTATGTACTCTGCAGGAGTAGCGGCAATATAAAAATGATGCAATTCCCCCCTACACTGTGCCACGGTGCGCCGTATTATAAATACAGCACACACATGGTGGCTGTAGGGGAGCGTTAATGGGGTGCAGGGAACATGGCCTTAGTCTTTGTTAAACATAATTTAGCACATTACATGCAAGGTTTGGCTTAATGATATCAGATTTTGTGATGTGGCGAGTAAGACGGTTGATAACACACACATGATTTGGCTGGCAGAGCATCCCCCGTAGTCCTGCATCATCCTGCACCCACCGTGGTTGGCAATCCACACCAGACGTCACTGTGGACTCCCTGCCTCCTGGGTCTTCGATGGAATGGATCCATCTCTGAGCTGCGCCGCTTGGAGGTGATCTACGCGGCCTTCTCTACAAGAGGTAAGATGATGTGATTGCAGAATAGCCATCTCGGAGGACTGAGAACAACCCTCGCTGCGGGGAGGACTGAGGGAGCTGGGCTTGAGGGGAGGCCTTCATCACTGCCAAGAGTGCACAAAACAGAACTGTTGCATGGCTGCGTTGCATGTTTGTTGTGGCTCCAGCTGGTACTCTGCTTTTGCAACTTGTCATACTTGTGGAGTTCTCCCTCAATTCCATTTTCAGGTTTAATAATTTCTCTGTTTTGTCATCTTCCACTTGGTGTCTACAGTTACTTTTCCAAGGTGCTCCAGAATCCAGGAGTGTATCCAGGTTCTCCAGAGGTTTCGTCAGTACCTCTCTGTAGCATCCACTGGTGAGTTGTGATTGAGTGCATCACTCTCACCTACTTATAGATTTGTATTGATGGAAATGGCTGCATTGATTATCATCACCTCCATCCTTCAAGGCGTGAACCTGGGATAGTAGTTGTGAGTGCATCTTCCATTCCTGGTGCTGTTAACCCCACCCCTGACCCTGGCTCCATCTACTGAGGTCAGAAGAGAAGACCTCTTTCCCTCCCTTGTTTTCTCCTTTAGCTCCCCTCACAACCTCTCACCTCTCCTGTAACAATAAACTCAACTATAAATCAGTGGTTGACTATATGAACAACCTCTATGGGAGAAATATGTGTGCCTCTGCAAATAGTGCCTCCTAAATATCTGGGACACAACAGATCTCAACCACATGGAGCAGACTTGGATGACTCTAGGGCTGGTGGCAGCCAAAAGAAACATTGCACACGTGTGCGGGGTTAGCAAGCACCACAACTGGGGGACTGGAAGGAGACATGGATTGGTGCACGCTGGTAGAAGAAGTGGTGTATGGGGCCGTGGCTGTCCTCAGAAATGGACGACGGTAAGGGGGGGTGGAATGAACGTAGGTGAAATTCCTGCACCCCCGTCGTTGGTGCTGGTTCTGAAGTTATGCACACTCATCGCTCTGCATCAAATGTCACTGATGGTAATGTGATGGAGGTGCGGGAGGGGGTGGAGGCTCTGTTAGTGGTTGAGAAGACGCTTGCTTTAATTGACTGTGATGTTATACAACAGTGTCTTGCTCCTTTCTTTTTTGTTGTGTTCTGCCATGTCCTCAATAAAAAGATCAACCATTGTGAGAAAGTAGCCTCTTTCTAGCCTTGTTACCCCCACTTTTGGCCTGTTTGTGAGTGTATGTCAGGGTGTTTTCACTGTCTCACTGGGATCCTGCTAGCCATGGCCCAGTGCTCATAGTGAAAACCCTATATTGTAAGTGTGGTTGTTATGTGTCACTGGGATCCTGCTAGCCAGGGCCCCAGTGCTCATATGTTTGTGGCCTATATGTATGTGTTCCCTGTGTGATGCCTAACTGTCTCACTGAGGCTCTGCTAACCAGAACCTCAGTGGTTATGCTCTCTCTGCTTTCTAAATTGTCACTAACAGGCTAGTGACCAATTTCACCAATTCACATTGGCATACTGGAACACCCTTATAATTCCCTAGTATATGGTACTGAAGTACCCAGGGTATTGGGGTTCCAGGAGATCCCTATGGGCTGCAGCATTTCTTTTGCCACCCATAGGGAGATCTGACAATTCTTACACAGACCTGCCACTGCAGCCTGACTGAAATAACGTCCACGTTATTTCACAGCCATTTACCACAGCACTTAAGTAACTTATAAGTCCCCTATATGTCTAAACTTTACCTGGTGAAGGTTGGGTGCTAAGTTACTTAGTGTGTGGGCACCCTGGCACTAGCCAGGGTGCCCCCACATCGTTCAGGGCAAATACCCTGAACTTTGTGACTGCAGAGACACCATTTCACACGTGCACTATACATAGGTCACTACCTATGTATAGCGTCACAATGGTAACTCCGAACATGGCCATGTAACATGTCTAAGATCATGGAATTGGGGAGGCAATTCCATGATCCCCCGAGTCTCTAGCACAGACCCGGGTACTGCCAAACTGCCTTTCCCGGGGTTTCACTGCAGCTGCTGCTGCTGCCAACCCCTCAGACAGGTTTCTGCCCTCCTGGGGTCCAGCCAGGCTTGGCCCAGGAAGGCAGAACAAAGGACTTCCTCAGAGAGAGGGTGTTACACCCTCTCCCTTTGGAAAAAGGTGTCAGGGCTGGGGAGGAGTAGCCTCCCCCAGCCTCTGGAAATGCTTTGATGGGCACAGATGGTGCCCATCTCTGCATAAGCCAGCCTACACCGGTTCAGGGATCCCCCAGCCCTGCTCTGGCGCGAAACTGTACAAAGGAAAGGGGAGTGACCACTCCCCTGACCTGCACCTCCCAGGGGAGGTGCCCAGAGCTCCTCCAGTGTGCTCCAGACCTCTGCCATCTTGGAAACAGAGGTGCTGCTGGCACACTGGGCTGCTCTGAGTGGCCAGTGCCAGCAGGTGACGTCAGAGACTCCTTCTGATAGGCTCTTACCTGTGTTGCTAGCCTATCCTCCTTCCTAAGTAGCCAAACCTCCTTTTTTGGCTATTTAGGGTCTCTGCTTTGGGGAATTCTCCAGATAACGAATGCAAGTGCTCATCAGAGTTCCTCTGCATCTCTCTCTTCACCTTCTTCCAAAGGATCGACCGCTGACTGCTCAGGACGCCTGCAAAACCGCAACAAAGTAGCAAAGACGACTACTGCAACCTTGTATCGCTTCATCCTGCTGGCTTTCTCGCCTGTTTCCTGGTGGTGCATGCTCTGGGGGTAGCCTGCCTCCTTTCTACACCAGAAGCTCTGAAGGAATCTCCTATGGGACGACGGAATCTTCCGCCTGCAACCGCAGGCAACAAAAGACTGCATCACCGGTCCTCTGGGTCCCCTCTCAGCACGACGAGCGTGGTCCCTGGAACTCAGCAACTCTGTCCAAGTGGCTCCCACAGTCCAGTGACTCTTCAGTCTAAGTTTGGTGGAGGAAAGTCCTTGCCTCCCCACGCTAGACTGCATTGCTGGGTACCGCGTGATTTGCAGCTGCTCCGGCTCCTGTGCACTCTTCCAGGATTTCCTATGTGCACAGCCAAGCCTGGGTCCCCGACACTCTAACCTGTAGTGCACATCCTTCTGAGTTGTCCTCCGGCGTCGTGGTACTCCCTTTTGTGTCTTCGGGTGGACTCTGGTTCACTCCTCTTCCAAGTGCCTGTTCCAGTACTTCTGCGGGTGCTGCCTGCTTCTGTGAGGGCTCCCCGACTTGCTGGGCGCCCCCTCTGTCTCCTCATCCAAGTGGCGATATCCTGGTCCCTCCTGGGCCACAGCAGCATCCAAAAACCCTAACTGTGACCCTTGCAGCTAGCAAGGCTTGTTTGCGGTCTTTCTGCGTGGGAACACCTCTGCAAGCTTTGTCACGACATGGGACATCCATCCTCCAAAGGGGAAGTTTCTAGCCCTCTTCGTTCGTGCCAAATCGACAGCTTCTACCATCCGGTGCAGCTTCTTTGCACCCTCAGCTGGCATTTCCTGGGCATCTGCCCACTCTCGACATTGTCGCGACTCTTGGATTTGGTCCCCTTGTTTCACAGGTATTCAGGTCCGGAAATCCACTGTTGTTGCTTTGCTGGTGTTGGTCTTCCTTGCAGAAACCCCCTATCACGACTTCTGTGCTCTCTGGGGGTTATAGGTGCACTTTACACCTACTTTTCAGGGTCTTGGGGTGGGCTATTTTTCTAACCCTCACTGTTTTCTTACAGTCCCAGTGACCCTCTACAAGCTCACATAGGTTTGGGGTCCATTCGTGGTTCGCATTCCACTTTTGGAGTATATGGTTTGTGTTGCCCCTATACCTATGTGCTCCTATTGCAATCTATTGTAACTTTACACTGCTTGCATTACTTCCTTTTGCTATTACTGCATATTTTTGGTATTGTGTACATATATCTTGTGTATATTTGGCATCCTCATACTGAGGGTACTCACTGAGATACTTTTGGCATATTGTCATAAAAATAAAGCACCTTTATTTTTAGTATATCTGTGTATTGTGTTTTCTTATGATATTGTGCATATGACACCAGTGGTATAGTAGGAGCTTTGAATGTCTCCTAATTCAGCCTAAGCTGCTCTGCTATAGCTACCTTCTCTCAGCCTAAGCTGCTAGAAACACCTCTTCTACACTAATAAGGGATAACTGGACCTGGTACAGAGTGTAAGTACCCCTTGGTATCCACTACAAGCCAGGCCAGCCTCCTACAAACATTTACCTGTTAAAGGCTAAATCTACAGCAATACGTATGATTCAGCAAAATCTAGAAATTGGGAGGCATGAAAAATATCAACCAATTAGCAGCAAAAGCTTCACCGGGGATTGGTGCTTCTGCAGCTCCCTCAGCCTTGTAAGGATCAATCTATCCACAGCATCCCTGATGGTCCCTTTGAAATCTGTGTGGCCACAGTTCACCCCTCAACCTTGGTGTAAAGTTCCAGGTGAACCTCAATAATATCAAGCCTTTGTAGCCCAATGCCTGTTACATTTCTTGGCCACACAAACAGCAATTCTTTTCAGACAGTGGGAAGGTTGCTTTCATCCTGCCCGACGCGACAAGAGAGGTAGGGCCTGATGCACAAAGGTAAACTTAGATCAAGAGTCTAGACTTTAGCTCTAAACTTGAGACTTTAGGTCTAAACTTGAGACATTATGGGGGTCATTATTAATATATTTAACCCTCATGGAGGATGCAGTCTTAAAGGAATATCTGGAGGAAAATCTAAAAAAGAAGGCTTCATAAGTCATTGAACCTCCTCCATGAGGGCTTCAGTTTTCTTCATACTGAAACCAGATGGCAATCTCCTTTGTTGTATTTGGTATAGGAACACAGGAGATATAATTCTGAAGAATAGACATTCACTACCATGGATGTCATTTGCACCAGATAAAATCAACGTTACAGGAGTTTTTTCAAAGTTGAACCTTGTCGTTTGGACCCAAGAGGTGTGTGAGTGGAAGACTGCTTTCAACATAAGATGTGGACATTATGAGTATCCGGTATTGCAGTGTTTCCCAAACTGTGGATCACCAGCTGATTTTTGGGGGGTCAAAGTCCAACCAATGAACAAAGATGCCTTTAAATTCTGTATTTATCTTGTCACATTTGCTATGACAGAGGTCAACTGTCAAGCTATAACTTCTGACAAATTGTGGCTTATTTTGTAACATGCCAATCGGAGTTTACAAACTCCTCTCATTTTGCAGTCAGAGAAAGTAACGTGAATTACGTTACAATCTTGCTGGGGTAGAGGGAGTGTGGAAGGAAAGGCTGTAGGATTTAATTATTTAACACACAACAAAATGTAAACACCTGAACATGAACTGTACTTATTCAGCAGTTAAGAAAGCAAAACCGAAGCACGTTTTTGTAATTCTGAAGTGTGATGGAAACAAAGATTTTAATAGGATCCAAACAAATCAAGACACTTTACATTGTGATGCTTAAAGGATACATATTCACTGAAACCCGATTTCCACACATTGCTATTTGTGTACAATATAGTTTTATTAGTAAATCTCTAGGTGTGTACACATTTAGTGGCCTTTTCAATGGAAAAGGTGCTGACTGTAAATGACTGTGTGAGCACACGATGCTTTAGTTACAAGAAAAGAATCGCCCATCTCATGGCCATTAAAGATAGGTGGGTTGCAGACGTTTGTCATCCTAAAAAGTGTTTCATGGTTCCAAAAAGTTTGGAAAGCACTACTGTAATGCCATTCAGGCTCTACAAAGCACCCGTGCGTCCAAACATCTTGGGTGAGGTTTAGTGGATTAAACAACACTCCAATCCAGTCCACAGCCATACCAGAAAGATCATTAGATTGTCCAGTTCTTTAAATATGCATGTCAGGCACATAGGGCCTGATTACAACTTTGGAGGAGGTGTTAATCCGTCCCAAAAGTGATGGTAAAGTGACGGATATACCACCAGCCATATTACGAGTTCCATAGGATATAATGGACTCGTAATATGGCTGGTAGAATATCCGTCACTTTGCCGTCACTTTTGGGACGGATTAACACCTCCTCCAAAGTTGTAATCAGGCCCATAGTATTTTGTATTACATGTGGACATCATTCTGCCCACAGCTGAAAGTGGGCGAGTGCTTCAGAACTGTACCAATGCCTCTAATCCCTGAATCACTCTACCCATGTAGTTTGCATATTCTTTTCTCAGTGGTATGCATTACAATTTTCCAGAGATTTCTAAACTTCTCTCCTTCCCATCCCAGTCCTAATTGCGACACATTTCGAGGGGCCTCCTCCAACGTAGCATACATCAGAAAGAGAGTGTACTTACTCTGATAAGTTTTCAGGTGTGATGTATTGCCGAACTGTTAGGATGAGAATGTCTTGTAGTTGGTGATGGAAATGTACCCCTACCCTGAACGCCCCAGCTGCAACGATATCTAGGGTTCTTGACACTGATTTTGGTCATGGGCGAACACGGATCATGTGTGTTCACCATAGAAAGCCTACATCATGAATGATTGTCTTGTTAAACCAGGAGGGAAGCCAAAGCACCACCCTCATAGTAGTAAGTTGCTACAGTCTTTACCCAGAGTTAAGCTGCATGAGCAGGGTGATGGCAGCACACTGTGCTTTATACTGAGGATCAGTATTGTAAACAGGCAGTTTTACCTGCATTACTGGGATGGGGGCCTCCCAGCCTACTCATGTAAAATTACGCTGCTGTATTCTTAACCCACCCTTGGCCCGCATCATACTAGCATTCAGTGCTGTGCATCGTACATGTGTTTGCTTGTGTGTGCTTTGATGCATGTCTGCCTACGAGTAGTACAAATACATGGATGCCTGTGGGTTCCACGTTAAAAGCTCAGGTCCTTGGGGAGGCATGTGGAGGTGGGGAACCATCCCGTACAGATTTATGGATTGCCACACTCTTGAGAGCTGAGTGGGGCTCACACTGGAGAAATGTATTTCTCCAGTGCACTTCAAGAGGACTCTTGATTCCAGGAAAGACCACTGGTCAGTGGGGCATGGGCACATCTCAGGCAGAGGATGGAACTGATAAGGGTAACAATGTATAGACCGGGAATCATAAAGAGCAGGACTAGGGCCTTTGTAACCAACCCTTTGTTGGTAATATATAACAGTGAGGCTGACATCCAGGTGTGATCCTTCAGGCACTCCCAGAGCTTATGCTTGGGGGCTATCAAGGCTGGGGTTGTTCCTCCTGTGACAGTCTGCGTCCAGGATAAAGGGCAGGAGAGAGTAGTAGGTACTTCAAAGAAAGTACCACTCACCACACGTATTTGAAACAGAAAGACACCAAATGGCATCTGTGTTTGGAAATAGACTGTAACAAATGGAGATTTCGGGGATGATTAGGAGTTTGGTGGAAGGAAACACCCGTGCGCCAAACTCCCAACAGGGTGGTCGCCGCTGTGCTGGCAACATACCCGCCGGCCTCCTTACAACTGTCCCACTGAGCTGACTGGTGGAAACCAAGGTTTCCTCTGGTAAGCCCAGTGGGAAAGGTGCAGCAGCATTGTCGGCGGTTCATAATAGAGCCAACAGCAATGCTGCCGCACTCAGGGGGCACCAGCACCCTCGAAAGGCGCACTAACTGCACATCAGAGGCCTCCTGAACTTGTTCTCTGACAGCCTTTTCATGGTAGTTGAACCGCCATGAAATGGCTGGCAGAGAAAAAGATTGTAATCAGCAGGGCGCCGCCGAGTTCAGCGCCGCCCTGCTGATTACAACATGCACCACCATCAGACCTTGGGGATCTGAGATCCTGGCAGGGATGGTGGTAGGTTGGCAGGTCTGCCCATCATTCTTGTAAGGTGGCGGTCGGACCCCACAACCGCAGTGGTCTGACAGCCACTGCAAGGCTGACAGTCTTTGGACCACCAGCCTTGTAATCAGGCCAAGTCTCCAAAACTTTCAAAGGTCAAGCCGTCTACTGTGACTGTACTTGGACGTGGAGAAGCTTAGCAAGACGTCTGCCTTTTGTGACCAGAAATGGGAACCAAGGTCTGCTTGTCTCCATGCTGCGTGAGGGGACATCGCCTAGGAGAATTAAGCTGCAGTGCAGCCTTAAGCACCAACATCTTTCAGCCTGTAGAGACTAGAGGAGTCTGTGGAGAGGAGAGCGCCTGGAGCAACGGAGACCCAGTGGGATTCTGTTGAGGGGACCTCTGAAGCAAAGTGTGAAATTTACAGTCCTGAGTACTGTGTGGTATTCCATTCGGAGGTCACGGATGACATCAGCGTGGAATGGTAGGAGTAGAACATGCCTGGGGCGAGTCGAGAGAGACAGCGCGGAGTATAATTCCTCTGCCCTGTTCATGGTTGAGCCTTGTATCTCCAGATCTAAATAAACCAAGTTACCACACTTCTTGTGGACGAAGTGTACTTTGTTTCACTGGCGACGAGGGTGGGATTCTTTCAAGGCTCAACATAGTTGTAATTCACTGCGTTCGTCGAGACGCTGTTTGGAGGCACCTTCATTCTCAAAGGTTTGGCTTTCCTGGATGCGTGCGGCTTTTCAAGTGCGTCAGGACCGGCTTGAGCCCGGTATGACTTTTCTTTAAAGTATTCAGCGATGTCTGTGGTCTCATTAAGTTTTTTTTTGTACGATTGGTTCCTTGCTTTGGTTTGCTTCAGGCGCGAGGATTATCACCTAGGCAACCGTCTTCTGATGCGTGCCAGCCTCACTAACAGCCACTTCCTGACGCCTGTTGGTTTCCCTGGAAACCATTTCCTCTCGCACGCCCGATCCTTTGCTCAGCGTTTTGTTTCAGCTGTTGCCATAACAACTTGGCGAGCGATTTTCTACGTGGCAAACTCCGATATTTATGGAATATGGATTTATGATGTGCACAGCTTTCTTACTGTTTTTTACAACTTTTGAACTACTGGCACATCGCTGATGTACACAATTCTCTTACTGGTTTATACAACGTTTGAACTACGGTTTCATGTACTTTGCTGATGTGCTTTTCTTTAATCTTGTTAGATAATTACGTTTTATTGTGTGTTGTTTTTTTTTCTCTGTTCTATGACATCCTTACTTTGGGAAAAGATTACAAAGAGAAGGTAAATGTATTGAGAATTACGTAACGGATCTCAGATGTCTTGCATCATCCTGTACATTTGGGATATTAACTGATGAAAGAATCAGAGATTAATTCATGTTAGGTTGTCAAATCGAAAAAGTATGTGAGGAGTTATGGTTCAGAGATGAACCTCCTCTTGAGGAAGTGCTTGCCATTGCTAAGAAAATTGAGCATTCTTTGAAATGTGTTGATGCGATCAAGAATGATACGTCCACTCAAGAGTGTGTGGTTGCCAAAAGCACTGGTAGCTCTTTGGGTTTTAAACAAAAGGATATCAAGGGGTCCACTAGAGATAATAGATGTTTCAGATGTGACAAATTGGGTCATTTTGCAAATGATAAATGCTGTCCCGCTCTGAATGCAGTATGTTCATTTGGTAAGAAAAGAGGTCACTTCTCTTCAGTTTGCAAGCTAAGAAAATCCAAACAATCTGGCTTTGAGGTTAATACTAAAGAAAGTGAGGTTGTGTACCCTACGGATTTTGATTGTGGACAAATTGTCTTACAAGTAGGAACTGATAATTGTATTGGCCACTGTGAGAAAGTAGCCTCTTTCTAGCCTTGTTACCCCCACTTTTGGCCTGTTTGTGAGTGTATGTCAGGGTGGTTTCACTGTCTCACTGGGATCCTGCTAGCCAGGGCCCAGTGCTCATAGTGAAAACCCGATGTTTTCAGTATGTTTGTTATGTGTCACTGGGACCCTGCTAGTCAGGACCCCAGTGCTCATATGTTTGTGGCCTATATGTATGTGTTCCCTGTGTGGTGCCTAACTGTCTCACTGAGGCCTGCTAACCAGAACCTCAGTGGCTATGCTCTCTCTTTACTTTCTAAATTGTCACTAACAGGCTAGTGACCAATTTCACCAATTCACATTGGCATACTGGAACACCCTTATAATTCCCTAGTATATGGTACTGAGGTACCCAGGGTATTGGGGTTCCAGGAGATCCCTATGGGCTGCAGCATTTCCTTTTGCCACTCATAGGGAGCTCTGACAATTCTTACACAGGCCTGCCACTGCAGCCTGAGTGAAATAACGTCCACGTTATTTCACAGCCATTTTACACTGCACTTAAGTAACTTATAAGTCACCTATATGTCTAACCTTTACCTGGTAAAGGCTAGGTGCAAAGTTACTTAGTGTGTGGGCACCCTGCCACTAGCCAAGGTGCCCCCACATTGTTCAGGGCCAATTCCCCGGACTTTGTGAGTGCGGGGACACCATTACACACGTGCACTACCTATAGGTCACTACAAATATGTAGCTTCACAATGGTAACTCCGAATATGGCCATGTAAAATGTCTATGATCATGGAATTGCCCCCTCTATGCCATTCTGGCATAGTTGGCACAATCCCATGATCCCAGTGGTCTGTAGCACAGACCCTGGTACTGCCAAACTGCCTTTCCCGGGGTTTCACTGCAGCTGCTGCTGCTGCCAACCCCTCAGACAGGCTTCTGCCCTCCTGGGGTCCAGCCAGGCCTGGCCCAGGATGGCAGAACAAAGGACTTCCTCTGAGAGAGGGTGTTACACCCTCTCCCTTTGGAAAATGGTGTGAAGGCAGGGGAGGAGTAGCCTCCCCCAGCCTCTGGAAATGCTTTCATGGGCACAGATGTGCCCATTTCTGCATAAGCCAGTCTACACCGGTTCAGGGACCCCTTAGCCCTGCTCTGGCGCGAAACTGGACAAAGGAAAGGGGAGTGACCACTCCCCTGACCTGCACCTCCCCTGGGAGGTGCCCAGAGCTCCTCCAGTGTGCTCCAGACCTCTGCCATCTTGGAAACAGAGGTGCTGCTGGCACACTGGACTGCTCTGAGTGGCCAGTGCCACCAGGTGACATCAGAGACTCCTTCTAATAGGCTCCTTCAGGTGTTGCTAGCCTATCCTCTCTCCTAGGTAGCCAAACCCTCTTTTCTGGCTATTTAGGGTCTCTGTCTCTGGGGATTCCTTAGATAACAAATGCAAGAGCTCATCCGAGTTCCTCTGCATCTCTCTCTTCACCTTCTGCCAAGGAATCGACTGCTGACCGCGCTGGAAGCCTGCAAAACTGCAATAAAGTAGCAAAGACGACTACTGCAACTCTGTAACGCTGATCCTGCCGCCTTCTCAACTGTTTTCCTGGTGGTGCATGCTGTGGGGGTAGTCTGCCTCCTCTCTGCACTAGAAGCTCCGAAGAAATCTCCAGTGGGTCGACGGAATCGTCCCCCTGCAACCGCAGGCACCAAAGAACTGCATCACCGGTCCCCTGGGTCTCCTCTCAGCACGACGAGCGAGGTCCCTTGAATCCAGCAACTCTGTCCAAGTGACTCCCACAGTCCAGTGATTCTTCAGTCCAAGTTTGGTGGAGGTAAGTCCTTGTCTCCCCACGCCAGAGTGCATTGCTGGGAACCGCGACTTTTGCAGCTACTCCGGCCTCCGTGCACTTCCGGTGGAAATCCTTTGTGCACAGCCAAGCCTGGGTCCACAGCACTCTAACCTGCATTGCACGACCTCCTAAGTTGTCCTCCGGCGACGTGGGACTCCTTTGTGCGACTTCGGGTGAGCACTGTTTCACGCATCCTCGTAGTGCCTGTTTCTGGCACTTCTGCGGGTGCTGCCTGCTGCTGAGAGGGCTTCTTGTCTTGCTCGACGCCCCCTCTGTCCCCAGACGCAATTGGCGACATCCTGGTCCCTCCTGGGCCACAGCAGCATCCAAAAACCCTTACCGCATGATTTGCAGCTAGCAAGGCTTGTTGGTGGTCTTTCGGCAGGAAAACACTTCTGCACGACTCCCCACGGCGTGGGGGATCTATCCTCCAAAGGGGAAGTCTCTAGCCCTTGTCGTTCCTGCAGAAACCTCAGCTTCTACTGTCCAGTAGCAGCTTCTTTGCACCCACAGCTGGCATTTCCTGGGCATCTGCCCATCTCCGACTTGCTTGTGACTTTTGGACTTGGTCCCCTTGTTCCACGGGTACCCTTGACTGGAAATCCATTGTTGTTGCATTGTTGGTTTGTGTCTTTCCTGCAGAATTCCCCTATCACGACTTCTATGTCCTTTGGGGAACTTTAGTGCACTTTGCACTCACTTTTCAGGGTCTTGGGGTGGGCTATTTTTCTAACCCTTACTATTTTCTAATATTCCCAGCGACCCTCTACAAGGTCACATAGGTTTGGGGTCCATTCGTGGTTCGCATTCCACTTTTGGAGTATATGGTTTGTGTTGCCCCTATCCCTATGTGTCCCCATTGCATCCTATTGTAACTATACATTGTTTGCACTGTTTTCTAATACTATTACTGCATATTTTGGTATTGTGTACATATATCTTGTGTATATTTCCTATCCTCTCACTGAGGGTACACTCTAAGATACTTTGGCATATTGTCATAAAAATAAAGTACCTTTATTTTTAGTATAACTGTGTATTGTGTTTTCTTATGATATTGTGCATATGACACTAAGTGGTACTGTAGGAGCTTCACTCGTCTCCTAGTTCAGCCTAAACTGCTCTGCTAAGCTACCATTATCTATCAGCCTATGATGCTAGACACCCTATACACTAATAATGGATAACTGGGCCTGGTGCAAGGTGCAAGTACCCCTTGGTACTCACTACAAGCCAGTCCAGCCTCCTACAGCCACTTTGATTTTATTCCGATCGAAGTCAAGAGAACCAGAGTTCTCTTGATTCTGGTGCCAAGATTACTATTATATCTAATGATTTCTTCAATCTTCACTTGAAAGACACTGTTGTGTTGCTCAAACCTGACATTAGACCATGCGCCTACGGAGGTGAACTTATACCATTACATGGATATTTCAGAGGCTTAATTGAATATAAGAACCGATATACCTCTGGCAAAATATATGTTCAAAGAAGGGCCATAGTATTATCAGTTGGTGGCATCAAAGGGACTTAGGAGTTATGTTGGATCCCACTTCTGATAATCCTATCGTATTGAAAGAAACACTTCCTGTCAATGCAGTGGTACAACAGAAATATTTAGACTTACAACAAGCTTTGCGTTCTGAATTCCCTAATGTATTCAAAACTGGATTGGGTTGTTTAAAGGGTTATAGGCACAAAATAAAAATGTATCAAGGTTCTATGCCTGTTTGTAGCAAGGTAAGAAGTGTTCCAGTAAATAAAAGAGGGGAAGTGCAGAGTGAATTAAACAAACTCAAGAATCTAGGTATAATTGAGGTGGAGGGTACTGCATGGTTGGCTCCTGTGGTTACGGCCAGAAAGCCTGATGGTTCTCTTAGATTATGCATTGATCTTAGACAACTGAACAAATGTGTTGTGGTCGATAAGTACCCTCTGCCCAACATTTTTCAATTGCTCATGATGTTGGGTGATGTTAAGGTGTTCAGTACCATTGACTTAGCATCAGCCTATCATCAAATTCTGCTGGATGAAAAGTCTATGGATCTCACTGCGTTCATCACACCCTTTGGCACGTTTAGATATACTCATCTTCCTTTTGGATTAATTCCAGCTGCCTCTGTTTTTCAAAGGGTTATGGAAAAGGTTTTGAAAGCCTTAGAAGGGGTTTGTGTGTACCAGGACGACATCTTAGTGTATGGTAAAGACAGGGATGAACATGACATGAGAGTCAGACAAGTTTTAAGGAGGTTGTGTGATCACAATTTAACCGTAAAGTTTGAGAAATGTAAATTTGGCACGGAGACCATTGACTGGGTCACACCATAACAGGTGATGGGGTCATACCCAAAGCTGATTTGGCTGATTTGGTTGATACTATCCAAAACATGGTTCCTCCCACTTCTAAAGAAGAACTTAGGGAACAAACTTTGCCTGGAGTGAGGAGTGTGGGAAGGAATTTGAACTGATCAAGAAAATGTTGCATCTAGCCCCTAAACTTAAGAACTTTGATCCTAAGAAAAATACCATTATTACCACTGATGCCAGCCTTAAAGGACTTGGTGCAGTCTTACAGCAGTATGGGTGTGGTCAAGATTATACCATTATGTTTTTGTCTAGAAGCCTCAAAGGTGCAGAATCTAGGTATTCTGTAATTGAAAGGGAAGCTCTGGCAGTAAATTGAGCTGTTAAAAAATGTAAAACATTTTTGTGGGGTACCACGTTTATGGTTAAGACTGACCACAAACCGTTTTGTGAAGTTTTCAATAAGAAAGGCATTGATTCCATTTCTTCAAGAATATCCAGTTGGGTGAATGACTTACAAGAGTACAACTTTGAAGTAAAATATGTTCCAGGAGTGGAAAATGTAATTGCTGATACCTTGTCTATGTTAGTCGGAGAGGACAATTTTGATCATACTGACAGTGATATCTTTGAGGATCATACAAGTTGTGTATGTGAACTATTTCAAAGGATAGATGGTGTGAAGAGGTTAAGGGTGATGCTGCTCTACAAAAAGTTATGGATCTAATAACTCAGGGTTGGTCACACAAGAATCAAGGGGAGATCTGTGTAAAGATTTTTGGATGGTCAGGGATCAGCTAGCCTCTAGGGAAGGTTTACTTTTACGCGGTACGAGGCTAGTTCCTCCAGTCAAATTAAGAGAAGAATAACTCAACATAGCCCATGAGGCTCATATAGGTATCTCTAAAACGAAAGAGAGGTTATGGCTCAGCTATTGGTGGCCAGGGATGGATGTACAAGTTGAACGCCTGGTAAGGCAATGTATACAATGTGCTGTGAGTGAGAAAAGCAGGAAGCCAAAAGTTCAGCTGATGATGATAAGAGATCACCCAGTTAAACCATGGAAAGACATTGCATTAGATATTCTAGGGCCACTACATTATGGTGGACAAGAAAGCTATGTTTTAGTGGTGATGGATATGTTTTCAAGTTGGCCTGAAATTTGTTTTTCCAGCGGTGTTGAAACTGGACAGGTTATAAAGTTTTTGAAATATCTGTCTATAAGGGAAGGTATTCCTGAAATGTTGCTTACTGATAATGGTGTCCAGCTAATCTCTAAAGAAATGGCAACTTTTCTTGGGGAGTGCGACATAAAGCACAAAAAATGTGCCCTGTACCATCCAGAATCCAATCGGATGGTTGTGCGATTCAATAGAGTATTGAAAGAAACAATTGCTTTAGCTAAATGTGATAGTAGGAGTTGGCAGGAGGAAGTAACCAAAAGAATTGGGGTATACAGATTCACACCTCATACAACCACGGGTATGTCTCCTTTTGAATTGTTTCGGGGCAGGTGTCCCAATACTATACTCGAACCATCTTGGGTTAACGCATTTTTGGGGAATGACAATCGAACTGTTGATGACAACAAAAGGAAGGAAAGAGAAAATGTCAAAGCGAACAATCGCAAGATTTATTTTGATCACAGACATTCTTTTAAAGTGAATAAAGTAAATGTTGGTGACTTAGTCATGATAAAACGTCCCGGTTTTCAGTCTGAGAGCAATAGGTTATCTAAACCAATGAAAGTAATTAAAGTTTTCAACAATGCCATCAGAACGGATGATCATCGTGTAAGGAATCTTAACAGAGTGGTTGTGTATAAAGGGAAGTTTATACAAGATGCGGAGCTGAAAGACAACTCGCAAAAGGAAGAAGACAACATTCCCATTGGTGGTTCACTAAGGAGGTCTGACAGGAAAATGCAAAGCCCTCTTATCTTAAAGACCATGTGTAATCTTCATGTTTATTTCTTTTGGGTTTTTTTCCCAAAGAGTGTCACTTGTACATAGTTTTTCCTGTGTTATCCTTGGTTCTTATACACCCATTTGTTACTGTCTCTTTCATGAATGTTGTGTTTTGGTGTATAAAGGAGGGGGGGGGGTGTGGTATTCCATTCTGAGGTCACGGATTACATCAATGTGGAATGGTGGGAGAAGAACGAGAGGGGCGAGTCGAGAGAGACAGCGCAGAGTATAACTCCTCTCCCCTGTTCATGGTTGAGCTTTGTATCTCCAGATCTAAATAAACAAAGTTACCACACTTCTTCTAGACAAAGGCCCTCATTCTGACCTTGGCGGGCGGCGGAGGCCGCCCGCCAAAGTCCCGCCGCCAGGTTACCGTTCCGCGGTCGAAAGACCGCGGCGGTAATTCTGACTTTCCCGCTGGGCTGGCGGGCGGTCGCCTTCAGACCGCCAGCCAGCCCAGCGGGAAAGAGGCTTCCACGATGAAGCCGGCTCGGAATCGAGCCGGCGGAGTGGAAGCTGTGCGACGGGTGCAGTTGCACCCGTCGCGTATTTCACTGTCTGCGCAGCAGACAGTGAAATACATGTAGGGGCCCTCTTACAGGGGCCCCTGCAATGCCCATGCCAGTGGCATGGGCACTGCAGGGGCCCCCAGGGGCCCCGCGACCCCCCCTACCGCCATCCGGATCTCGGCGGTCCGACCGCCGGGATCTGGATGGCGGTAGGGGGGGTCGGAATCCCCGCGGCGGTGCAGCAAGCTGCGCCGCCGCGGAGGATTCAATGGGGCCGCGGTACACTGGCGGGACCCCGCCAGTGGTGCCGGTCCGACCGCGGCTTTACCGCCGCGGTCGGAATCCCCATTGGAGCACCGCCGGCCTGTCGGCGGTGCTCCCGCGGTCCTCCGCCCTGGCGGTCAAAGACCGCCAGGGTCAGAATGACCACCAAAGTGTACTGTGTTTCAGACTGCCACTCCAATCGGGCCATCCGCCCATTGTTTGCTCAAGTCTGCGACCCCCGTATGGCAAAGAGGGAGGCTGTGAAGATAAGTAGTGCCATACCAATCATGGTGTCTGGCCATGTGCTACCCTGGTCAGTGCCTAGAAGGTGCCACCATTAAGTGAAGAGTTGCCACACCAATTTGTTTGTTTGACCATGTGCCACCCATGTCAGCGACCCCGTATGCCAAAGGCAGCGGCTGTGAAGTGCAAGGAATGTCAGTCTGGCCTACTGCTGTAAAGAGTGAGGCCTTTCGCCCAGGTGCAGAGTATGACCATGAAGAGCTTCAGGTTCAGCTTCAGGTTCTGACCCGTGCACCTGGAGCACCGACTCCAGCATTGGAGACCAAGTAACTGTCCAAGACCAGCCACCTGGATCATAGGAACTTACGGCATCACTGGAGGAGCAGGAATGCCCAGCCGCCTTATTAGCAGTGAGGAGACTACAGCGTTTCGCCAGCACCCTACTGCTGCACTGGGCTGCTAAAGACTCCCAGGGTCCACCACATCACAACACTAGTGGGAGCAAGTAAGACTGACTGCGGGCCACAGAGCCCTGAGGGAACTTGCTCTGACTGATAGTCCTGAGACATTTTGACATCTGAAAACCCATTGTGGGAAATTTTAAGACGCGTACTCACTATCAGCCCGTGGCCCTTTGATAGGGTTCTAACATAAACCTTTCTAGCTCATTTATGAATAGGGCAACTGTGGGTCTGGGGTGCCTCAAATATATCAGAACTTCACCCTGATAGAGAGAGATATTTCCATGATGTGCCATATGATATTCCATTATTCCAAAACCAATCCCAGGCTATGGGATCAAGACATAATAACTAGATCCAGTTGAAAAAGTATGGGCCAGAACCCATATACTTTGACACAGCCATTGTTAGACCTGATAGCCTTAGGGTGGTCTTCCCTCCAATGTTTTGCCTCCACCTCCATGTTTCTCACCTCTCTTTTGCTCCTATTAGAACTCTGTGCACTTTATCACTGCGAACCAGTGCTAAAGTGGTGATGCTTTCTCCCCTGAACATGGTAAAATTGGTTTAGCCCCAATTGGCATATTTAATTTACTAATAGATCCTTAGTTAATTGCACTACATGGGCCCAGGGCCCGTAAACTAAATGCTACTAGTGGGCATGCAGCACTGATTGTGCCACCCACTTAAGTAGCCCTTTAAACATGTTTCAGGCCTGCCACTGCAGAGCCTGTGTGTGAGAATAAGCCTCTTTTTGACCTGGTTAGCCCAAACTTTTTGCCTGGTAAATGAAATTGTTAGTGCCCAGGGCCCCTGCTAACCAGGTTCCCTAAAACTGTTGTGATGCATTGGCACAATTGGAGACACCGTTGGCTGCCACCATAAGTCCCTAGTAAATGATTCTTAGGTACCCAGGGCATGAGGTACTAAGGGTAGGCCCCTGAGGGCAGCAGCACTAATTGTGCCTCCCTCTAGGACCATGCATCCAGGTGCACCCAGCACTGCCATTGCAGGCTGAGTGTCCTGATGCAAACCTAAAATACAAACTCAACATGCCACACTGCCTGTGTGCCCTGTCCACTACACACTGCATGCAATATAGGTAAGTCACCCCTCTAGCAGGCCTTTCAGCCCTAAGGCAGTGGGCACTATACTGTATGTGAGGGCATAGTTGCAATAGCAATATGCCCTCACTGTGTCCTTGCTAAACCTGGGACATAGCGAGTGAACAGAGCACCCATTTTAAATGCATGTGCTGGACACTGGTCGGTACGAGTTTCACAGATACATGATGGCCACTCTGAACCCTGGTTTGTTTGGTATCAAACAACTCAGAATGATAAATCCAACCTGATACCAGTGTTGGATTTATTATAATATGTACCCAGGGGTCACCTGTGAGGTGCCCCCTGCAGAAGATAACTACTCTGGCATGGTTGCTGGCCGGTCACATCCAGCCTGCCACCACCAGACACAAGTCTGCATCCCTGGGGTGAGGGTCTCTGCCCTCTGGGATTCAGGACAAAGCCCTTCTTAGGTGGAGGAGCCAACACCCCTCCCTCAGGAATGTGCACCTTCCTGCCAGTGAGCTTCAAAGGGCTTACCGCCCTGGAAACTTGACCCCCTGGCCTGCTACTAGCAGTAGATGACTACCCAGTTGCAAACCCCTACTTTTGGCGGGCACAACGGCGGGAAAACTAAGCAAAGGACAGGAGGAGTGGCCCCACCCAGCATGCACCACCCCCAAGGTGTTGCATGCGAGGTGACCGCTCCACTTTATTTTCCTCCATCTTGGATGGAAGGAAAGTAGCCAATTAGCTGTAGGGAAGCGACCTCTGCACACCGGAAGTGGTCACTTAGTGGGTGTAGCCACCCTAAGGTAGATGGCCCATTGGACACTACCAGGTTCCCCCTAAAATGCCCACTGAATACAGTATTTAGTGGACATCCCGAGACCAAGAACTTTCGATAGACAGTAGAAGCCCAGCACCAAGAAGATCCAAGGCACAAGAACTGTGGACCTGCTGCACAAAGAAAAGGCGCCAAACTCTGCCTGCTGCCCCCAGGACCCGACAATAGTTGCTGAGGAGCTGCTGAACAATTGGAAAAACTCTAAAGAACCCCAGAGGATCTTAAGACTTCACAAATCACCAGAGAACTCCCTCAAGAGTGGAGGTACCACTCTAAATCTACAAGGAACCAGGAAGCCAGTGAGGTCCACTTCATTGACTGGTCACTAACTCCGTAACTGAACGCTGCAGCCAGACCAAACTTCATATCGAAGACCGAGTGGACGTACCCTGTCAGTGTGACAAGTTTGGTGGCACAGCACCCTCCAGCAGCTGACTTCGGATATTACGAAAAACAGGCCACCCGGGACTGTAAAAGGACCAAGAGGAAGCCCCAGTCGAGTGACTTCAGAAACAACCTGGACCTCCAACCAGACTACCCCTGTTGTCCGGCAATCGACCCTGGAACCGACCTACCTCCTGCTTCTGGGGGCACCCTTGCGCATAGCTCTTGGATCACCAACTCGCCCTGCACCCGGCTGCCCTGTGGCTTGCATCGAAGAACCAGCTATGTGCTAAGGGCCCCCCACCCCTTGCAACCTTAACACTCCAAGGGGACACCCAGGATCCATCTTTATAATTGACTGTGCAGACAGTTTCCAAGTGGTCCCCCGCAGTGTCCAAAGGCTAGCCACAGACAACTTTTTCCGCTCCTCCCCCCGGAAACAGGAGCTGCTCGAACTTCTGCAGCTGACCCAAAGTGGCCATCGATGACTTCGACCAACCTGCATAAGGAGAACTTGGTAAGTGCTCTGCTTGATTTTATATGTATTTTTAAAAGTGATCCCTCATTGATTCCTATGGTGGGCAATTACGCACAAAAGACTATTGTTATTAACATTCAAAAATTCATATCTTGAAAAGTACTTAACCAATTTTTATAATCTTGGTATTCAAATTTTCAGACAAATTTTAAGTATCTTTTATAAATTGGTTTTGAGTTATTCCTTTGAGAGTGCAAGTTGGAAGACTGATGCTGTGAGTACAACAAATGCTTTGCACTTCGCCAAGAATGACCTAACTGCTCGACCAAGCTACCATAACAATGATAGCATTAGGAGGTCTAGTTTGTACCCCTGTAAACCAACGTGTGGTTGCCTGGACCCGCTGCACACTATGCCTAGCTTTGAACACTACATAGAGGGCCACCCTCCTACACTGTGTGTGAGGTTTTACACTGCCATGTCAACCGTGCAAAATAACCCTTTTGCCAGGCCCAAACTTTCCCTTTTTATACAGATGTCACCCCTAAGGGAGGCCCTGACAGCTCAGAGGGCAGAGGGCAATGCATCTAAAAGGCAGGACATGTACCTTTAAGCTTTACGTGTCCTGGTAGTGGAAAACTCCCAAAGTCGTTTTTCACTACAGCAAGGCCCATCTCTCAGATAGGATAACATTGGGACTACCTTATTACATTTTATAAGTGTAATTCACAATCTGGAAGAGATACATTTTTTGAGTTTGGTATCTCTGGAATCACAAGTTAAAATTATGGTGAAGATGGATTTTAAATTGCAATTCTGAAAATGCCACTTTTAGAAAGTTGGCACTTTCTAACATTAGCCATTTGGTGCCTGCTTCCTGTTGTTGATCACTTGTCTGGGGTAGGTGACAGCTGGGCTTTGTGTATTCCCCCTAGACGGCCACGCACAATGGGAGCTTAGGTGTGACATTATGGGCCATTCTGGGAGTATGGGAGGGAGGAGCCAGTCACAGCTTCACTTACACTTGAATAGGTTGTGTCCTGTTCCTTACACAAAGGGCTGTATAACAGCCTGTAGTGAGTCTGGAGCTGTGGCAGGAAGAGCAGGACCTCTGTTCATTTCAAAGACCTGTCTTATTTGCAGTCTCCCTGCAATTTAAAGACCCAACTGGGTATAAGTGCTGGACCTCAGACACCAATACTTCAATACACCTGTGGACCTGTGAATACTCTGCCAGGAAGAAGGACTGCTGTATTTCTGAAGGACTGCCACTCTGCTGGACTGCTGCTTGCTGGATACCTGCCGTGCTGTGCTGCCTCCCTGCCTGGGTGAGAAGGACTGGACCTGCATCACTTGCACCCAGACTGACTCCAAGGGCTAGCTGGCTGGCCTCCTGATCTGAAGCCTCAGGGACGTAAAAGACTCCTAACCACTCTGCTTCAGCACCTGGAGTTTGCCATTTGTGAGTCCACCCTGCCAAGTGGTGCCACCCCAGTTCTGTACCCTTGGGAGTGGGCTTTAGGTGCTTTCTCAGCACAACCGAAGCATCCTCTGCTAAGTGACGCATCCTGAGCCGAACGACGCAGCTCCTCGACTGACACGTGTAACTTTGAGCAGAACCAATGTATCGCAGCTGTTGCAAGGACTGAAGCGCTCACAACGGGTCTGCATTGCCAAAGTAACCTGCATTAGGGTTTGCCGCATTGCCTTCGGAACCACCATTGTGTGATGATTTTCTTGGACCAAGCTCCTCGCATACCCTGTTGATGGCAGCATGGACGACAACGCCGATACTCTACATTGCAGCTTTACCGTTCATTGGAACTGATGCATTGCCTTGACTGCACAAAACATCCTCAACACTGGCCTTAGCCTCAGAAGCCCCATTGACGGGATTCTTAATGCTGACACAGCAGGACCTCACAACTCAGCCTTGCTGCATCCCAGAACTGAAGCATCACTTCAGTTGCATGGCACATCTTCTACTCAAATCCACGCAATCCTTCGCAACTGTAGTGAATCCTAGTTTGTTTTAATGGGATAACAGGAGTTAACTTAGCCTCTGGCTTGCAGACTCGTGCCCCCATCACCTACTGACTTTTAACCTACTTAGCTTGCTCTGTCTTAGCCCATTTAATTATTTAACTCTTCTAAGATGGCTGCCTTGTTTATAGTTAGGCCACTTGTTATGAGTTACATTATCAGTGTCACCGCGCTAAGGCGCCAAAATCAAGCAACAAAGACAAACAAACAGTAGGTGTTCACACTTAGGGATTTTCCCTCTCTATACTTTTGAGGGATAGTTTATATTAAATTGCCGTACCAAGCATGTCTGTTACCTATTGTTTGGGAACACACCTACGTCAGGGGTCCTGGTAGATCTGTATAAATACATCGCACTTTTAGACAGATGATCAGAGAGATTCCGACCAGAGGGCATCGCCACCATCTCTGATACCGATGCTACAGTCGTCTTGACGCTGACCCAGTCTTCGTGTCCCTGCGGAGTCTGAGATAGAGCCCTCATTCCAAGATAACGAGGGTTGGGGGCTCCTCTCATGGACATGGCATTGGCAGATTAGGTTTAGCAAACCCAGCTCTCCTTTAGGTAGGAGGTTAGGCCTTTCACATTAGGGTATTAGGGCATATTACATCTCGTATGTCTTTTCTATGCATTTCAAGATGGTGGGGGTCTTTGTAATAATGACTCTCATCTTCACAATTCTGTTTCTTGCATTATTCATTATCCTAATCATTGCAGCCCATGCAACATATCGCAAACTGCAGTTGTGTTAAATAAAAACTACTGAAACTTTACTGCATCTTTGTCATTGCCTGTGTTTGTATGAGACATGATATATCTGTGAGAAAGGAGTAATCTGCGTTTAACCACGACACTCCCTGAGATGTTTTATTCTCGAGTCCATGCATAAAGGCTGCCACAAATCACCTTTTACTATTGTGTTTCTGGTGAGGTGCTGCTAGTGAGCCGGAAAGGTTGCTACAACAGTTGCAACTTGTTGTAGGATAGGCATAGTCTCCTACAAACAAAAGTACTGTCATCCTTTAACCAGCAGTCTTGCCCAGAGCAAGAGTCCAAACTACGACATGGCGCCACCAACGATGGTGTTTAGGCACTAATTTACGGATACCCTGACTATCACTGTCTCACAGACAACAGGGACCCTAAGTACCATTATACGGAGACGTCCGTGGTCTTTGGGAAAATCCTCCTCAGCTGAAAAGGTAACACCTGATTAAGCTGTAGGTTGTTCGAGCTCGAACTCATAAAAGGACTTATACTCCCCATTTTGGTGTTCAGTTTTTCTAAACAAAAATGGCTGCTGCCATAGACATTCCTGAAAATGCTAGACAAGCACTAACACAACATTTATTAACGCATGGCCTCACAGATGTGGGCGGGATGTTACTCTTATAATAGAAGCTAATGAAGCATACAAAACAGAAACATTTTACTGTTGGGTCACCTTTCCTGAGGTAGACCAGAGAACACATACATTTCACACATATGAAATTGCAAACGTACCTCCACGGTACCGAGTATACCAGTATCATGAAATATCGCTCACATACCAAGAGCACCAGAACTGGTTTAAAGGCGCCCTACCAAATGTATTACAAAGAGTGAGGCTAGGTCCCTTAAGTAATGATGGACCACATTGGCCTATGTTTGCCACATACACACCTCACCTAGGCATACAGAATATATCAATAGCAGATCTGCGAGATTTATATAATGAATTGGTGACATTATATAGACAATTAGTTCAGTTCGTAATGTGAACATTGAACACAACACCAGCGCGTCCAACACCGCCAGCACCTGGTGGTTACCAATTGGCTACTGGGATTAATCCACAAACAGTGCATACAATAATGGGTAAAGTACTCGCAGAATGGGAAAAAATACCGTTCTGGATTGCCCAGAAAACGAATTAGCTGGGAGCTGTGTTTCCCCCTACGGGACCACAGGAAAACATAGATTGCTCACTATGTGCTTGCCATTTGGGATGGTTCCCTCAGTGGATGATTGTGCCACATGGGGTACAGTCTTCGCTGCCATATATACTACCACACATGGTACCCCGACACTTGCCAATTTACCAGAAGTGTTAAAACAAATACAAAATGAGCAAGGGGCTGCACCAGCCTTGGTTTTGGGGATTAAATTAATGCGTAACTTTGATGCGGTTTCCTCAATAATACTCAGTAATATTAAAGGGGAAGCGGGAGCACTGGCGATACGCCAGCGTCTCTGGGAAACTCAACACCAGGAACAAGAGAGACAGCACCGAAAATTATTTCCGATACCTATACTAGTATAGGTCGGGATAGTTTAGGAGCCAAACCAAAGAAATTGGAGTTACAAGGTACCACCCATAAGGAAGGTACAAAGCAGGCACAAGAGGGCCCTAAGAAGCGCTGGGACAAACAAAAGGATTTCAAAGATAGAAGAAATAAGAGAGTTGATTCTTCACACACGGAGAACTCCGAAAGGAGATACAGGGGGTTATTCTAACTTTGGAGGAGTGTTAATCCGTCCCAAAAGTGACGGTAAAGTGACGGATATACCACCAGCCGTATTACGAGTTCCATAGGATATAATGGACTCGTAATACGGCTGGTGGTAAATCCGTCACTTTTCCGTCACTTTTGGGACGGATTAACCCCTCCTCCAAAGTTAGAATAACCCCCACAATCTCAGAAATAGGGAGAACATTAAAACTCCAGACAGATATACTTATTCACGGCCCTCTCGTTCCTTTCAGGACGCACCGGATAAACGTAGCGAGAGAGGGGGCAGTCCAGATCGATGTCCTGAATACGTGAAAGAAAAGAAAGACTCACTGCAGTCTACCATTAAAAAAGAAGAAAAGACTGCTCAGCAAAAGCCACAGTTTAAAAAGAAAAAGGTGGCAGCACTGACAGATAAAAATGCCAGTATACTTGAGAACACTGTTGGGGAACAAGAGATGGGCAGTGACTCTGTTAGACAGCGCGGCAGAGGTCATGCTATGTTGCCAGAGTCTGAAAGATCATCTGGATGCGACAGCAACTAGCGATTACATCGCGGTTGAAACGGCGACAGCCGCGTTCTCCCCCCGACAGGGTTTATGATTTAAAAATTCAGATAGAGGGAGACGTGGAGTGCACCATAAGTGTGATATTTTGGGATGAACTTACTAGTGATATCCTACTGGTCGAAAGAGACTGGCCACCTGAACATGTCCGCAAGCTCCCGCATGGGGAAAATGTCATTTTGCCTTCTTCCTCCGATCTTGTTCCGGAAGCAGAAAAAGAAGCCTATGCTGCTGAATGGGCTTTAGCGCAGGCACCTGCACTATACCGCAATCATGTAGGTTGGGACAAGGAGTCTCCTTGTCATGCTATTCCAGTTAGGTCTACACCCCAACCGCAGCCACAATATCCTGTCAAACATGAAGCGAAAGCTCCGGTGAGGGAAATCCTCACCCAGCTTGAGCACCAGGGAGTAACTGAGCCTTGTACATCTGCAATGAATAATACGTTATTCCCCGTTGCAAAGCCAGACCATTCATACAGAATAGTCATTGATTATAGACATTTAAATAGTCATACACGCACATATGCTATACAAAATTCACACAGCACAGCACTAATAAACAAGATAGTGCGTAAAAAATAAAAAACAACATTAGACATATCTAATGGCTTTTTCTGCCAGAACTTAGCACATGAAAGTCGGGACCTGAGTGTATTCTCATTTGGCTCTCAGAACGCTTTTGTCGTTTACCTCAAGGCTATAAAATAGCCCGGGGCTATTTTCAGCCTTTGTGACATCAATATTACATGATATTGATTCCGAGGTGTTATCCTACGTGGATGACATATATCTCACAGATGACGACCTCGACATTCATCTTGCAAGGGTCGATCGGATCATTTTGGGATTTTCAGACCTCGGTTACAAATTCAACTTTAAGAAAAGCAAGATCACCTTTCTCAGCGTATTATTCCTGGGATATGAGCTATCAAACGAGGGAAAGAGCCTGGCCCCGCACTTTCTAGAAAAATGTGCTCAACTGCACCCTCCTAACACACTTAAGAAATTACAGTCATTACTAGGTTTCTTTAATTTTGGCAGAACGTACATTCCAGATTATGCACAACATATCAAGCCACTTTATGACTTGGTTCAGCCCAATTTTTCTAGCAGACACTGGACGGTTGAACACACACGCATCCCTAGGGAAATGCAACAGGACATGCTAGAAGCTAAACATTTACACACATGTGATAATAAAACAAATTTGGTCATCAGAATAATTGCTGGTGCCATTGGATTTACTTATGTCACCTTCAATGAGGGTGACACAGTACCTATAGCATATAAATCACATTTATACGCCAATGCAGAACAGCGTTTTGCACCTACAGAAAAGATTCTGAAGGCAGTTTAGATGGCCGTCATAAAAGAGAGGCCACTTGCCCAGGGGAAACGTATTATTGTTGTCTCCCCGGTGCCGGCCTTAGATGCTGTCACCAAAGCAAGCGTTCCTAACGCTAAAGCATTACATCCACGTTTGATTCAATGGGCAACGTCTCTGACCGCCACTGATGTCGATTATATTTTTGATCCAAAACTTCAGACACAAGAGTTTCTCCAGTACGAACAAGCGTACACCGCTCCTCTAAATATCTTGCCACTGGACAGATACCATACTGTCATATACACTGACGGTGCAGCACAACCGGCTGTAGGTACCAAACATCAATACTCCGCAGCTTGCGCAGCCGTGAGCGGAGTGATGGAAGATGGAGTCTTCCACCCACACAATACCTACTTGCAGACCTTAGGGGACTGCACAGCCCAGTTGGTTGTACTTAAAGCTCTTACATACAGAGCCAGGATGCCGGACTTTAATAGTCTGTGACTCATATCACTGCGTTCAGTCTTACAATGACTATCTCAATCATTGGAACCTGAACGGGTTTAGAGATTCTAAAGGGAACACCATTAAACACAAAATATTGTGGGGGAGGGTGGCTGATCTTAAGGATAAGCTGCTGTGTGTCCATGTAGTACATACATTGGGCCACCAACGTGCAGGAGTACACATTACCGGTAATACATTGGCTGATGAAGCGGCCAAGGCAGCAGTAGCCACGGCTTCTGTGGCTGCAGTCACTCGTTCACAGATGAGATTGGCTAATGAAACATTGATTGCCGTGAAAGCTTCGGCTGCAGGCAAGCCCCTTCCGAAGGGATACCCTACGAACTATACTTACAATATCAGTGCGCAGAATGTTGCCTACGCAACAATTCCTGGGGTTGGAGATCGAGTGATCCCCAACGAAGACCAGAGATTAGATCTAGTGAAAGCAGCGCATGAGGGTGTTGCTTCTGCACATGCTGGTATATCGGCCACGATAACACTCTTACAGAAATGCTTCTGGTGGCCTGGTCTATGCAGACGAACAAAAAAGTATGTCCTTTGCTGTGACATTTACCAGCAGATAAAGGGCTCTAATATCAAACGCCCACCGCAGACATCCCTCTTAGTGTCCAATAGGCCACTACAGTGTGTGTACCGGGACCACTGTGGTCTCTTACAGCCTGATGGTGCATACAAATACATTCTAGTCGCTGTAGATTCTTGTTCAAGATTTCTGTGGGTATGGCCACAGCGGTCGGCTGACGCTCGGACTGTTATAAAAGACTTGCTGATCTTTATCAGTACATATGCGGTTGCAGCATTCCAATCAGACCAGGGCCCTGCATTTGCCTCTAAGGCATTCAGGGACACCATGGGGATGATGGGTGTTGAACTCCATTACTCCTCACCATACCATCCAGAGAGAAATTTGGTCGTGGAGAGGCGGAATCGTGATCTAAAGCAGTCCTTAACAGCTCGAGTATTAGGTTCAGGCCGCAGCTGGTTACATCACCTATATGGGGTCCAGAGAGCACTGAATAATCTGCCAAGATGGTCCTTGGGGGGACGCACTCCATATGAGGTTCTCTTTGGGATACCTATGTATGTTCCAGATCTTGATGCCCCTGGTATGGTGGCAGCAGAAACACCATTTGACATACATGAACGTCTCACTGTTTTACAGGAGCTTCAGCAATTTTGTGATGATAAATCATCTGCAAGTGCTGCCACCTTAGCAGTAAGGGATTTAGCTAAAACTTCTACTGGCT
Organism: Pleurodeles waltl; assembly: GCF_031143425.1. Taxonomy (NCBI): domain Eukaryota; kingdom Metazoa; phylum Chordata; class Amphibia; order Caudata; family Salamandridae; genus Pleurodeles; species Pleurodeles waltl. The sequence goes on along the minus strand of NC_090445.1, from coordinate 1,712,669,894 downwards.
AGATTTATAAAGTTGGGGATCTGGTTCGTGAGAAGATCGCTGTGAAGAAGGAAGTCGGTCCATTATACAGAGCACCTGTACCGGTCTTGGGAATTCAAGGTACCAGGACTGTCATCCTGCCACCGCTGTCTGGCTCTCAAACAAACAGATTAATTTCCATTGATGACATCAAATTACACCATGTGGCCGATCCTTCACAGTAAACCAAGAGGTCCCTTGGGTGGTTCTCGATCCCCTCTCACTACCCAACAGGACATACATCTACATAGTAGGATGAACAACACTACTACGGACTATGCAACAATGTCCAATGCCGTTCCAGGTACCTCCTCGACCATGGGGAAGGCGGAAAATTAACTCTTGCTAGTTCCTGTCACCACTTCAGTGACCACTTCTGTCCAAGATTTGGCTGTTTTTTACACAAACACATCACAGACTAATGACACCGTCTACCAAAAGCCTCCATGTGAAGTGGACCAAAGTACGGATAGTGCACCGGCTCCCGTGTTTGCAGAGACTGCCTCTGGCTATTTCATTGACATTGATGATTTTTCTTCAGACTCATCCACCACTGTGATTGACAATGTTTCAAAAAGAAGTAAGCTGTATCAATGGCTTAAAAAGAACTATTTGATATACCCATGGAACTATTTATGGTTCTGTTTGACATTTTTTGCATTATTTTTTAAGGATTGGTTTTGTGACTGTTTTCTTTTTGCTCATAAATGGTCACTATATTCCTGATCGCTCCTCTGTTGAGCCTGTTGATAAAGTTTTAACTCCATATCATTCCTCATATAAGGTCTGAAGAGACTTGTCCCCTGTAAATGTTAGAGCAATACCGATTTCTGATGGGATTGTGTGGGACAAAGTTCCCTTTGATATATACGGGCCTACAGAAATTATTCAAATACCATACGTGTTCAAAATTTCTATGACAGATGTAATTACACCTGATGTTGTCTCTGATGATTGGGATGTCCAAACAGTTGATTCCATGCTAACTGAAATGAAGGACTATTCTGCTTTTGAAAGTGATGATATATATGAACATACAATGAATTATGGGGAAATGTTCTGCTATAACAATTGGGGACATTACTACCTACACCGTGCCACTAGATACAGGCCAGTATTAAACTACACACAGTGGGAACACTGTTCTACACCACCGGTGGGGAGCCCAAAATACTATTGTGATAAATTTACATATTTTTCTGGGCATGACACAAAAAAGCAGAGTCGTAGTATTTTAAAATTCCTCTGGCACAAAATAGGAACATTTTGCTAACTGACACAAAACTGATTTATTCAGATCCCTTTGTGTCCTGGCTCGCAGTTGAAGGTTACGAATAATGGAAGAGCACTATTGACTTGAAAAGTGTATGGGGAACACAAGATTGGCAGATACAGGGTAGGGAAGCTTTATGTGGAGCGTGCCGGATTTTTGTGCAAATGATTTTCTTAAATGACCCTATACTGCAGACATCCTGTTTAGGGTTAGCAAAAATTAAAGACATGAACACGCCCAGTATCCCCACTCCGGCAAGATTAAAAAATTGGCAATACTTCCTTAATATCACAGAGGAAAGGCTAGATGCAATGGTTAAGGCTGGTACCTATAACTCTTCACTTTCCAGTCCCAACGAGTGGTTAATATGGCCCACTGACACCAATGAGTGTCAAGCAGATTTTTTGAACTCTTCAGGGGGTTTTTCAATTAACAGGCCAGACCCTCGCTTTGTATCGGGTCAACATACAGGTATAGTAACGACATACAGTGTGGGTAAGCTGTGCCAGCAATGGGTACAGTCCAAAACGTTAGCCGCAGTTAAGAAACACTCTTTCTGAAGATGTAGACTTGCAGGATTTTCTGCTGGGTCCTAGAATAAAGCGCTCAAAAAGGTTTTTATATGCTTTGTACAATAAAACTTGGAAACTTTCACAGATTGAGGCTGCTGCGCGTTTAAGGCAATTGGATAAGGAAAATTTAGAAAAGGCTTTAGCGGTTGTCGACAACGGCATGAATACTCTGTCCAACAGAATTTATTCACTATCAAATATAGTGTTGTCTGCTATTGATATCACTCAGACAGACTTGTCCTGGTTATATCATGGTCAAACACAGCTACGTTCCATTATGCAGCTGGGTTGGACGTTACAGACACTGAAAAATGGCCGTATTCAATGGAAGTATATTAACGGGAGTGAATTCTTCACTGCTTTTAATTTTTCCAAAGAACAACAGACAATGGCTAAAAGGGAGGCTAGTTTCACCATGCTTCACATAGAAAAGTTAGATAAGTTGCCCTTCACGGTAGCAGAGAGTCCTTCAACTATCTGGCTCTTACATGCCGTATTTAATTTACCCATTTCGACCTTTCGTTTCTCAAGCTGCCTGAAACATCTTGCAGTGTGAAGGTACGAGCAACAAGGAGATAGCTATATTACGGAAGAGTGGGAGCTTCCCTTTGATTATAAATGTCTGAACGGTGAAACAGAGATCTTTCTTAGCGGAAGTGAATGAGAGACTGCTGTTAGTCATTCCATGAGATGTAAGCAGGTGTCCCTTCACGGTCTTTGCAGTGCGGGGGTTGCGAATTTGGCCTATTTGCTGAAGGGTACTCTTGTCCCTTTGATTCGCCCGGTATTTCATGTACTTTCCAAAGGAAGTTATGTGGTACTGAACGATCAAAGTTGTTGCAGCATGCGACCAGGAATTGCCTACGCAATCTCGGTCTCGAAGGTCGTTACGTGTTGTGGACATGTTTTGTTCCCCCCCACACGAGAGATAAAAGTATCTGACATGTGGCCCCACATAGATACTATTAATGTGAACTATGACAAGCTGAGCAGGATAAAGGCGCTAATACTTCAAAAACAGGTCGCCTTAACAACCGCAAAGGAGACAAATGCTCTCCAGATTGCAAGATCATCAGGGCATTTTGGAGAACTGGTATCCAGAATATTCAGTGCTTCAAGCACCTCTGGGATTGTTCATTTCTTTAAGGCTGTCGGGCCTGGTTTCGTGTCCATCTTCCAGACTGTCTTTGGAGTCATCCCGTCAGCCATCCATTTGCTCTTTTCCAGTGTGTTTGGTGGCTTTCCAATTATTTTGGCTTTGATTGGCGGACTACTACTGCTATTTCTTCTGATTCGCAGTGGTTGTTTCTTTCCAGCTACGGTGCAGCCTTGCTGGTGGAACTGGAGCATGACTGGTCGTTGTCATTTCGGCCCCTTCTCTGGTGCCTACAACCAGTCTTCCGCTGCATATGGTGCCTCTTTGAACATCTGCCTATGGTCTGTCTTGCTGTTGCACCGACATCTCCTGTGGACCACAAACTGCTGATGTCATGCCCCTTGAGACTGAGGTTGCTCCGCGAGGCCACCTATGAGCCTTACGTTTTGAAATCTACCATGGACGAGGGCACTGCAACGAATGACGTTACACCAGAAAGTACTGCTCACTACTGCTCTGTGGATCCGTTTGTCCATCCAGCACTCGATTTAACATCAGATGATGTTGACTCATTTTTAAGGTCCTGGTTTGGTGACTTCGATGGCACTCTTCAAGATCATGCGTACAGCAAATAATTTGATGAATTAACTTGCCATTCCCGATTAAAAAATATGCATTTAATTTGACTTGCTTTGGCATGCTGTGCGTGTCATGGTTGACATTAACATCTCTGTATGTATTTTAAATGTTTTTAGTCCTTTTTAAAACATTTTTGATTAATTTTGTAGCTATTTTTTATGCTTTTA